>NC_089493.1:41563381-42172131 GCF_036850765.1 Saccopteryx bilineata | reverse complement strand
TTCTACCTATGGTTTTTTTCCTGCTTATATACTGTATATATTTACATGATGGTGTTTGAACGAGAACATGTAAAATAATCAATATAAATAGGCAGTATATGTAATTGATAAGCACATGGACTTTGGAGTTGGGAAGATCTGACTTTGAACCTTCATCTCTGTTACTTTATAGTTTCATCTGAATAACAGAGGTAAAATAGAGTTTAAATGAACATGGCTTTACCAAAATTTTCTCATTGAATATCTAGGAAGACGAGTTCCCTTTCCCCAGTGCCATTTTGTTCCTTATCTTAGGAATTGTCATGTCTTTTCTTTGCCTTTTGACCTTCCAAATATATTCTAAAATTAGTTTTCAAGTTCCATAAAATATTTTGTTGGGATTTTTTATGGGAATTAATCCAATTTTGATGGGTTTAATTTGGGGAGAATTTACTTTTTTTTATACTATCAAGATGTCAGTTTTCTCCAAATTGATATATATACATTGACTCTAATGACAGTCAAAATTTTAACAGATCATTTTTTGTTTGAAATTGACAAATTTATTCCAAAATTTAAATTAAAATACAAAAGACCTAGAATAGTCACAGTAATCCTGAAGAAAAAGAATAAAGCTAGAGAATTCACACCACTGATATATTTTATATTGGTGCAAGAATAGATAAATTAACCAGTGGAACAGAAGAGACAGTATAGAAACAGACACTGCCGTGTAGTGGGAAAGAAGTGGCCTTTTCAACAATGGTGCTGATTTAAATTGACCATGCATATAGAAAAAATGAATCTTGATCTCTCCTTTACATCAGACATCAAAATTCATTCAAAAAGGATTATAGATCTAAATGTGAAAAGTAAGAGGCCCTGGCTGGTTGGCTCGGTGGTAGAGCGTTGGCCTGGCGTGCGGAATTCCCAGGTTCGATTCCCGGCCAGGGCACAAAGGAGAAGCGCCCATCTGTTTCTCCACCCCTCCCCCTCTCCTTCCTCTCTGTCTCTCTCTTCCCCTCCCGCAGCTGAGGCTCCATTGGAGCAAAAGATGGCCCGGGTGCTGGGGATGGTTCCTTGGCCTCTGCCCCAGGCGCTAGAGTAGCTCTGGATGCAGCAGAGCGACACCCCGGAGGGGCAGAGCATCGCCCCCTGGTGGGCGTGCTGGGTGATCCGGGTCAGGCGCATGTGGGAGTCTGTCTGTCTGCCTCCCCGTTTCCAGTTTCAGAAAAATACAAAAAATAAAAAATAAATAAATAAAAAATAAATGTGAAAAGTAAGAAATAAAGATTTTAGAAAAAAACATAGGAGATCTTCATGATCTTAAGAGTATCTTTAAAGAGAATTTATATCTTTATGGTAAGATTTTGTGAAAGATCCAATGAGATGATGCTATATAAAAAGAGCTTAATCTAACCCCTGGAACTTGGTAAATATTCACTTAACTAATAGTTTGTCATTATCCATTACCAGTACTAGTAGAAAACCTTCAAATCCTCTCATGATGAGTCAGTAACATTATATTTGAAAACAGAACTCTTATGATATAGGTTTATGTGGTCAAGAAAAAAAACCATGATGTATTTCTTTCATTTAAAAATCAAGGCTAGCCCTGGCCGGTTGGCTCAGCGGTAGAGCGTCGGCCTAGCGTGCGGAGGACCCGGGTTCGATTCCCGGCCAGGGCACATAGGAGAAGCGCCCATTTGCATCTCCACCCCTCCGCCGCGCCTTCCTCTCTGTCTCTCTCTTCCCCTCCCGCAGCCAAGGCTCCATTGGAGCAAAAGATGGCCCGGGCGCTGGGGATGGCTCTGTGGCCTCTGCCCCAGGCGCTAGAGTGGCTCTGGTCGCAATATGGCGACACCCAGGAGGGTCGCAACATGGCGACGCCCAGGATGGGCAGAGCATCGCCCCCTGGTGGGCAGAGCATCGCCCCCTGGTGGGCGTGCCGGGTGGATCCCGGTCGGGCGCATGCGGGAGTCTGTCTGACTGTCTCTCCCTGTTTCCAGCTTCAGAAAAATGAAAAAAAAAAAAAAAAAAAAAAAAAAAAAAAAATCAAGGCTAGCCCTGGTGGGATAGTTCGGTTGGTAAAGTGTCATCCCAGTGCGCAAAAGTTGTGGCTTTGGTCCCTGGTCAAGGCACATACAGGAACAGATTGATGTTTCTGTCTCTCACTCTCCTTTCCTGTCTGTCTCAAATCAATAAATAAAATTTAAAAGAAAATCAAGGCTAAGTATATGCTAATTACTAAGCAATGGTATAGAATTTATAATGTGCTTCATGGTTTTAAAATTGCATATCAATTTGTAATTCATAATATAGAACAAAGGCTAATCATCCTATTACATAAAGACATTTAAAATGAGAATAAAAAGACAAATAATACATTTGAAAAGTGGGGAAAAGACATATCCAGATAGGTTACATGCAAAAAAGGAAATACAAGTGGCCCATCTACATATACATATAAGTTGGTCAATCTCACCCATAATAAGAAAAATATCACTGAAATTTTATTTTTACTGATCAGAGTAGTAACTCTAAAAGTTTGTAATGCTATTATTTAGCAAACCTTGGGGAAATGGGAAATATCATACCTTCTGGTGTTAATGTAAAATGAAAACCCCGGAGTGGGAAATTTGGCAATGTGTATTCAAATTAAAAATGCAATTAGCCCTTTAACCGAGCAGTCCCACTTCTTGAAATTAATTCCATGGGTAATCTATACATGTGAAATGACTTAAATCAAGATTATATTTGGTAAATCTGGGGAAGGGAACTAGATAGATAGGACATAGCTAGGAAGGGGGACCTAATTTTCACTATCATCCTTTTGTACCTTTTGAATTTTGAATCACTTGAATGATTATGTTTAACAAATTGATCTTAAAGTGTTTCCTTTTTTCTCCCCAGTACTTTCTGTCTCCATATTGCCTCTACTTGATCTCCCTGACCTCTTATCCTCCTATGGCTTTTTGTAAGCTCTTTTCTTTTGTGCCAAAAGGCCGATTTTCAATATCTTGTCAGTTGGTTTAAGTGCTTTCTTTCTCTACGTGGTCCAGCAGGTTGTGTTTGGGTTTGATCTTCAGCTGTGTCTGTTTAATCTTCTGCATTAGAAGGGGCAGCCTTAGATTTCCTTGGGGCCTAGTTCAGATGTAGAGCTACTTCAATTGCCTGAGGTTATCTATTGGCTAGTCTTGAAACTAAAGAGCTTACAGGGGTCCCCAAACTTTTTACAAGGGGCCAGTTCCAGTTCACTGTCCCTCAGACCGTTGGAGGGCCGCCACATGCAGTGCTCCTGTCACTGACCACCAATGAAAGAGGTGCCCCTTCCGGAAGTGCGGGCGGCGGGGGGCAGGGGGATAAATGGCCTCAGTGGGCCGCAGTTTGGGGACGCCTGGCTTAGAAGTTGGAGAGCCAGGGTATTTAGGGCTCCATTTCTTTTCCCTTCCATTTAAATTCCATGTAATTTCTGAATGAGCTCATTTTATTCTGAATTCCCTTTGCCTGGATGATTCTAAGCAGCATGTATCTTACTGATTTGTTTCAGGCACGAGTGTGTACTCCGGTGCCTACTCCACAGCCCACTCCTCCTCACTCACCTTCACCTCCGCACGAGCAAGTGCTGCTACAAACTCCAGATTCTTCTCCCTGTGATTCAGAGCATGATACAGCTTTTCCTGTGAAGGAAGTATTTGTGGGAAAAGGTACACACGTTATTTCCATTTTTCAGTTTTCGTTTTGGCAACTATTAAATAAAATTTCATGGTTTGTTTTATAAAATGTTTCATAGGTTGGTACACACATACCTGTTGCTTATTAAGTTTTAGTAAACCATTTTTTCTTGCACAGAAACTAAGAAATTGGTTGCCACTTTTAAAAATGTGTAATCTAATAGACACTTAGAAGGCGGTGTTAAAAGTGATGTCTTCAAAATTACTAAGTTAATTTGGGAATTTTACCATTAGTAGCCATTATCATTATTATTATTATTGTTATTATTATTGCCATTATGCCAGAATGTTATAGGATTTCTGAAACAATATATCTTACCTTCCTATGCATTTATTTTATCTTTTATATTTTCTTTCTTCTTAAAAAAATCTTCAGGAAATGACATGCCTGTTGCCACACTTGTTCATACTCCGACAGTTACCCCTGCTGCTACACCTCCTCCGGCAGCGGCTCTCACCCCAACCTTGTCGGAGATTTCCATTGAGAAATTGAAGATATCAAGCCCGGAGCTTCCTCAGCCATGGGGCGATAGAGACCTGCCGCTGGAAGAGGAGAACCCTAACTCCCTTCAGGAAGAACTTCCTCGGAGAGCTATGTAAAGATAACAAAGTCACTTTTAGTAATGTACCTTTCCTCTTGAGTTGACTGATGTCACCCATTAAAAACATCAGAAATGATCAATGAAGCTTTATAAACCACAGGCTACTTTAAAGTATAAAGAAGTTTCATAAATTTTAAGTTTTTAAAATTTTTACCGAATTTATACCTCCCATTTTTTTTTTTTTTTTTTTTCTCATTATTTTCTGAAGCTGGAAACAGGGAGAGACAGTCAGACAGACTCACGCATGCGCCCGACCGGGATCCACCCGGCACGCCCACCAGGGGGCGATGCTCTGCCCATCCTGGGCGTCGCCATGTTGCGACCAGAGCCACTCTAGCGCCTGGGGCAGAGGCCACAGAGCCATCCCCAGCGCCCGGGCCATCTTTGCTCCAATGGAGCCTTGGCTGCGGGAGGGGAAGAGAGAGACAGAGAGGAAAGCGCGGCAGAGGGGTGGAGAAGCAAATGGGCGCTTCTCCTGTGTGCCCTGGCTGGGAATCGAACCCGGGTCCTCCGCACGCTAGGCCGACGCCCATTTTTTTTTTTTTTTTTTGTATTTTTCTGAAGCTAGAAACTGGGAGAGACAGTCAGACAGACTCCCGCATGCGCCCGACCGGGATCCACCCGGCACGCCCACCAGGGGGCGAGCTCTGCCCACCAGGGGGCGATGCTCTGCCCCTCCGGGGCGTCGCTCTGTTGCGACCAGAGCCACTTTAGCGCCTGGGGTAGAGGCCAAGGAGCCATCCCCAGCGCCTGGGCCATCTTTGCTCCAATGGAGCCTCAGCTGCGGGAGGGGAAGAGAGAGACAGAGAGGAAGGAGAGGGGGAGGGGTGGAGAAGCAAATGGGCGCTTCTCCTGTGTGCTCTGGCTGGGAATCAAACCCGGGACTTCTACACGCCAGGCCGACGCTCTACCACTGAGCCAACCGGCCAGGGCCCCTTCCACTTTTTTTAAGCAAATGTTTTTGGGAGACATTAATAATAAAACTATCTATCATATTGTTAATAAAATAGAAAATGATGTTTTCCTAGAGTGAATCATTATTTACCATGCCAAGTTGACTTTCATAGTACCATATATCTCCATATAGGTTTATTTTGTAGGTGGTAGAACTTTCAAGATGGTCTGTTATTAGAGTGTGAAAACAATCTTGGAAAAAAGGAAACTTTTTTTTTTTAAGATTTTCTTTATTGATTTTTAGAGGAGAGAAAGAGAAAGTCGGGGTGGAGGGAACAGGAAGCACCAACTCAAGTGGCTTCTTGCATGTGCCTCGACCAGGCAAACCCGACCTCGGCACTCCAGGTCCATGCTTTATCCACCGCTCCCCCACAGGTCAGGTGGAAGAATAAATCTTGTTAATTAATTATAGTAAATAGCATAGAACCTATACTATAGATTATTGAAATATTTTGCTAAAGGAGACATAGTGTTTGAATCTGTTTTTGCATATCAAAATTAATATAGGCCTTCAGTGACCTAATAAGTTCAAAACATGTCTTTTTCTTCTTAGTGTAATGTCTGTGGCCAAAGACGAGGAACCTGAGAGTGTGGATTTCCCTGCTCAGCCAGTTCCAGCTCCCTTGATGCCGCTTCCTGTGGGCCCCCAGGCCCCGCTCCCCTCACAAACGCCAAGTTCTGATTCCTCCACAGTAGAGAGCACCCTGAGCGTTACTGGCACTGAAACGGAAAGACCCATCTCTGAGGGGGAGATTATATTTGACTGTGGTCACAAAGTAGTTCCCAAGAGTACGTTAACTTGTATAAATTGATTTTACTGGTTAGACTGTGATCATTCCTAATACTTAAATTTTGATAATTCCTAAGTAATACCTTTCTGTTTAAAGTCTTTTTACTTAATTTTCAGGATTTAACATGGTATAGTAAAAACAATATGGACTCCGCAAGTTAACAATTCTGGACCTTAACCTTAGAAAGTAAAATCTTCCTCCTAAATCCAGAATTAGCATTACTAATGATAGTTTGTGGTATTTCCTTCCAATCTTTTATTTATTATGCATATACAGATAACTAAATATATTTGTATGTGTATGTGTTTTTACCCTTAAAAATAAGATCATACTATACATGTTGTTTTGAAACCTGAACATTTTAACCTAATAAGATATTGTGGACATCTTTCTACACCAATACCTATAGCTCTACCTCACTTTTTTTTAAAATTTATTTTTATTTTTCTGAAGTTAGAAGCGGGGAGGCAGTCAGACCCTGCATGCACCCCACTGGGATCCACCCAGCATGCCCACCAGGGGGCGATGCTCTGCATATCTGGGGCATTGCTTCATTGTGGCCAGAGCCATTCTAGCACCTGAGGCAGAGGTCATGGAGCCATCCTCAGTGCCTGGGCCAACCCTGCTCCAATGGAGCCTGGGTTGTGGGAGGGGAAGAGAGAGACAGAGAGGAAGGAGAGGGGGAGGGGTGGAGAAGCAGATGGGCGCTTCTCCTGTGTGCCCTAGCCAGGAATCAAACCTGGGACTTTCACACACTGGGCTGACACTCAACTGCTGAGCCAACTGGCCAGGGCCTACCTCACCTTTTTTTTTTTTTTTTTTTTAATGGCTGTGTAGTCTATTAAAACAGCACACAGTGGTGGGCGTTTTGATTGTTTTGTGTTTCCAGATTATATTTAACTCTTCAATGACTGTCTTTGAACTTATCTGATAACTTCTTTAGAATACATGCCTAGAAGTGGAATTGCTGGCTCAAAATATGCACCTTTAAAATAATGATACAAAAAATAAAAATAAAATAAAATAGCAATACATAGCCAACATGTTCTCTAGAAAGGTTAATCAGTTTGTAATTTTAACCAGGTTTTAATTACATCAATAGTGTATAGGAGTGCTTTTTTCTCAGTTTCATAGTTACAGTTGATATTTATACTTCTCTTTAATTTCTGACAGGTTGGTAGGTAAAACAAAAATTCATCTTAGTTATACAGTGCATTTTTAACAAACAGGTGAGATTAACTTGTGATTTATTATTAATGAACTTGCCAGTATTTTTAGTATATAAGTGTAAATATAATATTCTATGGCTTTATGGTCAGATTACTTACTAAATTTATGTTTTTTCTTTTTTCTAAATTTTTACATTTTAATATCTAGTTTTAGGAGATGGAGGCCTGTATGTGACAAACCTAAATGATAGCTTATCCACTACTCTGCTTGATGCCTATGATATGGTAAGAAATGACTGACTCACACTGAATTCTGACAACTGACATGAAGGTTACCTAGAGGGACTTATTAGTGTTGATCCTGGTTTTTACCTCAGATATTTGAGTTGTAAACATTAAATTTAATAAAATATCCACAAAGGAATTTGTTTTCTTGCACATTTTGTTATTATAGTTGTGAGAATGAAAAGAAAATAATTAAGTTCTTTGGCTCCAGTAGTTGAAAATACACAGTTAATGGGATTAGGTAATGAAAATCTAGCTCAGTGCACACCGTCACGTTAATATGTGGCCTTTACAGTATTTTAGGCAGTACCTTAGTTATTTAAACCAGCTCTCTTATAATATATTTGTTATTTTTTTCTAACCATGATTTTAATTTTAATTCTTTTTGCTACAAATAATTGCAGTCAATGGTTTAAAAATATTGAAATAGGAGCCAGGGGCACTAACCGTTCCTAGTTATTATCTAGCTCTATAAAAAAAAAGACATTTAAAAATTATATTTTTATAGACATAATTTATAAAATAATGTGGAGGGAAGTCATAAATGATATATCTTTATTTTCAGAGAAACATTACACTAACATTTGGCCTACTTAATATGTCATCATGTCATTTTTATCCATTCTTAGAACTTTATCACAGTGCCAAAACATATTGTTTGTTCAAAGTAAATAGCTGAACTGAGCCAGGACTAAATTATAAGATCTTTCTTTTTCTACATTTGAAGCTAAATTTAAATTTTGATATTTTTACTAAGTCTCCAAATTCATATTAAAGTTGAATGTAGAAGTACAATCTTGGCCCTGGCCAGCTGGCTGTGGGTAGAGCATCGGCCCTGCATATGATGTCCCGGGTTCAATTCCTGGTCAGGGCACAAAAGAGAAACAACCGTCAGCTTCTCTCCTCTCCTCTCCTACTCTCCCTTCTCTCTCCCTTCCCTTCCCGCAGCCAATGGCTCAATTGGTTCAAGCATCATCCCTGGGCGCTGAGGATAACTTGGTTGATTTGAGCATCAGCCCCAGATGGGGGTTGCTAGGTGGTCACGGTCTGGGCACACACGGGAGCCTGTCTCTCTATCTCCCTTTCTCTTACTGAAAAAAAAGTACAATCTTGAAAAACTGGGAGTAACTTGAAGTCATGTACCAACAGGCATTTATCTGTATATGGCTGAGGGGTAAAGATTTGTAATCCAGAGTTAATAAACTTTATTTCATTAAAAATAAAATACGTAAGTAACTAAAAAACTATTAATGGAATTTAAAATCATGTTAAGATTTGTATTTACAAGGCAATCCCGTTTCTGTGAGTTTTAGGCCCACACTGCCCACTGTTTTTGGAACAGTTCTATTTTGAGGTGGCAGGAAGCCTGAGCCAGTGTTCCAGTGAGGGCTTTCTGTTACCTGCTCCCTAGCCCAGTACCAGGACCAGCACAAAGGCAGAGGAGTGGTCAGAGGGCTTCTGGGCGCCTTCACCTGTTCTGCAGGTTTCATTTCTTTTTTTTTTTTAAAGGTTTTATTTATTCATTTTTTTAGAGAAGGGGGAGGGGGAGAGGAGCAGGAAGCATCAACTCCCATATGTGCCTTGACCGGGCAAGCCCAGGGTTTCGAACCGGCGACCTCAGCATCTCAGGTCGATGCTTTATCCACTGCGCCACCACAGGTCAGGCTGCAGGTTTCATTTCTGATCGCCGTCAAGGCTGCAGCCGCTCTGCAGAGCTCCGCCTCATCCCAGCTGTGGCGTTGCATTGTGTGCTGCATTAGACCGTGCAAGCCAAAATAGAAGGCATTTGTGAATCACTGCAACTCAGGCACATGATACAGGGTTTTGTTTTTCTGTCTTTTTATAATAAATCTTCAGTTCAATTGTAGCCAAATTACTTAATACATATTACTGTTTACATTTGAGGAGTTTTAGATAATTGAATGGGAATGTGAACGAAATGAAAATAAAAGAGTTCATCTTCTTTCCATAAAGTGCTAATGTGACCATTTTCATGGTGACTAAGTTTTGTTAATCATAAATTGAGAGAAATGCAGGTGTTTGATAGAATGTTCTGTGGTATTAATTGCCTTTATATTTTGTTTAGGAGGAAGATCCTCCCAGTGAAGGACAAGCAATGATAATGCCCCATAAAAAATTTCACGGAGATGCAAAATTTTTTTCCTCTCTACAAAACCAGGAATCAGTTTCAGTTTCACAGCAATCTGTCAGTCCTTCAGAGGTACTTTTTAACCTTAATGACTTTTTATTCTTTTTGGTTAGATCTACATGCCGGAAAAAGTTATAAAATATTCTTACTTTCAGTTAAAGCATTCTAATACTTCAACTTATTTAGGGATCATCCTTGTAGTAACTTTAACCTGGAATCATAGAGTTAAAAGGAATTTGGGCCATTGTTCCAACCCTCTTGTTCTACAGCTGAAAACTCAAGCCCTTTGAAGTGACTGGTGAAGATCAGTCATTCATTCTTTCTTTCCACAGCCATTTACTGAGAATCTACTATATGCCAGACACAACCTTGGAAAAGATAAAATGATGAGACAGGACTTCTACCTATTAGTAACTGACAGTTGTATAGGGGACAAAGGGCTTAAACAATTATTGTGCACTGCAGTAACTAGTCATGTAGCTGTATTTACTAGTATACATGAACTCTGAGGAATGGAAACTCTGAACTTTGATGACCCTTTATACAGGATATGATTTTAGTACAGGTTTTTAAAGACCCAATGGGATTTTTCTGGACAGCAATAAAGGGGAAGGATATTTCAGAAGCTGAAATAGCATTTGTTAAGGGACAAGAGCCAAGAAAGATTAGGACATATTTAGAAAGTGTTGAAAATGTCAGAGTGGTTAAAGCTGTAGATGGGGAGACCAGTCTGGAAAAGTGGGTTGAGCCAAATAATCACAAAGAACCTTCTATGCCATGGGAAGAAGAAAGTGTGGGCACTGCGAAGCCCGTTAAGATAATTTGGGGCAAGAAAGTCATAAATTAAGATGTTTCGGGAATGAGTTTGGAGGTTTTGTAATATAGTCCTGGGGTTTGGAGGGGAACAGGGTGCTGGAACGAATGTCAGTGTGTTCCTGGTCAGGTTTTACCTGTAACTTACCTCCCCATGGTCCCAGGGCCTTCGTGCTCCAGTGTTACTCTGGACCACTAGTGTCTCAGCCACGGTTGTTGCCAAGGTCTTTGTGGTTAAGGGGCAAGTGGTGATGATGTCAGGCTGCTGAGGGGAAGAAGCACGTGCTTTGCTCCTGTCATTCCTCTCACTAAAACCCCTCCAGCCGCCTCCCCTCCAAGGGTGCAGCCCCTTTCTTCCTGCACACACCAGGTCAGGTTAGCTGTCAATCTTTCCCAGTGGTTTTTCACTACTTTTACATAGTTTTTGGAATCCCTGGTTTCCTTTCATTTCCATAGTTACTCTTAGGTTGATTTGAGGGTGGGGAGTTTGCAGCCTTTGTCATTTTGAAGTCCTGGCAAAGCCAGAGCCCAGAAATGGGAAGTTTAGTCTCTCCAGCTCTTTTTCTAAGAATCTGTTTGCACATGTGTGCACACACTTGCGTAAAATTTTGAGGTGTATATATGTATTATTCTTCAAAACCTGGTTTTAAAACTAACTATAGGCCCTGGCCAGATAGCTCAGTTGGTTAAGAGTTTTGTCCTGAATTACAGAGGTTGCTGGTTTGATCCCCGGTCAGGACACATACAGAAACAGCTCAATATTCTTCTCTCTCTCTCTCTCTCCTTCTTCTCTTTAAAATCAATAAATAAAAGTAAATTAACTATAAATTTTGAAGATCTATCATATTTTTTAATTTACCATATTGAATACCATTATTTATTCTATTGAAGGATTTTTCAATAGAATTCTTATTCAGTTGAACTCTATTCAAATTATAAGAAAAAATTTTTTGCACTTATGAGGAATTAGTTTTCTAGATCAAATAACAAGGGATGGACTTGCTGGTTCAAAAATTATAAGCAGTTGTAATTTCAGTTAATATTAATAAATTGCTTTTTAACTATACGAGACTTTTTTCCATTATGACACATGGTGTTCTTTTTTTTTTTTTTTTTTTTTTTTTTTTTTTACAGGGACAAAGAGAGTCAGATAGAAGGATAGATAGGGACAGACAGACAGGAACGGAGAGAGATGAGAAGCATCAATCATCAGTTTTTTGTTGCGACACCGTAGTTGTTCATTGATTGCTTTCTCATATGTGCCATGACCGTGGGCCTTCAGCAGACCGAGTAACCCCCCGCTCGAGCCAGTGACCTTGGGTCCATGCTAGTGAGATTTTTGCTCAAGCCAGATGAACCTGCGCTCAAGCTGGTAACCCTGGGGTCTCGAACCTGGGTCCTTCCACATCTCAGTCTGATGCTCTATCCACTGCGCCACCACCTGGTCAGGCGACCCATGGTGTTCTTAATCTTAACGTTTTTACCAGTCTAATTAACAGTGACAGTTTTCATATGTGTACAGAACTATTAAGTATTTGTTTTGTTTGTAATAAGAACTACTAATGATATATTTATATGTTAAAATATTGCTTTGGTAAGAAAATAGTGGCTTTCCTTTGCACTTAAAACCCCTTGCCCAGAAATACATGATTTAAAAAAAAACCCTTGCCCAGAGAGAGCTTTTAGGTCAGCAAGAGAAGTCTGATGACAAAACTGCAGTTTGTACATTTATGTAGTTGAGCCTGGCACATTAATTACTATAGATTCCAGACAGCATAATTTAGAATTATATGAGTCTAAGCTTTGAGTATAATACAAAAATGACACATTATAAGAGCATTTTGTGAATAGGCAAGCTAAGTCTTTAGTAGGGTCACAGTGTTCTAAGGTGTCAGCAGTTATAAATTGATTTAAATAGGAAAGGTGGTATATTTTGCACAACATTTTATGTGGTAGTGGCACAGTAACATAGGCACTGTGAAATATTTCTAATTAATTTCTAGAGAAAATGTATCTGTCATGATTCTGTACTGTTCATAAGTCTTCAGAGTTTTGTATTAATAGTAAAACAATCCTTTTCTTCTTTTTTTTAAGTGAGAGGAAGGGAGATATGTGAGATAGGATCCCACATGTGCTCCAACCTGGATCTAGCTGGCAACCCCTGTGTGGGGTCTATGCTTTAATCAGCTGAGCTATTTTTAGCACCTGAGGCTGATGTTTGGACCAAAGAGCTATCCTCAGCACTGGGGGCAATGCTTGAAGCAACTGAGCTACTGGCTGCAAGGGGACAAGAGAGAAAGGGATAGCGAGAAGGAGGGAGAGAAGCAGATGGTTGCTTCTCCTGTGTGCCCTCACCAGGAATCGAACCCAAGATGTCCGTACACTGGGCGAACACTTTATCCACTGAAGCAACCAACCAGGGCTATCCTTTTCTGTTTCATGGATGTTGAGGCAATTGGTGTTTCTAAAGAAAAGTGCATAGAGAAGAATTAGGTAGGGCAAGTTGTAGATTTTATTTTATAGTCAATAGTGTCATCCAAGACTCAAAAGTGATTCTTTCATATATTTTAAAAAAACCACTTCATTGGAATTAAACTTTTAAATGAGAAACAGGAGAGCTTTTAGATATTGGAATTTTTATTCAGGTTTTTTTTGTTTGTTTGTTTTTGTATTTTTCCAAAGTTAGAAGTGGGGAGGCAGTCAGACTCCTGCATGCACCTGACCGGGATCCACCCAGCATGCCCATCAGGGGGCGATGCTCTGCCCATCTGGGGCGTTGCTTCATTGCAGCCGGAGACATTCTAGTGCTTGAGGTGGAGGCCATGGAGCCATTCTCAGCTCCTGGGGCCAACTTTCCTCCAGTGAGTTGGAGGAAAGGAGAGAGATAGAGAGGAAGGAGAGGGGGAAGGGTGGAGAAGCAGATGGGCACTTCTCCTGTGTGCCCTGGCCGGGAATCAAACCCAGGACTTCCACACACCGGGTTGACCCTCTACCACTGAGCCAACTGGCCAGGGCCTATTCAGTTCTTGAGTAATAAACTTATTAATTAGAATATCTCCCAAGTTACAAAATGTGGTAATGATTAGATATCTAATTTTTAATAAAATAGAAGTCTTATTTTTTAAAGTTTGTTATTTCATATATTTTACAAAGAAATATATTTGTATTTTTTTTAACTTTTATACTTTCCCAGGAAAGAACTTTATTAAATATGGTTAAAGTAGTATTCTTTAATCTGCATACTTATAAACAATGTAATTATTTGTATTGGGATAGTCTTCATATCATTTAAGGCAGTGGTTCCCAACCCCCGGGCCGCGGACCAGTATCGGTTCGTGGGTCATTTGGTACCGGTCCGCAGAGAAAGAATAAATAACTTACATTATTTCCATTTTATTTATATTTAAGTCTGAATGATGTTTTATTTTTAAAAAAATGACCAGATTCCCTCTGCTACATCCATCTAAGACTCACTCTTGACGTTTGTCTCGGTTACATGATACATTTATCCGTCCCACCCTAAAGGCCCGGTCTGTGAAAGTATTTTCTGACATTAAACCAGTCTGTGGCCCAGAAAAGGTTGGGGACCACTGATTTAAGGTATAGTCTCCTTGTCGGTTGTTTAAAATTTATGCTAACAACTTTAGGCAGTTTTTATTAATGAAGAATGAGAGATAAATTTTCTATTTTAATTTTAAGCTTTGTGAATAATTATGTAATATGTTTCAACATTTAGTGTTTTAAATAATAAAATTTTTCTTTTGTGTTTTATTGGTGTCTAATTGGAAGGTTGGAAAAATAGATAATGGTTATTTAACTTCATAAAATATAAGATATTAAAGTGGAAGCCTATGGCGAGATGCCTCATTGAACTGACTTTTAACCTTGTCTTCCATGTATGTGACTTAATAAGCACTTTCTATTGTACAATACCTTTAGGTAGTCAAGTGATATGGATCACACATGTTTGACAAGTATATCCTTTTTTGACTTGATTTTAATATAATGGTTTTAACAATTGTTTCTACTTTTCACAGGACTTGGAAAGCCCTTTGGGTAAAGGACAAAGTCTCAGGCTGACAGCAGCAGCAGAGAACTTAATGGGACATCCTGTCTACAAGCAACAGCCTGTTGCTAATGCAGAGTCTTGGGATCAGAAATGTGCTCTTAAGCCTTTATCTCAGCAATTTAACACAATTACAGGTATACTAAAAGTACTGCTTCTTTATGTGTCATTTCTTTCACCCTGAATCCCATCATACTTTTTTGTACTGTTTCCATGCTGAATGCTGTATTGTGATTTGTGTTATAATCTATAGTAGTGTTTCTAATCTGAACTAAGAAAAGAATAATTTCAGGTGGAGATTTGCATGATTTCTTTATTAAAAAGGGTCTTCATAATTGAAAAGTTTAGTAACACCTGACCAAGTGGTGGCAGAGTGTATTGAGTGTTGGCCTGGGACACTGAAGACCCAGGTTTGAAACCCCGAGGTTGCTGGCTTGAGCACAGGCTCATCTGGCTTGAGCATGGAGTGGCTGGCTAGAGTGTGCGATCATAGATATGACCCCATGGTCACTGGCTTGAGCCCAAAGGTTGCTGACTTGAGCCCAAGGTCACTGGCTTAAGCAAGGGTCAGTTACTTGGCTGGAGCCCCCCAATCAAGACACACATGAAAAAACAATCAATGAACAATTAAGGTGCTGAAACTATGAGTTGATGCTCCTCATCTCTCTCCCTTCCTGTCTGTCTGTCCCTGTCTTTCTGTCTGTCTCTCACGTGTGTGCAGTAAGAAAGAAAAAGAAAAAGTTTGGTAACAACTTTTTCTATATATATAGCAGTGTTTCTCTAACTGATTCATTTATCGATACTTGAACCATTGCGTGGGTGGAATATGAGATAATTTTGGTAACATGCATATATATACTTAAAATTTTTAAATAGTGATATATTTATTTTAATATATATTGGAAAAGTATATCGAACACATCAAAAGTGTGACCTAACAGATTTTGTGTAGGACAGGGTTAAATTAGATAATACCACAGAAATTCACTCTTTATTATGTTATATTAATTTCTGACTCAGTGCGACGTGCACCCAGGACCATTTTAGAACTTCCTTAATGAAACTTTTTGCTCTAATACTTTGGGGATAAGAGTGTAACAAGGAATACTGATCAAGAGCATAGTTTATTCTCGTTATCTGCAGTACTTACATTCTGTAGCAGCGGTTCTCAACCTGGGGGTCGCGACCCCAGCGGGGTTGCCTAAAGCCATCAGAAAATACATAATGCATATCAGGTATTTACATTCCAAATCATAACTGTAGCAAAATTACAGTTATGAAGTAGCCACCAAAATTATTTTTTGGTTTGGGGTCACCGCAACATGAGGAACTGTATTGCGGGGTCCCGGCATTAGAAAGGTTGAGAACCACTGTTCTATAGAGTCACCAGGAACGCTGAATTAGCAAATACCACTGTTGCTCTTAGGGAAAATACAGTTCAGTTTCTATGAACTGCTAATCTTAGAAACATTTTTGTCAGTTGGTCAATACATGACCTTGTTTTGTATGTGTTTCTATTTAATGACTTCTTTAATATATGTTGTTGATCTGTTAACATTGAACTAATGGCCAATAGCACTATAACTCATGCCTGATCGAAGTTTATTTAACACATATTTTTTCTATAAGGCCCAGCACAGCCTTCTTGCACTTAGGAACACTAGAGAGCACTTTAGCGCTAGGTTTGGGGGCCATTTTAAGCAGCAGAATCACCAACAAAATATACAAAAATGTGAAAAACATGTCACTAAAAGACAGTAAAAAAGGACACTTGTTTATAGTAAAAGAGCGAAGATCGTAAAGCGTCACTCACTGTGTTCACCCTCAGCTGGTACGGTGTATGTGGAGTCATCCAGGTCTGCTTCTCTGTGCATGTCTGCAGAGGACTTTGAAAATGACTGAAAGTATTGATTTTGGGGGTACAACTAAATTTTTCAAGTAGATGAATTTGCAAATACAGAGTCTTTGAATTAGTGAGAATCAGCTACTTAACTGATTCTTTCATTTCCATTCCTGGCATTCTCTTAAGTGAAGAAACCTCTGGAGGTATGCAGACTTTTTATTTTTTTTAAAATATTTTACTGATTTTTTAAAAAAATTGATTTTTAGAGAGTGAGGTAAGGAAAGAGAAACATCTACTTATTCCACTTATTTAAGCATTCATTGTTTGATTCTTGCATGTGCCCTGACCCAGGATCGAACTCATAACCTTTGTGTATCAGGATGATGATCTAGTGAACTGACCTGTTTGTCCAGGGCTATGCAGAACTGTTAGAAATCTGAAAAGGAAATTCCTGAAGTTAGAAAAACATTGATGTAAAGTATTTAAAGTCTGTTTTATATTGAGTAAGCCCACTATAGTCAAAGAAAGTCAAGACTGAAATTCCATGGGAGTAAATACAAAGTAATATTGGAATTATTTACCATATTTTTCACATGTAATCTGAGAGCATTAATCTTTTATGTTCTTTTAAAATATGATTCAAAATTAGTAGTTTAAAACAAATTGTGACATTTGTATCCAGCTTTCTGTGCAGATTGCAGTTAAACAGAATTGACACTAGATGGCTCTTGCAGATCACTTGAGAATTGATAGGCGCTTGAGAGCAACTAGGTGCATGTTAAATCGTGATAGAATAAAGCCCACAAGAACATCTACTCAGCTGCTCCTTGTACCTGTGGTGGCATTTAACAGATTACCAAAGTGATACATTTTAAATATTTTAAATGCATTATTTAAAAATACTGTGTGTGTGTTTAAATTTTTTCATTGATTTGAGAGAGAGGGAGAGAGAGAGGAAGATAGAGAGAGAGAAATAGAGGAAGGCAGGGAGAGAGAGAAGCATCAACTCATTTTTCCATTTAATTGTTGCATTTAGTTGTGTACTCATTGATTGCTTCTTGTATGTGCCCTGACCAGTAATCGAACCCATGATCTCAGTGCACTGGGATGAGGCTCTATTCACTGGACCACCCAACCAGGAGCCCAGTATATTTTTTAATAGTAGGTACAATGTGTTTGTTTAATTTAATTGGAAAAAGTAATAAGTAGTGTGTCATAACAAAGGTTGAGTATATAGATGAGGCAGTATAACAGAATGGCTAAGGATTTGTCCTCTTGGAATTTCAGATATCAGTTTGAATTCCAGCTTTGTGTAATTTGGGGCATATCACTTAATATCACTGAGCCCAAGTTTCTTCATCTATCAAATGGGATACTGTTAGTGTATTGTTTATCTATTGCTGTGTAATCGATTACCTCAAAGTTTAGCAGCTGAAGAGCAAACATTGTCTCACACAGTTGTGGGATTTGTGAATCTGGGAGTGGCTTAGCTGGGTGGTTCTCAGGATCTCTCTCAAGGTTGCAGTCAAGCTGTTGGCTGGGGCTGAGGTCACCAGAAAGCTTCAGTTGGGGTTGGAGAATCTATTTTCCAAGCTCACTCACGTGGTGGCTGAGAAGAGGCCTCAGTTCCTCACTAGGTGAACCTTCTATAGAGCTGCTTATGGCATAGCAGCTGGCTTGCCTCGAGCAGATGATCTGAGAGAAAGTGAGCAAACAAGATGGAAACTACAATGCCTTTTATAACCTAATCTCAGAAGTGACATGCTGCAGCTTATGCCACGTTCTAGCAATAGCACAGACCAATCCCACAATGACATAGTAGGGTACATAAATGTGTGAATACAGGAGCAGGGATCAGGGTATCTTGGAGGCTGATTACCATAAATAGTAGCCACATCGTAAAGTTTGAATGGTTGTAAGTGACAATGCATGTAAAACCATTAGCACAATGTCAGGCACATCGTGTTACTCTCTTTCATAATACCCTCAATATGTAAAAGTCACTTCTCAAGTGTATTTACTAGTATCAGAAACTGTCCACAGTTGCCTGAAACGAATGTGCCTATACAGAGTTAGCTGGTTTCAAGTATTTTGTTACATAATCGTTACTGTGGAAGAGTGAATCCTGAGTGTCATTTTTTCTGGCATGGCTTTTATACTGATTTTTAATAACTCTGCTTACAGAATCTCATCTGTTCTTACTTTGCCTCTCCCTTCCCCTGCTCATTTTCAGAGAGTCCTTTTTGCAAGCCATAGTCCTCCACCACTATTTCTAATTCTGAGGCTCTCAGGTTGTATTGAGTAACAAAAAGATGCATAATAAGCTTTGAAGTATTATGTTGGGAATCCTAAAATGCAAACTGTATTTTGGATAAATTATGAGGACTCCTTGATTTAGTATGAGTTATAGCTCTTTATTTACTCAGAAAACTTGTATCAAATACCTTCTGTATACCCAATAATACATTAGCACTATATTAGTCACTTGAGGTACAGATAGTAGATGTCTACTGTCAGGGATGTTTACCAACTATTATTGGACAAATTCAAGAAAGATAGCAGCAATTATAATATTGTGTGATTAGTACAATAAACACAGACAGCTGTGGGAGCACAGAGGAGGAACTCAGCCCATACATGACAGCTCAGGCAAGGTTTCCCACAAGAGCCAGTGTGAAATTGAATCTTAAAGGAATTAGCCAGATGGTGAACTATGATAAGCATGTTCCAGTTTGTTCATTTACTTATTCTTTCAGAAATATTCTTTGAGTGCTTGCTAGGCTCTAAGCACATTCTAGGTGCTAGGACTACAAAACCCGGTAAGGCTCTGCCCATAATGAGTTTTTTCTCTAATAGCAATAGATGAGAAGGCAAAAACATGCGATAAATTATTATAGTTATTGAGAAGAAGTCCATCTAGGATGGGGATAAAGGTGCATTGTATCTGTGGAGGGCAATCACGAAAGACCTTATGCACAAGTTGAGGCTTACCTGAAATGAGTTCTCAAAGGTGAATAGATGTTTACTGTGTACTAAGTGAGGAGGGACCTTTCAGGCAGAATATACAGCAAGGGAATAAAGTAGACAAATAGGAAGACTTAGGGAAATAAGAGTCTTTTTTTTTTCCAAGTGAGAGGAGGGGAGATAGAGACACAGACTCCCACAAGTGTTCCGTCTGGGATCCACCCGGCAATCCCTGTCTGGGGCGATGCTCTGCTCATTTGAGGTCACACTCAGAACCAAGTTATTTTTAGTGCCTGAAGCAGAGGCTCCATGGAGCCATCCTCAGAGCCCAGGACCAATGTGCTCAAACCAGTGAGCCATGGCTGTGGAAGGGGAAAAGAAAGAGAGAGAGAGAGAGAAAGAGAGAGAGAGAAAGAGAGAGAGAGAGTGAGTGAAAGAATGGGGAGGGACAGGGGTGGAGAAGCAGATGGCACTTCTCCTGTGTGCCCTGACTGGGAAAAAGACCTGTGATATCCAAACACTGGGCTTATGCTCTACCACTGAGCCAAATGGCCAGGGCCAAGAAATGTTTATCAATGAATTAGAGCTTAGGATGCAAGGAGATTGGAACAGTGAGCAGAAACCAGATCCTAAAAGCCTCTGAATGAGATATCAAGGAGTTTTTGGATTTACTCTTAAAATGGTCAGGATCCATTAGTGTACAAATTGGAAAATAATGCCACTCTTACTCTAGTCCCATGGAAAATTCAGTTTTGAACTTCAACCAATTTTGAATGTTTTATAATCTATGAAGGACTATATGTCAATTGGTGATATCATCATATTTGCTCCTTCTTTAACATGATCATCTGAGGTACAGTGTGATCGGTAGATTGGCGAGGATTGAGCCTGGAGGCAAGGAGCCTGATTAGACAGCTATTAAAGTAAACCTGGTGAGACACTGCTGAGCAGCAGGGTGGGTGTGGAAAGTGAGATATGAGTGACAGCTAAGGAGGAGAATGGACAATTCTAAGGAATCTCTGCATTTCTGGCTAGGATGATTGGATAGATGGTATTTTCATTCTCTAAGAGGAAATAGGAAGGACAAAATTAGGAAGATAGAATGAGTGCAGTGTTATACATGTGGAATTTTAAAAAACGATTTTATTTATTGACTTTGGAGAGAGGAGAGAGAGGGAAAGAGAAGGAGGAGCAGGAATCATCAGCTCGCAGCAGCTGCTTCTCTTATGTGCCTTGACTGGGCAAGCCTGGGGTTTTGAACTGAAGGACCTCAGCACTCCAGGTCAGTGCTTTGTCCACTGCACCAGCCCTGGGCGGGCTATGCATGTGGAATTTGAGGTGCCTTTGGATTTCATACAAGTGGGATAATATATTAAACATGCCAGATCCAGAGCTGCTGGCACTGGCAATTCCAAGTGCACTTAGTCTTCTCTGAAGGTCTCCCATGTGCTTTGTCATAACAGTAAGATTCTAGAAAGTAAAAACAGGGATTCAAGTTATGATGAACTAAATGTGACTTGAATAAAATACTTTAGGCCTCCTTCTTACAAAGGGTTAAGCTTACATTACATAGACACACACTCAGCAAGCATGCTTTTTAGAAGTGACACAGCAAATCCAGCATTTTTATGATTGCTGTCATGAGATCCTTTCCTGACCCCTTGTCACTGGTTTAGATACCCGTCATATGTGCTCTCTGTATAGTCCTCTGATGTCGCCGGCCTTATGTTGCTTTTATCACACTGCCTGTAATCTCACTCGAGGGTAGGGACTTTATCTCATTCACTGTCGTATCCCTGTCATCTAGCAGAGTATGTAGCACCTATTGCATAGTCAGTAAACATATGTTAAATGATAGGGTGTTATGTAAGTTGAAGGTTATTATGTAGTTTTAATGCTTTGGGGAAGATGTTTGAGTGTTTATATTCTGGGTTTCTGCATTTTTTTCTTATATCAAAATTTACCTTGAATCCTTTGTTATTTTTTTTCTTTATACCCATACATTATCCACACATAATTTTACGTAAAAACGAAGTGTGATTCTTATGGAATTATTTCCCAGGAGTAGTTACTATTTTAATTTTAAAATAGCTATGCCTAGCTGGCTATGTTAAAAGTTTAGACCAGTTTATTTGTATCGGTGATTTATTAGCCCTTTTCCCTGCATCTCTCCAGAAATTATGTTTTTAGTCTTTTTATTTTTGTCACTTGAAATATAAACATAATATCTGACTACTGGTGAGTTTGTGTTTTTTCATGTTTCTTGGCCGTTTGGATTTGCTCTTCTATGAATTACCTACTTAAGGTCTTTCCCCATCTGTTAGATTCTAAATTTTTCTTGTAACTTTGCTATATTTTAAATGTTTGTCATTTGTAATACAGATTCCTTTTTCCAAATTTATACTTTGTTCATTGACATTATTTTTTATATTTCTTTGCCATGTAATTAAAAAAACTTTATATAGTTATTTCTCTTTTATATTTTTTGTTTTTGTGGCTTGGTTAGGTTTCCACTAACACTATGCCTATGGTCTTCTAGACTTTTGTGTGTGTGCGCAAAATTTCCATTACTTAATGTATATTTACATTTAAGTCTATCTGGAATTCTTTTTGCAAATGGTATAAGGCAGAAGTTCAATTTGATTTTCTTCCAGATAAACAGACACTTACATCAGCAGCAATTATTATGTAAGCTTTTTCCTACTGAGTGGAAATAGTAACCAATTTTTATATTAACAAACTATAGAAATGATCCCTGAAAGTATAGTCTTCCAATTTTTATATTAAATGTCCATAGATGTAGGAATATTTTTATGGATTCTTTTATTTATCTATATTTAAATATTCTTTATTTATTTATTTTTAATCAAGTGAGAGGCAGGGAGTTGGAGAGTCAGACTCCCACATGCACCCCAACCTGGCTGATGTTCTGCCCATCTGGGACTACTGCTCTATTGCATGGCAACCGAGCTATTTTAGTGCCTGAAGTGAGACCATGGAGCTATTCTCAGCATCCGGTGCCAACTTGTTCATTTGGGCCATGACTGTAGGAGTGGGGAATAAATAGAGAGGGAGAAAGAGAAGGGGGAGGCTGGGGGGTGGAGAAGCAGATGGTTGCTTTTCCTGTGTGCCTTGACTGGGAATTGAACCTGGGACTTCCATACAACCGGCTAAGACTCTACTGCCTAGCCAACCAGCTGAGGCCTGGATTCTTTTTTAGATCTAAAATATTTTTTATGATCCTAAATATATTCCACTATTGAGTCTTTCTGGCACATTCTGTTACTTGAGGGCAGGGCAAGATTCCCTTTTAAAAATAATTTTTATACTTTTTTTGGCAATTCTCAGGCATTTATTCTTCCATATAAACTCTAAATTATTTAAATTAAAAGTCACCATGCATGACCAGGCAGTGGTGCAGTGGATGGATTGTCAACTTGGGATGCAGAGGACCCAGGTTTGAAACCCTAGGTCTCCGGGTTGAGCACAGGGTCACTGGCTTGAGTGTGGATCATAGACATGACCCAGTGGTCACTGGCTTAAGGCCCAAGGTCACTGGCTTGAAACCCAAGGTCGCTGGCCTGAGCCCAAGTTTGCTAGCTTGAGCAAAGGGTCACTCACTCTGCTGGAGCGCCCTGGTCAAGGCACATATAAGAAAGCAATCAATGAACAACTAAGGAGCCACAACGAGGAATTGATGCTTCTCATCTCTCTCCCTTCCTGTCTGTCTGTCCCTATCTGTCCCTTGCTCTGTCTCTGTCTCACAAAAAAAAATAAAATAAAAAATTACCCTAATTGGAATTGTACTAATTTGTTAGTATTGGGAGAATTGACATTTTTATGGTATAGTTTACTATTTGTTCAGATCTTCTTTTGTGTTCTTGTATAACATTTCATAATTTTCTTCATATGGATTCTAAAGCTTTTAGATAATTTTATTCTTATAGTCTGGTCACTATAGTAAAGGATTATTTTTCCATTTTTATGTGTATATTGCTATAATACAGTTTAGAGAAAAATCTATTTCTATTTTTTTATTTAGTATCCAGTTACATTACCAAATTCTGTTATTAATTGTAATAAAGTTTTTTTTCCTCACTAGAGTCTCTCGGGTTTTCTAGGTTATGACCATATGATCAGCATAAAGTATTTTTTTGTTTTTATTGTTTGTGAGAGATAGACAGACAGAAAGGGAGAGAGACAAGAAGCATCAACTCATAGTTGCGACACTTTAGTTGTTCATGGATTGCTTCTCATACATGCCTTGACTGGGAGACTTAAGCCAAGCCAGTGACCCTTTGCTTAAGCCAATGACCTTGTACTTCAAGCCACCAACCATGGCATCATGTCGATGATCCCACACTCAAGCCAGCAACCTCTCGCTCAAGCTGGTGAGCCTGCTTTCCAGCCAGTGACCTCAGGGTTTCAAACCTTGGATCTCAGTATCCAAGGTAGACACTCTATCCATTGCGCCACCACCAGTCAGGCAGCGTTCATAATCTCTTCTTTTTTAACATTATATATGCTAGTTTTTTATCTTTTTATAAATCTTTAAAATTGATTTTAGAGAGAAGAAACAGGGAGAGAGAGAGAGGGAGGAGAGTGAGGAGCATTAACTCATAGTGGTTCATTGTTTGCTTCTCATAGGTGCCTCAACAGGGTGGGGCAGGTCAAGCTGCACCAATGACCCCCTGCTCAAAACGGTGACCTTGGGCTTCCGGTCAGCAACCTCTCTCTCTCTTTCTCCCTCTCTTTCTAAAAATCAGTAAATAAAAAAAAAATTTTAATGTGTAATAAAGAATAGTGACTAGGAGATGGCAGATAAGGATTTTAATCTCTTTGTACCTTTTATTAGCTCTGATTTTTGAACAGATAACTTTCCTGAGTCTTAGCTTTGTCAGTGAAAGACAATTGTAATACTATCTGACCTTCCTACCTTGCAGAATGATTTTGAGATTCAAATGAAATGAGATAATGTACATGAAAGTGCTTAGAATATAAAGTGTAATATAAATGCACAGTGTCATTATTATTAGGTAAATAGTGTCCCTTATTGCTCTTACTTTTTTCTTTTTATTAATTTGATCGAAATGCCATTTGG
Source organism: Saccopteryx bilineata (assembly GCF_036850765.1). Classification (NCBI taxonomy): domain Eukaryota; kingdom Metazoa; phylum Chordata; class Mammalia; order Chiroptera; family Emballonuridae; genus Saccopteryx; species Saccopteryx bilineata. Next base: position 42,147,681 of record NC_089493.1, on the reverse strand, counting down.
ATAAGGAAAAGAGTAACTTGATCATGTAAAGAAAAATATATATAGAACAGAATTAAGGAATTTCTAGCCAGGAATGTGCCCCTTGCTTTAAAACTGCATTCTAGATAGAAAATATTGTATTAACTCTTACTGATAGAGAAGGTAAGCTTGGTGTTAGGAGTTGGTGTGTAGGAATGGGGATTAGGTGTAGACTGCATAAGTGGAACCTCAGAATACAGATTTGTTTGAAAAGAGACACTTTTTGCATTCTCTATGAGCCATGGTTTTAATTGCAATGAAGGCTTGGTACCAGATGTTTGGTTTCTATTTCTGATTCAGCAGGTAAGAAATATTGATTATTTTATGCAATTATTTATTTCCTGTCTAAGAGAAATTAATCTATTTGCTTTAACTTTTTGTTTACATATTTGATAACAGGTGATAGTTATGAAGATTCATGTGCTAGTCACGGTCCATTGAGTTTGAAAGAATTGGAATTACAGCCAGCTTCTCATTTTGCTCTTCGCACAACACCTCTGACAGCACAAGAAAATGATGTGAAATTATCGGTAGCAGCTGAAGATTTTCCTCAGGTACCCAATCAAAAGCACTTGCCCTGTATTTAAAATGAGGATGGTAACAATCTTGCCTTAGCCTGATACACTCTAAAGAGCATGGTCTGGATTTGGGTAACATCTAGTCACATCCTTTATTTATTTATTCAAGTCTGGAGATAAATCTGAGTTTGTTTCATTTCTAGCTGCCACCTTGAAAATATTACTTAGCCGTTTTCTTAGCCTTAACTCCCTCGTTTTTAAATTAAAGATTAAACATAATGTATAAAACATTCCTGTTACCTAGTTGGGTAGCTATGACCATTCAGACCTCTGTATCCCCATGCAATATCTAACTCAATAATTTTATACATAGTAGGTACTCAATAGATGGGATTTTTTTTATATTAAAATTTGCAAAATGTGTTACCATGAAAGATAAGAAATTTCTGTCTTCTAGAGTTTTAGCCAGTGGTCCATGCAGTCTTAAATACTGAAAAAATAGGATAATTCTTCTACGAGAGGGAAAAGATGCTTCTGTTATTTACTACAGTTTTGTATCTATGTAATAGCGATGGCTTTCTCTGTGGGTTAATTTACTCAGCAAATATTCATTGCATGGTATTGTGTAGTATTGCCTGGTGTTGAAGATGAAAGCCAAAAATATGTAAAATAAAGATTGGTTATAGAACACACAATTATGTAGGGCTCAGTATTAATAACCAGTGATCAAGAAAAGTTTGGAAAAACTAGTTACTAATGAATAAATATCTGTTAATAACTTTTGTATAAAACAAAAATTGCTTTTGACCTTGGGTTAGGCAAAAATGACACCAGAAGCACTATCCATGAAAGAAAAAATAAATTGATCTTTTCAAAAATAAGAATTGCTCTTCAATACACACTGTTAAGAGATGATTAGACCAACCACACAGATCAGGAGAAAACACTTGCAAATCACTCATCTTATAAAAGGCTTGTATCCAGAATACATGAGGAACAGAATTCAATATTAAAAAAATAAACAATCTAATTAAAAGTAGATAAAGTATTTGGACAGATATTTTACCCAAAGAAGGTATACTGATGGAAAGTAAGCACATAAAATGAATCTCAACATCATTAATCATTAGGAAAAGGCTAACACCACAAAGAAATAATAATGACTTTTGAAATTTAAATTTTCAATTCTAGTTTACATTCAGTGTTATTTTTTATTTATTTTTTATTTTTGTATTTTTCTGAAGCTGGAAACGGGGAGAGACAGTCAGACAGACTCCCGCATGCGCCCGACCGGGATCCACCCGGCACACCCACCAGGGGCGACGCTCTGCCCACCAGGGGGCGATGCTCTGCCCCTCCGGGGCGTCGCTCTGCCGCAACCAGAGCCACTCTAGCGCCTGGGGCAGAGGCCAAGGAGCCATCCCCAGTGCCCGGGCCATCTTTGCTCCAATGGAGCCTTGGCTGCGGGAGGGGAAGAGAGAGACAGAGAGGAAGGAGAGGGGGAGGGGTGGAGAAGCAGATGGGCGCTTCTCCTGTGTGCCCTGGCCGGGAATCGAACCCGGGACCTCTGCACGCCAGGCTGATGCTCTACCACTGAAACAACCGGCCAGGGCCATTCAGTGTTATTTTGTAATAGTTTTAGGTGTACAGAATAGTGGTTAGACAATCATATACTTTGCAAAGTATTCCTCCCAGTATTTCCAGTCCCACCTGGCACCATACATAGTTATTTCAATATTATTGACTTTATTCCTTATGCTGTACTTGACATCTTTGTTACTATTTTCTTTTCTTTTCTTTTCTTTTTTGTATTTTTCTGAAGCTGGAAACGGGGAGGCAGTCAGATAGACTCCCGCATGCGCCTGACCGGGATCCACCTGGCACGCCCACCAGGGGGCGATGCTCTGCCCATCTGGGGCGTCGCTCTGTCGTGACCAGAGCCACTCTAGCGCCTGGGTCAGAGGCCAAGGAGCCATCCCCAGCACCCGGGCCATCTTTGCTCCAATGGAGCCTCGGCTGCGGGAGGGGAAGAGAGAGACAGAGAGGAAGGAGAGGAGGAGGGGTGGAGAAGCAGATGGACGCTTCTCCTGTGTGCCCTGGCCGGGAATCGAACCCGGGACTTCACGCCAGGCCGACGCTCTACCACTGAGCCAACCGGCCAGGGCCGGTTACTATTTTCAAACTACCGATTTGTACTTCTTAATCTGTTCCTTTTCATCCAGTCCCCCAACCCCACCACGCTCCACCCTGACAACACCAGTCTATTTGAGTCTGTTTCTGTTTTGTTTGTTCATTTATTTTGCTGTTTAGATTTCACTTTTAAATGAAATCATATGGTATTTATCTTTCTCTGACTGATTCATTTCACATAGTATAGTGCTCTCTAGGTCCATCCATGCATCACAAATGGTAGGATTTCATTCTTTTTGTGGCCAAGTAATATTCTATTATAAGTAATATTCTAATATATATATATATGTGGTACATATATATATATATGTACCACAACTTTTTTATTTAAGAGAGAGGAATGGAGGGGAGAAAGGAGAAAGAGAATCATCAACTCGTTCCACCTTGTTGTGCACCCATCAATTATGTCTCATATGTGCCCTGACCAGGGCTCAAATGGGCACCCTTGGGATCAAGCAGGTGCCCTCAGGGAAATGAGCTGGTGACCCCAGGATCTGTAAACCCAGGATGGAACTGGTGACCTGGTTCCATCCAATGACCTCTGTTCTCTGGGATGAAGCTCTATCCACTGTGGCTCCAGTCAGTGCTGTACCACAACTTTTTCATCTGTTCATCTATTGATAAGCTCTTGGGTTGCTTCCAAATCTTGCCTATTGTGAAAAACACTGCAGTGAACCTGGGGGTGCATATATTCTTTTGAATTAGTGTTCTGAGTTTTTTTGGATATATACCTAGAAGTAGAATTGCTGGGTTATAAGGCAGTTCCATTTTTAATATTTGGAGGAACCTTCATACTATTTTCCATAGTAGCTGCACCAATCTGCATTTCCACCAGCAGTGCACAAGGGTTCTCTTTTCTCAATATTCTTGTCAACACTTATTTGTTGATTTATTGCTGATAGCCATGCTGACAGGTGTGAGCTGATAGCTTATTGTGGTTTTAATTTGTGCTTTTGATGATTAGTGATGTTTAGCATCTTTTCCTATATCTATTGGTCATATCTATTCAGGTCCTTTGCCCATTTTTTAATTGTACTTTTATTTTGTTACTGAGTTATATGAGTTCTTTATAAATTTTGGATATTAACTCTTTATTACATGTATTATTAGTAAATGTCTTCTTCCATTCAGTAAGTTGTCTCACAAAGAACTGCTGTTACTTACCCATTAGAATATCTAAAAATACTGACATGACAAGTATTGGCAAGGATGTAGGGTAACAGCTTTCTTAAACTGGTGGTTGGGAATATGAAATGATTCAACCACTTTAGAAAACAGTTTGGCAATTTCTTTAAAAAGTGAAATATACACATGCTATATGGCCCAGACATTTCATTTTTTGGGTACTTACCCAAGAGAATCTAAAACATATATCTGCCTGGCCTATGATGGTGGGTGGATACAGGATTAGTCTAGAATGCCGAGGTCACCAGTTTGAAAGCCTGGGCTTGCCCGGTCAAGGCACATACGACAAGCAACCAATGAACAACTAAAGTGAAGTGACTATGCGTTGATGCCTTTCATTCCCCCTACCTCTTCCTCTATAAAATCAATAAATAGCCCTGGCTGGTAGGCTCAGTGGTAGAGTGTTGGCCCAGCATGTGGAAGTCCTGGGTTCCATTCCTGATCAGGGCACACAGGAGAAGTGACCATCTGTTTCCCCGCTGCTCCCCCCCTTCTCCTCCCACAATCATGGCTCTAATGGTTCAAGCAAACTTGACTCTGGGAGCTGAGGATGGCTCCATGGCCTTGCTTCAGGTGCTAGAATAGCTCAGTTGCCTAGCAACAGAGCAGCGACCCAGATGGGCAGAACATCTCCTGGTAGGGGGCTTGCTGGGTAGATCCCAGTCAGGGTGCACACAGGAGTCTGTCTCTGCCTCCCACTTAATTTTAAAAAATCGATAAAATCTTTAAAGCATATGTCTACACAAAGACTTGTACATGAATATTTATAACAACTTTACTAGTAGTAGCCCCAAACTGGAAACAATATAAATGTGCATCAGTTGGTGAATATACAAATGGTGGTATATCTATTCAATGGGATACTTCTCAGCAATAAAAAGGCATGGACTACTGAACCATATACTAACATGGATAATTCTCACAAAAGTTATCTTGAGGGAAAGAAGCCAGACCCCCTCTCCAAATATGCATACTCTGTGATTTGATTTACATAAAATCTTAGAAAATGCAAACTAATCATTAGTAATAGCAGGGAGTACGAAAGGATATGAGATTCCACTTTTGATATTCATGGATATATTCATTATATTATCTTGATTGTGGTGATTGTTTCATGGGTATGTATACACATGCCAAAATTTAGCAAGTTATATATGTTTAAGTATGTGAAGGTTATTGTCTATCCATTATACCCAATAAAACTATTTAAAAAAATAAAAGAATGATTGCTTTCCTTTTGTTGTTGGCCTACTTAAAAATAAAACTATGAAATGTTACCAGAAGAATGGGCCTCAAAAAATTCATTTGTTAGATTTCTTTAATAGAAAAAGTCTTGCTAGTAATAATAATAGCAGAGCTACAAGTGCTTACTCCGCCAAATGCTGTTCTAAGTTCTTTACATATTTAACTCATTTAATCCTTATAACAACCTAATGAGATAGTTATTATTATGCTCATTTTGTGAATGAGGAAATTGACGTGTGAGGGATTAATAACTTGTCCAAGGTCAAAGCTAGAAAATGATAGCCAGGTTTGAACATAAGCAGTTTAGCTCCACAATACTCAGCTCTTAATCACTGTAGTTAAGGAAGGGAGCCAATAGGGATGTTCTAAGTTGAAGCAGCCAGAGATAATCATTGTATCTATCTTAGAAAGATACACCAAAATAGTATTTCATTCAAGGCAGAAACCTACATGACTAATGGCTCTAACCTAGAAGACCAGAATTAAAGCCTGTTACTACTGCAGCCTGAAGTTACTCACTTTTGTCTGTAGTTAGATAGGTTCCTGCCAGAGCTGGGATGGTTGCAATTGAGTCCATGTGGACAGGTGTTTCAGATTCTTCTCTGCTTGTACTTGTTGATAAGAGTCTAGAGATATCTTTTTAAGTTCCTGTCAAAATCCATCTGATGGCTGTTGTCAGGGACTCACATATAATTAGGCTCATAAAATAGGAAAGGGAAGAAAGAAAATGGCCGTTATCACACTTTGTGATGTGAGATTGTGAAGGGATTTGTGACTGCTATAAATTTCAAATTTGGTTGGGTTATTGGTAAGGAGGAGAGATGATGGGGTTTATGGTGTAGTATACAGTTTTTGAATGGTAGTGGAGGATAACAATACCTCTTACACTCGAGAATTAAATGATGTTACTTTATATAAAAGCTCTTTGAAATTTGCAGAGAAGTATGCAAATTTTCATTTTATGCAAAAATAGTTATATAGGAGAGTTTACAGCTCTCCAAATTTTTATCCTGTCTAAGCCCACCATGTATATGTGTCTAAAAGAGTTTGATTTATAAGTAGCTCTCACTTTTCTCATAAAAATAGAAGTGATTTGGATATTTCAAATCTGTGTATATTATCCAGATCATTTTTAAAGATTTTATTTGCAATATCTTTTCTTTAATAACATTTGGCATTTAGAAGGCATGTGTAATATTCAATTTTATATAATAAACTCCTAAGTAATTTAATTGCTCAAATTATTTTAAAGTAACTTTAAAAATAACACTGTGACTTCATCTTGAATTCTTTAGGACCAACAAAAGCAAGACCAAGAAGTTAAGCAAGCTGAACACAAGCCAACACAAAGTCATATAATACGAGTAAGAAATAAACCTGATACTTCACTTTCAGAGCAACAGGGTAAGATTCATTTGCTTCTAATAATATAATAAGTTTGATACTTGTCTTGATATTGCTATATCATGAGAATTCTTTACTTTAATATACATCTTTAGATTTTCTTTTTGCTTTTTCTCATTTAGTCTTTTGGGATAAAGAATTCGGCATCACATTTGATGATGTATTTGTTAGTTCTTTTTACAGTTAAAGTCTATTTCTTTCTTTTTTTTTTTTGTGGCAGAGAGAGAGAGAGAGGGACAGATAGGGACAGACAGACAAGAAGGGAGAGAGATGAGAAGCATCAATTCTTCGTTGCAGCACCTTAGTTGTTCATTGATTGCTTTTTCATATGTGCCTTGACTGGGGGGCTACAGCAGACCAAGTGACCCCTTGCTCAAGCCAACGACCTTGGGCTCAAGCTGGTGAGTCTTGCTCAAACCAGATGAATCCATACTCAATCTGGCGACCTTAGGGTTTAGAACCTGGGTCCTTCACGTCCCAGTCCACCGCTCCATCCACTGTACCACTGCCTGGTTAGGCTATTTCTAATGGATTTTAGAAACTCTCAGGTAGTGTTTTTTCTTTAATCTTACTTTTTTGGTTCTCGTACAACTGAAAGTCTGACTTCTATCTATATATAGGTCTATCTATCATAGTTGTGTGTTTTAAAGTATAATATGATAATGGTGGGGGTATGACTGTGAAGGTGTCTTCCTGTTGTGTGGTGATGTTGACCACGTACAATTTAAAAACCAAAGTATTCTCATGTTACATGCTATCACATGGATGAATTTCTCTATACTGTTGTTTACCTGAACTGAGTGGTTGAACTTTATAATCTGCATCACAGCATTTTGATGTTGTCTTTATGTTTCTGCAAGGTGTTGGCTTTTTGTTTCCCTTCTTGCATCTTAGTCATTTAAATTTTATATAACCTAGATTCTGAAATTTGGCAGTAGAAATTAGGATGTCTAATGTTTAAAACTTTCTATTCACAATCCAAGAGGAAGTTTAGAAATATTTTAAAGTGGCATGTTTTTCTTTGTTTTTATAGTTGTGTTTTGTAAACTTGTATATTGAGAACCTATATAATTGCAAATATAAACTGTGCTTTGGCATTTGGGGGAGGCCCTAAACTAGGAAGCACCAAGATATTTGTTAAGATCCTGCTATATGAGGTTTAGATTTTTGCTTTTGCATTTGTTTTATGTTACTCTTTTGCTCCAACTTATCAGAACTTTGTACTCCCAACTACTTTTCTAACCTAACCTTAGTGTAGTAGTGTTAATATTGTATTGTACAATATTTTGGATTCCTGTGAAAAGTTGCTCGTATTTAATCATAGTATTTAAAAATTAATCATGACAGTATATGGAACAAGTGAATGTTCCTAACATAATATCAGGACTGGACTGACTTGATGTCCTTCTACTGAGTACTGTTACCATGCATGACCAATGACTATATAATTAGTTTTTTAAAAATTATAATTAAAATTATATGTGAATTTTATCTTCTTGGGGATGTTATATATAATACAAAGATCATTTTTTTCAGCTGATGGGAAAATATCTTTGTTTGTAAATATCTCTCTTTAGGAAAGCGACATGGTTTTTAGTTTCACAGATATGAATGCTTGACCACAAAATGGCAATAGTTAAATTTTTGTTGACTTACAACATTGTCATCAAGTAATGTTCAATTAACATTTAGTCAATAAAAATCATAAGAATAAGAGAAACCAATGTTTTACTAGTAAGAAGAAATTTTATTTAGAAAGAATTTAGAACAGTGGACTAATATGTGTAAATTATTTTATTTTACATCTAATGCAGAAGTTAGGAGAGCAGACCTATGTCAGCTTTGACTAAGACAAATAAATACCCAGAGCTATAAATAGAGCATTTTAAGTAGAAGCTAAGTGTTTCACTTTATACTTCTCCATCCAGAATTTTTTTTTAAGTGAGAGAAGGGGAGATAGACTCTTGCATGTGCCCTGACCAGGATATACCTGTCAACCCCATCTTGGGCTGATGCTCAAGTACCAAGCTGTTTTTAGTGCCTGAGGCTAACAAGCTTAGACCAACTGAGCCACTGGCTGTGAGAGAAGAAGAGGAATAGAAGGCGGAGTGGTAGAAGAGAGAAGCAGATGGTCGCTTCTCCAGCGTGCCCTGACTGGAGTCGAACCCAGGATGTCCATACACTGAGCTGATGTTTTATGCACTGGCCAGGGCCCATCCTGAATACTTTTTGAATGAATATGATTACTTTGGCAAATGCAGTCAGTTATGACTTTATTTCCATACTTTTTTTTTTTGTATTTTTCTGAAGTTGGAAACGAGGAGGCAGTCAGAGAGACTCCTTCCTGCATGCGCCCGACCAGGATCCACCCGGCACGCCCACCAGGGGACAATGCTCTGCCCATCTGGGGCGTTGCTCTGTTGCAACCAGAGCCATTCTAGTGCCTGAGGCAGAGGCCACAGAGCCATCCTCAGCGCCCGGCCATCTTTGCTCCAATGGAGCCTTGGCTGCGGGAGGGGAAAAGAGAGACAGAGAGGAAGGAGCGGGGGTGGTAGAGAAGCAGATGGACGCTTCTCCTGTGTGCCCTGGCCGGGAATCCAACCCAGGACTCCTGCACGCCAGGCCGACGCTCTACCACTGAGCCAACTGGCCAGGGCCAATTTCCATACATTTTTTAGGTTTTATTTCTTTCTTTGATGAAACTCTGAGACATTGCCAAATATTTCAGAGAGTAGTAGAGTCAGAGTGCTAAGATAATTCTTTAGGGTTCTCAGGACTTGGGTGATCTTGAAGGAATTTAATCCTATCTCTATCTCATACAGAGGCCTTGAGGATAATGAAGGAAATTCACTCTATCACAAAGGAATTGGAAGCATACCTTGTTTGGCAGATAAATATACTGCTCACAAAAATTAGAGGATATTTAAAAATTAATATGAAGCGATAAAATATCCCCTAATTTTTGTGAGCAGTGTACTTCTAAGGATACTTGAACCCCAAATTATGGCTTTTCAGGCAGATGTATTTCACTTTGAAATGCCTAATAGTTTAATATGTGTATATAAAAAAATCAAGTAGTTTACTAGCAGTGATCATGAAAAATTAACTGAAGATATGATAGGACATAGGTTCCAGCACTATGCTTCCAGGAAACCTGTAAAATCCTTGTCCCCACACCCCCTTTATTATTACTTTCAGATTTTATTATAAAACAAAGAAATTGAATTAATTGTTCTGACAGATGACACTTTAGAGTCTAAGAATAAAACTTTCATTTGGTATTAAATTCCTTGGGTGTGTTTTGACCACATGATACCACTTATCTGATTTTATTTCCCAGTTTGCTCCCACTTGCAGTCATTTTTCCATAGACCTCTAGAAAAAGAAGATTGGGCAGAAGGGCAGGAGACTAGAAAGATTTTCCTTCACTGGTACAGGCCTGGAAGAAGAGAGTTCCAGAAAGACTGGTGCCCTATTTCAACTCTTTTCCTGTGTAAGAACAAAACTCTTAAGTCACTGGGGGAAGGGACACCTGTCACCTCCAGGGTATAGGTGAGAGCCCACTGTGGCTGGGGGAAAGATAGGAAAAAAAGCCATCCCTTTGAGGGAGAGGAAGGAAATAGTCTTGGCCTCACAGTCCTATATCAATACCATTAGAGGTCTGTTATTGCTGGGAGGATAGGAAACCTCCTTACATAAAACTTAGTAAAGGAATAAGGCAGGGTTCGGTTGCTATGGGGAAGAGAGACAGAATCACTGAGAAAGCCCCACCACAAGACCCAGGCATATAGGATCTTTCTGGGACTGATGATAGACCAGAACAATAGGAAACTACTCCTTTCTCGTCCCTCACCATGTGACCAACCAGAACTGAGTAACAAGCAGCAGCAGTCTACCAATGGACAAGGTGCAGGATTGTAGAAAGAAGAAACCCTTTTTGCTGCAAGTTAACAGTGAAGCTGAAATCTGAAGGTGGAACAGGAACATCAAGAAAACCCTTCTGGCATGCTAGGGCCCACTCTAGACACAACACTAGAGGACTTGGAAGCTGGTGGCACATCAGAGTTAACTGCAGCAACAACAAAACTCAAAGCCAGTTTAACTTCTGACTTGACTCAACTCCTCACATTAATAGCCTACTTGAAGAAGAGATGTCCCCATTTCTAAATTTAAATACTACTTACCTCATTCTCTATTGTCTTACACTCAATGTCTGGCATTCATTCAAAATTGAAGCCAAAAATAATAAACCAACAATAATACACATTTAAGTGACAAAGCAATTAAGACAAGACTTCACAGATGACTCAGTTGTTAGAACTGTTAGGGAATTTAAAATTAACTATGATGAATGTAGCAATCATTACATTAGTAGAAAACAGATAAAACTTGCATGAACAGATGGGACTTTGAGAAGAAAGATGGAAATCATAAGAAAGGATCAAATAGAGATGTGAGGGGGGAAAACAGTAGTAAAGAGGAAGAATAATATAAGAAAAATGAACCTATATATCCAAAAATCTCAGAGAACGCTAAGCAAGATTAAAATAAAAAAATATTTATACGCATCATATTCAAAGTGCTAAAAACCAAAAGGAAAGAGAAAATATTGTAGGGAGCCAGAGGCAAAGGTATATTACTTGCAGAAAAAGCTAAGAAACACATCAAGTTATTACAAACCCACTGTGCAGAAGACAATGGTGTCACATTTTAAAGCACTGAAAGGAAAAAAAAAAGTCAACCCAGAATTCTGTGTCTAGCAAAAATACTTTAGAAAATGAAGGCAAAAAAATGCTTTTTTCAGGTAAATGAAACCTGAGAGACTGACATGTATTACAGAAAAATTAAAAGAATTTCAATTAGAAATTAAGTGACACCAGAAAGAAGCTTGGATTTAAGAAATGAAGAGCTTCTGACATGGTTAAAATGAAGGTATAAATAAAAGAGTTTTTCTAAGAACTGTATGATTCCATACATATGTGGGGCACAAAATTGAGACTCATGGACATGGATAAGAGTGCAGTGGTTACCAGGGGGAGGGGAAGGGGAAGAGGGAGGGGGTGGGGGAAGGGAGGGGCATAAAGAAAACCAAATAAAAGGTGAAGGAGGATGATTTGTCTTTGGGTGAAGGATATACAACATAATCAAATGTCAAAATGATCTGGAGATGTTTTCTCTGAATCTCAATGTACTCTGATCAATGTCACCTCGTTAAAATCAATTGTCTAAATAAAATTTTAAAAAATATGTTGAATAAAAGTGGTGAAAATGGAAATAAAAATTACTAGTCTCTTACAGGATGAAAATTTTCTTCAGATTCTTAAATACAAATCCATCAACTAAAAAAAAAAGCTTTTATTTTTAATCACTATAAAAGATAATTGTCCAAAGCAAAGAAAAATAATATCAATATATTATCTATTTATAGTCCTATAAAAATAAAATGACAATGATAGCATGAAATAAATGATTGAGGTATTAAAAACATACTGATGAAATGTTCTTATAGTATGTGTTGTGATACAATGTTATTGGAAAGTTGGCTATGGTAAGTGATGTACTATATTATAATCTCTAGAGTAATCATTAAAATATTTGTACATATTACTATGTTAAAACTACTTGGTTACTTCAAAGGCAGGCATAAAATGAGGGGGAAAGGAACAAAAACAACAAAAAGAGCAAAAAGGAAACAGCAAGATGATTGATTTAAATTCAATAATTAATTTAATACATAAAGTGTAAATAAGCACACCAGTTAAAAGACAGAGAGTGTCAGATTGGACAAAAAAGGTCTGTTTATGCTGTCAAGAAAAACTTGTTTTAAATATGAAGAAGCAGGTTAAAAGTAAAGGCTAGAGAGAAGATAAACAATGCAAACACTAATTGAAAGAAACCTGAATGACTATATGAATATCAGTTATATAAAAATAAAGACTGTCAAAGCAAAGAATATTACCAGAGATAAAGAAGGACATTAAATAATGATAAAGGGTTAATTTATCAAGAAGATATATAACAGTCTTAAATATGTATGTATCTAACATGACCACTTTAGAATACCTGAAAGAAAAATTGGTAGAACTCCAAGGAAAAACAAATTCACATTCATAGTTGGAAATGTTAACACTCATAAGAAAGTAGAAAAGTAAGACTGTAGAAGACCAAGCAACAGTATCATACAACTTGAACTAATTGATAAAAAGCTGATTATACTTGCTAAGTACACATGAAGCATTTACCAAAAATTAACCATATTCCCTCATGAAACACATCTCAGTAAATTTAAAACAATTGAAATAATATAAAATATATTCTCTGATTTTAGTGCAATTAAAGTGAAAATGAGTAACAGATTCCTGTACATTCCTAAATATTTGTAAATTAAGTTACACACACTTTTTTTTTTTTTTTTTTTTTTTTTTTTTTACAGAGGCAGAGATAGACAGGGACAGACAGACAGGAACAGAGAGAGATGAGAAGCATCAATCATCAGTTTCTCGTTGCGCGTTGCGACTTCTTAGTTGTTCATTGATTGCTTTCTCACATGTGCCTTGACCGTGGGCCTTCAGCAGACCGAGTAACCCCTTGCTGGAGCCAGGGACCTTGGGTCCAAGCTGGCGAGCTCTCTGCTCAAGCCAGATGAGCCCGCGCGCGACCTCGGAGTCTCGAACCTGGGTACTTCCGCATCCCAGTCCGACGCTCTATCCACTGCGCCACCGCCTGGTCAGGCAAGTTACACACATTTAATTAAACCTTTATGTAGGGTCAACGAGAAATGAACTGAATGAAATTTAAAAACATATCAAAATTTCTGGATGCAACTAAAGCAGTGATTACTGTATTTGGAAATTTATGGCATTAAATGCTTATATTAGAATAGACTAGAAAGGTCTAAAATCAATAATCTAAGCCTTTACCTGGAAACCAGGAAAAGAATATAGATATCAAACTTCTCTAATAAGCAGAAGAAAGGAAATAATAAAGACAAGAATGGAATTGAAAATATAAATATAGCAGAAACTCAACAAACCAAAAGTTGGTTCTTTGGAATTATTGATAAAACTGATAAACCCTAGCCAGGATGATAACGGAAAAGAGGGGAAATACACAAATTATTGTTATTAGGAATTAAAGAGAGGAAATCAGTACATATTCTATAAAAATTAAAGAGATTATAAAACAATATGATGAATATTTTTATGTTCATAAATTTGGCAACATTGTTAAAATGGAAACTTTTTATCTACTCTAATGAGAAGAAACTGATAACCTAAGTAATTTAATATTTATTAAAGAAAAATAAATTCTTAGTTTAAAATATTTCAACAAAGAACACTTCAGGCTCAGATGGCTACACTAGAGATAGAATCAAATATTTGAGGGAGAAATAATATCAATTCTACTCAGACTCTGAGAAAATAGAAGAGAGAACTCTTCTCAACATTAACCTGTTACCAAAACCAGATGAAGACATTACCAGAAATGAAAGATATAGACAAGTATCCCTTATGAACATAGACACAAAATTCCTCTAACAACATATTAATTGAATCCAACAACATATAAAAAGACAGTAAATACGACCAGGTGGGCTTATCCCAGTAATAGAAGATTGGTGCAACATAAAAAAATCAATGTAATTCACCATATGAACAGAAACATTGGGGGAAAACTTATTATATGATTGTCTAATAACACCTGAAACTAATACAAAATATTATTGAATGTAAACTATAATTGAAAAATGAAATTTAAATAAAAAAAAAAGAAATGCGATTATCTGAAACAATGCAGAAAAGCTTTTGATATTATTCAACATCTATTCATGATTAAAATTTCAGAAAACTAAAAATCAAAGGACAATACAATAAAGGACATTTACAACAAACCTATAGCCAACAGCACACTTGATAGTGAAAGATCAAATGCTTTCCCAACAAATTGGTAACAAGGCAAATAAAATCTGCTCTCACTACTCCTTTCAAAATCATACCAGCATTCTTAGCCAATGCAATAATTCAAGAAAATGAAATAAAAGGCATACAGATTATAAAGCAAAAGAAAACTTATGGCTATTTGAGAATGTATGATAACACTGGGGAATATTTTTTTTTCCATTTTCTGTTGCATGAGGTTTTAGAACTTTTCCTATATATTTCTGCATCGCTGATTCCAAATCTGTAATTCATTTTTTGCTGCATGCTCTAGTTTTTATGCAATTTTAATTTCTTTTTGTTACAGTTAATGGCATGCATTAGTTTTTAAATTGGAGTTAAAGGGCAATGACTCTTGGATTGAACATAACCACAAGGCAATTAATGTTTTACAAACATTACTTTTACATAATTGTAGTTGTTTTTAAATGTAAAAAGTTATTATCTGATAAAAACACCCTCTTATTTTGTTTCAAGATTGAATCATGGCTTCTTCGAGTAGGCGTAAATGTAAGAATAGTCCTGACACCTTCAGTTATATTATATATGTGGCTGTTACACACTTCAACATCAAAGGCTCAATGTTTCATCATTTGTGACACGTGCATATATTGCCTATTTTCAAGTTCACCTTGGCGATCAAGACAAGAGTTGGGCTCCTCATATTGTGTGTCATAATTGTGAGGAAATGCTTCGTGACTGGACAAAAGGAAAACGCAAAGGAATGCCTTTTGGTATTCCCATGGTTTGACGTGAACCTAAGGACCACAGCAATGACTGTTATTTCTGTCTGATCCATACAAAGGGCATCGGCAAGAATAAACAGCATATGATCGCATATTCTAATATTCCTTCAGCAATACGACCTATCCCACACTTTGAGACACTCCCGGTTCTGGTTTTCAATGGTTTTATTTCTTCTAAGGATGAAGAAAATGAACATGGTGATCAAGTGTATTTTGATAAGATGCATAAGGAAATGGTTGTAGAATCTGAAGAGTCTTCTTCTGATGCCAAGCAGTCATTAACCCCTCAGTAGTTTAGCCAACCCGAATTGAATGACTTAGTAAGAGATTTGGCCTATCAAAGAAAGCACAGCTGAGTTATTAGTCTCCAAGCTTCAAGAAAAGAATGTACTTCACCAGTCAGCTAAAGTATCCCATTTCAGGAAGCATGAACAAATTTTTGTGGACTTTTTTCCCCGAAGACAAACACTTTGTTTTCTGTCATGGTATCAGTAGTCTTCTCAGCCAGCTAGGTGTTACCACTTACAGTCCGACAAGAATGGTGGCTGTTTCTTGACAGCTCTAAATGGAGTCTGAAATGTGTTCTCCTACACAACAGTAATGTTTATGCAGCGGTCCCAATTGGTTATTCAAGTCATCTGCAAGAAGATTATAATGACATAAAAATTGTCCTTGACTTTCTGAAGTATGAGGAGCATAACTGGATTATTTGTGTGCATCTTAAAATGGTAAATTTCCTGCTAGGACAACAGAGGTTTCACAAAGTATCCTTGCTTTCTGTGTTTGTGGGACAGCCAAGCGCGGGAGAAACGCTGGACACAGAAGGAGTGGCCGAAACGTGAAGCTCTGGAAGTAGGGATGCAAAATATTCAATGAACTTGTAGTTAATCCAGACAGGATCATATTTCTCCCACTTCACATCAAACTTGGCTTAATGAAGCAGTTTGTTCAGGCTTTGAATAAAGAAAGTGAATGCTTTCAACATATTATTTCTGCTTTTCCTGCCTTGTCTTTCGAGAAGATAAAAGCAGGTGCATTCGATGGACCTCAAATTCGAACCCTCATACGTGACAAAGAATTTGCCAGGAAGATGAGTAAGGAGGAGAAAGCAGCATGGCAGTCTTTTGTGGCAGTTACAAAGAACTTCCTTGGCAACAAAAAAGCAGAAAACTATGAATTTCCAGTTTAAAGGATGCTGTTGGCTTTCTGCAACATTGGATGTAACACGAGCGTTAAGATTCACTTCCTGAACAGTCACCTTGACAAGTTTCCTGAAAATCTTGGAGCTGTTAGTGATGAGCAGGGAGAACGCTAATTTTTTATTAAGAATTTGTAACCAGAATTTAAAATTCACAAAACTCAATAGTAGGAAAATGAACAACCCAATTTTAAAAATGAGTAAATGAACAGAAAGTTCACCAAGAAAGCTATATGCCTGGCAAATAGGCACATGGAAATATATTCAATATTAGTTATTGGGTAAATGCAAATAAAAATTAGGCACCACTAAATACTCATTAGTTGATTGAAATCTAAGAAACTAATAATCCCATGCGTTGAAGAAGTTGAGCAACATGAGTTCTCATACATTGCTGGTAAGGAAGGCAAAATGCTACAGCCTCCTTAGAAAACTATTTGGCAGTTTCTTATAAAATTAAATATAAATTTACCAAACAGCCCAGCAATCTATTTCCTAGGCATTCACCCAAGGGAACTGAAAACTTATGTTCACACAAAACGTGTATTTAAATATTTGTTAGCAGTTTCATTCATGATTACCAAAAACTGGAATCAGTCAAGATGTCCTTCAACAGGCGAATGAATAAACAACTTGTGCTACATCCAAACAATGGAGCACACTAGCCAGCAGTTAAAAGGAACGGAATATTGATACACTCAACAGCATGGCTGAATCTCTGCTGCATTACATAGAGTGAAAGAAGCCAAATTCACAAGGCTACATACCATATATATGTGACAAATAAATTTATATGATATTTTTGAAAGAAAATGATAGATACAGAGAACAAACAGGTCAGTGGTTTCCTAAGAGTCAGAGGAAGGTTTGACTACAAATGGCAGGAGGGAGCTTTTGGGGGTGATGGGAGTGTTCTAGATTTTGATTGTAGTCATATAATTGTATCAGTTTGTAAAGGATAAATTATAATTCATTAGAACACAGTTAAATATTACTGACTTTATGATATTTTTTCTCATTATGAATTTTCTTGTACTAAAAAGTGTTTAAATGTGACGTCAAGTATATTACATATATTTATGCATATCTTTTTCTTATATTTAACACTTTAGGAAGAGATAGTTTGCTATATTTTTATAATACATTTTATCTCCCATATAAGTTTGATATTTAAGTTTTTATTTAAGAATACATTCCATTCAAGCTAAAAGTCTGGAACATTTATGCTTTGTAATTGCTAACTAGAAACCAAGAAAAAGAAGGCATGCTAATAACTCTAAAGTACTCAATAGAAATGCTCTTGTTTTAGATTTCAGAAAAGAAAGAGCTATCAGCTCAAAACTTATTTTTATTGGCACATTCCATATAATATGTAATCCAATTCAATAAATACTGAGTTTTCTCCACACACTACATTTCTAAGTCTTAGTGCCTTTGCACATTACCTCCCTTTCACCAGGAGTTTTCTTGTTTTCCCGCTTTTACATGTCTACAAACTTCCTGTTCTTGCAACAGTGAGCTCCATCTTTTCGTCCTTACTAGCTTCCAATTGAAAATGGCTTATTCATCTTTAAAGATGAAAAGAGCTCCACCCCCAGCTCTTTCGTGCCCTGAACAAAATCATAATCTTAACAATAGTTTCTATTTACTGAAGCCTTGCTAGGTACTCTATGTTATTATCACATTTATTCTTTATAATACTGTGCCATACAAGTAGTCTTATTCTCATTTTGTAAGAGAGCAGTTTCCCAAAGCTAGAAAATTTAGAAAATTGGGAGTTCAAGCCTGTATCTACTTGACTGCAAAGCTGAAGCTCTTTTCCTTATTTTACACCATTTTCCCAAGCTTTTTACTAGTTTGATCCTTCTCGAGTGAATGTATCTTGCATAGAGTTACACTAGGACAGAACATAATCACTGCCAAGTTAGATCTGTTTCTTCCTGAAACCCACAAGGACAAAGCCTACTATTTGTCACTTGCTTTACCCTGACAAAGACTATCACATGTTGTAGCTTTCACTTTCACAGCAAACTTGTATGTAAAGATGTCTTTTTTTTTTTTTTTTTTTTGTATTTTTCTGAAGCTAGAAATGGGGAGAGACAGACAGACTCCCACATGCGCCCGACCGGGATCCACCAGGCATGCCCACCAGGGGGCGACACTCTGCCCACCAGGGGGCGATGCTCTGCCCCTCCGGGGCGTCGCTGTGTTGCGACCAGAGCCACTCTAGCGCCTGGGGGCAGAGGCCAAGGAGCCATCCCCAGCGCCCAGGCCATCTTTGCTCCAATGGAGCCTCGGCTGCGGGAGGGGAAGAGAGAGACAGAGAGGAAGGAGAGGGGAAGCAGATGGGCGCCTCTCCTGTATGCCCTGGTCAGGCATCAAACCTGGGACTCCTGCACGCCAGGCCGACGCTCTACCACTGAGCCAACCGGCCAGGGCCAAAGATGTCTTTTTTGTTGTTTTTATTAGTTAGATGAGAAAACTGAGGCTCACAGATGTTAAGTAACCTTACTACTCTTTGATTGCGTCAGTTCCCACAGAAGTTATTAAAAACTGTTGTTTGATACTGTGGTTTTCAGTATTCTAATAAAACTGACTAAGATTTATTTCAGTGACTTGATATCTAACTAAGTTTTCTACCTTCTGTAGTTGTGCAAATTGGTTATTTAAGCATAATAGCCTTCAACCTTAATATTATCCTGAGAAGTTTCTGAATTGGTCTTCCTATATTCATTTTGATTCCCTGTTGTCTATTATCCAAGAGTGATCTTTTAAAAATATGAATCAGATCATGTGCTTCCTTGCTCAGAACCTTCCAAAGAATTTTTTTTCCTAGAATTAAGTCCAGACTCTTCACTGTGACCTAAAAGGTTCTGCATGATCTGGAACCTTGTCTTATTCTCTGAAATCATAATGAGATCTAGTTATGAGATAAAAACTTGTTAAATGTAGTTTCTTGTTTTTTTCTTATAAAATGTATGCTATCTTTGTGTATGTAAACATCCCATAAAAGTAGAAATGAGCCCTGGCCGGTTGGCTCAGTGGTAGAGCATTGGCCTGGCGTGCAGGAGTCCCAGGTTCGATTCCTGGCCAGGGCACACAGGAGAAGCCCCCATCTGCTTCTCCACCCCTCCCCCTCTCCTTCCTCTCTGTCTCTCTCTTTCCCTCCCGCAGCCGAGGCTCCATTGGAGCAAAGTTGGCCCGGGTGCTGAGGATGGCTCCTCGGCCTCTGCCTCAGGCGCTAGAGTGGCTCTGGTTGCAACAAAGGAACGCCCCGGATGGGCAGAGCATCGTCCCCTGGTGGGCATGTCGGGTGGATCCTGGTCGGGTGCATGCGGGAGTCTGTCTGACTGCCTCCCCGTTTCCAACTTCAGAAAAATACAAAAAAAAAAAAAAAAAAAGAAATGAGTCATTTCTGGAGACGTTCATAGATAATTATCAATATGCCTAATGGAATGATACAACTTATTTTTTTTTATTTATTTATTTTATTTTTACAGAGGCAGAGATAGACAGGGACAGACAGACAGGAACGGAGAGAGATGAGAAGCATCAATCATCAGTTTCTCATTGCGCGTTGCGACTTCTTAGTTGTTCATTGATTGCTTTCTCACATGTGCTTTGACCGCGGGCCTTCAGCAGACCGAGTAACCCCCTGCTGGAGCCAGCAACCTTGGGTCCAAGCTGGTGAGCTCTTTGCTCAAGCCATATGAGCCCGCGCTCAAGCTGGCCACCTCGGGG
The DNA here is from genome assembly GCF_036850765.1 of Saccopteryx bilineata. Taxonomy (NCBI): domain Eukaryota; kingdom Metazoa; phylum Chordata; class Mammalia; order Chiroptera; family Emballonuridae; genus Saccopteryx; species Saccopteryx bilineata. Next base: position 42,127,499 of record NC_089493.1, on the reverse strand, counting down.
TCTCGAACCTGGGTCCTTCCGCATCCCAGTCCGACGCTCTATCCACTGCGCCACCACCTGGTCAGGCGATACAACTTATTTTTTTCATGAGTTAACCCAGCACCTAAGAAATAACATAATAATAAATCCAAGACAAACTACCTTTGTTAATTGTTTTGTAAAAGAGTTGATTTTATGAATTTTTTTTTTAATTCGGTGAGAAGAGGAGAGGCAGAGACAGACTCCGGCATGCACCTTGACTGGGATCCACCTAGCAAGCCCACTAAAAGGCATGCTCTGCCCATCTGGGGCATTGCATTGTGTTGCTCAGCAATGAAGCTCTTCTTAGCACCTGAGGCGGAGGCCATGGAGCCATCCTCAGCACCTGGGGCCAGTTTGCTCCAATAGAGTCATGGTTGCAGGAGGGAACAGAGAGAGAGAAGCGAGAGGGGGACAGGTAGAGAAGCAGATGGGCACTTCTCCTTTATGCCCTGACCAGGAATTGAACTCGTGACATCCACATGTTGGGCCAATGCTCTACCACTGAGCCATCAGGCTAGGGCCTGATTTCATGAATTGAAAAAAATTTTTAACAGAATTGGTTCATTGATGAGTGATGTGATTTTTTTTTTTTTTTTTTTTTCTGAAGCTGGAAACGGGAAGGCAGTCAGACTCCTGCATGTGCCCGACCGGGATCTACCCGGCATGCCCACCAGGGTGCGATGCTCTGCCCATCTGGGGCATTGCTCTATTGCGACCAGAGCCACTCTAGTGCCTGCGGCAGAGGCCATGGAGCCATCCCCAGCGCCCAGGCCATCTTTTGCTCCAATGGAGCCTTGGCTGCAGGAGGGGAAGAGAGAGACAGAGAGGAAGGAGAGGGGGAGGGGTGGAGAAGCAGATGGGGGCTTCTCCTGTGTGCCCTGGCCGGGAATCGAACCTGGGACTCCTGCACGCCAGGCCGACGCTCTACCACTGAGCCAACCAGCCAGGGCTGATGTGATTATTTTTAATTCTTTTTATATAAGACTTCAATAAATAACACTTTTTATTTTAGTTTTTCTTTTACTACTTTTTACATGGTAATTCAGCTTTAATAGCAGAAACTGATTTCTTGAATTTGATGATTACATTTAGTTAAAATGCTCAGTCAACCAGCAGTGTTGCCAGAAATAATTTAGACTTTCTCAAAAAGTGTATGAATACGCATGTGCCGCTGAGGGCAGAGGGAAAACCCCTATGGCTGGAAATGCTTATGAGTACATCAGCCTACACACCAAGTTGTTACTCTATTTCTGTTTCTCTAGTTTACTCCAGAATTACCTGTCGAGGGGTAAGAGATCTAATACAACAGGAAGGCTGTAAATGTTCCGCCTGCCTTTTGGGTGGGGAGAGTCAGTGAACAGAATCTGGACAATGCAGCAAATGCACATTGGAGGCCTGGGTTGTGTCTCATGGACTACAATAATTTTCACAATTCCACAGATATATGTCTTCTCTTTTAACAGACCTAATTATTATTTATTATTACCTAATTATTTATTATTACAAAAGCACAAAACAAAACAGGACTGCTTAATTATAAAATATGTTCAGATACTGCATATGCATGAAAATGCTTTTGCTTTCAGAGTTTCTTTGATGGGCTCCATAGGCATCACTAAGAATTGTGATTACAAATTTAAGGCTTTCTTGGATGTATTTTCACTTTAGTAGTAGAGTCCCACAGTGTTCATACTGGGGTTTCCAGTGGGAGAAATCCAATTACCTGTGAATTATTTTAAGTTAGAATGCTGTTTACTATCTTTTAAAATCGTAAAACAAATTACTCTGTTATGAAATAGATAGCTGCAAAAGTCTTTCAGGTGAAATGTTACTGTCAAAACTTACCTTAAAATCTAATTGTTATACCGGTCAACTCAGAATGAGAGGCACTTTATCGTGTGATGAGTCTCACACAGTATACGGAGAACCGTAGCATTTTTTTCTTAGAAATGTAGTTGCATTAATACTGTCCTACCTAATGAAGTTAAAAAAATCAACTAGGTAGAAATGTAGTTCTAAGAAACTTGTGATTATTGCCTTTCATGTCATTCTGCTACATTAAAACAAATCAGACATAGGAAGTCCTGGAAATATTATGTTGGATATTTTCTAATTACTGTGTCAGCATGATCAATCATTTTCTAAATTTGCCAGTTTCCTGAAATAGCTTAGCCTGTGTTCATAGCACTTTATAGGAAGCAGCACCCAATTAGTTTCTATGTCCCCATATATTTTTCTTGGTGTCACAAAAGTATATATTGTATAAATGAAATATTTGTCTTTGGCAAAAGGTCTGTGCACCAAACTACAATTAATGAACACAAGAATTAGAAATCAAAACTTTGTTTAGTCTGAGGAAAAACAATTCTTTAAACTGTAACCACATGGCTGTTTCTTGTTTGCATCAACTCTGGGTGACTGTTATTGTCTTCTGTGAATTCTCTGGGGCAGGGGCCTGACTTTGTTGAATGAGCCAATTGTTTTCCTTTGTGTTGCCCATCTAGTAAGTTCCCATCTGGTTTGTATCAGACTGTTTTCACAGCCAACAACTGCTGCCTTCTCTATATCCTGACACTTGAGGGCCCCGCGCTATCAAAGCACTGCTGCGCGGGCCGGCGTGCTGGCAGGCCCGTACAGCTGTGCCTCACAGCTTGGAGCTATTACCCGGAGCAGCGGTAACGGAGAACTTGGACTGGCCCTTATTCCCACTGGTGTCGTGTGTGCAGCGAACAGGAATCCAGCCTCACCTCCCCACCCCCTCTCCCCGAAACTCACGAGTCAACAGAAAATCTTTAAAGCTCTGGTGTTAGGATGTGGAATGGTGGTGTTCTTATTTTCTGGTGGCTTCCTGTATTTGAAAGCTCATTTTTCATTCTTTCACTCTTTTTCAAAAGTTACCAGGTCTGGCCTTGGTGGAGTGAACTGGTCACTGTGTCACATTTAATTCTTGTTTCCCAGTTTAGTTAGGAATGGCTAGATAGGGGAGAATCCACTGTAAAGGCTACACAAATAATACAGGGTTTTTAGTGGTAGTCACAGGCCATGGTTGGAATGAAGTTTTCATATTTCGGAAGGATTTCTATCTCAGAAATTGGATTTTTTGCGTGTAGATTATAGAGGTACTTAGGTTCAAACTGCTTAGGAATTATATTAGGGAGTTACTTTGCCTTCAGCTTCGTTTGCTGTCAAATGTCATTTTTAAGAATGTGATGATAGTGACCTTCTCTAACAACTGTGGACTCGTGTAATTAAAATGACTGCAGTTACTGTTGAGTAGGAGTTAAAGTTGAGTTTCAGTGTATCTGTGATACTGCTTTTTATAAGTGTGAACTGAAACAGGTAACTTTTTGCACCAAAAATAAGGAATCAAATTCCTTTATAGACTATTAATATTTTGGAAACATCCTGCCTTATAATATTATGTTTAATAAACTGCTTGCAAGGCTAGTTAAAATACTAGTTTGTACTTTTAATTTAAGTGAGTTGTAATTGTTACAGCATATAAATGATCCTAGTGGCAAGTTCTTTGAGATTCAAACCAGAGCAACAACAGCACAAACTCACCTTCTGTTTCTGAATGATTTCAGCTCACTGGCATTTCAAGATTTTAAGAAAAGAAATAGAAAGGGCTTTGTCTTTGTAATCAGCGGTATGGCCTCTGATTTAGCAGTAACCATTCACTTGACATTAAAGGCTACCTACAAGTAAAGGTAGTTATTTGGTTATTTCAGTCATTGGAAAAACACTTCAGAATGATAAAGGAGTCAGCTATTAATTGCTGAAACCTAATCTATTGTTTTTTTTCGATATCTTTTTATTGAATTATAGTATACATACAAAGAAGTACCCATATCATAAGTATTACTGCTGAAAGAATTTTTGGAAACTGAGCTGCTTTTATAACTCATACCCTCAAGAAACAGAACATTGCCAGCACTCCTGAGGTGCCCCATGTCCCCTTCAGTCCCAGCCTGCACCCCCACAAGGTTAACCGCTGTTCTGACTTCTAACAGTGTAGGTTCTCTTGTTTTTGTGCCTTGAATAAAATCACATGGAATGTAAGGCTTCCTTCATGAGGCAAACCGATTGAATTTTTTAAAGATTCTTTTAGTTTTCAAACTATATTGGCATGCTTTTATAAAGAACTGTCTGCAAGGAATTTATTTTAGTAGCTGTGTCACAGGCCGTTCAACCCACAGGAAGTGTATTGTAGATAAAGTTGTCTACTAAAACATAGAGTCTCTCAGCTCTTAACCAAATTTTAATAATGGAATGTCCCTCTAGAGACATTTCTGTCCCTAAAAGGCAGGAACCCACTTTGTCATAACACCACACAGCTATACATTCAAACACTTAAATGGTTTTTAATGAGCTTTAATAAGTAAATCTGCATGATTCAAATAAATCATGGTTTACATTCAGGATTGTTGGGTTGTCTATTTCTGAGTTATCGTTGAGCTTCATGGCAGTTGAATAGAGGCTTTTATGTTGCCAAGATACTTTTTCTGAAAATGCTGTTATTAGAGACAGTTGTATACTTATTAGATAGAAGCCAATGAGTAACTTAATCTGGCCAGATTATTTGTTTAAAAATCATTAACTTTTTTTTATGTATTTTCAGCTTCTGTAACATTTATAGTACTACTTTTTGTCAGTGAAAAAAAAGTATAAAAGATCCAGCTATTCTGAATGTTACTAAATTTTAGATTTCTTCTTGTTAGATTTTGTTTCAAATTCTGGACTCATCCATTTAAAATCTCTTACTCTGTGGGTTAAGAAATTCATGTTTGACTTTGACGTTATATTCTTATTTTATAGTTGACAGCTTTATACTATTATACGGTTTGTAAAAATGATCCTTAAAGAATTTGTAAAGCGCCTGACCAAGCGGTGGCGCAGTGGATAGAGCATCAGACTGGGATGTGGAGGACTTAGGTTCAAGACCCCGAGGCCGCCAGCTTGAGTGCGGGCTCATCTGGTTTGAACAAAGCTTACCAGCTTGAGCCCAAGGTCACTGGCTTGAGCAAGGGGGTCCCTCGGTCTGCTGTAGTCCCCTGGACAAGGCACATATGAGAAAGCAATTAATGAACAACTAAGGCAGTGGTTGTCAAAGTGTGTGCCCTAGAACAGTGGTCCCCAACCTTTTTTGGGCCACGGACTGGTTTAATGTCAGAAAATATTTTCACGGACCGGCCTTTAGGGTGGGATGGATAAATGTATCATGTGACCTAGACACACATCAAGAGTGAGTCTTAGATGGATGTAACAGAGGGAATCTGGTCATTAAAAAAATAATAAAACATCGTTCAGACTTAAATATAAATAAAACAGAAATAATGTAAGTTATTTATTCTTTCTCTGTGGACCGGTACCAAATGGCCCATGGACTGGTACTGGTCTGTGGCCCAGGGGTTGGGGACCACTGTCCTAGAAGATTTCCAGGTGCGCCCTATGGTATTCCTGAGAAATATGTGCCTGTTGGGGATCAAAAAACCAACAGGGTTTTTGGAGTTTAGATTTTTGGGGGACAGAGGTGTAGGGAATTGGGTGTAAGCTGACAGTTTGCCCAACCCCCCACCTCACTTGCCTGATTAGGTTGCAAAAGGCTGTTAAGCTGTGGTGCTGGATTGTTTAAATTACCCCCCATGTTCCCCAGAAAGACTGGAGGCAAGTTTCTTCTATCCTTTGTTTGGTGTAAAGTTAAGATGATATGTATGGTGGGGGTTTTCTGCACTCAACACAATTAGGAGTAAAAAGAGAGGAATTCTTCAATGTATTGATAAGGAAATGAGAGTTTGCCTTTCAAATATATGCCCAAACATTGAAGAAATCGCTAGGACACATCAGACTTATGTTTCTCATAAATACAAGAATGAAAAAACTTAACACATTCATACCAGGACCTGCCAATTTACTAAATCTTACTAAAAATGTATCTATATATATAAAAAGATAACGTTTTGTCTTTATTTATTTATTTATTTATTTTTATTTTTTTATTTTTTGGTATTTTTCGAAAGCTGGAAACGGGGAGAGACAGTCAGACAGACTCCTGCATGCACCTGACCAGGATCTACCTGGCACGCCCACCAGGGGGCGACGCTCTGCCCCTCCGGGGCGTCCCTCTGTTGCGACCAGAGCCACTCTAGCGCCTGGGGCAGAGGCCAAGGAGCCATCCCCAGCGCCCGGGAGAAGCAGATGGGTGCTTCTCCTGTGTGTCCTGGCTGGGAATCGAACCCGGGACTTCTGCACACCAGGCCGACGCTCTACCACTGAGCCTAACGGCCAGGGCGTCTTTTTTTATTTTTTAACCCCTCATTTTTACAAATTTTAAAAAGCATAACTCAAAAAATATAACATAAAAATGTTTTTTTTAATGTCAGAATAAGTTTTATTTTGTCGTATTTATTTCGTTTAATTACCATAAAAGCACGCTTGGACTTTATATTTTTTTCTTTAATATCTGACTTAATTATTATAACATATTTCTCAGAAATTTGTATATAGTGTGCCTACAATTATTTGTAGGATTTTATATGCACCCTGACTTCAAAAGGTTTGAGAACCACTGAACCACGGTGCTGCAACAAAGAATTGATGCTTCTCATTTCTCTCCCTTCCTGTCTATCTGTCCCTCTCTCTGTCTCTCTCAGGCTCTGTCACAAAAAAGAGAATTTGTAAAGCAATAATATAAATATTTACAGATTTTAGTATTGCCATACTAGTGATTCTTACTAAAGATATTATTAAAGGGAAGATAAACTTTCAAACCAAAAATAAAAATTGTAAAGCCCAGGTTCCTAGCCTTTTAAATATCACTCCTTGAAATACCGTATTTTTTGCTCCATAAGACGCACTCTTTCCCCCCGAAAGTGGAGGGGAAAATATGGTATTTTATTAAATATTTTAACACATTTGGTTTAGAATATTTTTTTTCTTATTTTCCTCCTTAAAACCCTAAGTATGTCTTACGGTCAGGTGCATCTTATGGAGCGAAAAATATGGTATACCATGTTTGGCATGCTTTCAAATTAGCACCATGCCGCTGCAACATTTTGAATGACCATTTAAAATAAAAAGTGTTAAGTACTGAAATAAGGCAGATGTTTGGAAGAGGCATGGTGCACACGTGGTGCGGTAGCGTGGCCTCTGTGTGCCAGCTCATGGAAAACTCAGCAGGGAGCCTGCTCTCCCATCCTTGGGTCTAGTTCTGACTCCAGAGTCCCTTGTTTTTATTTTGTGCTGTCTTTAAACATTTACATAAAGGTTGACACATTCACCTTTTGTGGTAAAAGTAAAAGGATAAGTTATATTCATAGGTAATTTATGATTCAGTTTTTGTTTATATTACCCACTCGGAATGTCCATAGAAATTTATAGATCAAACATCTGGATAGTTTCTCTTCTCATCCTTTGACTTAAATACCAATGAATATTAGGTTTCTTCAGTTTGGAACACTAGGATGAAGCAGTATAAGAACTAACAAACTTGGCCCTGGCCGGTTGGCTCAGTGGTAGAGCGTCGGCCTGGCGTGCAGGAGTCCCGGGTTTGATTCCAGGCCAGGGCACACAGGAGAAGCGCCCATCTGCTTCTCTACCCCTCCCCCTCTCCTTCCTCTCTGTCTCTCTCTTCCCCTCCCACAGCCGAGGCTCCATTGGAACAAAGATGGCCCAGGCGCTGAGGATGGCTCCATGGCCTCTGCCTCAGGCGCTAGAGTGGCTCTGGTCGCGACAGAGCGACGCCCCAGATGGGTAGAGCATCGCCCCCTGGTGGGCGTGCCGGGTGGATCCCTGTTGGGCGCATGCGGGAGTCTGTCTGACTGCCTCCCCGTTTCCAACTTCAGAAAAATACAAAAAAAAAAAAAAAGAGAGAGAGAGAACTAACAAACTTGGTAAGTAGTTCTCAGATCGTGTTGGGCAGGGTGTAGGTTTTGTTTGCTACTTTAATCCTCACCTGCAAAGCACAGTGCTCACCTTTCCAGTAAACCCCACCATCCAGCAAGTGAGAATTATGAGGCAGCCGCTTGTTACAAGAATAAATGACAATAGTCACTGATATTGACATAGTAGTTTTTTATGCTGTTAGGAGAAATCATGGCAGAAATCAAGATTCTTCCCCAGTTTTGGTAGAGGAAAATTTTGTTTATGTTTATAATAGCAACAATGTGATGCACTCTACTAAGATCTATAATCAACCCAATTTGTTAGGTTATATATATATTTTTAGGTGAGAAGCGGGGAGACAGAGAGACAGACTCCTGCATGTGCCCCAACCAGGATCCACCTAGCAAGCTCCCTACTGGGCAATGCTCTGCCCATCCGGGGCTGTTGCTCCATTCCTTGACAACGGAGCTATTTTAGTGCCTAAGGCAAGGACATGGAGCCATCCTCAGTGCCCAGGGTCAACTTGCTCCTACTGAGCCATGGCTGTGGGAGGGGAAGAGAGAGACAGAGAGACAATAGGGAGAGAGGAGGGGTGGGGAAGCAGATGGTCACTTCTCCTGTGTGCACTGACCAGGAATCGAGCCCAGGACATCCACATGCTGGGCTGATGCTGTACCACTGAGCAAAAGACCTTAGTCTATATTTTTATTTTACATTAGAGAACCTGAGGCTCAGAGAAATTATTATATAATTTGCTCAAAATCACATAATAACTTACAGCTGGGAGTCAAATCATGTCCAACTCCAAAAGCAAACGCTATTCTCTTAAACATTTCCTTTTATAATAGTATTTTAGAAAGTATGAGAGAGATCATTTCTGATTGTTCTTACAGGTCTCAGTATCTGAAGACACATCCTAGTAGAAGAGTATGAAAAAGTTGGGAAATGAACTGCATGCTATGGGTTTTAGTCCCTATTACTAATTTGTGACATTGATTTCTTTATCAGTAACCTCTCTGAATCTTTATTAGTAAGGATAAGATCATCTCTGAGATCCCTTGTAGCTCTACTCCTGTCAAAAAGTCTCCCTGCCAGAAAATATTTTGAATAGATTGCCTTATAAGAATTTTTGTTGTTATTGTTGTCAATCAAGAAAAGTTAGAGCCCTGGCCAGTTTGCTCAGCGGTAGAGCATTGGTCTGGCATGTGGAGGTCCTGGGTTCGATTCCTGGCCAGGACACACTGGAGAAGTGCCCATCTGCTTCTCTACCCTTCCCCTTCTCCTTTCTCTCTGTATCTCTCTTCCCCTCCCGCAGCCGAGGCTCCATTGGAGCAAAGTTGGCCCAGGCGCTGAGGATGGCTCCATGGCCTCCGCCTCAGATGCTAGAATGGCTCCAGTTGCAATGGAGCAATGCCCCAGTTGGGCAGAGCATCGCCCCCCTAGTGGGTTTGCTGGGTGGATCCCAGTCGGCCACAGGCGGAAGTCTGTCTCTGCCTCCCTGCTTCTCACTTCAGAAAAGTAAAAAAAAAAAAAATAGAAAATAGGCCAAATAATAATAAAACTACCATTATTGTAAGCCTACTCTGTAGGCACTGCTCTAAGTTAGTACATATATCATGTCTGTTAATGCTCATAAGAAACTTAGGAATAGAAGAAGAAATTGAAGCGTACAGGTGGCATTGCTTCCAGGGCACACAGCTAGTTTGTGTTGGCTCTGGGAGTTGCGTTCAGGCACCTTAGCTCCGAGCTTGTGCTCGCAGCAGCCTCCTTGCTGAAGTATTCATTTACTTGCAGTTTTTTATCTTCCATAGCACAATATAGAATGGGTAGAAAAAAGTGGGTGTGTTTTTCTAAAAACATGATCTGTAAAAGATCACAGAGCGGTATATCTCTTTGACATAAAAGTTTCAGAAACATTGGTCCCATGGCTGTTTCTTGAGCTACTATATACAAAGAACTGAATCTTGGGGAAGTCATCATTACAATAACTTTACTTCAGCCTAGGAAGTTGTTTAATAAAGATCTAAAAACAATAACAGGTTTTGTATGTTATTCCAATTTGGGTATTTTTATTAATAATGTAATTTGGTTGGATATAAAGAGATGACTGACATATGCTATGGTTTGGAGTAATGAAATAGTTGTCATTTTCTGTCAAAATTCATTTTTTAAATGAAACATGCTCCATTTTCTTTTTATTGCAGAGAAAATGAACTGTATAAAATCCACATGTAGGTTTTTATGAATTTAGGAGAGTGTTTTACTGCAGCAGCAACTCCCTTTGGGGACACACCCAGAGTGCAGGCCTATCAGAATAGAAGGGAGCCCTTGTTCATTTGCAAAAAGCCCCAAAGTGATTCAGACTTTCCCTTCTCTCTATTCCAAGCCTCTGTTAAAAATCACTGTTTAGAAAAGGTTTCACAACTCCTTTACGCCAAGCCATCCAGGTACAATACATAGCCCCTTCTTAAAGAGAAGGCCACAGAACAAGAAAAGGAAAAGAAAAATGACCAAGCATAGAATTCAAGTTACACGAATGGAAACATTAGCAGATAGAAGTGATATAATATGAAAAGGCAGAGAGCTCAATTAGGTAGTAGCCTTTAAAATCCTTTATATTTTAAGTGGAATAGGAGCATTCATTGGGAGATTTGCTGACCACTCTCCTACGCCTTCTTTTGTCTTTCCAATGAAAGAGAATTGAGACACTGTCTACTCTTTGCGGTCTTCACCACACCTAGTATTCAATATAATAATGATGGGTACATAAAAGGTGCTTCAATTTTAAAAAATTGAACCATACCTAGACCTAAAGTTGGTTTCTTTTTTCTCAGTTTCCACTGTTTTGTTTAGTTTGATAGGGAATGGTGTTGCTGATTTCTTCCCATAACACAATAGATGAGTTTGAATTCTGAGCATGGAGGCAACCACTTTGGAGAAGACTGCTACTTAATTTTACTACAAACAAATGGCTCTTCAGTGGAAGGGGTCTCTGAGGGCTTTTTTGTTTGCTTTTTGCGAGAGAGACAGAGAGGGACAGATAGGACAAAGAGACAGGAAAGGAAAGAGATGAGAAGCATCAGTTCTTTGTTGCGGCACCTTAGTTATTCATTTGATTGCTTTCTCATATGTGTCTTGACCAGGGGGCTACAGTAGCAGAGCAAGTGACCCCTTGCTCAAGCCAGCAACATTGGGCTTCAAGCCAGCGACCTTTGGGCTGAAGCCAGTGACCATGGGGTCATGTCTATGATCCCAGGCTCAAGCCAGCAACCCCTCACTCAAGCTGGTGAACCCGCACTCAAGCCAGATAATCCTGCGCTCAAGCCTGCGACCTTGGGTTTTGAACCTGGATCTTCTGTGTCTCAGGCCGATGTCTGTCCTTGCACTACCACCTGGTCAGGCTTTGATTGTGGTGGCCCAGTGACTGACCATTTCCACATGTGTACTTTCGGTGCCGTGTAGGATCTGAAACGTAGCTCGAAGAAACCAGAGGGGTCAAGCAGGAATGTCTGTCCCTCTCTAATTCTCAGACACTTAGAAGCAGACTGGGAAGTGACAGTCATAGACAGTGTCTAATAGTAACGTAGAGAACACTTAATGAATTTAAAGATTTTTAAAAAAATATCAGTTGGATGTTCAATTTGGTCTATTTTCAGATGATCAGTATATAAGTAAGCTGTATTTGCCTACAATCTATTCTTTTCTAAAACTGTTCTTTTTAAGCTGTAATTTTTTCTTTATTTAACTGTATTGCATTTTTAAACATTTAATTTTTGTTTTCTAAAGTATAACTACAGTTTTTTAACATGAATATTTATCTCCAGTGAGAATATATTGCTTAGTTTAATGAACTAGGTAATGCTTAAAATCGCATTCATTTAATTATCTTCCTTTAATCCACTTGAAATTTTTGTGAAACAAAGGAAATTTGAGAGATGACTGCCTTTACCTTAGAGAAAACCAGAGACTACTGACTATACCGTATCATTAATTTATTCCAAATCATTCTGCCCTAAGAATTTGTTCAAAACAGTGGTTTCTGACAGTTTAGTTGTGCTATTGCAGAACATAGGTTGACGGCATGCAGTCAACAATAGCTCATGCCTTTGGCCTGAGAGCTGTACATTCTACAGGTTTCTCTAGTTATTTAACATTTCTCTGCTTCATAGTTTTCTAACCATAAAGAGAGTTTTTCCCCAGCCTGTTTGATTTTCATATTAAAATTGGGCTTCCGTTGAACAGTGGAGGGCTCTTCTGTGCTCCCTGACAACTTTATTGCTTATTTCACATAGACTGTTGGGCAATACGCCTCAGGCTGGCCCAGGGTGAAGGGAAATTCTAAACTTCTTTTCGTAATAATTAAATGCTTAAGTAAAAAAATCTGTGAAAACTTTTAACCTTGGGAGAAATGGCCCATAGGTTTCTTTGACTTAATACAAATTGCAAATTCATTCCTGATCCTTTGCTTCCCCCTTTCTCTAATCTTTGATGCATAAAGATAATAATCTATTAGGTAAAGTATTATTTTATTGACAGTCGTTAAAATCCAGCTGTTTAACTTCCTTCCTTAAGGCCACTTAGATCAGGCTTCTGTTTACCTTGTTTTACGAGAGCAACTTGGAGAGTGTTTGGTTTGTGTTCATTTTAGTGAATAGAAATGAATTGTGATGATTTCTGTGCTGACCTGATTTTCTCATGCAAAAAACTTTTAACTGTAGGTTCACCAGGTGACACGGATCGGACACAGATTGAGCCCAGTCTGTACCTTGCATCTGTGTTTAAAGGTATGATTTTGACTTTGAAAGTTATTGGACTTGAGAGCTATTCAGATTTTTTCAGTTCCCTGAAATCTCTTATTCTCATAATAATTAGCATAGTAGAGATAGTAATCCTCTCCCCCCCCCTTTTTTTTTTTCAAATTCTCTGAGAAAGTTTATTTAGAAAGTTAGAGGTAGTGGTAATGAGCCAGTTGGGTTGCAGAGGCTCAGGAAGCAAAGTACAGAGGCTGGAAGAGGGAAGGGCACTGGAGCTTAGGGGAGAGGAAGGCCAAGTTAACACTGGGGAGGCGCGGGGGGGGGGGGCGGCACGGTTTGCTCCGGAGAGGGAGAGTGCAACCAATTTTCTATTTGCCTAAAGTATCTATTACCTCGCCCCAGGTATAGAACTCCCTTCAGGCACTACATTCAACTCTCCCAAAGTTAGGGGACAGAAAAAAATTTATCATCTCCCCTTGGAAAGTTTATAAAATGTTGGATTAAAAGGCTGCAGGTGTGGTTTTGAGAGCTCTGAGGACAGTCCTGGAGATCCTTCCATCTGGGGGAGGTTATTTGTTGGGACAGGACAGTGTTTAAACTTTGAAGTCAGTTTTAAACAAAGTGAAGCAGCTGGAACCTGGCATAAGAAGAAACAAATCTTTCACATTAACTATTGCTTTTTAGAGGAAAAAGAATTGCAGTTGTTTTTACAGGTGCCGATACATTTATTCTTCCTATAGGAAGAATTTTTACTTAAATTATAAATTGTAAAATAAGCATTTGTCAACTCACTTAGAAAACAGAAGCAATAATAAACTTTAAAAATGTAACAGGATTTATGTCTAAACATATTTTGGGATGAGACTATGGTAACGTTAAATCACTTTGAAACATGAAAGGAAAGAAATGTTTAATAGTGACTAATTCTGGAAAGCAGAGGCAGATAAAATATTACATCCTAAACATCAAATGACCAGGCACCTTCTTCATCAGGACATGTAGTATTTGTTCTCAAGCACTGAAGTTATAATGTTGTAAAATCTAAAAGGCTAGGTTAAGTATGTGTGGAGAATTGAATACAGCGGTATAATTTAGCAGCTGCTTAAACAAGGAATTAAAGCAAGAGTGGATGAGTCCAGGGTGGACAGGAAAAATACTTCAAGAACTCAATAAAACACAGCTGAAATACTGTAACATTTCTCATAAACAGCTGGGAAGCAACTGCATTGCTGGGACTCAGGGCTGATTTTAAAGACAAGATCTGGACAGCATGACTCTAAGTAAGCTATTAGTCATGAGGAGCCACAGACTAGGTAGGAAGAAATCAGTTTAATTCAGCAATAATTTCAAAGCCCATTGTGTGCCTCCTTTAGGCTACAACATTGTAGAATGCATAGATAGGTAAGACAGAGTCACTACCCTTGTGTAGCCCATATTAACAGGAACAATAGTCCCAGGAGCAAATAATGATGATATAAGATGAGAATATCATAGATACTTACTGTATACCTACCGTTCTAGTCACTTGGAAAACAAAGACTGCAGGTCCCAGTCCAAGCTCTTAAGAAATATTCTACCCTGTGGAAGTGACAGGTACATAAATAATTACAGTGTGGTTTGGTAGATGCTACAATAGATTTGCCTTTGGAAAATAAGACATCCACAATTAACCGGAGAGGAATTCCTCTATTTACCCTTACTTACTGCTGGAACAATTTCGAGAACAGGATTCACTTGCGCATGGGGCTGTGGTATCCTTTAAGTCAGAAGTTTCCGTCCTGTCTCATCTCATGCCATGCATAAACTAATTACTAAAATTCTGGCGCATAGCCCTGGCCAGACAGCTCAGTCAGTTGAATGTCATCCCGAGATGCCAAAGTTGCAGGTTCTATCCCTGGTCAGGGCATATATGGGCGGCACCCAGTGGGTGAACAGCCAAGTGGAACAACACCCAGTGGGTGAACAGCCAAATGAATGCTTTTCTCTCTCTCACTCTCTCACCCCCTTTCTCTCTAAAATTAATAAAAATAAATAAGTGAAATTCTGCAGCACACAAAAAATACATTTTTTGCCAATGTAACAAAAAAAAATTTGTTATAATTTTGACCTATTCCCATGGGACAAGTGTTGTGTCTGCATGTAGGAACCCCCCCCCCCCACGCTGTCTGAAGGACTCCAGTGCACCCTCGCCCAGAAGAACACCGCAGATTCACGTGCGGCGTGTGCCGTGTGCATCTGCTTTCTCATGTCGCTTTAGGAGAGAACACTTTGAATTTCTCTCAGTGTGCAAATACAATAACAGATATAATCATTGGTTACCAAGTATTTGAAGATTAGAGTCAGAATGTATGACCTGCCGATGAAATTGGATTATCCAACTATAAAAGCCTTTTAGAAAGTTATGTATACTCTTAAAAAATACAGACAATATCTTAAATGAAAATAAAAAATCCTTGTATTACTTAGAATAAATTAGTTAGCTTTTCTGTTCCTTAGGTTTATAAATCCAATATCAAAGAACAGAAAACATATCATTTCTTAATGAATTTTTATTTTTAAAGCCAAAAGAATTTGAATTTCGAATGTCTACAAAGTATATTAAAATACATCTTAGGAAGCTTCAAACACATGGTCTCCCCTCAGTGGCTTCATACATGCCAGGTTAAATGATATACTACTGCAAACCCACTGAATCAAGGAACAGTCTCTGAAAAAACAACAACCATCTGAAAACAGCTGTTGAAATAGTTAATGACATGACTGGAAATTTGAAAAGTCAAATTTGAAAGCATCAAACTGTATTTAATATAGGTAGAAAATTTATGTTTACTGACAATTTGTTAAGACGGTATGTCTCCTCTTTAAAAAAAAAAAATTGAACTCTGTGAGGACCATAACTGGATAGGAATGTAACTTTTTGCATGTTAACAGGATTGAAAATGATACTTTTTAAAAAAAATGTTCCCAGTCTAAAAAGTGTTCTTTTAAAGTTCTTAAAACGTGACTGTTTACCTTATGTAAATGAATATTTCATCAAGTTTTCCCAAAATGTACATTAAGAAACACTTTTAGATAAAATTGTATTTGTCACATAATTCGTTGTTTAAAACACAAGTACTAGAGTTAAAAATAGCATAATTATTTGGAAGACTTCTATAACTATGGGGTTTTTTTCTTAGTGCCTTTCAGTGAAACGTATTTATCCTTTCTGAAGTCAACTACCTTCTATGGCCCACCCTGAGGGTCACTGCCCCTTGGGATAGTTCCTTTCCAGTTACATAAAAGTAAAAGATGCTAATTAATTGGCATAAGAATTGCTTTCTTAAAGAATTATACTGTACTGTTACAGTTTGTGATGTTGCAATAATGGTGCCAAATCTTACTTCCCTTCACTTGTTTATGAAAAAGAACCTGATACAAGTAACAAAAAAGAGTGGTGTAATGTTAAAATAGTCTTTGTAAGGATTCCTAAATGAAAGAAATTTGCCTTTTACACGTATTCTGATCATTCTGGACAGCTGTGCTTGAGTCATCACTGAAATCTACAGAACCATCTACTTTTACTGTTGTCCCAATAATAATTTTCACTTTATAACTGTGGAAACTACTTTAAAAATGCAAAAGAATTTTCAAAAAGTTCCTGTGACTCTGACTCAGAGATATCTTTAATATTGTTTAAGATAATTTATATGTAAGATACTTATTATTCTTATGTGTAAATGGTAAATCCATGAGATTTGAAATGAGGATTTTGGAGGTCTTAATGCGGAGTTGGCATTCTGTACATTCTTAGTCACTATGCTTTAAAATTAGAGGAATGAACTAGGTATACACACACACACACACACACACACACAGTCAACTCTGGGTCGTTGTTATTTTTTTTAACATACTAATGAATTCTTCATCCCAAACTGCCTCTTCTCCCTGATGCTCCTGATAGCATTAATTATCTCTACCATGACTTTTGGCACTTGTACACTGTCGCAGTCCATTCAGGCTGCTATAGAAAATACTACAGACTGGGTAGCTTACAAACAACAGAAATGTATCTCTCACAGTTCTGGAGGCTGGAAGTCCAGGATCAAGGCACCCCCTCCTGGTTCATAGCCAACACCTTCTCACTATATTCCCACAGAGTGGAAGGGTCCAGGAAGCTCTCTAAGGTCTCTTTTATAAGGGCACTAATCCCTTTCGTGAGGGCTCCACCCTCATGACCTATGTACCTTCCAAAGGCCTCACTTCTTAATACTACCACACCAGGCTTTAGGATTTTAACATATGAATGTTGGGGGGGAGTAAATATTCATATCATAACATACAATTTGAAAATGTCTCTGTCCAGGGGTGGGGGGTAGGTAGAAAGGAGGGAGGAAGGGTGTATTTTATCTCTGTGACAAGTTCTTAGCACCTTGAAAAAAGAAATTACTCATATGCAATCCTGTATTATTGAGTCAAGTTGAAAGCACATAAATACTCAGGACACATTTGTTTAGCTGAACAAATTTCTCCTTTTTTATAGGCGGTAAAGCAGTACCACTCTTCACTTCTCCAACGGCACCTGCCAAGGTGACCGTGATGCTACCGTCAGTGACCCCAGAGGACTGCCCTCAGTCTGGGAGCATCAGCCCCGCGGAGGGGGACACAGAGTCCTCAGGACCGGATACCTTCTGACTGGGAAGGGAGAGCCAGGACAGAACTTATGCCCGTGGTTTGGAGACCATTTTTCTCTGGTATAAAACCATCCTCAAAGACTTTGGCCTTTGAGCAGATTCTGAAAAATTATTTCTAAATTTTTAAAATGAAAAGCAAATTTGCATAATTGGGTAAATTTTTTAAATAAAGTAATTGAAATATAAATCATCATGAGTCTGGCTGTGAGTTATTTCTTTGAATCCTGAGGCTTTGTAAACTGGTGGAAAGGGCATGCATGACCATTCTCATCTAAAAGTTTATTCTGTAGGTATAATTATTTGTACATAGTTATGAAATTATGTTGGTCAAGATGTTTCATTCTAAATTTCTTATGGCAATACATAATTAGAACCAACCTAATGCCTATCAGTAAGGGAATGATTTTAAAAAGGGAATGGTGTTATATCTGTACAATGGAATACTATGTAATACAAAAAGGAATATAAAAGTATTTATGGGTTAATGTGGAATTATCTCTGAGATATATTATTAAAATGAAAAAATCCATTTGCAAGCTAGTGTGTGGATTGTGTCACCACTGTTTCAAATGGAGTAAAGAGAAAATCAGATACATGCTGTGTACACACACCCAGGGTGGGGACAAAAATCAGTTTACAGTTGTGAGTATGCAAAACAGCTTATTCTTGTTTTATTATTTATTGTTGTATAATTTTCCATGAGAACAACTGTAAACCTACCTTTGAGCCACCCTGTGAGGGCTTACATACATATGTATTTGCTTATGCATGCGCTACTGCATTGTTCTTGGAAGGATAAACAACTAACTGCTAACTTGGTCTCAGGGATTGAGTGGCTCAGTGATAGACTAAGAGATAGGAGTCAAGGGTCACTGCAGCTATTGTGTATTTGAAGTAGAATTGTGACGAACAAATTAGGAGTACAGTCAGTTTTTTAGTATACATTATGTACACTGTATACCTTATAAAGCTTTATACTTGTAAGACTGTGAAATATGACTCATTACCTCTCAAAGCATAAATATATAAAATTAAAAGAAAATAAAAGTGTGGCTTTGTAATCAGACACATGTAGGTTCTAATTCCAGTTTCTTCACCTACTTGCCCTGTGACGAGGGCAACTCATGCCCTCCTTCACGGCTGCCGGGTAAATGGGTTTACTATTTAGTTTGCTGGATAACGGGGATTATCAATAATGGGGTGGCACCCAGCACAGTGTCTGGCACCAGACAAGTGCTCAGTAAATGGTGAGTGTCATTATCTGGGGGGAGTTAGGCCTCTTACACTAGGGGTGTAAGCACATGAGAAAGCAGCCTAGATTTAGCAAAAAAATTCATCTCCCTGAAAATTTTTTTGCCACAACTAAAGGCCAAGCATGCAGTGACTGTAGTCATCCCTGACTTTTTTCAGTTTTTTCTTGGTTACTCAGTGAGTCTCAGCCTGACTGTGCTTTAGGAATTCTGGCTGCTTTAAAAATTCCTGGGTTTCAGACCAAAGGGTTGATTTATTGACCTGGGGTGAGGCCCAGACATTGGTGTTAAAAAAGAGAAAAGAGCTTCCTTAGGTGATTTTACTGTCCACTCTAGGTTAAGACTTACTGAAGAAAGGCCCTGGCTGGGTGGCTCAGCGGTAGAGCCTCGGCCCAGTGTGTGGAAGTCCCAGGTTCGATTCCCACTCAGGGCACACAGAAGAAGTGACCACCTGCTTCTTCACCTGTCCTCCTCCCCTTCCCCTCTTCCCTCTTACCCCCGCCTCCCTTAGCCATAGCTCAGATGATTCGAGCAAAATTGGCCCTGGGCAGTGAGGATGGCTCCATGGCCTCGCCTCAGGCACTGGAATAGCTCGGTTGTTGAGCAGCAGGGCAGTGACCGCAGATGGGCTTAGTGTTAGCCCCAGACTGGGGTTGCCTGGTGGATCCTGGTCAGGGAACAGGCTGTCTCTCCGCCTCCCTGCCTTTCATTTGATAAGAAAAAAAAAGACTTACTGAAGAACAATTCAGAATTCCTTAAACTTCTAGTGGGGCCCATTGGCTAGGGAACTTAGGAAGAGTTGGAGGATTTCTCCTCACTTAAGACAGGAGGAGCTGCACAAACTTAGGGAAACTTAGCAATGTGTCAGCCTCCCACGTGTTCCTCTTGTGTGCAACATCTCCGGCTCCTCACGGATGTTTGGCTACTTACATGCTTTAGGTTTCACTGTAGAACCTACTTTACTGTCACCTTGTAGACAGGTCTACTTGTCATAGTTTCCATTTCATAAAGTAGGAGAAATAGAGGAACAAATTGATGTTTCTCTGCCTCAAAAAAAATCAATAAAAAAATTTAAGTAGAAGAAAAATGCTGTTGTGTGGATCATAATTTGTTTTTGATTGTTCACCTATAAGTCTCTGGGTCGGGGGAAGGCTGGGGAGACATTTCTAAGTGTGCTTCATTTGAAATATTACCCCCCTTGGTTTCTGGTTTTTAGAGCTTTTCCTGTTTTTGAAGAAGGTAATTCTTAATTTAATGAAAGCATTTTTTATTTAAAGATGTTGGTAGTTCCTTCCCCTAACCATAGAAAACCTGCCTTTTCTGCCCTGGCCGGTTGTCTCAGTGGTAGAGCGTCGGCCTGGCGTGCAGAAGTCCCAGGTTCGATTCCCAGCCAGGACACACAGGAGAAGCGCCCATCTGCTTCTTCACCCCTCCCCCTCTCCTTCCTCTCTGTCTCTCTCTTCCCCTTCCGCAGCTGAGGCTCCATTGGATCAAAGATGGCCTGGGCACTGGGGATGGCTGCTTGGCCTCTGCCCCAGGCGCTAGAGTGGCTCTGGTCGCGGCAGAGCGACACCCCGGATGGGCAGAGCGTCGCCCCCTGGTGGGCGTGCTGGGTGGATCCCGGTCGGGCGCATGCGGGAGTCTGACTGTCTCTCCCCATTTATAGCTTCAGAAAAATATATATATAAAAAAAGAAAAAAAGAAAAAACCTGCCTTTTCTAATTTTAGGGTAGAAGCATAATCTTTTATTTATTTCACTGTTGTGCACTTGAACTTTTCTTTAAAAAAAAGAAAAGAAAAAATTTGGTGTCTGCACATCAGTATTTTGTTTTATAGAATTACTTCTGGCCAAGGTTACTCATATATATATATATATATATATATATATATATATATAATGTATGTATTTTGCCAACCACCTCAGTCCTTTAGGAATGTAACTGTATCTAAAAGTAAATTAACTGGCATTATTGATATTTTAAGATTTAAATTTTTTAAATTTAATTTTATAATTTCCAACTTCTGGAGTGAACTACATATAAGACATGCTACTGAAAGGTAGACGCTGTCAAGATTACGACTGTTACTTAAATTTTGTAGTTACAAACTAGCCCCGGGGAAGTAAGTGAACACAGGGAATATCATCAATAATATTGTGATAACTATGTATGGTGCCAGTTGGGTACTGGAAACATCAGGGGGAACACTAAAGTGTATGGTTGTAACCACTAAGCTGTACACCTGAAACCAATACATAATCAAATTTTTTTAAAGATTAAGGCTGGGCCCTGGCTGGTTGGCTCAGCAGTAGAGCATTGGCCTGGCGTGCAGGGGACCCGGGTTTGATTTCCGGCCAGGGCACATAGGAGAAGCGCCCATTTGTTTCTCCACCCCCACCCCCTCCTTCCTCTCTGTCTCTCTCTTCCCCTCCCACAGCCAAGGCTCCATTGGAGCAAAGATGGCCTGGGCGCTGGGGATGGCTCCTTGGCCTCTGTCCCAGGCGCTAGAGTGGCTCTGGTCGCGGCAGAGCGACGCCCCGGAGGGGCAGAGCATCGCCCCCTGGTGGGCAGAGCGTCGCCCCTGGTGGGCGTGCCGGGTGGATCCCGGTCGGGCGCATGCGGGAGTCTGTCTGACTGTCTCTCCCCGTTTCCAGCTTCAGAAAAATACAAAAAAAAAAAAAAAAGATTAAGGCTGTTACTACTGTTGGGCTTACATGCCTTAAACACCAGGGTATCAGGTATTCAAAATACTCCTTTGGTATAAATTGTAGAATAAATTTGCACACTAACAATAATTTAACAAATGTTTTCAGAAGATGATTACTTCAACTTCAGTAAATGTCTTATCACTTGCATATTTCTCATCTCAGAAATGTTTCTTTTTAAATGCTAATCATTTTTAGATTTGATTTATAGTTGTCCTATTAAAAATTTATTTTCTGTAAGTCGAATAGCATTTCTTCATTCATGGTGGATTACCATCCCCAATCCAAAATTAATTCTACAGTTGAAACATCTTTTTAAAAATGTCCTGATTGTATCATTTCCTGATCGATGAGTAACGTGAACATTAGTGGAGTAGGGTCCTTGGGATTTCTGTGATGTTACTGAGCAGAAACCCAGTGAATTGTACTCTTTTCTACCATAATGCTCAGTGTATCTATTTGACAAACATTAACCATGAGGCACATTGGGTGTGCGGCGTGGTGCGGACACTTACAGGCCAGAGAGCAGCCCTGTCAGGATTTGTCCTCCCCCTTTCGGTCATCTGCTGCCCCTGGAGGCTGACCACAAGGAATTCTGTCTCTTCCTGGTATAGAATCACCATTTGGTTATCAAATATCAGTTGCAAAATAGTTTTTAAAACTCACTTAAAGATGCATCAAAGAAAAACTGAATTATAGTGAAATCTCATTATTATAGTTTAGAAAATTTAAGGAAGCCAGTTAATTTTTTTTTTTTTTTTTTTTTTTTTTTGAGAGAGGGAAAGAAAGGGCAAGAAAGTGAAACATCAATTTTCCACTTATTCATTGCTTGGTTCTTGTGTGTGCTCTGACCAGGGATCAAACCCGCAACCTTGGCGCATCAGGATGACAGTCCAACTGAGCTACCTAGCCAGGGCCAGGGAGCCAGTTTTTTATTTAACCTAAGTCATGGCTGGAGAATAGATTCCAAGTGTTAGACTGTAACACCTTTGAGAGTAATCAGCCTGTGTCTGGATGTTTTAAAGACTTTTTTTCTTTTTGTACTGAAGTGTTTACCTATAAAAAAAATAGGAAATATTAGTGTGCAGATGTCCACTTGTGAGACCAATCATTATTATAAAGCTATGTGATGGTCCATTAATTACCAAGATAGCAAGCAAATCAAAGCTCTTTTGCTGGGTCTTTGTAGTGCGAATGGTCTTATTTATAATTTCAGCCCTCCTGAGGGATAAGTTTCTGATACATCTCCTAAATTCAGGGACCCTGACCAAGGTAAAAACCCTCAAGCAAATCAATAGGCTCCTTTAACTTCTCCTGGGAGGTCACTCTTATAAGACCTCTGAGGAGACCCAGATGGTGAGACTAAACAGGGTTTAAAATCTTCAAAGGAGCTGGTAAGGAGTCCCAGGAATAGTTCTTGGTATACATAAAGGTCACAGATAAAGAACAGGCCTGGTGTGCACAATTGATATGATCTATATGTAAAGAGTTGAAAGTGTATGTCTTTTTCCCTGAGTTATTATGACAAACACCGATAACCGTGTCAGTCGACATTTTGTAGCCTGCTTTCCCTAGACAGAGACATTCTCTTTTTTCTTTTTCACAAGGAGTAGTAGTAAGTTGTAATAAAAGAGGTGGAACTACAATTAGGATAGTTGTATGGGATTTCTTGGTAAGCTTGGTAACTTTTTATTTGCTTTGGTCACATTCCTCAGTAGTTGCATAGGTTGTGAAAGTACCATAGACATCCAGGATTCCTTTAAAAGGTGCTTGGATTGGTTTTTTGCTCTGGATAAAATATTGGCTGCATGTAATTCTATGTAATTATGACAAGCAGTATCTGGCTCTAGGGTTTTTGTTCAAGTATAGAAGAGATGCTCACACCATATCCTTGATGGGGCTGTTTGTCAGCATTGAGAGGCATTCCCATGTTTTGAGTGACCCCAGGGAAGGGGCAACAGGTCCAGCAAGAGGTCAGTCAACAGATGAGGCCATGGTCTGACTCATTCTGAGAAACAAGGTAGAGGAAATGCGTTTTTTCAGAAAAAGGAGGGGAAGAAGGAAGAAAGGTGGTCACAGAAAACAGAAGAAAAGCAATAGCCCAGAGTCACATGTAAACAATCTTACAAGGAAGTCTGTCAGTTTGTTGAGACATAACCAGAAATTCTGTTTTTGTTTTCTTGTCTTGGGTAAAATTTGCACTTCTGAAGTTGTCTGCTTGATCTGAAGTTCTCTCAAATAAGCGGTTTGTGCCATGACGCCACCCGCTTCTGGAGGCTTCTATGGTTAGCCTTACCTTGCAGTCACATTGGAAGTGTGGAGCCCCAGTCCATTGGAGTAAGATGGAAGTTCATTTTCATTGTGACATATTAAACCCTGGCTGGACTGTAGTAGTTCTTGTCAACAGGCCATAAAGTGGCTCCTTTCTAAAGCAGTTCTAAAGCATTTTTATATCTGTCTCACTTAGCATTTTCTATAAAACAAACTACCCCAAAATGAGGTAGCTTAAGACAACCATTTATAAATGTTCTGTGGGTGAGCAATGTGGCTGGGCTCAGCTGGGGCGGTTTTCTGTGTACTTGACGGCCTCAGTCACATATCCAGTGGTTGCTGGCTGTTGGCAGGGCCATGGAGGTCACTGGGCCATATGTCCCATCATCTGACAGGCTACTCAAGCTCATTTTCAAGATGTGGGTTGAAGGTTCCTAAGAGCAGCAAGAGAGAGCATGCTCCAATGCGCAAGTTGTTTTCAAACCTCTGCTTCTGTCATGTTAATGCCTTGTTGACCAAAGCAAGCCCCATAACCAAGCCCAGAGTCACTGAGTGGAGAAATAGACTCCCTTTCTTGAAGGAAAGATCTGCAAAGTCAAATGCAGAGGAGCGTGTATCTGTGATGGGATGGATTTGTGGCCATCTTTGCAATTTAATACACCCTGATGTCTTTTCTAGCAAACCTGGAAGTCATACAGAGTTTGGATGAGGTCTCTGAAAAGGTAGCTTGTATATATTGGGGACACTAGATTAGTTTCTGACAGGAATTAGCTTGATCTGCATGCGGCAAACTATAGTGGTGGGTGGAGTTAGTCCCAACCACATGGGGCATCCTGTAATGAGCTCTGAGGAAGTGATTGTGTGGCTGTTAACACCAGTGACCAAATATTTAGCTGAGGCAGATTAAAGATTTTTGATTGTTCCGGAATTGGAGTCAGCAAATTTTCTCAATAAAGGGCCAGGTAGTAAATATACAGGCTTTGCAGGCCACATACGGTCTCTGTCACACATTTCATTTTCTCTTTGTTTTTTAAACAAACTTTAAAAATATGTCTTTAAAAAAAAACCACCATTTTTTTTTTTTTTAGCTTGGGGACCATATGAAAACAGTCTGCAGGCCAGATTTGTCCCAGGGGCTGTAGTTTGTCAACCCCTGATGGGTTCAATTTCAGCTCTCGGGTCTCACTTGTTCTCCTCTCCTGAAGTGAGAGTAAGTTTCTGTGTGAGGAGGGCCACCCTGCGGAGTTCCTGTAGGACTGATAACAGCGAAACGAGCTCCTCAGCCCTGGAGAGGAAAGTAGGGACTCCCTGTGTCGGGAACACAAAGTCTAGCCATGTTCTCCTTCTGTAACATCTGTAGCTTTTCATCAAAGAGTGGGTTGTACCCATTCTGAAAACTTACAGACTGCTGATGCTCTATGTATTTACAGCCTAGAGATCTGGGCAGTTGTATAAAGTCCATTTGTAAACGTTCAAAGGGCCTTGAGAAGAAGTGTCTGTATTTCATCTTGCCTTCTCAGGTTTACCTGGGTTATATAAGACAGGATTCTACCACTTCTTGGTCAAATTTTGAAAGTTTTTACATTTTTACATATCTTTCTACTGTAGAACTTTATTGGATTCATGACGTAAAACATCCTGGGGTGACTGACTCAGAAGACACTGGATGGGCTGTGTTACTGCTGAGCAGCTGTCAGATTTGTCAGAACCTGTCTATGGAGAAAATGTCCCTGTAATTGCCAATGTTGTTTTTTGGAAGGTTGGACTGATTGTGATGAGCCACTTTACAGCCAGTATAAGTTGAGCCAGTTTTTCTTCCACATTTGGTGAGGAGAAAAGTCAGCTTGGTGGAACTCATCTTTGGGGCAGTGAAAAAGCTGTTTGTTTGCCTGACTAGGCAGTGGCATAGTGGATAGAGCATTGGCCTGGAACACAGAGGACACAGGCTCAAAACCCAGAGGTTGCCGGCTTGAGCGGGGGCTCACCAGCTTGAGCACAGGGTCACTGGCTTGAGCGTGGGATCATAGACATGACTCCATGGTTGCTGGCCTGAGCCCAAATGTCACTGGCTTGAAGCCCAAGGTCACTGGCTTGAGTCCAAGGTCACTGGCTTGAGCAAGGGGTCACTGGCTCAGCTGTAGTCCCCCGATCAAGGCACATATGAGAAAGCAATTAATGAACAGTTAAGGTGATGCAACGAAGAATTGATGCTTCTCATCTCTCTCTCCCTTTCTGTCTGTCTGTCCCTATCTGTCCCTCGCTCTGTATCTCTCACTAAAAAAACCCCAAACTGCTTGTTTAGGTGAGTTAGCAAGGGCATCCATTGGGGCACTGTACTGCCTGTGAGTGTCTACCTTAACTGATAGGTATTTTCCAATATTGAATAGCTTTTAGTGAATCATTTATATCTTTACCATTTTTTATCAGAGTACCTTAAGAAGTCAAAAGTTCCCTTTGTTTCCATAGCATCCCAAAGTTAGGAACAATTCCAAATTCATGTCTACTGTCTGTTAATGTTTACTATTTCTGATTCTGCCAGAGTGCAAAGTCAAATCAGAGCGATTAGCTCATCCACTTGGGCAGAGTGACCATTAGACAAAGGAGCAGCTTTGGTAGCTCACGTCCAGTGATGACAGTGTACCCTGCAGAGGAAATGCCTTTGTCATTTTTAAGGTAAGACACAACTAAAAATAGTATTAGATCAGGATTGACTAATATTTGACCTGAGCATTCTTGTCTGTGTAGTTTTTACTTTTTTACTAAAGTATGTATTTGATACAGAAAAGTACTACTCATAAAGAACTCAATGAATTTTCCGTAGGTGTACACATACTTGTGCAAATCCCTTCCAGGTAGAAATAGAACATTTCCTAGCACCTCCGAAGGTTCCTTTATGCCCCTTCCCAGTCAGAACACAGCCCTCCTGTGCAGAGGTCACCACCATTCTGACTTCTGTCACCATCAGTTAGTTTTACCTCTTGAATTTCACCTAAGTGGTATCATACAGTATCTAGTTTTTTTGGGTTTTTTTTGGCTTCTTTCTGTGCAATATGTCTGTGAGCTTCATAAATATTTTTAAACTGGTTGATTTTAGAGAGACAGAGGAAGGGGAGAGAGAGAGAAAGAGAAAGAGAGAGAGAGAGAAGCATTCATTTGTTGTTCCACTTAGCTGTGCATTCATTGGTTGCCTAATGTATGTGCCCTGACTGGGGATTGAACCTGCAACCTTGGTGTTTCAGGATGATTGAGCTAACCAGCCAGGGCCTCCTACGTGTGTTTTGCATATATGAGTAGTTTGTTATTTTTATTGCCATGTAGCATTGCATAATACAAATATTCCACAATTAATTTATACTTCTATTGTCAATGGACATTTGGATTGTTGCCACTCTTTGTTATGACTAAAGCTGCTATGAAAATTATTGTATATTTATTCTGGTGGACAGATGCACTAACTCTCTTGGGCATATTTCTGAGCAATAGAATAGGCATATGTTTAGCTTTAGTAGGACCTACACATTCTTAATCCCCAAGGTACCACTAAATAGCCAGGGATGTCTCTTTATCTAGGAGGGGAAGTAAATAGTAGGGTTAAAATGTGAATGATGTTAAATTGTGGTATGCAAAGTGGGCAGGAGAAAAGATTTCCTAATCAGCACAACAGCTGACAAAGAAAAGCTGAGTGTCCTAGAAGTATCAGGGTTGCACAGCACGTGCAAAGCAGAGTTCATGCAGAAGTAAGCACTAAGCAGCCTGGGGCGGAAGCTGGGATCAGTTAGCCACTGCTGCTGCCTATGCTGGCAAGGAGGGGATGTGGTAGCTACCAGATTGGGAGGTTTGTTCAGAGAGGCAACACATTTCTGTTGTGCACTTCTCTACTGAATTAACACTTCCATTGGCAGCCTTGTCTTTCCTGAACAGGTAGATGATAGGTTTGGCACAGTTTGGGATGTGCAGAGTGTAGTGTTGCTGTGGGAAATGTCTACTTCAGCGTCCCAAGGGAAGGGGCGGCAATCATGTCTCAGTATGCTCTTGTGAGGGCAATCCTGAAAACCCTCTCAGTTGTCCTTCAGTTCTGGGCCTTGAATGTAATGGAAGAGTTTTTATTTTGGGGGAGATAGAGAGTGCCTGCCTGTAGGCAGAGCGTGACCAATGGCATAGTGTATAGAGTGTCGGACTGGGATACTGAGGACCCAGGTTTGAAACCCCAAGGTCGCCAACTTGAGTGCAGGCTCACCTATTGAGCACCAAGGTCGCTGGCTTGAAGCCCAAGGTCGCTGTCTTGAGCAAGGGGTCACTCGGTCTGCTGGAGCCCCTGAGTCAAGGCACATATGAGAAAGCAATCAATGACCAACTAAGATGCCACAATTAAGAACTGATGTTTCTCATCTCCCTGTCTGTCCCTCCCCCCCCCAAAAGGAATTATATAGTTACAAAGCTTTAATTCTGTAGAGTTGTAACTTTATCTAAGATACCTTCTGTGTCTTTTCTGCCACTTTTATTAGGAGATATTTGAAGTCTTCCTGTAAATGACTTTAGATCAGAAGACCATAGCAATAGATTATCTGTCTGTTGTACTAGAGTGGATTCTCATGGAAAAGTCAAATTATTAAGATCATTTATTCAGACAGTGAGGAAAATATGAGGGTAAGTCCATAAGTTCTCAAGTGCCATGATGTTTACACATGAAGCAAGCAAACACCAAGTCTCCTTAACTCCTGGTCATTAGAGAAGGCTGCACATGTAACACTGCCATAGGATAAGTGCTCTTGGGGGTAATGGATGACAGGGTGGTATTTGGGTAAGAATATATTGAGTCAAAAAATCTTAATTTTCTGTTGATTTCTCAGAGGTCTCAGGCAAATCAGGAGCATTTCCCATTAGGTTTATTAATTAGTGATGTGAGCACTGCCAGGACTGGTACAAATAGAAGTGGTCCATGTTCTAAAAAGGGGGCACTGGAGACTGAATATGAGTCTTGACTCAGGGGCTCCAGCAGAGCGAGTGACCCCTTGCTCAAGACAGCGACCTTGGACTTCAAGCCAGCGACCTTGATGCTCAAGCTGGTGAGCCTGCACTCAAGCCGGCGACCTTGGGGTTTCAAACCTGGGTCCTCAGTATCCCAGTCCGACACTCTACCCACTATGCCATTGGTCACTTACCAGTTTGAGTAAGTCTTGGGTAATTTAGGCAACATTTATAAGGTTGATTTAAGTCTGAATAGGGTCAGCATTAATAAGCATAGCCCTTAGCCTTTGGATGTGGTTCTTATTCTTAAGCTATGGCCCTTCTAGGATTTAAATGACATGTCAAGTAGTTGACCAAGGCCCTCTGAATTGGAGGGACAGGAACCCTCTGTCTCGCCAGCATCAGGCGACTGTTGACGTCTCCACCAGCATTTTCAGGTGGCCAGCTGTTGCTTTCCACTGGGTTCCCTGGGTTTTCCACCCAGTGCACGTGTAGTGTAGGAGCCCGCGAAGGATTTGAACATTTGTATGCAAATATTAGGGCTCCACTCCCATGGGTCCCGTCTCTATGGAATATCCCTGCTCAGTTTTCCGCCTTTCTGAGAGCCCCGATTCTGATTCTGACTTTCAGGCCAATAAGACCGCCCCTTTGTTTGCATGTGTCCTCTATGTCCCGGCATTGGGAAGGGCCCCAGGTACATGCGAATCTCAGCAAGTGTGTTCTCCTTTCTTTCACTTTCTTTCTTCCCTCCCTCCCCCCTCCCTCCCCCCTCCCTCCCTCCCTCCTTCCTTCCTTCCTTCCTTCCTTCCTTCCTTCCTTCCTTCCTTCCTTCCTTCCTTCCTTCCTTCCTTCTTTCTTTCTTTCTTTTTTTTCTCACTTTTTTTGTAACAGACAGACAGAGAGAGACAGAGAGAGGGACGGATAGGGACAGACAGACAGGAAGGGAGAGAGATGAGAAGCATCAATTCTTCATTGCGACACTTTAGTTTTTTATTGATTGCTTTCTCATATGTGCCTTGACCATGGGGCTACAGCAGACCGAGGGACCCCTTGCTCAAGCCAGCGACCTTGGGCTCAAGCTGGTGAGCTTTTGCTCAAACCCAATGAGCCCGTGCTCAAGCTGGTAGCCTCGGGGTTTTGAACCTAGGTCCTCCGCATCCCGGTCCAACGCTCTATCCACTGCGCCACCGCCTGGCAAGGCCTTCCTTCTTTCAAGATACAAATATTCTTTTGTTTCTGCCTGCCTTGGGCTCTCTCCAGTGTTTTCAAAAAAACTGGTTTTATATTTTGTCTAGAATCTGTAATTGTTACTGGCAGGAAAGTTAGTCTGTTATAAATACTTTACCATTACTGGAAATTGGAACTGGAGAAGCAGTAAAATGGTGACGGAGAGGTAGCCACACCTTCATTTTTTAAGCTTCTCCCCTTCCTTCATCTTTCCTGAATACCATCAATCTTTCCCCCAGTGGTGCTTGTCTAGAAAGGCCCTGGAACTCAGTAAGAAGGAAGGCACAGAATAAGCTGTCGAGATGGAAGGTGGCTCAAGAATTTGGAAAAGATGCTATCTCTTTGCATGTCTGGCTGGGGACCAATAAAAAAAATGAAGACACATAGGTCCCACTACTCTACACCCACAAAATGTACGTCTGGTGGCAGGGCCCAGGCGATTCTGATGGTTAGCAAGAGTGGGAATCATCACTAGGAGAGGCAGGCCTCAGATATTTCTTGAATGAACATTTGAATGAATGGATAAGCACAACTGGCAACAGTGAGATCATTCCCACCAGGTAAAACTGCCTCCTCTTCCACAGGCTGGTTCTCGCGTACACCAAGTTGTTGAGGACTTGCCTGGTGCTATGGAGAGTATCAGCCGGAGTGTGTTTTGACAGTGATATATGATGCCTCGCTTCATGGGAAATAGTTCAGGAACAGCCAGGAAGTTTGAAGTCCATTGAGAATGTGTTAAATGTGAGGCGTCCTGTTAGGTTTCTCAATCTCTCAACAGTCTTAAGATTGGTTTGTCCTTGTTCCAGTTTATATGCTCCTGGAAAAAAAAAAAGGCCTTTTATTGTCCTGCATCTGTCACTTCAAGATATCCTTAACTCAGGAAACAAACCTCACTTATCTTTAGAAGTGTTTTACTTGGATCAAAAAGCAGCTGAATACGAATGCTTTATGGTGCCTGAAAAATGACACCCTGAGGTACCGTTCTGAAACGACTTTGAAATCCTCCCCTTTAAGAAGAATCTTTCTCCTCTGGAAGGATAATTTTTTAAGAGGTAATAATCTGGTCCTCGGCATTAACCAAAGGCTCTTTTGCTATTAGATATTGTAAACAAAACCCTTGCTTATAAGATGAACACAGGTCAAGTCTCAGGGACTTTAAACTTCCCAGTAAGAAAAGGTGCATGTGCTTCACAGTGAATGGATAGGTTCATTCTGTGACCACATCAGAGGCCTTTGGTTTAGGACAGGGGACCATCCCCTGAAGGGCTGATGTGGGGGTGACAGGATGTTGCTCCTTTTCTCCCAAGTGCTAAAGATGACATAAGTGGCCCCTGAGTAGATTACTAGAAGGTACACATTATATCTTCACTTTCACTGCATGTTAATTTCAGTGTCACTAATCAATAATGAGAAAGTGTGTGTGTGTGTGTGTGTGTGTGATGATTTTTCTCTCCAGAAACACAGTCAGTGAACTGTAGTTTCATTTTTAGTTGTTTCCTCTTGTTACACATTAACATCTGGATTTTCTCTGTTAGAGTGCAGCTTCCTGTGAAGCAGCAAAGATGACTTTAAAAGTTTTTTTGATACGTATTAATTAGAATTACATGCACCAACTTGGAGCCCTCTGAAATCATGGATTATATAAACAGCTTGAATTGGTACTTCTTTGCCACCTATTTTTCCAACAGAAGAACAACGAGGTAAAAGAGGATATCTATTTAGAAACTTTGTGAGCATATATATTTTTTCATGTTCGAGTTTTCTCAAGCCCTGGCTTAGCATTATTGTTTGATTTCCTCATCCACGTAGAATGGAGAACTGATTAAGAGAAGCAGAGTGCCCTGGCCGGTTGGCTCAGTAGTAGAGCGTCGGCCTGGCGTGCAGAAGTCTGGGGTTCGATTCCTGGCCAGGGCACACAGGAGAAGCGCCTATCTGCTTCTCCACCCCTCCCCCCCTCCTTCCTCTCTGTCTCTCTCTTCCCCTTCTGCAGCTGAGGCTCCATTGGAGCAAAGATGGCCCGGGCGCTGGGGATGGCTCCTTGGCCTCGGCCCCAGGTGCTAGAGTGGCTCTGGTCGCAGCAGAGTGACCCCGGAGGGGCAGAGCATCGCCCCCTGGTGGGTAGAGCGTCGCCCCCTGGTGGGCGTGCCGGGTGGATCCTGGTCGGGCGCATGTGCTAGTCTGTCTGACTGTCTCTCCCCGTTTCCAGCTTCAGAAAAATACAAAAAAAAAAAAAAAAAGAGAGAAGCAGAGTGGCATAACATGAAATAATGCTTTCTTGGTATAACACAAAACTCTGTGTTTTGGGCAACCAGAGAATTTTAAATGTGCTCTTTAAACTCAAATCGCCTTGGTCCTTTTCACATCCCTATGAACATAAAGATTCATGCAAAGGCTCCTAAATGCCCTGTTTTTATGGACTTTTTGTTAATCCTCCCCCTTTTTCTTCTTCCTCCCTTAGAATGCTAACTATCCTCCTCCTCTGGAGACTAAATTAGGTGCATCTTGAATTCATTTCTTAGAACATAAGAAATCTTTCCCTTCCCCATAAGCTGTCAGGTCCATTTATATTTTAAATGAAAGGCAACCCTTTTCCTGAAGGAGGAACTCCCATCTTTCTTTGGGGATTATCTAAACAATGTCACGTGTCCTCTTCTCTCTGTTCCATCCTCACATGAGAAAGCATAAATCATGCAACCCAACAAATAAACACAATTGACATGTTATTTCTCTTTCTATAGAGACATCAGTTCTTTAATCTCCCATTTCTTGTGAGCAGGCCTACTTTAGAGGCCTGAAATCCTAATGTATACACAGCGGTATTCCATAAGTAAGAAAGAAAACTCTAATGGATCTGCATGTTAGAGAAATTTAATGTAACATTACTACATGAATGCCTCTTGCTGTTTTGCTTCTCTCATCCTGGTTGGCTATAAAAGCCAGAAAGCATTCACGCTGAAAGGAAAAGAACAGCTAGCTAAGAGGAAAATCTTACCGTGAAGTGCTGGCAATGCTCGGCGCCAAGAACCTGAGACTTTCTTTCAAGCATGATGTCTCATTGTTAAGGTTTTATAAGAAGTTAGCTTTAACCTATTAAGAAAAGGGTGATTTAGAAATAGGGGAAAAGGAGCCATTTTGCCCCATTCATTCTTCTCTAGTATAAATAAGGTATTAGACTAATGCTTTCTTGGCATAACACGAAAGTCTGAACTAACAAAAGAGGCGCAATTAAAGCTCACCTGGCCTCAGCGGTCTTCTCTCCATAAAGGTAAATTCTAATGACTGGCACTCGGTGGCCAAGACCGGCCAAGATATTGGCCAGCACTTTTAATTGGTACACAGTGGTTCTACCAAAATAAAAGCCATTGCACAGACTGGAGGAAGCCTGAGAGAGGGGCAGTAGGGGAAGCCTCATTATGTGTCTGTTTCCGGGGCAAGCCCCTTGGATAGGGATTGGCTTGTGTACATGTTAGGTTTGTGAGCCTCTTGAGACAATCGGGGGTTTCCTTTTGAATCTGTCTGAGAAAGATGGAGAAAGTAAGTTGTGTTCCCAAAGGAAATGGGTTTTACTATGATTTTTATCTTGTTTCTTTTAGTCCAAGTGATTCCCAATGCTCAACCTCCTGGATGCAGGCGGGTAAGCCTGCCATTCTGGGACTTGGCTGTGCTATGGCAGCTATACTGCTAATGTCTGGGAGGACCAGGTTGCTGCCTGTGGAACAGATGAATCCTTCAGTAACAAATACTAAAATGAACTCTTTTTTCCCAATCCAAGGCTAGATAATAGGTGGTAAGTATGCCTTCATTCTAAAGTGAGATACTGGACCACTAAAAGAGCACCCACAGGCCTTGGCCGGTTGGCTCAGTGGTAGAGCGTTGGGCTGGCGTGCGGGGGACCTGGGTTCGATTCCCGGCCAGGGCACACAGGAGAAGCGCCCATTTGCTTCTCCACCCCTCCCCCTCTCCTTCCTCTCTGTCTCTCTCTTCCCCTCCCGCAGCCGAGGCTCCATTGGAGCAAAGATGGCCCGGGCTCTGGGGATGGCTCCTTGGCCTCAGGCCCAGGCGCTGGAGTGGCTCTGGTCGTGGCAGAGCGACGCCCCGGAGGGGCAGAGCATCGCCCCCTGGTGGGCAGAGCAAAGCCCCTGGTGGGCGTGCCGGGTGGATCCTGGTCGGGCTCATGCAGGAGTCTGTCTGACTGTCTCTCCCTGTTTCCAGCTTCAGAAAAATACAAAAAAAAAAAAATAATAAAAGAGCACCCACAAAGCAGGTGGTAATAATCTGAAGCCCAACACCCACTTCAAAGATATAAAAGGCTGATGTTGAATATTAGAGAGAATTTCTTGGGTTTTGTGGTGGTGGTGAGTTTGATGGGACCCAGTACAGGAAGCTTGCAAGGAGACCACTGGGAAAGCTTGTTGAGTCCCAGGAGTTTGGGAAACCCACTGGACTGTTGTCTCAGAAGTTTAAAGGTAAGAAGCCATGGCCTTGGCTGAGGAGTTTAGTTGGTTAGAACATTATCTCGATATGCCAAGGTTGTGGGTTTGATCCTGGTCAGGGCACATACAAAAATCAGCCAATGAATACATAAATAAGTGGAACAACAAATTAATGTTTCTGTCTCTCTCAAATCAATCAATAAATTTTATTTGGGAGATTTTATTTTGAGAGGAGGAGAGATAGTGAGACAGACTCCCACATGCACCCCAACCAGGATTTACCCAGCAACCCTGTTTGGGACTGATGCTCAAACCAACCAAGCTATTTTTTGCACCTGAAGCTGACTTCCTCAGACCAGCCAAGGGATCCCAGTGCCCAGGGCCAACACTCAAACCAATCAAGCCACTGGCTGCAAGAGAGGAAGAGAGAAAGAAGAGGGAGAGGAAGTGGGAGAGAAACAGATGGTCACTACTCTTGTGTGTCCTGACTGGGGATTGAACCTGGGACATCTGCATGCTGGGCCAATGCTTTATCCACTGAGCAAACTGGCCAGGGCCTCAAGAAATAAATTTTAAAATAAGTAAATAAAGGTGAGAAGCCGTGGCTACTCCCTTGAGGCAGCAGGGGAGAGAGAGTGGGAACAACTGTGTTACATTGGGAACTGGCTACACATCCAGGCAAGGGGGGAGGGGGAGGCACAGGGACACGTGAGCTTTTTCTCTTGGCCAAGAAGTGGGCACTGTGGGAGAGAGCACTGATGGAGACATTTCACATTTTCCCAGGAGGATCACCTGGACGGGTGACGTGACCCCAACCAGGGGTTGAACCACTAAATCCCTGGGGCTGAGGGAAGAAATAAAAACAACCAACCAGAGGGAAATGCATTACACAAATTAAAAGAATGATAGTCTCATGTTCCCATTGTGATGTCTGAGGAAGCCAGAAACGTACCACAGGAAAGGTGGTCAGCTTTCACCTTTCACCCAACTTGGGGAGCGTCAGCTTAAGTCAGCTGTCCACACAGGTCACTCTGTCCTAGACGATAACGGTGTCTGTCATGTCGTAAGGTTTTTCCTGCCCCTTTCCTTTCGCCCACATCCACCTTGCAAGCTTTCAGGAGCCAGACAGTGAGTGGGGAGAGCAGAAGCAGAAGAAACAAAGAATCAGAAGAATATTCTTCACTGTAGATCTTCCTGCCGCAGAACTCTGATCTGTGAGAGGGAAGAAGGTTCACCTACAGTTCAGAATTCTCACTGTAAGACGAAGCATTTCAATTTTTGTGATTTTTTTTTCTTGTCATTGTAAGTGATCAGAGGGCGTTTTGCTAACTAGGAATGAGCAGAGAGCTGTGGAGTCTACTATATTATGATTTACTTATCACCAAAGAATGTGTAGTAATATAATAATTAGTAATGTGATTATGACACTGCTTAGCATCTAGGATTGACTGGTAAAGCTATGGTCCCACTTGAGATCTCATCCAGGAGTCAAGAAGCAGTTCGTCTCGGACAGTGGGCCTGACTGTGACTTTAACAAAAATAAAGTCTTTTTCTAGTTTACCACCCCATGAGTTAGTTCTGTTTAATCAATGTACTAGGAAGAATTTGAAAAGTGCTTTGTAAAAGAAGACATTTAACAGTCTCCTCCACCTGACACAGATTATTTTTTTGCTCCTGAAGTGCATTGGGGTAAATAAAAAATCAAATAAATGATTTCTGGAGCAGCTGATGATATCATTAGAGAATTTAGTGTAGATGAGAATGAAGGGAAAATATGCAGCTTCTTCAAGCTTCTCAGACAGTATGTTAAATACTCTGCTGTCCAGGATGGAGGTGTGTTTCTCAGTGATCATCCTACCAGTGGGTAGGAATCTACAATTAAAAATTAATAGGACTATTTTTACACAGTAGAAGAGACATTTTATGTAGAGTTATCAATGGCAGGCACGGTACCACTTAATAAAGTCTCATTTAAAACATCCACCAACACTTTATGAGATCACTTGTAGATGTTTTTTTGTTTGTTTGTTTTGTTTTAAATGACGTGTTAAGTTCTGAAGTATCCCGTTAGTAACCTTTGTCTGAAGTAGGTTATTTAGAGCAGGACACGGTAATGAGTTCAGAATAGCCACACTCTCCTGGCGAGTGGAGCTCGCTGAGACCAGGTGGGACCTCTGCTCTGGGAGGATGTGAACTGGTAACACAAGTTGTACGGTTGTGCTGCAGGAGGACGAGGAACAAACTGCAAAGCTCCTGGAAAGCGTCACTTCTATGGAGTCCTAGAAGGAAGTGGTGATTTGTACAAAAGTTGCAGGCTGTGTGATCATTAACATTTTATTTATATTTTTATTTGCTTAATGTGTGTTCATCCATTTAGCTTCATGAGAGCACAAATGCCTTGTCTATCAGATGTAAAATGCTTCCCAGCCTTGTAATCATTTGATCTCTTTTCTTTCTTTTTCCATCATCATCCTATCATCCTGGTATTTCCCTGGAAAAGAAACTGTCTTCTTTCATTTCTTTCTTCCCTTCTTCCTTGTTTTTCCTGCCCTTCCTTCCTCCTTCCCTTCCTTCCTTCCTTCCTTCCTTCCTTCCTTCCTTCCTTCCTTCCTTCCTTCCTTCCTTCCTTCCTTCTTCCCTCCTTCCCTCCTTTCCTTTCCATTCCTTTCCTTTCCTTTCCTTTCCTTTCCTTTCTTCCTTCTTTCTGTTTTTCCTTCCTCCCTCCCTCCTTCCCTCCCTCCTTCCCTCTCTTCCTCCCTCTCTTCCTTGTTTCCTTCCTTCCTTCCTTCCTTCCTTCCTTCCTTCCTTCCTTCCTTCCTTCCTTCTTTCCTTCCTTTCTTCTTTCCTTCCTTTTTTCATTCCTTTCATGAGAGACAGACAGACAGGAAGAGAGAGAGGATGAGAAGCATCAACTTGTAGTTGCATCACTTTAGTTGTTCATATATTCATTCTCTTATGTGCCTTGGTTGAGGGGCTCCAGCCGAACCAGTGACCCCTTGCTCAAGCCAGCAACCATGGGGTCATGTCTATGATCCTGTGCTCAAGCTGTTGACTTTGGGGTTTCGAACCTGGGGTCCTCAGTGTTTCAGGTCAATGCTCTATCCACTGTGCCATCACCTGGTCAGACTCTACTGACTTTTGAATGAACAACTTCCCCCACTTGGCCACCCACCCTCCCCACAGGGCCATGTCTGCTACAGGGCATGGGTGTGATGGCCTGCCCCAGCATACACAGGCCTGCGGCAGCATGAACAAAGTCAGGAAATAGACCTCTTTGAGCTTTGGGGGTGCTGTGTCTCGTCTCCTCCAACGCAGGAAACCCTACG
Organism: Saccopteryx bilineata; assembly: GCF_036850765.1. NCBI lineage: Eukaryota > Metazoa > Chordata > Mammalia > Chiroptera > Emballonuridae > Saccopteryx > Saccopteryx bilineata. The sequence continues at coordinate 42,089,988 of NC_089493.1, read as the reverse complement.
CTCCCTGAGCAAAGCCAGAAGTGGTACCTCTCAGCTGTAGTGCATATCCCTATTATTTTGGTTGATCAATTTTTACTGCAAAGAAATGTAGGCACTCTTCTGTCATACCAGGACTGATGGGTACATGGTAAGAATAAAATGCAGAAACGAGCACCAGCATTTGGTCTTTATCCTGGGGCCACTTCTCATTCTTGTCAGCACCAAGAGCTCTGCCAGGCTACTTGATTTCAAAAAGATGTAAACAGACTGTGTTTTGTTTTGTTTTTAGCAGGGGATAATAAGGAGACAATATTCGTGGAGAAGAAACAGAGCATGTATCCCCGGTCCGGTTTTGATCTGGTGTTTGTGGGCCCCCATCCTACAACTCCCTTCATCAGAGTTTGCTTTTCGGCCTCTTTGTATTTATAAACAATCCTTTCAACAAGTGGTATCGATCTGTTTTTTAAAAGTGAATGTCTTCTGGTTTTATATTTTGGTTCGTATGTTTGGCAACTAAACTAGAAACCTAGGGCGGGCCTCCCTCCTCAGAATGTGTTACTAGAGGGACTGGCCTTTCTTCCTGCAGAAAGACACATGTCAAGAGACCTCTTAACAACTTTTCATCTTAAAATGCACCTTCAAAATTTCAAGGAACTGTGTACATACCACACACGTGCACGCGTGCATTAGTTTTACTAATGGGGACACAGCTTTAAAGCAAAGGCAATGAGATCTTTTCATTCCTTCCAGACTGTGGTCCAAGGTGAATACATTAAATGTAGAGCTTGGGATTTACCTAATGGTTTTCAGAAGCCAACTCCATAGCTGTGATTAATGCTGCCTCATAATACCAATGATGTGTACCCCAGTAAATCATTAGGACATTTTCCCTTGGTAATATATTAAAGCCATGCATTACAGGCTACTGTGGCTCAGGTGATATATTACTTGGGAGAAAAACACACCCGATTGCCTAAAAGCTGTGTTGTGCACACTTGTGTGGAGTTAAGCCTGGCTATGTTTTTATGGGATCTGTTTGTAGCATTGAAAGTGTTTTGAAAATTTTTGGGTTTTTTTTCTCCAACTACCTAAGAAATGTACCTCAAAGCTGCTAGATTCCTTTGTTCCAAAGGTACAAAACTTGGTTCAAGTGCAAATGCATGTGAAAAAATGTTGAACACAGGTTGAAAGTATGAATTTGGGGGTCACCAAAATTGGTGGGTTTGAATTTTGGCTTTCTCATGATGGGATATGTGGTCTTGAGCAAGTCCATCATGTAGACTTTCTGCAAAATAGGGAGTGTGCGTACGTGTGTGCCTGCGTGCGTGCATGCCTGCTTGTGTGTATGTGTGGTATCTCACAGAGAGGATGAGCTAAGATCATGTATGTAAAGTCGATAGTGGAATGCTTGGCATGGACCTCCTGACCAACATTTCTGTGCCCAACTTGGAATCTTCCACATAAAAACTGCTTTATTTTGAGCTGCTTTCGGTGACCAGGTTTTTTGTTTGTTTTTTTGTATTTTTCTGAAGTTGGAAATGGGGAGGCAGTCAGACAGACTCCTGCATGTGCCCTACCAGGATTCACCCAGCATGCCCACCAGGGGGCGATGCTCTGCCCATCTGGGGCATTGCTTTCTTGCAACCAGAGCCACTCTAGTGCCTAAGGCAGAGGCCATGAAGCCATCCTCAGCACCCAGGCAAACTTTGCTCCAATGGAGCCTTGGCTGCGGGAGGGGAAGAGAGACAGAGAGGAAGGAGAGGGGGAGGGGTGGAGAAGCAGATGGGCGCTTCTGTGTGCCCTGGCCGGGAATCGAACCCGGGACTCCTGCACGCCAGACCGACGCTCTACCACTGAGCCAACCGGCCAGGGCCAGTGACCAGGTTTTAATAGGAGTCAAGATTAATGATCCAGGTTATGTTCCCATTTGGAAATCATATGGCAGAGTTGCGGGGCAGAGCTATGTGGCCGGTCTGGCAGGCTGTATCCTCCCTAGGCCAGTCCCCTTGCCTGTCCACGACAGCCAGCTTAGCTATGCAGTTTGAGCACAGAAGCCCCTTGGCCACAATGTGGACCAGCCCTCAAGGGTGGGAGGAAGTCCTCAGCATCCATGTTCTTGTCCTGTGCTTTTTGGCTCTTGGTGCTGGAGGTAAAAGAAAAATGAAACTAGAGAGACAGCTTTTTTCCCCCACCAAGTTTAGCTAAAATAATTTGGTTTCCAGCATCCCAGATAACTTCTGCCAAACTTTGGTCCCAACTGAGGCTGCACTAGTCTGATCTCTCGATCAGCCAAACCCACGGTTATCTTTTAGAAAATGCCCCACTTTGGTTGTTATAGAAATCTACCTGTGCCTCGTGTCAACAGTTGTGGAGAAAAGTTATATTTACTGGCCATACAACATAGCAATGATAACACAAATAAGGCCTTTTTATATCATTTCACCAGCTTGGTACATCTGTTTTCATTTTTCTTGAATCCTCTCCAAGCTCTACCCTATCCATACATAATCTTATGTAGTTACATTACTGCATATGTGCAGCCACTAATTTAGATTAATTTTATTAGATAAGTAACATGAATATAAACGTGCTATAAAATTCAGAAGTAGAATTCTATAGAGCTAACAGTGACAGTCTCCATTACCTCACTTCAACCAGTTTTTGTTTTGTTATAATTAAGGTTTGTTTTTTTCCTAAATGACATCATCCACAAGTGTCGTCTATGACTTCCTTTTATTCACTTAATATATCTGAGAGAGAACTTTCCATGACAGTACCTAGATCAACTATTATAACCTGCTATTTTTCCACCTAACATTTTTATGAAAGTTTCTTCATATTGCCAAATATTTTCAAAATTATTTCTGAATATGAGTAAAATGAGACCCACATGGCTTATTTATGGGACATGAAACAATTTATACACAAAGACATTATCCGAGGTGAGCAGTGCTTATTTGGTAATGAGTTGGTTGGTGAATCATAGAGCAGGTCAATGGAAAGAGAGCCAGCTTTTACAGATGTACCCATTTTACAGATGAGGCACTGGATCCTTTTCCCCCACTTTTTCCGGAAGGGAACACCGAAAGGAGAGCGCTTTTCAAATCTGAGGATGAAGAAAGAGCACATGCGAAGAAAAGGCCTCGGCCGCTGATGACTTCCTCGAGCAGTTCTATCAGTTCTGGGCTGCCTCCATCTGGTCTTCTTTATAACACGAGAAAAATAACCCTCTATTTGGTTTAGTCCTTCTAGCTGGGTTTCCATCACATGCAGGCAACGCTTGTGATCCAGCTATGTTCACTCATTCTCTTATCCACTCACCAAGCATTTACTGAATTCAAGTCATGTGCCTGCAAAGTACAGACCGTGCACACAACAGTAATATGATAGTTAGCATTTATGGGACACTCACTACATACAAAGCTTGTGCAGTGAGCTCTACATGTATTCACAATAACCCTCGCAAGTAGGTTTTATTTTCTTAATTTTACAGGTGAGGAACCTAAAACTCAGAGAAATGAAGTAACCCACTCACCAGCTCCATTTGGGGAGCCCCAAAGCCTCTCTAACCCCGAGCCATAGCACCCTGCGCCCCACTTACCTTTTAGGGAATACAGACCAACACAGTTTTTTGAGAAGCTATGTAATATGATCAGATAACAACATTTGCCACCGCAGTGAGAAATATGTATGATTATGGATGGTTACTATCATTTTCGAATGAACTTCAGCGAGATTGAGTGGCCTCAATACCACAAATTCAGTCTGAGCAGCATCTACTGGGCCCTGGGTCCTGGAGGCTTGGTTAGCGCCTGAGGCAAGGCCTGGCTGCAGCCAACACCTCGAGGGAGGCCAGACTTTTCTGGAGTTAAAGCAGTTGCAGCGGTTGTGTTTTCTCCGGCTGGCATCAATTACTGACTTTCTGTCAGCAGAATATTCCAGATGGGCTGGTTTCTATAAAATCCCGAGGGAGAATCCCAGAGTTTAGGTTCTAGGGGGCGGAGGGGAAGGGGGGAGGAGGAAATTGGCAAAAGAGACTGTTTGAAAAGGGCCGTTTTTCAGGCTCCCCAAATCAGGTACAAAATAATGAACTGTCACAGAACACTTTCTATTTGTTAATTGTTCAGTTCTCCCAAGCACAGAGAGGGGAGTGAGAGGAGGGCAACCTTTGCCACGTGATTGGAGGCAGATTTATTTACCAGATCAAAGCCCGTGGGTAATGGAAACTTCAGAGGGGAGAGGGTGGGACCGTGGAGCGGTGCCGACCGTGTGGAGTCGCTGAATGCTTTATTCTATTCCGTGCGCTCTGGAGTTTGAACTGCGCCACTTGGAAATGCCGTGTCCTTCCAGACTTGTCACCGGAGGGCACTGGGGCTGCTGGAACTGCTCAGGGATTCTAAGAATGTTTATAGAGTGGAGCTACTGGATCGTGTTCCTCTCCTACACTGTAGACATCTCCTGTTTCTTCTAAAAAGTAATACGTTCTTGGTTCCTCTAACATGTGTGTAGCTAATTTTGAAACGATTAACATTTCCTGGTGATAAATTTTCTGAAGCACTCTTGATATACCTAATGGTTCCTAAGGAAATAGGCCATCTGTACTGTTATGGACTGCATATTTGTGTTCCCCCCAGAATTCCTATCTCCAAAAGGGACAGTAAGAGGAAAAGGTGGGGCCTTTGAGGAGTAATCAGGGTTAGATTTGGCCGTGAGAGTGGGCCCTTACGATGGGATCAGAGCCTCTATAAAAAGAAAAGCGACAAGGGGTGTGTGTGTGTGTGTGTGTTTGCACCAAGGAAAGCCATGTGAGGCCTAACCTAGTAGAGGACTTTCACCAGAACCTGACTGTGCTGTCACCCTCTTCTCGGACTCCCAGCCTCCAGAGTCGTGGGACATAAATTTCCATTGTTTAAGCTACCCAATCAATGGTCTCTTGTTGCAACAGCCCAAATCAACTGAGATGTATGCTATAATGAGTTTTCTGAGAGCCAAAAGAAGTCGAGTTGGGCCTTGAACAACCAGGGGTTAGGGGCGCCCACCACCACACGGTGGAAACTCTCCATATAACTTTGGACTCCATAGTCGGCTCTTTGTATCGGTGGATTAAGCTTTGAAAATACTGTTTTTGATCCGCGGTTGGTTGAATCTGCAGATGTGAAACAGGCAGATAGGAAATGCTAACTGTATTTATTGAAAAATATCCACATCTGAGAGAACCCACAGAGTTCAAACCTATGCTGCTCAAAGGTCAACTGTACTTCAAAACATTAATTATAAATATAGAGCAAAAGGGAAGGAGGATGCTCCAGAAATTGACATCCTGCTTATCTGCAAGGAGGGAGGTGGGTGAGAAGGGGGCCAAGAAGACTTTTTTATTTTTAATGTATTGATTTAGAGCCAGAGAGGAAGGGACAGAGAAGGAAACATAGATTTGTTGTTCCAGTTACTTATGCATTTGTTGGTCGATTCTTGTATGTGCCTTGATCAGGGATCGAACCCTGAGCCTTGGCATATTGGGATGATACTCAAGCCAACTGAACTACCTGGCTGGAGAAGACTTTGTACTTTAAATGTATTGTTTGACTTTTTCCTTATAATGAATCTATACTGATGTGTTACTTCTATAATTAAAATACTTTTTTTTTTGTATTTTTCTGAAACTGGAAATAGGGAGGCAGTCAGACAGACTCCCGCATGCGCCCGACTGGGATCCACCTGGCATGCCCACCAGGGGGCAATGCTCTGCCCATCTGGGGCGTTGCTCTGTTGCGACCAGAGCCAGTCTAGTGCCTGAAGCAGAGGCCATGGAGCCATCCTCAGTGCCTGGGCCACTTTGCTCCAATGGAGTCTTGGCTGTGGGAGGGGAAGAGAGAGACAGAGAGGAAGGAGAGGGGGAGGGGTGGAGAAGCAGATGGGCGCTTCTCCTGTGTGCCCTGGCCGGGAATCGAACCCGGGATTTCCGCACGCCAGGCCGACGCTCTACCACTGAGCCAACCGGCCAGGGCCTAAAATACTTTTTAAAAGAAAAAATCTCTCACATAATACATATTAAAAGTGGTTCTTACATTTAGTTATTTCTATCTATGAGATCCTCATTAATCATTTAAAAGAACAACTCAGAATGATGCCATATCTGGAAAAGCAATGTTTTACATGACAAGATAGTTTGGGATTAGAATTGCCTTGTAATGTGGAGGTTGTTTGCACTGGGAATGAACAGATAATACTTTGCAAATAGTAGTTAAATGGTTTGTGATTGCCAAGTGCCCAGAGGATGAGCAGTCCCCAATGCATGCCTGGTACTATTATTAATATATCTTTCATCTTTTTCCTGTTCTGCAAACATTAACTAGTTCACTCTCCAGAATGATATGAGTAAGTTCTTACTGTGGTTGTAACCTGAGGTATATGGAGAAGTTACAGGGATTTTTCACTGTAATTTCTGTGTGGGTTCATGTAGCAGTAATGAAATAGTCAGGAACTGGGAGATAAGAACTATTTAAGCCCTGGCCAGTTGGCTCAGTGGTAGAGCATCAGCCCAGCATGTGATAGTCCCAGGTTCAGTTCCCAGTCAGAGCACATAGGAGAAGTGACCATCTGCTTCTCCACCCTCCCCCTCTCCCTTCTCTCTCTCTCTCTCTCTCTTTTTTCCCGCAGCCATGGCTCAGTTGAAGCAAGTTGGCCTTGGGTGCTGAGCGATGGCTCTTTGACCTTGACTCAGATGCTAAAATAGCTCAGTTGCCGAGCGACGGAGCAATGGCCCCAGACGGGCAGAGCATTATCTGGTAAGGGGTCTTGCTGGGTGGATCTGTCAGGGTGCATGCAGGAGTCTGTCTCTTTGCTTCCCTGCTTCTCACTTAAGAAAAAAATAAAAAGAATTGTTTAATTACCAGCAGGATATTCTTTACATTTTATCTTTGAGGTCTCTGTTTCTGAGCCACGCTTGGGGCATTGGCATCTTTGGTGAGGCTAGGAGTCCCTGTGTTAGAGTCCTGCCTCCTTTGGTCCACTGTGGCAAAGGGATTCACAAAACTCTTTCTCCTTCTTGAGAATTTTACCTTCCATTAACATTCTCTCTCTGTTTCCTCTGGCAACCTGCCAGTGGTGCTATGTTAAGTGTGTTAGTATCAGGTGTAGTAACTTACAGCAAAAATGACCCCTCATGGCAAATTGTATGTGGACTGGGAGAATTAAATACTCAAGAGGAAGCCACAAGGAAGAGGGCTTACTTGAGAACAGTGACTCTGAAAACAAATATGTCCTTAAGGCTGGAAATCCATGGAAATACTGTTGTTGCAGCTCAAGTCCTAAGGCAGTCTGGAAATAGAATTCCTTCTTCATTAGGGGACCTCAGTCTTTTCACTATGGCCTTCAACTGATTGGGTGAGGCCCACAAACATTACGGAGGGTAATCTGCTTTACTCAAGGTCTAGTGATCTAAATGTTAATCACTTCTGAAAAATTACCTTGACAGCAACATCTAGATTGGTGTTGGACTGAGTGTACCTAGCCAAATTGATTGATAAAATCAGTCATTACGCATGGCCACGGGTACAAGCAGATATGACTGCTTGTGCCTCTGTTTCTAGTGGAACTTCAGTGGCTGTGACACTCAGTAAATTCACCAGTCCTGGAGGAACTTACTGCTCAGGTGAGCTCAGAGCCTTGGCTTCCTGCCTTTTGCATCTTTTCAGACCAGAGGTTCGGGGTGGGGAAAGAAATGCATTTGATACTCAGGGCCCCACCTCGTTACCATGGAAAGCAGTCTGTGTGTCAGTCACAAGACCTAGTTACTTCCACGTTTTACTTCTTCCTGACTCCTGAGACCTAGGCACACTGTCAGAGCTGCAGGCTTGGCCAGGGCCCACGGGGGCTGCTGCGTGTGGATCCCGCCAGCTCCCTACCAAAGAGCCCCCGCTACACAGGGCTCGGCACAGGCCAGGAGCTCAACCAAGCTACATGGGAAAGGTCTCATTCCTTACAAATATTGGATTGTAACTCTCCAGACCTTTCATAAGCATTTCTTCTCCTTAAGATACATGGTTTCAGTCTTAGCCCTTGGTAACCTTGAATCCACATTGTCGTTTTGGCGGGGTGGGGGTGGGGGTTAGGAGGAGGTAAAAGGGGAATGCATTAGAGCACTTTCTCATTTTAACAGGTGTTAATGGGCAATGGAGCTAAATGCAGGCTTTAAACAGTGACATTTTATGTTTAAGTTGAATGGTAAAAGTAGTTTGTTTATATGCACTGAACTCACTGGATAGAGGAGAGGATCCTGTTCTCACCAGGAGCATTTCTCCTCTGGGTGTGCAGTTTCTTCCCACATCTGATCTGGCGAGCTCTATTGTGGCAGCTCGTTTCTCAGACAGCACAACTGCAGAAATAACCAGCTGGGAGGGAAGGCAGGGAAGGGTGGGCTTACTGTTCAGTATTGGGTGATATTCTTGTAGCTAAATGGTAGCTTTACTACACTTTCCCCCAAACTGTCCAAGTGTGAAGTCCGGGTAGAGGTGATGGGGTAGAAATAAAAAGAGACCATTATAATGTACTTGTGATTATGGTTGGTGACATCTTCCTGCTTTCTTACTTATGCCAAATAAGTAGGTCTTATATTAATGGAGAGGGATAGTGGCTTGGGGTGGGATCGGAGGGATACATTTCAGAACTTAAACAAATTATACATATATATATATATCTTCAATTTGAAACTTCCCTTGGTTTCATGGCCCAGCTGCAGAAGGCCACCCAATTAGTTAAGAAGAAAAGGGGTTTGAGATCATGGCTGGTTATTTTATGTGGACTAAAATAGAGGAAATAGCTACAGTTACTTTGCCAGGCATGTCCAACCCTGTATTAGACTAAAAAAAAAAAATCTTATAGCATCAGACAGCTTAAAAAGATGTAATAAGGGAACTGCCTTCTTTGCACATCTGTTAGGAACATCTGGCTCTGGCATGAGCCTTGCTAACTTCGACAGTTAGTTGGTGGCCCACAAATTGAAAAGGAGGCAAACCCTCAAGTTGTCAGGCTCATCTGTAGAATTTCTTGGTGGCATAACCACCAAGTACAAGGGCGAAAAGAAGCTGGTGCCTTTGTGTGGCTGCCCACATCGCCAGTGCTGAGCTGACCCCCTGACTGAAAAGACAAGGGCTTTTGGAGACTCAGGTGCTGGCCTCAGAAAGCAGTACATCTCTCTCTTGCCCCAGAGGCCGTGCACCATGAGCATCGTGGGGGATGTCTGGGAGGCTTCACCCTCCATTGCTGTCCCGTCTTGATTGTGGTACTGTTATTGAAGAAATGTGCCCTGTGATGGGTTGCATTTCCCCAAGATGGCCACAACAGTTTCCCACATCCCACACGCTTGTCTGCAACTGCTGACTAAAGGCAGAGACTCTTGTTTCCCTGCCCTTGGGTCTCTGTTGGCCACAGTGGCTCACTTACAGCCAGTAGCGTACCATGGGGGTGATGCCGGGTGCCTTCCGAGGTTAGGCAGAGAAGGCCACGCCACTTTTTGGAACCCCTCCTGAGGTGGTCTCTGTCAGAACCAGGCACCATGCTTTGGGGGCCTAAGTCTCAAAGCGAGTACACAAGTACACAAAGGTGTGCTCCTGTTGACAGTCCCAGGGGTGGCTGGCCTCTGAGTCACTGCAGGCTAGGCACAAGACACATGGGTAAAGAAGCCTCCAGTTGATTCTAGCCCCACAGTGGGTTTTTTAGGTGAGGTACCAGACATCATGAAACATACACAATTCATCCCATTCACCTTCCTGACCCACAAAATCTGTGAGCACAATCAAATGGCTGTTTCATTCGACTAAGTTGGAGATGGTTTGTGACACAGCAATAGATAGTGAAAATGTTCCCATAAGAGCACTTTGAGAGGAATCTGAATGCTAGTAATCAGCAGTGCCCCTTCTTTCGCTCCCCCACCCACCCTGGGCCCAGGATCCTCTTCTGCGCGCCCAGTACTCACTATACAATGTGCACTTTACAGGAGAGGAACAGGGCCACTAGCCTCTCCTTTGTAGGCTCTGGAAAAAGATTCCCACTCCTCCCGAGCAAAGCGGCACTACCCCACGACACACAGTGTGGAAAGCCAAGTGTAGTGTCTAACCCCTCCTCGTTCAACCCCTGTCCCAACCCCCTCTCCAACCCAGCCAGGTGTCCCGTGCACAACTGTACCCAGTGTCCCCAGAGAAGTACAAAAACAAGTGTCTCTTCTTAAGGAGTGTACATTCCCATTGGTGATATAAATACATAGAGTTGAAGATAGAAAAATGCTAAGTCAAATGCTAAGTCGTGTGAGAACTCTGACTTTAGAAAGAATTTCTTTAGAAATAAGAGAAACTGCCTGACCAGGCAGTGGCACAGTGGATAGAGCGTTGGACTGGGACGCGGAGGACCCAGGTTCGAAACCCCGAGGTCACCAGTTTGAGTGCGGGCTCATCTGGTTTGAGCAAAAGCTCACCAGCGTAAAACCCAAGGTCGCTGGCTTGAGCAAGGGGTCACTCGGTCTGCTGTAGCCCCCCCGGTCAAGGCACATGTGAGAAAGCAATCACTGAGAAACTAAGGTGCCGCAACAAAGGATTGATGCTTCTCATCTCTCTCCCTTCCAGTCTGTTCCTCTGTCTCTGTCTCTCTCTCTGTCTCTGTCACACACAAAAAAGAAAGAAAATAAAGAAATAAGAGAAACCAAGGAGCTATAAAAAAATCACTGGACTTTTTAATAGTATATCTGGGTCGAAGAGCCAAACTCCGGTCATGTTATGCTTCCAACTGGCATGACCTTGCTCGGTGCCTGGGAACAGGCACCTGAGTGTCTTGGGCTCCGGTGTCCTTCACCTGTGGAATGAATAAGTTGGTCTAATCAGTGCTTTTCAAACCTTTTCATCGAGATATCCTTAGGGAAGAGTGGAGTCTGAGGGTTTAGTTTGAACTGGCTGCCAAAAGTTGTATTCAAACACTACCTGTACATTTTACTGTATTTCCTCATATATAAGACACTCCCATGTATAAGACTCGCCTTAATTTGGGGGCCTGAAATTTGAAAAAAAAAAAAGTATTACATAAAGTTATTGAACTCAAGTTTTATTCATCATAAAATTCATACAACTCCTCATCTGCGTGAAAAAGCAAGAAATGCAAATAAAAAAAATCTACAACCACTGAATAAGACACACCCAGTTTTTAGACCCCAAATTTTTCAAAAAAGAGTGCTTCTTATACATGAGGAAATACGGTATTTGTTCATAGGGCTCACTCCTCACGGCTTTCATGATTCAGGCAAGAAAAGTACCTTGTAAAAAAGTGTTTCCCCACCCCCCAAAATACACATAAAAAAAATAGAAATTAAAAAAAAAATTCCATAACGACCATCTTTAAAATAGCACAGCTCCTTCACCACTACCACACTCTGTCTGTGGAGGATTAAAGATGGCCACAAATTCTTTGATACTCCTACTGTTAGGAGACAGGGTCTCTGTCTACTTAAGTGTAGGCAGGTTCTGTGGTTGCTTTGAGCAATGGAATATGGCAGATGTGGTGCTGGGACGTCTTCCAGGCTCGGGCTTTAAGAGACTGGCAGAGTCTACTTCCTGCCTCTTAGAACGATTTCTCAGGGAGTCCTGGATCTGATTACTCGAGACCGCCAGGCTCAAGTGGCCATGTGTAGGTGCTTCAGTCGACAGTGCCAGCCGAGCCCAGCCTCCCGATCATCCCTACCGTGCACACGAACGAAACCATCTTGGACTCTCAAGACTGGTAGTTGGTGTCACTGAGGAGAAGGATGGCCCAGCTGAGCCCTGCTGGGATGCCTGGCCTACAAAATTGTGAGAGAATAGAACAGTTTATACTCCAAAGCACTACATCTTGAGGTGATTTGTTATACAGCAACAGATAAGTGGAACACCAGCTCTCAACCGGCTTTACTTTCTTTACCGCCAGTGACGTCCCGGTTCTGGCTTATCCTGGCTTGCGAGAACTGATGGTTAAATTTTCAGGGATTTTGGGAGTCAGTTATTAAACAAAGCTAATTGAATAAGTGACCTTACAATTAAGTTCATTATACAGTATTAAAAACAAAGTTACTAAGTCATCAAAACTTATAACTTCCACCTGATCAGGAGGTGGCACAATGGATAGAGCATCGGACTGGGACACAGAGGACCCAAATTCGAAACCCCGAGTCACCACTTGAGCGAGGGCTCACCAGCTTGAGCGTGGGGTCACTGGCTTTTGCGTGGGATTATAGACATGACCCCATGGTTGCTGGCTTGAGTCCAAGGTCGCTGGCTTGAGCAAGGGTCACTGGCTCTGCTGTAGCCCTCCCGATCAACACACAAATGAGAGAGCAATCAATGACCAACTAAGGTGCCGCAATGAAGAACTGATGCATCTCATCTCTCTCCTTTCCTGTCTGTCCCTCTCTCTGTTTCTGTCTGTCTATGTCAAACACACACACACACACACACACACACACACACACACACACACACACAAATACAACGCCCTACATTTTTTGCATTTTTTTCTGAAGCTGGAAACGGAGACAGTCAGACAGACTCCCGCATGTGCCCGACCGGGATCCACCCAGCACGCCCACCAGGGGTGACGCTCTGCCCACCAGGGGGCGATGCTCTGCCCCTCCGAGGTGTTGCTCTGCCGCGACCAGAGCACTCTAGTGCCTGGGGCAGAGGCCAAGGAGCCATCCCCAGCGCCCTGCCATCCTTGCTCCAATGGAGCCTTGGCTGCGGGAGGGGAAGAGAGAGACAGAGAGGAAGGAGGGGGGGGGGTGGAGAAGCAAATGGGCGCCTCTCCTATATGCCCTGGCCGGGAATCGAACCCTGGTCCTCCGCACGCCAGGCCGACGCTCTACCGCTGAGCCAGTCGGCCAGGGCCCTACTTTTTTTTTTACTATGTTTTTCTCTTATCTTTGCCCTTGAGGTTATTTTGTCTCATATCTGAATGGTGAGGCTAGTCTGCAGTAGTGTATAGACTACAGCACATCTCTCCCCCAACTCCATGGTCGGGGGCATCACATTGATAGCTGTTGGAAGTATTTATACCACAGAAATCATCACATGCCTTCCAGAAAACTGCTTCTTAAACGTTCAACCGCACACAACTACCACTGGTACTTGTAGTTACAACCATCTGATATAAATGGTGTTTATTGAATATTTGCTTGTTTTCCACTTCAATGGAAGGTAAGATTACTGAAAGAAAGACTCTTTTTCTGTTCACTGTTATCTTCCCAGAACCTAGAAGAGTGTCAGGCACAGAGGAGGTGATTAATAAATATATTTACATGAAGGCATTCTGCTCTATATAACATGCATGGTGCAATTCACATGTCGTTTGCCATGTCCCTCTTCTCTGGAGACTGCTGGCTTCAACTCTCGGCAGCTGTGACTACCCTGCTGGCCATGGACACCTGATTTAAGCAGGACCAGTGAGCATCCCCAAACTATGTGCTTGGAATTGAGTGAGAGAACCCACGATGGAGTGTGTGTAAGGATGAGAGAGTGCGCACAGCCAGCAATAGGGGTGACTGGCATATTGGAAGTTGTGAATTTGCAAGCTATTCATGCCCATTTCCTATTTGTCATGAAGACTGAGTAGTTAAGAAAACTCTTCTTCTAAGATGATGAAACCATTTCTCAGAGTTACAGTGATGAGAGAGGAAGGGAGAAGATTCCCTGAGGTTGTCCCCTCTTGAGGTCTCATGTACTTGTCCTTTGGGACTAGGAGGCTCCCTGTATCTTCCTCCCTCCCTCCTTCCCTTTCCTTCCCTTTCCTTTGCTTTCCTTCCCTTTTCCTTTTCCTTTTCCCCTTCCTTCCTTCCTCCCTCCCTCCCTTCCTTCCTTCCTTCCTTCCCTTTCTTCTTTTTTTCTTAATTTATTTATTTTTGATGAGTAGGTGAGGAAATTTAGCTTTATGTTTCTCTTTTTTCCTGTTTTTGCTCAATCTGTCACTTCCCTTTCTCCCATTTCTCCCAGCCCCTCCCTGCCCATAGCTGTCAACCTGCTCTCTATCTATTTTGCTTATTAGTTCATTAGATTCTACACAAAGGTGAGATAATTCTCTGACTGGCTTATTTCACTTAGCACAATGCTCTCCGGGTCCATCCAGGCTGTCACAAAGGGTAAGGTTTCCTTCTCTTTTTGTGGCTGAGTAGTATTCCATTGTGTATCCCTATAGCACATTCTCCTTGTATGTATTCTCTGATTTAAATAAATTTCGTCACTTGCAACCCAAAACGTCCTAACAAACACCCTCTCCATATTTGTTTAAATATAGTCTTTTAAGTCACTTATCAGAAAAAAATAGCAAAAACATTTTCTATGGGTCTCCAGTAATTTTGGAAGGAAGAGTCACATTAGGTCTATATAGTCTGAAAACATATACCTAACGTTTGGCTCCCAGCAGTGTGTCTTTTCAGAGTCACAGTATGTTGAAAATTAGGCTAAAATATAATTGTGAGTTCAAATAACAACAGTTTTCTTTTTTCATCCGTTTATAGGGCCATGACTTTGGAAAGACACTAAGAAACTAAGAACTAACATGCTGTACAGCTCCACACTAGAAGAACTTTTGTTTAACTATATCTTCTTATACGGTCAGTGCAGGGGAGAGGGAAGGTGTGATTTGACAGTGTCTTTTACTGTGTCAAAGAAATACTGGGCAAAGGACTTCTTCATGAGCAAAGCTGATTTTAGTGTTAATCTTTACTTGCCAGTTATCCTGAAATGTTTATCACAAATAAAGGAACTAAAGATCTCAAACAACTTGCAGCCCCCACAGCCGATACTTTATGGCTTTTCAGATTTCATTTTCCTCGTAGCAAGCCTTCCTGGGGGCGGGGACACGGTTTATGACTTGCCCTCCCCCTTGACAAGGGCGGGTAGTTAGCCTCACATTTGCTAAGTAAGCCATTCTGCTTTGGAAGATACTCTCACGAGTGGGTTATACATTAAATTCATTCATCTTATCTGGGTTTTTCCTCTTTGTTTTTTTATTACTTTTTCCCCTGACGAAGCCATTCAATTCTGAATCTGTATTCTGATTGCACCTAAGGTGACTCCAGCCTATGTTTTTTTAGAAAAGAGGGTTTTCAAAGTGACTTCCCATTTCATCACCGTTTTGTCTAAACTGATTAGTATATACACCATAGTTCTGTTGTGGTTGCATATTTGTTAGATTATTTAAAACCAAAGTCAGGGAAACAAGAAACGCACCCGTCGTCAAGCTCCGCTGGCGAGTTCCGGGGTAGTGCCCTTGGCGCAGGCGCTATCCCAGCACTGCTGCTCCTTTAACTTGAAACAGATTTGGCCGCATCAAAGGGGACGGATTTTCTTTACAGAGACTGCACCTTCCAAAGTCATTCCGAAACCTGCCTCCAAGGAAGCTTTGAGCTACTCCTCACTGATTTTGTTTGCTTTTCATTGCACTGTTCTGAGCCAAGACTTTTCTCTTTTTAGTTGCCAAACACTCTGTTGCTTTTCCTTCGAAATCTACACAATTATTTAAAACTATGTTGAAACACTTTTAAACATACAGCCAAGTGGAGAGGGATATAACAAATACCTGTGACTCACTACCTTACCTTATGCCATAATGGCTATAGGCCCTTTTTCCCCTTTTCTTTCTTTCTTTCTCTCTTTCTTTTCTTTCTTTCTTTCCTTCCTTCCTTCCTTCCTTCCTTCCTTCCTTCCTTCCTTCCTTCCTTCCTTCCTTTCTTTCTTTCTTTCTTTCTTTCTCTTTTCCTTCCTTCCTTCCTTCCTTCCTTCCTTCCTTCCTTCCTTCCTTCCTTCCTTCCTTCCTTCCTTTCTCTTTCTCTCTCTTTCTCTTTCTTTCCTCTCTCTCCCTCCCTTCCTTCTCTCTTTCTCTCTTCTCTTTCTTTCTCTCTTCTCTTTCTTTCTTTCTTTCTTTCTTTCTTTCTTTCTTTCTTTCTCTTTCTTTCAATCCAATATTACAAGTGGAAATAAACCCCCTTTTGTAGCCTTCCCTCACCAATTCCTCTCCCTTCCTCATGACTGGTTTTAAAATGTCACTGCAAGAGTGATGGCTTCATGTCGTTATTCCTCGGGGCTTCCTCATATAAAAGGCTCTGTGATTTAGGCCCGTTTACATCTTCACAATAGTAAAACCCGAATTTGAAATGAGCACGCAGGTGGAGGAACTAGCTGCAGCGGGGACTGTGCTATTCTCTTTGTTTCCGGAGCACGAGAGGGACCTCCGGCACCTCCTGCCTATCAGAACCTTCCATGGCTTCTTTCGGTTTTGAGTTTCTCTTCTAGTCCCTAGTTTCACCAGTGTTCAGTGTATGCTTCAAAACTCCCCCAACCCATGTTCCCAATCAAAAAGTATTACTCTCTTAATAAGGTAAATGAAGAATGACACTCAAGTTACAAACCCGAGAATTTCTGGGACTTCTGCGCTAAAGGAAACAGCAGAGGTAGTTTGGTGAGCCAGCGATAGGGAAACAGCCCAGTGCTAATTCCCTGCCTCCTTAAAGGGTGGTCCTCACCCAGACGAGTGAGCAGGCTGGCGTGCTGCAGCTACAGGCCTGAGCTGGGACCAGGCAGCTCACGTGCTCACTTTCAAAAAGGTGGATCCCACTTAAGACGAATGAAGACTCTGGAGAAAAACTGCAGACAATGTGCCATCTACCAACCCTCCGATTCTAAAGCTGCAAAATATGAAAAGTGTGTAAGGGAGCTAATTCAAATGGCACGTGTCTGGGGCATCTCATATTTGCAAAAGGAGCTCCATTTCTCTAAGAAACAAAGTTGTACTGGCTTTAAGAGGCCTTTGGAACAGGGGGCGAGCTTCCCTTCACCGATGGCGGCCTCTGAAGGCAGACCCTTCCAGGGTCCCATTCACTTGGCATCTGAGTGATTCCAGCCTGTGCCAGCTGCCATGCGGGGCTGAGTCAGAGGAAATCATAACAATAATAGCTAACAGTTGTAGAGTGCTTAGCATGTGCCTGGCACTACTTGAAGTGGTTTATTATGCTTTATTTCTTTTAATCCTCATAACAACCCTATTAGACGGGTGCTATTATCCCCGAGGTCACACAGGAGTTAAGTTGGAAGGGAGGCAATGGACCTGGAGCCTGGGACCCAGGGGTGGTATTGCTGTGTTCTTTCCACTGAGCTTTGGCCAGTTACCATGAAAACACCTCGGTAGCCAGACACATCTAATAGCTAACTGTCTAGCAAAGGCTGCATTGTCTTTGGAGCCTTAAATACAGCCCTTTTAATTGGAATTGCTTCCTAATTCAGCTTTATATAACTTCTCTCCTCCCACACAAAAGAATCTATTGTGTGGGTCTCAGGAATAAACTGGATGCTCCTTTGATATACTTTGCATGTAAATGTAAGGAACAAGACTCATTTGATTTCATTATATCCTTTATTGATGTGCCTGCAGCATTTTATTGTAGGTTTTGGTGACGAATTCCTAACAAAGGAGGGAGCAGGCTTCTAAGCTGGCAGCTCAGCGGAGAGAGGATTTACTCCGTCGGATTCTAAAGGGACACTCCACTCACAACTGTGGTTATTTCTAAGCTATAGAAAGGGCTGGGTGTTTTTAGGAACTGCTGCTATTCTAGGACTAAAAGTGTTATCAGCCTGAGACTAACACAGTGGCAATCCTTGTCACTATGTAGTGGGCGGGGAACTTACAGAGCCTGCCTGAAGGAAGAGGCAGGATGACAGCTTATCATTGGGGACATGTGCTTGTGTGCTGGGACTGACAACGCCGGTACCTAATCCTTCCTACCTGTAATGACAGGCTCAGAGGGCTATATAGAAGGAGGTTAATTATTCCCAACATTCTTCATTGTAATTCTAAATGAGATAATGATGAGAAATAGTACATAGTCACTGAACTGAAAATGCCTCAGGCATTCTCCTGCTGGAGAAACTAGCGCTTTTTTCTATGCCTGTTTATTTTCTTCAACACTACTTTTTTCCCTCCTCCCAGGTTTAGTCTCTCTCTCTCTCTCTCTCTCTCTTTTTTAAAATAACTGGAGCCTCTGCAACTCTATTGTGCCAAACAGAAACAGCTAGCTTAGTATGATTAAAAACATACTAAGCACTAAAAAGCAATAAAGTACGTTCTTGCACTTAATCCTCACAGTAGCCCTATGACATTGGGATTTTACAATTTCCATTTTACAGCACAGAGTGGCTAAGTGCTTCCCCTGGTGACACAGCTGGTACACTAAGATCCCAGGACTCGAAGCCAGAAAGACAGACTGCAAAATGTGAAAGACATGGTCTAAGACTGCAAGCTTTCTTTCCTTAACACCCTGGCTAGGAGGTCTGCCCCTATTCCACTTAGAATCTTCTGGGGTCTGTAGCCCTCCTGGTGGACACAGGTTTTCAATGACACATCAGCCTTCTCTGCTCAGTGTTCCAGATCACTCAGTGTTCATACTGCTGCTATCTGACACGGCCCATTTGTGACCATCCCACATCGCGTGAGGATTCTATGGGCACTTCATGAAAATGAATTGAGTGTAGTCTTTGATGATAACCAGCTCTCCACTACAAAAAGTTCTGACATACCAAAGTCCTCATCAATAGGACAGAAGTCTTAGGATGCTTAAGTGTATACACTACAAAAAGTTAATTTGCTTTCCTTTGATTGACTGTAGAGTTCTTTCAAATACTGAGCTCCCTGATGCATTTAAAATGAGATTCAACTGATGACAAAATTGATTCACAGCTTTTCAAGAACTAAGGCATAAAGAAAGCAATGTGCTTTAAGTAGGTTCTTTCATATATATTCATGTAATTCCTTTAACCTAGGAGCTCCAAGTGCTAAACACGACTGAAGGTCTTTTTAAGGCTTCCATACATCAGTGGAACCCAACTTTCTTCTCCCTCCCTATCATTCCATTTTTGAACTATTAGAATGACATAAAATCAGCGATCGACAATGTTTTTCAATGATCCCAGGACTCACACACAGCTTTCTTTAACTCTCTGAAAGAATATCTTCAGATTTTCTAGCTGATGTGAGAGTTGCATGGGTGCGCAGTAGGGTCTAAATACTATTATCTTTCTAAGACGTGGCGAAGGAGCCAGAGTCACTGACTAATGCACATAAACACTGTGCAAGATAATAACCTTGAGGCCCTGGCCGGTTGGCTCAGCGGTAGAGCGTCGGCCTAGCGTGCGGAGGACCCGGGTTCGATTCCCGGCCAGGGCACATAGGAGAAGCGCCCACTCCTCCGCCGCGCCTTCCTCTCTGTCTCTCTCTTCCCCTCCCGCAGCCAGGGCTCCATTGGAGCAAAGATGGCCCGGGCGCTGGGGATGGCTCTGTGGCCTCTGCCCCAGGCGCTAGAGTGGCTCTGGTCGCAACATGGCGACACCCAGGAGGGTCGCAACATGGCGACGCCCAGGATGGGCAGAGCATCGTCCCCTGGTGGGCAGAGCGTCGCCCCTGGTGGGCGTGCCGGGTGGATCCCGGTCGGGCGCATGCGGGAGTCTGTCTGACTGTCTCTCCCTGTTTCTAGCTTCAGAAAAATGCAAAAAAAAAAAAGAAGAAAAAAAAAAAAAAGATAATAACCTTGAGATGATGTTTCTGTTTCCTGTGAGCTCTGCAAAAGGAAGTCTGATTTAAAGAGCAGACTGGGAATGAATATAGATGTGCTTCAGATGACAATCAGATGAGCGGTGGCTTTTACAGTATTTTAGATCTGAAAAGGAATCTATTATTGCCTTTCTCTTTTTATTGCATTTCTGTTTTCCTGTCAGGTAGGCAGTCCCATGCCGGGGCTCTCAGCAGCTGAGCGTTTCCAGTTAGCTCTAATCACCACCTGGCTCATGACTGCCTTGATAGGTTGAGTTCCCTAGTTGGCCCTCAACCCTAATTTTCTACCCCTCTCAATCAACTTTTCTATCGTTGTGTAGCAAATTACCAGAAACTTAGTGCCTTAGAACAGGCTACAGTTATGATCTCACAGTTCTACAGGTCGGGTCAGGAATCGGGGGCACTGCTTAGCTGGGTTCTCTACTCAGTCTCACAAAATGGGCATTAAATGATCATCTAGGCTAGGGTTTTGTCTGAGGTTTGGGGTCCTATTTCACGTGGATGTATTTGTGGGCTGGATTCACTTTCTTGCAGATAGAATTCATGGCAGCTTGCTTCTTCAAAGCTAACATCTCTAAACTCTAGACTATGTTTTAAAGGCTCAGCCATATCTAGGTCAGGCTCACCCAGGATAATCTTTTTGATTAATTTAAAGTCAGCTGATTATGAACCTTAATTACATCTGAAAAATCTCTTCATGTTTGCCATATAACATAGCATAATTATGGTAGTACGTCCCCTCACTTTTGCCATATTCTATTGATTACAAGCAAATTACAGGTCCAATTTACACTCAAGGGTGTGGGTCCCTGGGGGTTATCCTGAATTCTGCCTACCAGATCCTCTTTCTGGATAAGAACTGGAATGAGGCTAGTGAGCACCCATTAACCACTATCTCAAGCACTGAGAACAGTATAATGTAGCTTAATGCTCAAGAACATCATTCTATATTATTTATTTATCTCATGGAATTATATCCCAAAGTCAAAGATCTCTATTTTAAAAGTAGGCTTGTAAAGTCTGTTCAAAACTATTTTTAAAAAATTACTTCTGAAAAATAAAAATATATCAGTGTACATAAAGAAAAAAATTTAAATTATTTATATCTATTATCTGAACTTTAAAAATGACACCATGAGAATAGTAATTCTTGGTATAAATGTGATTTAATCAGTTCCATAGTATTCTGCCTAACATACCGTTGATATTTTTCTAATGAATATCTTTTTTTTTCAATACAGTCTTATTAAGTGAAATTGTTACATATAATTGCTCACAATCATCTTAGAGATCGCATTTTAAGGTTAATGAATTTTAAGATTGTTAGCACCCTTAATTGTCTCCTGTCTGAGAGGGTACTCTCTCTACAGATGCTGAGGCATGTGTTAAGCTTAAAGAAGAATCTGCTAAACAATATATATTTTCAATTTAATTTTTATTTCAATTGTTGCTGATGAAACTTTTCAGCCCAAATATTTCACAAGGACTGTCTTTTTGTCTCGGTTTAGAGTAATATCTTAGCAAATAATTTTTCAAGTAAAAACTCATTGAATACATTTTTATTTATGAATCTTTTCAATGTTTTGACAAATTTAGATGTCTCCAAGCTATAGACCTTCTCAAATTTCTTTCCATTCTGGTTCAGAACATAAATTTATCGAGTTGAAAACAGAAATTTTATTGAAAGATACTCTCTACTAGATGAGATATTCCAAAGCACAAGTATAGAATTTCAAATAATCTCAGGGTCATTTGAAATCACCTTTCTAAGTTGTTCACTTTCTCTCTTGCTTGTATAGGAAAACATTTCAAAATTATTCCATTTTTAAGCTTTGTTTTCAAGAATTACAATTCCATTAAGCTTCGGAAACAGAAGTATTTGTCATTCCATTTAATAACCACTTTGATTAAATATTTATATTTCCAACTAATTTTGAATTACATGCAGCTTGAATTTTGAAAACTTGTTTTTAAAAGTGTTCAGTGTCATTTATGGGAACTTAGGTTGATATAGAAAATAGTTTTTCAAAGGCTCAAGCATTTCTAAAATCTTGTAAATATCAGACAGGAAGAAGAGAAAGAACGCATGTAATACTCTGCTGGCATAATGTGGCGTGTTCAACGTCAGCATTATAGTTCAGTAACACTATTTATATGGATTATAGTTGTCCATTTTCTTAAATACAGCTTCATTTTTGATTGGTAGAATATCACATTTTGTTTAGCTATAACTATAAATTATGCAAGCACTATGTTAATTCTTAGTACATTTCTGCTCTGTAACAGAACAATACTGTTTCTATCATGACATTCTGCATCACCAAAACCTGTATTATTATCACCACACAAATAATTTTATTTTCAGTGTCAAACTTTTAAATGGAATTTTTAACGGCATTCACAGTAAAATCAGGTATGAAAGAATCAACATCTAAAAGCTTTACATTGAATCTATGAATTGGATAAAAATATTCCAATGTTGCAATTAAAAGAGTTTTCTTTTTTAAGTAAGTAAATACAGACACTAATATATAATTGGTGGCATTGAACTGTGATTCAGTTAATGGAGACAATACATAACATCTCTTATTTTACTTTTTCTGTTTACACAAGAAAACTTGAAGTTGAAAATACATATATTGAAATGTGTTTGGGTGTAAACAGAAGATCATGCTTCAGAGAGTGATGTAAAAATGCACCTCTTGAAGCTTTAGTGGTTAACATTTTTTCCAGCACTTGCTTACTAAATAACTATTAACCGCCCTGGCCGGTTGGCTCAGCGGTAGAGTGTCGGCCTGGCGTGCGGGGGACCTGGGTTCGATTCCCGGCCAGGGCACATAGGAGAAGCGCCCATTTGCTTCTCCACCCCCAACCCCCCCCCCTTCCTCTCTGTCTCTCTCTTCCCCTCCTGCAGCCAAGGCTCCATTGGAGCAAAGATGGCCCGGGTGCTGGGGATGGCTCCTTGGCCTCTGCCTCAGGCGCTAGAGTGGCTCTGGTCGCAGCAGAGCGAAGCCCCGGAGGGGCAGAGCATCGCCCCCTGGTGGGCAGAGCGTCGCCCCTGGTGGGTGTGCCGGGTGGATCCTGGTCGGGCGCATGCGGGAGTCTGTCTGACTGTCTCTCCCCGTTTCCAGCTTCAGAAAAATACAAAAAAAAACAAAACAAAAAACTATTAACCACTGATTATTAATGCTTCCTTAGCAGATTTAGTCTCCTGGCTTACAAATGGTTAGTGACATCACTATGATGGAGAATGATGAATGTCAACAAACTTTTTGTCTGAGATACATGTTCATCATTGACTTTCTTGGAAAGTTAGTACTTAATTTTTCATTAAATATACTCCTTCACATCTATTGAGTTCGTTGCTGTCAAAAGGATTTATTGCAATATAAACATGTTATTGATAAAATAAATAGTTGTAGATTTACATTAAGTGGCAAAACTTCCATGTAAGGACTTAATCTCTAGACTCTCTCACATATATTACGATAGGGTATCCCTATGTCTCATGTTTCTCACTGACCCCATCATCTCCCTGGCTCTGACATTGGCCGTAGCACAACTGGCTGGTGTACCAAGTGGCCAGCAGGGCAACAGCTTCAAAAACGTCTCCTGCCACCCACGAAGATCCAGAAGATTATTAACCGCCAGTTGTTTTTATCTCAGTGCACTTTGTTTTATCAATGAGTGCTGGGCATGCGTCCTTAAAGAAGAGGTAGGAGTTATGTATGTTCCACGTGGAACGGGTCAGGAGAAGAGAGACAGAGTTGCTGATGGTCTCTGAGATCTAACCCCAGGCTAAAGTAAAAACTCTGTCCACTGCACGTGCATCTCACATACTATGAGATGTGGCATGGCAGAAGCTGGAAATACAGTGTGGAGGTCTCTTAAATTTACCCTAGCTTATTATTATGTAACAATTGCTAATGATACTTCATTAAAACATGAAAACTCCAGATAAAGGGCTAAAACACATGGGATGCTTGACCCCTAGTAGGAGCTCAGTGATAGTCCATTGAAATAAAGAATGAATGTTCAAAAGGTACTAGACAATTCAGAGCAGATGGGAAGAGATTCAGAGAGAGGCCGGAAAGTCAGCAGCTAGTGTTAGGATGACTTCCTCTTAAACCAGGGCACATAGCTGGAATCTGTCAAGAAAGGACTGATAGTTTCCAGGAAGAAACCTAGGTCAGAACTGTTTAGACCAGGCTTAAATGCCAAACCAAGCCTCACTGAGTTCAAAGAATAAACCTTGGACCACCAATACATCTAGTTCCATGGAGTTAGTAAACCAAGATTACATCTGGTTGGAAGGTAGCTTTGTATCATAAAGAGCTAAGTATTTATATATGGTGTGCAGAAGACCCACTAGGCATAGGTACCCTAACTCAGCATGTGTGCCATATGCAGTGGGGGCTTCTCCATTATTCATGTGTCAACAGCACAGGCTCATTTCAACGCCTGTCTTCCCTCTTACACTAATTGTTATTATGTAAACAGTCTAATCTCAGTGCTAATACATGTAATTTCAACTGAACCAACAGTAATGAATCTTAAGTGTGCTGTTCCGCCAACCTGCTTCTGTCCTCCGAGAGGGACAGGATAATGAGCATCCCATATTTTGGTCACATGGAGTGCGTGGCTTTTCGGGGTTTTCAGAGGAACAGGGAGCGCTGTCTTTGAAGGAGCACTTACATTTTCAAGTCAGCACCCCTTTTCTTCATGAACTTTGGAATAAAACATCTAATTGTTGGTAATGGAGGAGCAGCATATTGTAAGAATTAACAGAGTTTTAGAATAATGTTTGATGGGTCTTTGGGACGTTTTCATGGTTGGACAGTAATTTCCTGGGGGCTTGACTCCGTGAGCATACTGAGTTTTACCGAATTTCTGGTCAGGTGTCTTCCCCGTCAACCCCCTGGCTGAGCCTTCTGGTTCCAATCCTCATATTTTATAGTTCTGAGAAACTGAAGCCACAGACACACAAGGGATGGAGCTGGTCCCAGAACTCATCTCAACCTTCTCACTGCAGAACCATTTTGCCCGGGCCAGGCTCTTTATTGAGCCGCTGCTTTTACATGCTGCAGGGCGCTGGAGGACCAGGGACTAATTATTAGGAGTGAGGAGAGGAGGACTGTTCGACGTGACATTACTCTGTGGCCTCCACAAATGATGGTAGCAAAATGACGTATTCATTCACTCTATTCGACAATTATTTATTAAGTACTTTCTAGCAATTATTTCTTGAGCACTTTACACACACCAAGGACTGTTTTAGGTGCTTGGGACACAGACATGAACAAAACAGCAAAAATGCTCGCCCACGTGGAGGCCGCATTCTAGTGAGAGAGGAAGGAAATACATAGTTCTTACCATGCCCCACTGCTGTTGTCAACATCGTACATGCCACCAGCTCATTTAATCCTCACGGGCGACTCTTTGAGGTAGGTAGAATCATTAACTACATTGTGCAGGTAAAGAAACTAAGCAACAGGAAATCAAAATGAAGAAGGTCATGCTCAAGATCATGCAGCAAGTAACTAACCAATCCAGGATCTAGCTCTGGCTATTTGGACCCACATCCCTGCACTTGACCAGTGTGATTGATTGCTTGATTCGTGAGTGAGGTCAGAGGCATGGTTTTTACTTTTTTACTCTGTAAGAAGTAGAACTCTTCCTCTTTTTTAAAAGTGGAATTGTATGTGGAGCACTGAAAAATAAAATAATGGAAGTTCTGGACGAAGAGGATGGGAATAGAGGGAGAATTCAGATTTCTACTGCTGGAAGGCAGGAGCCGAATCTATAGGTGTCTGCTCCCAATCCCCACCCCATGCCTTCTCCTCAGTCCCCGCCCACTGGACCTTGCACCCCTGCACAACGGGCTGTGGGAAGAAGAGTGAGAGTGAACATATGGAAAACTGGAGAACGAACGTGTCTGGGTCAGACTGGGGAAGGGGAGTTTAGAGGGATTGAAGTAATAATCCTAGCAGAACAACCCAGGACGTTCTGTCTATACCCCCAGAGCATGTGTTGGGGCACTCTTCCGTCCTTTAATATCTGATGCTGTGATGGTCTTCTGTGACTGACGGCACAAGGTCTCATAAAGGGAGGAGGGAGTGGTTGAAGACATCGCGTAAACACGGGGATGCTTTTCTTCCACTCGTAATTCCTTCTTCTGTCTCCTGCCTGGACTCTCTCTGGCACTGTACTAAGAGGCCACAGACAATGCCAGAGAGAGGCCTCACAGCACCCAGCCCAGTGGTGTGTATCCATTTGAACATCAAAGAGGCCAAGTTTTCATGGACTTCTAATGGCTACTAAGGCAGTTCTGGGGAAACTGCCTTCTAGTGACACCATTATTTCATCATCTTCTGAAAGAATAGAGTAATTACTGCCTCTTCTCTTCCCAGAAAAATCTACCCAAAGTTGCCAGGTTCAATAAGTAGGCCTTTGGAGCAGTGCCTGTGGTGTTTTGTTTCACAAAGTCCTGAAACGGAACAGTTTTTGAAGTCATCTCTTTTTTTTTTTATTTTTATTTTTATTTAATTAAGTGAGAGGCAAGGAGGCAGATACAGACTCCTACATATACCCAACTGGGATTCACCCGGCAAGCTCCCTGCTGGGCAATGCTCTGCCCCTCTAGGCTGCTCAGCTACCAAGCTATTTTATTTAGCACCTGAGGTAAGTCCATAGATCCATCCTCAGTGCCCAGGGCCAACTTTGCTTGAACCATTGGAGCCATGGCTGTGGGAGGGGAAGAGAGAGAGAGAGAGAGAGAGAGAGAGAGAGAGAGATGGGGGGGGATTGGAGAAACAGATGGCCGCTTCTCCTGTGTGCCCTGACCGGGAATCAAACCTGGGACTTCCATATGCCAGGCCAACACTCTACTGCTGAGCTGACACTCTATCGCTGAGCCAACCAGCCAGGGTCTGAAGTCATCTCTCTAAGACTTTTTCTCACAATGACTCCTACTCCCAGTCCTCAGCATTAGTTGGAGGTTTGGAGAGTACTTGCCCCCAGCAGCCTGGGGTGGCATGGGGATCTGGGGGGGGTAGCTTTTCCTCAGCTAGTCCCCTCTGCTTTGAACTGTTAATTTCCTCTCTGAAGATGGATGCTAACTTTGTTAGCGGGTCTGACACTGTCTGGCTGCTTGCAAAGAGCGATAGTGCCAATGAAGTGCCAAGCACTGTTCTAGGCATGGGAGGCACAAAGGAGAAAAGATCCTTTTTCTAACCTCAGGGTGCCCATAGTTTAGTGGGAGAACAGCCAGGCAAACGTGTAATTACACCATAGTGTGATATCAAATTGTCATCATCAAAGGAAGAGTGGAATGAGAATGGATCAGAATGATGCCTATTCTGCTTGTGAGAGGCAGGGAAGGCTTTGGCAAGAAGGGGCAGAGGGCTAGAGCTGAGACTTGGGAAGAAAGAAATAGCTTCCAGGGATATGTGGATCAAGTTGGAAGAAAACCATAACCAAGGGCTTTGTGGCATCATGCTATATTTAAGGTACTGGCTGTGCTACCAAAAGAGAGGCACTGGTCTCCTAGTCCTAATCCTCTACAATCAGGGCAATCAAAAGTCATTAGTTGGGAACTAGATTTATTGGGGTGATTACTTAGTATGTTGCATAATATCCTACACCTGCAACTAATATAATATTGTATGTCAACTGTAATCGGAAAACAAAAAATGATCTAAAAATAAATAAAATTTATATGCTTTACAATTTTTTTTTTGCTTTAGCGAATAAAAATGCTGTGAACTTTCTCGCCTAAATTTTTAAAAAACTCATTAGTTATGAATTTGATCATTGCTTCCTTTAAATCCTCACCCAATGCCCCTTGAGAATAGGTGCTTTTTAAAATTTCACTTGCCCCTCTTTCCCATCCCATCTCAGTCCTGGGGACCAATGTAGTGCCTTTGGCCAGTCAGCACTAAATAATGGAAGCAGAATTGAATAATGAGAAAATAAAACGGGAAAGAAAAGTTTGAAAGTAGCTGGGCCAGACTATGGGGAGAGCCTTCAATAATATTCGACTAAGGAATCTGGGCTTTGTGAGGTAGCAGAAGTGAGAGTCTGTTGTGGACCAGAATTGAGGAGACAGTTCGGAGGTAAGAGATATGGTGAAGGCCATCATCAGCGTGCTGATAAAGAATCAGTAGGGCCCTGGCCGGTTGGCTCAGCGGTAGAGCGTCGGCCTAGCGTGCGGAGGACCCGGGTTCAATTCCCGGCCAGGGTACATAGGAGAAGCGCCCATTTGCTTCTCCCTCCCCCACCCCCTCCTTCCTCTCTGTCTCTCTCTTCCCCTCCCGCAGCCAAGGCTCCATTGGAGCAAAGATGGCCCAGGCGCTGGGGATGGCTCTGTGGCCTCTGCCTCAGGCGCTAGAGTGGCTCTGGTCGCAACATGGCGATGCCCAGGATGGGCAGAGCACCCCCCCCTGGGGGGCAGAGCACCGCCCCTGGTGGGCGTGCCGGGTGGATCCCGGTCGGGCGCATGCGGGAGTCTGTCTGACTGTCTCTCCCTGTTTCCAGCTTCAGAAAAATGAAAAAAAAAAAAAAAAAAAAAAAGAATCAGTAGGAAGCAGCTAAATGGTAGACCTCCCAGAGAAGAGAGAACCGTAAAAGAGAAGACATGAGAGCTGCGTTTGGAATCTTGAGGATACCGCAATTAGAGAGCAGAGCTAGAAAAACCTATCTTAAAAAAATCTATCTAAAGTTTTGGCTTCCACATCTGTTTTTGTGGCTATTGATAGCACCACCTGGTCTGGGTACTGTGAGGATTCATTTGTGAGAGAAAAGTCCCCAGCAGAATGTCTGGTGCAGAGTACTTAATAAATATTACTCTTCATTATTATTATTATTGTAAAAGAGTGCTCCTCTTTTTTGTTGCCGTTGCATTGGGATTACGTCAACGATGTACAAATACTAGTTGTTATTATGTGCATTGATGGTTTGTTGCCAGGTAACTATGAATTTTGAATTGACAAACTCATTTCAAGGTTTGCCTTTTAATTAAAATGGGTATTTCAGCATTTTAAAATTCATTTTTGCAGGAACCCCCTACTGAGCTGCAGCATCTCAGGCACAGCAGGGTTATACTATCATTTTTTTTTTTAAAAGCCAGCTAACAATTAATGTCATAATTTTATATTTATCCTGCTAATTACAGTTAAGACAAACCACAGTTTGTCCATGACTGTGCAAACAAACAAAGAAGCCTCAATACCAAGAGGCAACTTACTCGCAAATTTGCATATTAATTACTGTTTACCGCCTTTGCCCCTGTGGCTGATTAGTTCTAACAAAGAGCACGATGTATACAGTGGCTTGAATTGTCTGGGACAACCTGAAAGGCACCCTTGCCAGTCTGAGCAGGCTAAGAGAAGGCTGCTGTGCTTGCTGGTGGTTAAAAGACAAGAAGGAGACAGAGCACACTCCTGGCTTAAGAGATCTTTATGTGAAGAACTATAAAGATTTCTGAGATGCATATATATATATTTTTTGTATTTTTCTGAAGCTAGAAACGGGGAGGCAGTCAGACAGACTCCCGCATGCACCCGACCGGGATCCACCCAGCACGCCCACCAGGGGGCGATGCTCTGCCCATCTGGGGCATCACTCTGTTGCAACCAGAGCCACTCTAGCGCCTGGGGCAAAGGCCAAGGAGCCATCCCCAGCACCCGGGCCATCTTTTGCTCCAATGGAGCCTTGGCTGCGGGAGGGGAAGAGAGAGACAGAGAGGAAGGCGAGGGGGACGGGTGGAGAAGCAGATGGGCGCTTCTCCTGTGTGCCCTGGCTGGGAATCGAACCCAGGACTTCCACACAGCAGGCCGACACTCTACCACTGAGCCAACCGGCCAGGGCCCTGAGATGCATTTTAATAAAAAATAAAAGAGAAGCCTTGGCCACATTGTCCAATTGGTTAGACCAATTGGTGGTCCCAGTACACTAAGGCTGTGGTTTGACCCTGGTCAGAGCACATATAGGTATCAACCATTGAGTGCATAAATAAGTGGAACAACAAATGGATGCTTCTTCTTCTCTCTCTCTCTCCCTTCCTTTCTCTCTAAAATCAATCGATCAATAAAAATTCTTTAAAAAAGAAAAGAAAAACAGACAACAAAAGTGGTCCTAGAGATACTCAGATAAGACCATCTTCACTTTGACGTACCTGGAGCAATATTAATCTTGTTATGTGCTATACAATGTGAAAGATAATATATATTGTTGTTGTGCTTTGAAAGGTCACAGTGCCTGGAACAGAAGATTTCTTATGGCTCATGAATCTACTTTCTTTCCTTGGTCCTGACACCAATTACATAAGGGGTGGGGTGCTCTTGGAAGAGATACCCCAAATCTAGTCTCCTGTTTTCTCTTGATGGTATTGAATGAATTGGGACACCTTTTTTTTTTTTTTACAGAGAGAGAGTCAGAGAGAGGAACAGATAGCAACAGACAGACAGGAAGGGAGAGAGATGAGAAGCATCAATTCTTTGTTGCGGCTCCTTAGTTGTTCATTGATTGCTTTCTCATATGTGCCTTGACTGAGGGGCTATAGCAGAGCAAGTGACCCCTTGCTCAAGCCAGCGACCTTGGGCTCAAACCAGTCACCATGGGGTCATGTCTATGATCCCACACTCAAGACAGTGAGACCCCGCACTCAAGCTGGATGAGCTTGTGCTCAAGCCAGAAACTTTGGGTTTCGAACCTGGGTCCTCGAATCCCTGTTTGATGCTCTATCCACTGTGACACTGCCTGGTCAGGTGATCAGGACACTCTTAATGTATAGCTTGGGAAGGGAAGTCTAGTGTGTATTGGAGAATTTTAACTTGGTTGTAATTGGAGACAAAAATCACATTAGTTGTAAAAAAATAATAATAGATCACATTAGTTGATTTAAGACACTAGGTCTGAAAGAATCTCTTTGTGCTTACTGTTCAGAAAAAGCAAAAGCGGCCTCCTTTTGAGACAAAGTCCTGTCCAACAAAGCTCTTTGTGGAGGCGGGAGGAAAAATCCATGGAAAATATGTAGTCCTGACATACACATTATGCATGATAATCTTCAGAATTTGAAAGCCACTTAAAGGCAATCATCTGAAAAAGCAGTGGCTGGTTTACAAAGTGATTTCAGCTTCCTGTAGTTGTGTAAAAATGTTTGGAAGTACAGGAGTGTAAAAATAGAACAGCTTCTCTCTGTTTTTAATCTCTCAAGTAAGAAAAACACCTTGACATCATGTCTCAATAGCTACTCCTTGGGACACTTCACAGCAATATAACAGTAATAAATATAATAATGAGAGCGAACAGTTACTGAGTGCTTACTTTGTTCCAGGCACTTAATATGCATGTTCTCATTTAATTCTCTCAATGAGGAAAGTGGCATTCATTTTTATCCCCAAGAAAACAGCTGAGGAGACTGAAGCTCAGAGACATTAAGAAACTCACCCAAGACCACAAAGGTGAGAAGTGGCAGAGTTGGAATTTGAATCCAGGCAGTCTGACCCTAGGCCCCTGGTTGGCAAACTGCAGCTCGCGAGCCACATGCGGCTCTATGGCCCCTTGAGTGTGGCTCTTCCACAAAATACCACGTGCGGGCGCTACCTCTATAAGGAATGTACTTACCTATATAGTTTAAGTTTTAAAAATTTGGCTCTCAAAAGAAATTTCAATCGCTGTACTGTTGATATATGGCTCTGTTGACTAATGAGTTTGCCGACCGCAGCCCTAGGCCAACAGGCTCTGCTGCCTCTTATTTTATGCATTAGGAAATGTAGCCTATTTTCCTAATGCCCCAATGTTTGTTGTAAAGTTGGAATTCTGTTCTAGCTTTCTGTGTTCCAAAACTCATTTTTTAAATGATCTTCCATCTACCTCCCCTAAATAAAACTGAGCATTAGATTTAAAATATCTTAATACCTTTTTTTTAATTTTTTTAAATTTTTTATTTATTTATTTATTTTTTTAATAAATTTTTATTAATGGTAATGGGATGACATTAATAAATCAGAGTACATATATTCAAAGAAAACATGTCTAGGTTATTTTGTCATCAAATTATGTTGCAAACCCCTCGCCCAACGTCAGATTGTCCTCCGCCACCCTCTATCTAGTTCTCTGTGCCCCTCCCCCTCCCCCTAACTCTCTCCCTCCCTCCCTCCCATGTCCTCCCTCCCCCCCCACCCTTGGTAACCACCACACTCTTGTCCATGTCTCTTAGTCTCATTTTTATGTTCCACCAATGTATGGAATCATGTAGTTCTTGTTTTTTTCTGATTTACTTATTTCACTCCTTATAATGCTATCAAGATCCCACCATTTTGCTGTAAATGATCTGATGTCATCATTTCTTATGGCTGAGTAGTATTCCATAGTGTATATGTGCCACATCTTCTTTATCCAGTCTTCTATTGAAGGGCTTTTTGGTTGTTTCCATGTTTTGGCCACTGTGAACAGTGCTGCAATGAACATGGGGCTACATGTGTCTTCCCGTATCAATGTTTCTGAGGTTTTGGGGTATATACCCAGTAGAGGGATTGCTGGGTCATAAGGTAGTTCTATTTTCAGTTTTTTGAGGAACCACCATACTTTCCTCCATAATGGTTGTACTACTTTACAGTCCCACCAACAGTGAATGAGGGTTCCTTTTTCTCCACAGCCTCTCCAACATTTGCTATTACCCGTCTTGTTGATAATAGCTAATCTAACAGGAGTGAGGTGGTATCTCATTGTAGTTTTGATTTGCATTTCTCTAATAACTAATGAAGCTGAGCATCTTTTCATATATCTGTTGGCCATTTGTATCTCTTCCTGGGAGAAGTGTCTGTTCATGTCCTTTTCCCATTTTTTTATTGGATTGTTTGTTTGTTTGTTGTTGAGTTTTATGAGTTCTTTGTAAATTTTGGATATTAGGCCCTTATCTGAGCTGTCATTTGAAAATATCAGTTCCCATATAGTTGGCTGTCTGTTTATTTTGATATCAGTTTCTCTTGCTGAGCAAAAACTTTTAATTCTGATGTAGTCCCATTCATTTATCTTTGCCTTCACTTCTCTTGCCATTGGAGTCAAGTTCATAAAATGTTCTTTAAAACCCAGGTCCATGATTTTAGTACCTATGTCTTCTTCTATGTACTTTATTGTTTCAGGTCTTATATTTAGGTCTTTGATCCATTTTGAATTAATTTTAGTACACGGGGACAGGCTGTAGTCGAGTTTCATTCTTTTGCATGTGGCTTTCCAGTTTTCCCAACACCATTTGTTGAAGAGGCTTTCTTTTCTCCATTGTGTGTTGTTGGCCCCTTTATCAAAGATTATTTTACCATATATATGTGGTTTTATTTTTGGGCTTTCTATTCTGTTCCATTGGTCTGAGTGTCTATTTTTTTGCCAATACCATGCTGTTTTGATTATCGTGGCACTATAATATAGTTTAAAGTCAGGTATTGTAATGCCCCCAGCTTCATTCTTTTTCCTTAGGATTGTTTTGGCTATTCGGGGTTTTTTATAGTTCCATATAAATCTGATGATTTTTTGTTCCATTTCTTTAAAAAATCTCATAGGGATTTTGATGGGAATTGCATTATATTTGTATATTGCTTTGGGTAATATGGCCATTTTGATTATATTTATTCTTCCTATCCAAGAACAAGGAATATTTTTCCATCTCATTGTATCTTTTTCGATTTCCCTTAACAATGCTTTGTAATTTTCATTATATAGGTCCTTTACGTTCTTGGTTATGTTTATTCCTAGGTATTTTATTTTTTTTGTTGCAATCGTGAAGGGGATTATTTTTTTGAGTTCGTTTTCTAATATTTCATTGTTGGCATATAGAAAGGCTATGGACTTTTGTATGTTAATTTTGTATCCTGTGACCTTACTGTATTGGTTTATTGTTTCTAATAATCTTTTTGTGGAGTCCTTCGGGTTTTCGATGTATAGGATCATATCATCAGCAAAAAGTGATAGCTTTACTTCTTCTTTTCCGATATGGATGCCTTTTATTTCTTTGTCTTGTCTGATTGCTCTGGCCAGAACTTCTAGCACCACGTTGAATAAGAGTGGAGAGAGTGGACAACCCTGTCTTGTTCCTGATTTAAGGTAGAAAGTCCTCAGTTTTATGCCGTTTAATAGGATGTTGGCTGATGGTTTATCATATATGGCCTTTATCATGTTGAGATATTTTCCTTCTATACCCATTTTGTTGAGAGTCTTAAACATAAAATTGTGTTGTATTTTATCAAAAGCCTTTTCTGCATCTATTGATAAGATCATGTGGTTTTTGTTCTTTGTTTTGTTGATATGGTGTATTACGTTAACCGTTTTGCGTATGCTGAACCATCCTTGAGATTCTGGGATGAATCCCACTTGATCATGATGTATTATTTTTTTAATATGTTGTTGTATTCGGTTTGCCAGTATTTTGTTTAGTATTTTAGCATCTGTATTCATTAGAGATATTGGTCTGTAGTTTTCTTTCTTTGTGCCATCCTTGCCAGGTTTTGGTATGAGGGTTATGTTGGCCTCATAAAATGTGTTTGGAAGTATTGCTTCTTCTTCAATTTTTTGGAAGACTTTGAGTAGAATAGGAACCAAGTCTTCTTTGAATGTTTGATAGAATTCACTAGTATAACCATCTGGGCCTGGACTTTTATTTTTGGGGAGATTTTTAATAGTTTTTTCTATTTCCTCCCTGCTGATTGGTCTGTTTAGGCTTTCTGCTTCTTCATGACTCAGTCTAGGAAGGTTGTATTGTTCTAGGAATTTATCCATTTCTTCTAGATTGTTGTATTTGGTGGCATATAATTTTTCATAGTATTCTACAATAATTCTTTGTATATCTATGATGTCTGTGGTGATCTCACCTCTTTCATTTTGGATTTTATTTATTTGAGTCCTGTGTCTTTTTTCCTTGGTGAGTCTTGCCAAGGGTTTGTCAATTTTGTTGATCTTTTCAAAGAACCAGCTCCTTGTTTTATTGATTTTTTCTATAGTTTTTCTGTTCTCTATTTCATTTATTTCTGCTCTGATTTTTATTATCTCCTTTCTTCGGCTGGTTTTGGGTTGTCTTTGTTCTTCTTTTTCTAGTTCCTTAAGGTGTGAAGTTAAGTGGTTTACTTTGGCTCTCTCTTGTTTGTTCATATAGGCCTGAAGTGATATGAACTTTCCTCTTATTACTGCTTTTGCTGCATCCCAGAGATTCTGATATGTCGTATTTTCATTTTCATTTGTCTGTATATATCTTTTGATTTCTGCGCTTATTTCTTCTTTGACCCATTCATTTTTTAGAAGTATGTTGTTTAGTTTCCACATTTTTGTGGGTTTTCCCCCCTCTTTTTTGCAGTTGAATTCTAGTTTCAAGGCTTTATGATCAGAAAATATGCTTGGTACAATTTCAATTTTTCTAAATTTGCTGATATTGTCTTTGTGGCCCAACATATGGTCAATTCTTGAGAATGTTCCATGTACACTAGAGAAAAATGTATACTCTGTCGCTTTGGGATGAAGTGTCCTGTAGATGTCTATCATATCCAGGTGTTGTAGTATTTCGTTTAAGGCCACTATATCTTTATTGATTCTCTGTTTGGATGACCGATCTAGAGCCGTCAGCGGTGTATTGAGGTCTCCAAGTATGATTGTATTTTTGTTAGTTTTTGTTTTAAGGTCAATAAGTAGCTGTCTTATATATTTTGGTGCTCCTTGGTTTGGTGCATATATATTAAGGATTGTTATGTCTTCTTGATTCAACTTCCCCTTAATCATTATGAAATGACCATTTTTGTCTCTGAGTACTTTTTCTGTCTTGTAGTCAGCATTGTTAGATATGAGTATTGCTACGCCTGCTTTTTTTTGGGTGTTGTTTGCTTGGAGTATTGTTTTCCAGCCTTTCACTTTGAATTTGTTTTTATCCTTGTTGCTTAGATGTGTTTCTTGTAGGCAGCATATAGTTGGATTTTCTTTTTTAATCCATTCTGCTACTCTGTGTCTTTTTATTGGTAAGTTTAATCCATTTACATTTAGTGTAATTATTGACACTTGTGGGTTCCCTACTGCCATTTTATAAATTGCTTTCTGTTAGTTTTGTATCTAGTTTGATTCTTCTCTTTTGTTTTTCTATCATTTGTTTTTGTTTGTTTGTGTTCCATACTTCTTTCCTCTGTTGCTACCTTTTTTAAGTCAAGTGTTTTTGTGGTGGTTTTTTTAAGGGTGGTTACCATTAAGTAATGAAAAGGGTACCTACCATATTCATTGTAGTACCCTATCTTATAAGTATTTCTGCACTTCATCATCCTTTGCTACTGTTAATCTCCATCCTCTCCCCCCTTTTTTTCCTTTGTTGTCACAGTTTAAGTTTGGTTTTATTGTGTTCTTGGTGGAGCTGTTACTTGTGGTGTTGTTTTCTTTTGTTCTTTGAATCTGGTTGGAAAACCCCCTTTAGTATTTCCTGGAGTGGGGGCTTTCTGTTGATAAATTCTCTCATCTTTTCTGTATTTGTGAATGTTTTTATATCTCCTTCATACTTGAAGGATAGCTTTGATGGGTATAGTATTCTTGGCTGAAAGTTCCTCTCTTTCAGGGCTTTAAATATTGGGGTCCACTCTCTTCTAGCTTGTAGAGTTTCTGCTGAGAAATCTGATGATAATCTAATAGGCCTTCCTTTATATGTTGTACTCTTCTTTTCCCTGGCTGCCTTGAGAATTTTTTCTTTGTCATTGGTTTGTGTCATCTTTATTATGATGTGCCTTGGAGTGGGTTTGTTGGGGTTAAGAAAACTCGGTGTTCTGTTTGCTTCTTGAATTTGAGGCTTTAGTTCCTTCCACAGGCTTGGGAAGTTCTCGTCTATTATTTGTTTGAGTATATTCTCCATTCCATTTTCTTTCTCTTCTCCCTCTGATATACCTATTATTCTTATGTTATTCTTTCTGATGGAGTCAGACAATTCCTGTAGGGCTTTCTCGTTTTTTATTATTTTTGAGTCTCTTTCTTCTTCTCTCTGTTGTGCCTCAAGTTGTTTGTCTTCTATTTCACTAATCCTATCTTCAATCTGGGCTGTTCTGTTAGCTAAGCTTGTTACCTCGTTTTTCAGCTCGTGAATTGAGTTTTTCATTTCTGTTTGATTTGTTTTTATAGTTTCAATTTCCTTGGTAATATATTCTTTGTGTTCATTGAGTTGTTTTCTGATCTCCCTATATTGCCTTTCTGTGTTTTCTTGTATATCTCTGAGTATTTTTAAGATTTCTATTTTAAATTCTCTGTCATTTAGCTCCAAGGCTTCCAATATGTTAAGTCTTTTCTCCATAGATTTTTCCACATCTATTTGTGTTACCTCTCTTTCTTTTGTATCCATAATATTCGATTTCCTCTTTCTTATCGGCATCTGAGGGTGGTCTTATTGATAGCACTGATTAGAATTAATAAAGAGTAAAAAGAAAAAAAAAAAAAAAAAAGGTAAAACACCCCACAAAAAAAAACAGTAATAATTTATTATTTCCCCCTTTTTTTCTCTCTTCTCTTTCCCTCCTCTCCCCTCCTCAGGGAAATATCGTGCCTATAATGGAGGGCCTGATTTGGGGTGAAGAGTTCAAGGGGCAAAAAAAAGGGAGTAGGGACCTACTAAATGAAAAAAAAAAAAAAAAGAAAAAAAAAGAAAGAAAATCTTAGACAAGCATAAGATGATTTGCTTGTAAGTGATGGTCAACTAAGAGATATAATGAGAGGGATAAGAGGGAACCAGAAAAAAGGACCAAAAAAGAATAATAAAGAAGAAAAAATAAAAATAATAAGTAAAAATCTGTTGTATTAAGTGGAGCGAAGACTAAATACAATGGAGACCTTGGGTTGGGAGGACCCAAAATGCCACAAAAATAAACAAACAAGAAAAAAAAATAAAAACAAAAGCAAAAAAGAGAAATAAAGCCAAAAAAAAGCCTTGAGTCCCAAATTAACTAATTTGTTCGTGATTGAGGATTATATGGGAGGAAAGTAAAATGAGAAAAGAAAAAACGAATAGAAAGGAAAAAATAAGAAAAAGAGAAAAACGAAGGAAGAAATAAAATAGGAAGAGAAAAAAACAAAATAAAGCAAGACAAAAAAAAAAAAAAGAGGAGAGAGTGCGAGTTAAGTGTTTTGGAGTATAACCTTAAAGGAGGGTGAGGATGAAGAAGAAAAATAAAATGCAACACTCATGGGTAGTGTAGTTCAAGAAAGGGGAAGCATAAGATGGGCAGAGAATAGAAGGACCGAGGTGGAGGAAATAAAGGCAAAAAGATAGAAGAAACAAACAACAACAACAACAACAAAAAATTAGTGGATCAAGTTGTAAAGTCTGTGGGTTTTTCTTGATTTTGAGAGGTTAACTTCTTCCTTTTTCTTTTCTCTCCCTCTTCCTGGTCGGTGACTCTGTACCCCAGGCTCTGCCCCTGTGTCACTCTTAGGTAGGGATTTGCAGTTGATGGGATTCTATGGCAATGTCATATAATTGGCTTTAGTCTTGCTGGAAGTAAAGGCTTGTTGGCGTTTGCAGGGTCCAACGATGAGAGAGTTTGCTTTCCTGGATTCTCTCTCCTAGTCCCCCCTTTCTGAATTAGCAGCCTGGTGATCCAGCTATAAGGCTGCAACTGCTTCTGCCTGGGGAGTAAGAGGCTCAAAGAGCTGGGAAATCCCCACTCTATCCCCACTCAGTGCAAGGCTTTGGGAAAGGCTCTAACAGTCAGGGCCTCCAGTGTAATCAGGTGGGGGTGGGAGTCAATTGTTGTCAAGGTGACTGTTCAGCGCCTATCATTTAGTTGGACCTCTCAACCCAGGCTTTCCACACTTTGTAGCCTGTTTTTGCAGGGAAGAAGAGGCACTAGTCTCTGCTTACGACTAGTGTAGTATAGACCTTATTATCTGCCAAGTCCTTCTTGTTAGCGTTTATCCCTGAATATGGAGGCTCTATCAATCAGAAGTTGACCCCGCCCCTTTAGCGAGAGGCACTAAAAAATATCACGCCTCTTGTCTTGGATCGCTGAACTGAGAGAGATCTTATCAATTAGAACCGAGGGTGCGCAGATTTCATGGGTTAAGCTAATTTCAGTGATTGGGTCACAGCTGTGCTTCTGAAGGTATTTTAGGCTGCCTGCACGCGCCCCTCCCCCAACGCTTGATTGTTAGCTTGAATGGCTGGGTGAGGTGCCCCGCCCACGGAGAGAATCTCCCAAGCCTCTCCCGCTCCCCCCACTGCTGGCGGCTGGACCGCACCAGGCGCAGGATAATGGAGCCCCCTGGGTGTGCGGGCCAGCAGAGCGCCCTGGGCGTGTGGAATGCCCAAGGCACGCGCGCGAATGGGGCGCTCCGGGCACCAGTGGCCGGCGACCCCCACTCGCAGTGTGCAGGCCGCTGGGAACGTCAGCGGTGCTCAACCGGACCGGGCGCGTGCGGCTGCTCGTGGCGGCTCGCGGTGGCGGCGGTGGCGGCTCGCGGCGGCCGCTCGCGGCGGCGGCCTGCGGGGGCTCGCGTCGGCCGCTCGCGGTGGCTCGCGGTTCCCAAGTATATGGGCTGACTCACCACAGGCGCACTTCCTTGCGGTTTGAAAGAACGTCCCTGTGGTCGATTCTTCCACACCCTTGTCTCTCAGATTCAAGTGATAACAGTCCTTTCGCTATCAGTTTGTGTGGAACTCTGGAATGCTCCGAGGATAAATTTTTCTGTTTCTAGTTGATAAATTTGTTGTGATTTAGGGGAGAGCTGTCGGACGCGCTGCTCACGGCGCCATTTCCGTGACGTCACCAATATCTTAATATCTTAAAGCAAAGGTCAATGAACTCTGGCCTGTGGACCAAATCTACCCACTATCTGTTTTTGTAAATAAAGTTTTTTTTTTTTTAATTTTATTTATTTATTTTTTACAGAGACAGAGACAGAGTCAGAGAGAGGGATAGACAGGGACAGACAGACAGGAACAGAGAGAGATGAGAAGCATCAATCATTAGTTTTTCATTGCACATTGCAACACCTTAGTTGTTCATTGATGGCTTTCTCATATGTGCCTTGACCACGGGCCTTCAGCAGACCGAGTAATCCCTTGCTGGAGCCAGTGACCTTGGGTTCAAGCTGGTGGGCTTTTTCCTCAAACCAATGAGCCCACACTCAAGCTGGCGACCTCAAGGTCTTGAACCCGGGTCCTTGGCATCCCAGTCTGACGCTCTATCCACTGCGCCGCCGCCTGGTCAGGCTGTAAATAAAGTTTTATTGAAACACAGCTATGCTCTCTTGTTGTCTGTAGCTGCTTTTGTGTTACAGCCACAGAGATGAATAGTTGTGGCAGATATTGTAAGGTCCACAAGCCTAAAATATTTACTATCGGGCTATTTACAGAAAAAGTTTGCTGACTCGTGATTTACAGGCAACATTTCCTTTTTCTTTTCCTAACTAACCTTTGGCCCAAGTCTTCAGGGGTAGTAGCTTTGAGCAAGGGAGTTGGTATCGCAATGACTAGTCTGGCTAACAGTGCTTATTTTAAATCTGAGAGATTGTCGGGCCAAGAGGAGTGGCCTGGTGACCACAAAGACAGAGGCTGTGGGTGGCTTGCTATTGGTCTTTGGTATTTCCTAGTATTCCAAGAAATAACTATTCCCTGCTGTATCCCCAGGACTTTGAACATTTGCCAGAGATATAGTGGGCACACAATAGATAATTGTTCAATCAATAGAGATATCTTGCAATTAGTTCATGAATTCTGTCTCTAGTTAGACTTCAAATTCCTTGGCTTGGCTGTCATGCTCCTCTCTCTATCCCTGTGTCCCATAACTCATTTACCTATGCAACACTTTCTGGGGTTTTTTTTTAAGACTTAACTCCTGACCATTTGACCAGTCAAGAAGGTCAGATTTCCTAGGTGGGCCAGAGCACAGATGGCTTTCAAAAAAAGACTGATGTGATCAAAACGATGCTTGTGATATGCAGAGAAACCTGTAGGGGGGAGAGACTAGAGGCTAGGGGACCAATTAGGGGTCTATTTGAGGTGATAATTGTATAGCCCAGGGCAATAAGAATAGAGAGAAAGGGCCAAATTGGAGAGATACAGAAAGAAGCTCAGAAATTTCATAAATTAGTGATCTGAGGGATGAAGAAGAGGTAAGAGTTATAGAACAAGAATTTTAGTGTTCAGTTAGTGTTGTCACGGACAAAAATAGATACCTGGGAAAGAGAAGCAGGGTAAAGGGATGAAAGAAAGTGAAAGATATGTGGGAATAAGATGGGGACTATTTTAGTGGTACGTTAGCAGACTATATGGATTAGGACATTTGGCATTGGTGTCAATTTCATAGTGAGGATTAGAGATTTTGACCTAATAAGAATTGATAGCCTGACTAGGTGGTAGTACAGTGGATAGAGTGTTGACCTGGGATGTTGAGGACCTAGGTTTGAAACCCTGATGTTGCTGGCTTGAGCATGGGCTCACCAGCTTGACCGTGGGATCATAGACATGACCCCATGGTCACTGGCTTGAGCCCAAAGATTGCTTGCTTGAAGCCCAAGGTCATTGGCTTGAGCCCAAGGTTGCTGGCTTGAGCAAGGGGTCAG
Organism: Saccopteryx bilineata; assembly: GCF_036850765.1. Classification (NCBI taxonomy): domain Eukaryota; kingdom Metazoa; phylum Chordata; class Mammalia; order Chiroptera; family Emballonuridae; genus Saccopteryx; species Saccopteryx bilineata. Next base: position 42,048,840 of record NC_089493.1, on the reverse strand, counting down.
TGGCTTGGCTGGAGCCCACTTCCCCAAGGCACTTATGTGAAGCAATCAATGAACAACTACAGTGATGCAACCACGAGTTGATGCTTCTCATCTCTTTCCTTTCCTGTCTGTCCGTTTGTCTCTCTGTCTCTGTGTCTCTTAAAAAGAAAAAAAGAATTGATAAACTGACTCATTCATTCATTCACTCAACAAATATGTATTTCAGCAAGCACAGTGTGTCAGGCACAGTTCTAGTCCTTTGGGATCATCAGTTAGCAAAACAAAGATCCTGCTTTTGTGGAGCATGCATTCTAGCAATAGAGACAGGTAATAAATAATGAACGTTATAAGCAAACTGAACAACAGTGTAATAAGGTGTTATGTACTGTGGAAAAAAACAAGGTAAGGTGGGGTAAGGTGGTTGGAGGCTATGGTGCCAGGGTGAGGGCCTTGGTGACTTTAAAGCTGACGCCAGACAACACCTAGAATTTTTTTCCTATGATCAGTGGTTTGTTATTCATTTTCTCACTAAGGTGACAGAAGTAGAAATTGTAGGACCTCGGCTACTGTGTGATATTTTAATATAAAGATTCTTCTGTATGCCACATCTGGAGGCAATTTGGAATAAAGGGAAACTTCTCGTGGTTCCCATTTCCTGAATGAATAGCACTGCGCGATGAAATTCAGATGAGTTGAGGCTGATAATTTTCAGCAATTTAAATGTCATTGCCTTTGCTAGAAGGAAGAGCTTTGTTTATAAACAGCTGGGTCAATAGGAAATGTAACCTCATTATTCACATTCTTCTGATAGGCTCCCAGACAGAACACAGGGGTAGAAGATATACAGAGAACTGAAACATAATCACCTCACTTTGGGTTTTTGTTCTTTGTGATGATGTGTGGGAAAGGTAAAGAGCTAATTTTATTCTTTCTTGGAAGACACATTGGACAAGATGGCAAGCTTTTTGTAAAGACCAAGGATCTGGGCAGTTATCTAGAGATGCCTTGGAACGGAACACATGTGTCCGCACTCATCCACTCTTGGGTTATTAACCATTAAAGTCTCTGCTTGGGTCACACACTAAACAGCTCTCAGTTTTGTCTTTCTTCAACACACTCTGGTGTACCAAAGATCCACTTTAATTTCCTTTGCTCTCCATCGCCACACTACTTATTTAGGGTCCTCAGACAAATGGGCATATTTAAAAAGAAAAGATGGAGAAAAGAGATGGGTGATATGGTTTGGACCAGGGGTCCCCAAACTACAGCCTGCGGGCCACATGCGGCCCCCTGAGGCCATTTATCCAGCCCCCGCCGCACTTCCGGAAGGGGCACCTCTTTCATTGGTGGTCAGTGAGAGAGCACAGGATGCATCCTGTGTGCTGTATGTGGTGGTGCCACAAAGTGCAGCGATGCGGGACGCACGCGTCAGGGCTCCTGAAGCGCGTCATATCACTTGTTATGGCTAGCAGTGACAAATATGAAACCAGACACTGACCATCTCATTAGCCAAAGCAGGCCCATAGTTCCCAATGAAATACTGGTCAGTTTGTTGATTTAAATTTACCTGTTCTTTATTTTAAATATTGTATTTGTTCCTGTTTTGTTTTTTTACTTTAAAATAAGATATGCGCAGTGTGCTTAGGGATTTGTTCATAGTTTTTTTATAGTCCGGCCCTCCAACTGTCTGAGGGACAGTGAACTGGCCCCCTGTGTAAAAAGTTTGGGGACCCCTGGTTTGGACAATGTCAGGAGATGCAATCAGTACATGACAGCGGTATGCGTTGTAATTCTAAAATAGCCACAGAGAAACTTCATTCTTTGATGTAGACATGAGCTCAAAGTGGAAGGAAAAGGTGTGTGTGTAAGCCCGGAGCTTTTTTTTTTTTCCTTGGGCTGCTTTTTCTAGGCCAGGTGCATGGTAAGGCAGGACGCATAAAGGACACCCGCTGTGCGGCCTGCCCATGCGGCCTGCCGAGCCAGGTTCTTCTCCTGCCGTGTGATGGAGCAGCTGCACCCACAGCAGCCGGCAATTGGCTTCCTGGGAAACCAGCAACAGGCAGTGTATTTGGGTCTGCCAGGTACATGTTCACCAGGACAGAAGGGTTTGAGCTTTCAACAGGTTTTTTTTTGTTTGTTTTTTGTATTTTTCTGAAGCTGGAAACAGGGAGGCAGTCAGACAGACTCCTGCATGACCGGGATCCACCCGGCACGCCCACCAGGGGGGGATGCTCTGCCCATCAGGGCGTCGCTCTGTCATGACCAGAGCCACTCTAGCGCCTGGGGCAGAGGCCGAGGAGCCATCCCCAGTGCCCGGGCCATCTTTTGCTCCAATGGAGCCTCGGCTGCAGGAGGGGAAGAGAGAGACAGAGAGGAAGGAGAGGGGGAGGGGTGGAGAAGCAGATGGGCGCATCTCCTGTGTGCCCTGGCCAGGAATCGAACCCGGGACTTCCGCATGCCAGGCCGACGCTCTACCACTGAGCCAACCAGCCAGGGCCTCAACAGTTTTTAAAGTAAACCGTTCTGTGCTCAGAGAAGGGACCTTACACCCATTTTTGACAAGGAACAATTTTTAGTTTGAAGAGCCCCCACCAAAGTAATATTCTTAGTGGAAATGGCACTTGTCTAATTTATGTTAGCAATTTCTACCCATTGCACCTACCTACCCGATTGGACATTTCCTAAACTTCTACTAGGTGCTTAGGACTCGGTGATGTGCTACGGACCATCAGAGTGAACTCAAATGAACGGTACAAAATGAAACCACTGTTCAAGAATCTACACTGGAATTTCGTTACTGGAAGCAATGAGTAACTATGAACCCCAAATTAGTGTTACACCCTGCCACTCCTCTCTCTCTCTCTCTCTCTTTCTCTCTCTCTCACACACACACACACACACACACATACACACACACACACACACACACACACACACACACACACACGCATATGAACACATACAGATGTGCTCAGGTAGAAATACATAAAAATAACCAGGGCTTTTTCCATAGTGCCAGTTGGCTAAGTTACTCGCCTCATTGATGAAATGCTGATGAAGCTATTTGTGCTTATAATGAACCAATGGGTCATTCTCTGTTTCTTGTCAACTTCAAACAGGCTGGGCAGTCTGAGTTTGTTTTAAGTCTACTGACTCCCAAATTCCTTTTGTCTTTATCAGACTTCATTCTTATCTTTTCAGAAATGGAACCGGTTCCCTTTTTCCTGTTTCCTCATATTTTTCTAAAAGATACAAACTCACAAAAGATGTTGCTCAAAGTGGAACAGACAGGAAAAGCACCCAATTTTGGTGTGTTGCGGAATACCTATTTATAGAACTTTCCAAAGTCGGTCTTTTTGGTGTGTCACAGACAGATTCCATCTCAATCCACCTTGAAAGGCAATTGAATTAAACAAGCATTTTGTGAGTCTCTGCTTTGGATCTAGCTTTGTTCTGAGGGAGTTAGAGGTGACATAGGATTTGTCCCTGCCCTTGAGGAGTTTAAAATCTAATTGAACAAGAGAGGTAACACTAGTTAACTCAAGAATTTACTTCTGAGTGTTTGAAATCACTGGCTTCAGTGTTTCTGTGTATAATGGCCAAAAGGGTCCATTAGTTTTAATCTATGTAACACAGTCGAGTTCAGTTGTTCATGAAAAAATGTCTCTCTAACCTAAAGAAAGGGAGCCCAGTTTAGAGGTTGAGGATGCTTTCACTAATTTTCAAGTGAATTTGGTCTACCTAGTTCTTTTCCTAATAGTGCTTTTGTTCCTCCTGACTCTGTGACTCTGTGCATCAAGCACTGGGTCCTGCCACTTACCCTGAAGAGAAGCTGCCTCAGGCGTGGTACATCAGGTAAGAATCCAACTCTAAAGGAGTTCTCTGCCAAACTTAGGTGAGATAGGACAAAAAGGAGAGTCATTGGTGCACAACCACCATCAAAACCACAGGACCAGTAGCTTGGGTCTTGTCCTGAGAGGCTAGGAGCAATCACTTCACTGCTTTTTTGTCAGGATAACTTTATCTGCCTACATCATGATACACTAGAAGGATTGTGAGAAATGCTTTGTGCCCTTTGGATGAAAAGCCTACTCTATAAGGTTCATCAGAAGTTTTGGGATAAGTTTAGAAAAATATCATTGGTAATGATGATAATAACATCTAGCATTTATTGAGGGCTTACTGTATGCCTGGCACTAAACTAATGATAAGGATACAGCTCTAATCTGTAACTCTGTTTTATATCTGCTGGACCCCAAATGATCAAAATATTCATTTCTAAGTGGGGCCTGTTTATAATCTGTTCATTGCTAACCTGGGTGATGGGTTCATGGAAATTCATTATGCCATTGTCTCTATTTTTGTGTTTTGAAATTTCCCATCATAGGAGGTAAAGAAAAGGGAGCTAAATAAATTTCGTTTAACATAAATAATCCCTCAGATAAAAGATGAAGGAGAAGGAAGAAGTTAACATCTAGTACTTACTATGTCTCATATCCTTCGCGTTCACTAAGACTTTTTCAAGTTGAGCGGCAGCCACAACTTATGCTCTTCCCAACACACACAGGGCCCTGCTGGTCCCTGTGGTTTTCTAAGGGCAGGTCCATATGGTTCATGTTCTATCCTGGCAATCTGCAATGGCCGTGGGTGAAACCACAGTGTCTCAAAGGCCTCTCAGGCCTACTTATCATTCAAAACCCAATAAAGGATTCTGAAAACAATACACCATGTATGCACTAGGAAAAATTTCAAAAAAAAAATATATATAAACTGTCAAAGCAATGGTGAATGATAATTTTTATCTTATAGCAATGTCCTTAAATGTCCATTCTCCGTGTGGGTATGCACATGCATGTATAAAGTTTGGGACTTTGGAGTAACCAACATTTACTTCCAGATACTGCACAACCTCTCTCTAAATTTACATATAAGCCCAATTTTATGAATAAGAAAGACGAGGCTGAGAGAAGTTTAAGTTGGCAGCACAGATCAATGTATTATGGTGAACACCACGGGGTGGTGAGAACACGCTGCAGCTGGGGTTCAAATCCAGGCCGGCCTGATCCCAAATGCGCATCCTCTCACCACACCAGAAAGTGCAATGTTAGAACTGGCTTCTCTCTCCTGTGGAAATAGCTTCTATTACAGGCCAGAGTGAGTCAACAAATCGCTCCATAGAGCCCAGGAGGGGGGAAGAGTTGGGTGTGACAAAATGGCAGCGTTTCTTTATCATGAAGCAAAACTTCCTAGACTGTTTAAATTCAGTCTGCAAGGACCAAACTGAACAGAAGTGAATTGTCCCATCTGTTGACAAAACCATTCTCCCCAACTTCAAAGAATCCTCGCTTTGGAGGGAGAGCCCCCTGGGGTGCAGAGGGAGATGGAAGAGGAGGCCCGGCCCTCCTATCAGCTGCATGCAGCCTGTCATCCCAGCTGACTTCTCTTTGAATCCGAGGCTCTTCAGCACCCAACCCCCAACCTTCCGCCTAGCCCCAACATACCCAAGGCCCGATTCCGGTTTGAAGTGGATGTGCTACTCTTCACAAGGCTTACTGCGGAGGCACCGGGATTAGAGGAAGGCTCCCTGTGGGGCCGGGCCACCTAAGCCTCAGCCCACAGCTGCACTTTTAGCCGTCCAGGGTGATAATGGCATTGGTGCTCATCCACAGGGTTCCCCAGGCTCCCCCCAGGGATCTTAATTAAAGTGGCTTTGTGGGCCTTGGGGGCAAACACAGGGCCCAGAACTCCCTGTGGGAGCTTGGTTTGAGTCCTGGCTCTGTTTCTCATGTCCTGGGAGAGGCTAGATTTATAGGAGAAAAGAAAATGGAAGAACTGGACCAACTGTCTGCATCCTAAAGCAAAAGCATCTGCTTTCATGTTGATAACCGTGTTAAAAACATCACCTTGGCCATTTCTCTTTGTTGGTATAGAAATGATCAGTAAATCATATTGGAAATGGCTCATAGTTTCATGGGTTGGAGTGATGCTTTCTCTTTCTCCTTTCTGAGAGTATTCTGAGGAAAAAAGTTCATAAATAGATGTGTAAGGTACCAGTAAGTAGTTGTTAGTTTAATTACATATACTAGTGACTACCTCTCAGTGAATGATATTTAGATGAACATTTTGAATTATTTTGCTATGGGGCAAATATCTTCTTATTAGATATTTCAAATGTAGTTTTAAGGAGAGAAAATATTTTTTAATTTAATTTTTTAAAATTTATTGATGTTGAGAGAGAGAGAGAGAGAGAGAGAAACAGATTTGTTGTTCCACTTATTTGTGCATTCATTGGTTGAGTTTTGTATGTGCCCTGACCCGGGACTAAACCTGCAACTTTGGCATGTTGGATGATGCTCTAAACCAACTTAGCTACAAGCCATGGCTCTGGAAATATTATGTTTTAAAGACAATAAAGCATAAAATATAGCCTGACCTGTGGTGGTGCAGTGGATATAGCATTGATCTGGAATGCTGAGGTTACCAGTTTGGGTCACCAGTTTGAAGCCCCAGGCTTGCCTGGCCAAGGCACATATGAAAAGCAACTACCAGTTTATGCTTTCTGCTCCTCCTCCCAGTCTTTCTTTCTCTTTCTTCTCTCTAAAACAATAAAATAAAAATTTAAAAAAATGAATAAATATAAGTTTGTTTAAAAAAAGTAAAATGTGGCCCTGGCTGGTTGGCTCAGTGGTAGAACGTTGGCCTGGCATGTGGATGTCCTGGGTTCAATTCTCAGTCAGGGCACACAGGAGAAGCGCTCATCTGCTTCTCCACCCCCCACTCCTCCCCATCCTGGCTTAATTGGAGTAAGTTGGTCCCAGGCACTGAGGATGGCTCCATGGCCTCTGCCTTAGGCACTAAGAAGAGCTCAGTGGCTGAGCAATGGGCAGAGCATCGCCCCCTAGTGGACTTGCCAAAGTGGTCTTTGTTAGGGCACATGTGGGAGTCTGTCCCTGCCTCCCTGCCTCTCACTGAAAATAAATAAATAAATAAATAAATAAATAAACAAACAAATAAAATACAAGACCCTTTTCACTATAAAAAACAAGTTTTATAAAGGTCAGCAATATTTTTGTGTGTGATTTCATTTGATTATGACTTTTTGTATATAATCGTAGGACATATTTGCTTTTAAAGTATTATTTTGCAAAATGTGGTAGTTTACTAAATTGAAATTATGTATATATTTGGATATACATATATATATCACATATAGGTATGTATTTTTAAAATTAGTGCCAGTTTACCTCCTAGACCCTAAACTCCATGAAGGTAGGGACTGTGTCTGATTTGTTCACCATCGTATCCCCAGTGCTTGGCATATATCAGATAGATACTCACATGTCTGCTGAATAAATGATCGCTCAAAGTAATGATATGTAATGATGATGGTATATATTTGTTTTTACCCTATAAGAAGGCCCATTAAAAAAATTTTTTTTCTGCCCCAGCTGGGTAGTTCAGTCAGTTAGAGCATTATCGCAATACATCAAGGTTCTGGTTCGATTGCCAGGCAAGGCACGTACTAAAACCAACCAATGAATGCATAAATAGGCGGAACAACAAATTGATGTCTCTTTCTCTAAAACCAATCCATAAAATTTATTTAAAAATTTTTTTCTTATTGAAAGACAGGTCATAAATTTAGATTTTGTTATTTTAAGAAATCATTAATGTTTATCTACAAGGAGATATGATTGAACATGTTCTCTGGGTTATCAAATCAATGATTTGCCAGTTTATGAAGCTGAGACTTTCAAATAAATGGGGACTAGTAAGGGCAAAATGTTTAAAGGGGCCAGTTGGCTTGGAAACACTTTTAAATTCTGCCTGGGGATGAAGTAGTATTAATTGTTTCTTAGTGTTAGTACCAAGGCATGAAGTTCTAGGATATTTGCTCAATCGGTACGCTGCACCTTCCAACCTGTAACGATGACTAGCAGAAATGGCAGAGGTGAGTGACTGAAGTCTGAAGCTGCTGGGAATATCAGGAATTAAGACCATGGATTAAGACCATGAAGAATGCAAGTCACTCCCAAACAGATGCTAGTGTTTGGAACTCATGGTGTATGGTACCAGGAAGCCTCAGCTTCTTGAAGAACTCACCCCCCAGCTTCATGGAATCACCTTGTGCTTCTTCAACAGAAACCTGGGGACAAGGAACCTCTTTAACAACGTTAAAGCAGATGAAAGATAACCTTTCCTTCTAGGAATAAGGATGTGTTTGGTTGTGCAGGCGTCAGTGAGGGTGGAGGGAGCTGTTTCATACACAGCCTTGAAAACAAGACCAGCATTGTCAAAAGTTTGCATTTCTGCTGCCATTCCCTTACTCCTCTCTGCCCTCAAAAGATTTTTAAAGTCGTCAGAGTCATGATGTTGCCCAGTCTTGTTACCAACTTTCCTTTTTCTTGATCTTTTGTTTCAATGTCTGCTTTCTTTCCCCTATGTGTGCTCACTGAAGCCAGATTGTGGGGTCAAGCTATAATTAGTTTATATATGATGTTTAATTCACTGTGGCTCTTCTGGCATTAGATTCAAATGGGCTTTGATGTCTGGCTGGAGCTTTGATCCCAGACCCTCAAATAGTGGTCATCACCCCAACTCAAAGGACTGTCCTTTATTTTTTTCGCTCCTATTCGGAGACAGCTTTTCCCAATTACATCATTTGTGTTGGTTTGGCCATAAAAGCTGCAAGGCATCATTTTGTTGCTTTGCTCTATAGCAAAACGTGCAATCGATGCTCCCTACATTGCTTGGCTGCAATAGAATGTTCACTGCTGGATAAAGCATTTGAAGAATGATACTCAGACTTTGGTGGGGATGCCACTTGGAGCTGTTCTGCCCCAAGGCAAAGAGTCAGACTGTGTGATCTGAGGGACCGGGACCCTTCCCGGCTCTGCCCAGGAAATATCTTTAAGCATAAACTGCGCAACTGTGATATGTTCAGTCAAGACTTTTTCATGCTGACAACTTTATCTTACTTTCCAGATCAGTGGGGTGTGTGTGTGTGTGTGTGTGTGTGTGTGTGTGTGTAGGGGTGGGGGAGATCCACCCCATCTTTAGAGCCACACTTTCTGAGTGTGGATTAGCAGTTTTTCTGAGAAGACAGATGTTGGGGGGTGGGGAGAAGCAAAAGAATGAACTAGGGTGGAGCAATACTAGGAAGGAGATAAGGTAGCATTAGTAGAGGAAGAAGCACCGGCATCTGCTTTAAAAAGAAACAAAGAAAAGTCAAAACAGTAGAAGGAAGTGAGCCTCTGTTGGCAACAGAAGGGAGCAGTGAGCAGTGAGTGGGTGATTACCTTCAACTGCTTCCCAAATACCTGCAACCAAAACAAAGAATCAGGGGGAATAACAGCCAGAGAACTGGACTGGAGAGGGGGAAAATTTTGGATGTCGGGTTAAGAAGAGAACAGGGGCAATGCAACCAGTTACACTTAATCTGAGGACATTGGGAGTTTTCCTGGAAAAACAATTAGAGCATTGAGCTCCTTGCTTCTACTTTATTTGACAGCCTGAGTTTGTTTTAATTGGCGTGTGAATGAGCAGCATTATTTATTAATGTGCAATGGATACTGTGGAAAGCTTAACTTTTCCCCCCTATTTGTGACCATTTTATTGGCAGAACCATTTGAATACATTAATTTTAATATTTAAACTTGTTGGGAACACTTTCTCATGGAGATGTACAAGCTGTTAAAGCAAATGATTTGCTTTGGTCTAATGAGCCAACTCAAAGTGGCATTTGGTGAGGAGAGGGGTGGGAAGGTGGGCGGTTTTGGAGAAATAGCAACCTGTCTGTTTTAACAAGATTTATTAGTAGTGTATAAAAACATATTTCAGCTCCCCCTCCAACTATATAAATATAGTTGTCGATGTGTGACATAACACAAGTCACAATAATAGACTCCACCCAGCCAGGAGGAATCTAATTCAGAACTAGAAAGCAAGAAGCTTGCCTCGAAATGAACAGATTGAGACAATGAGTAACAGAGGACATGGGTGAGTGGCACTTGGCCGACAGAATCAGTCATTATTTTCTAGCGCCTCACTAAAATTTGGGAGGAAAATTTAGTTCCTATAACATCAAGTACAGTTTTTGACATGTGACCTGAATAAAACTGATCTTCTTTTCAAAGCTGATGAACACCTGAACATGATTCCATTTTTAATTCTAACATACAATCTTGTAAATTATGAATCATGGTTATACTTATAGTTCCTCTTATACCTGTGAGGGGCAGCAGTTAGGGAGGTCAATGGAGGATGGCAAGAGAACTCTATTTTTTTGTTGTTTATTCTTTGTTTTTGGTAAATGTCCACTCGATTTTATTTTTCTCAGGGATTAAAGGGGTACTATTAAATTAGTTAGAAAGTATGTTAATAAAAAAAATTTACAACCAATCTACATTTTCTTGAGTCTCTCTACTGATCATCAGCTGAATTCTTGCAAGGCATAGCCCTGACAACAGTAATACTAAGAGAGTATTAAAACAGTCCTTGCCTCCAGGGAACTTGTATAATGTAACTGGGGAGAAGAAATACACAAAAACACCTATGTATCAATAGTTAGGTATATGTGTACATACCCAGATAAATAACCATACAAATAGCATTTGGTAGAAAGCAAGTATTCATGCAGTTAGTTAACTGAAGTTCAGAGGAGGGTTGTGAAGTGGGTCTTGGAGGGAGCGTTAGACCACACAGAGGGAAGAAATGGAGAATTCTTAGCAGAGGCAAACAGCCAGGCAACCGTGTAAGAATCTGAAATGATGATAGAGGACGCACTCCTTCACATACTTTGCCTGAACTTCAGCAAATTGTGGCTTGCTGGATTCAATTCCTGAGGCTCTTGGATGTATTGCTTTTTAAAATAGATATGATCCTTTTCCACAGACAAGTGACATTTCCAGCCCCCGGTCCCACTGACATTCTCTGTGACCAGTGTCCCAAGCACAGATGACCATACCACAAATGCTAATTGAGGGGGAAAATCTGAAGTCCCTCTGGAAGAAAAAATAAAAGCTAGAATTTATATACCACTTAGTATCTATGTGCCTGCCACGTTGTAAACGCACCCTCCCCCACCCCCGTGTATATTATACTCTACTATATTTTATTGTAATTCTTCCAACAGGCAGATTGTGAGTAGCTCATTTTACCGTCAGGCAAAGAGAGACACAAAGAGGTGAAGTAACTTGCCGGCACACCTAGCCTTGGCTGGAAACAGGATTCAGATTTAGGCAGTCTGGTCTCCCAGTCAGAGCTCTCCTGAGTTTAGACTAAATAACAATAACAAACTCACACAAAAACCAGGTCGCGCACGCGCGCGTGCACACAAACCCCGAGCTCGTAAAAGAATCGATGCAACCGCTTACTGTACAGCAATGTCCTCCTGCCTAATTTTAAATGCTTTCCGTAAGAAAACCAAAGCAGCAAAAAAACCTGAGAGTCGAATAGTTTTTGAACAACCAAGAATAGTATTGCACGGTGCTTTGTAGTGCTTGCTTTGGCGAAGTCGAGTCAAAAACCAAGCGCCCAGAAGTTGTCATTGGGTGCACTCGCAGTGCCGAGCTTTCTAAGGTGGAGGAGACCTAACGCTGTCGAGTGCACGTGAACTGGGGCCGCGTGGGGAAAGGGTTAAGATGGTGCAGCAACTCGGTCGAGTTTCAGAAAGTTCTCTGGGGAGCCCGGCTGCGCGTCCCTGAGCGGACCCTGCTGCGAGGCCGGCTGTAACAGGATGCTGGGCTCGAGGTGCTCGGCCTGGCTTTGTGCGCCGGGAAAAGACCAATCAGGAGCGAGGCAAAAACTGGGTGCACGAAACTCGAAAAGGGGCGAGGGGACCCGCGAGAAGGGCGGGAGAGGGGAGGAGGGAGCGAGGGAGGGGCGGGGCGGGGCGGGCCGACGGGAGGAGCCGGCTCTGCGCCCGGCGCCCCTGACAGACGCGGGGGAAGTCGGGGGGAGCGGGCCCCGGAGCCGAGGGGCCGGCGCGGGGAGGCGGGCGCCAGGCGGGGGTTTGCCCAGCCGCCGCGCGTGACGTAGCGCCGGGCAGGGCGTTATCAGCGGCGGGGCCGCGGCGAGGGATGCGCGGCGCTGCGGACGGCGCCGCTCCGGCCCGGACGGCTGCAGCCCGCGAGTCCCGCGCGCCCCTGGCCGCCGCCCCCGCCGCTCTGTCCCGCCGCCCGGCGGCATGAGCTCGCGGCCGCAGCTCTGAACGCCCCGTTCCTCCGCCCGGCCGGCCGGCTGGGGTGACGGGTGCTCGCGGCAGGGCTGGGGGCCATGAAGCCGAGTCTGGCCGGGACGGCGAGGGAGCTGGAGCCGCAGGCGCCGGCGCGGGGCGAGCAGCGCGCGGCGGAGCCCGAGGGGCGCTGGCGGGAGAAGGGCGAGGCGGACACGGAGCGGCAGCGCACCCGGGAGCGGCAGGAGGCCACGCTGGCCGGGCTGGCGGAGCTGGAGTACCTGCGCCAGCGCCAGGAGCTGCTGGTCAGGGGCGCCCTGCGCGGCGCGGGGGCCGCGGGGCCCGCCGCGCCCCGCGCCGGGGAGCTGCCGGGGGAGGCGGCGCAGCGCAGCCGCCTGGAGGAGAAGTTCTTGGAGGAGAACATTTTGCTGCTGCGGAAGCAATTGGTAGGTCGTGCCTGGAGGTGGGGGCACGGCCGTGCGGCAGACGGGCAGGGGTCGGGCAGGTGACCTGGGGTGGGCGCGAAGGTGCCTTCGGCTGGGGCAATTCCTGAGCTTCCCGGGACCCCCTCCCTCCCTGACCCCCGTTCCTGCGTGTGCCCGCTTTGTGTCAGGTGAGGGGCTGCGACCCCGCGAGGAGGGGGTGGCCGCCGCTCCTTTCGGTGTTCTTGGAGTGGCCTGGTTGTAACCTTTCATCTCTCTAGTTAGGCAAATGAATGCGTGCCCTCTCCGCGAAGGTTTGCAAACCCCTCATTTAAAATGCCATTTCATTTGGAGGTCTTCTTAGCTTCTTGTCCTCCTGCTGAGAGGGGACAAAAGCAGAAAAGGGGGCCTGTGGCGTGGTTAACTGTCCAATGCTGAATTTTACGATTACACGGAAGCGCCCGTAGGAGCCCTGCCCCTCCCAGGGCTCTCTCCAGCCTGCCAGCTTTTGCTTGGGCTGCTGCTTAATTTCAAATAGAAGCCCTTTGTACAAGGCAGCTAAAACAGACGCAACTGATGGAAATTTGGCTGGAGAAAGTGCCCCCTCCTCTCATATTTTATACGCACTGCTTCGCTGGGACTGGTGGTGGTGGGAGAAGAGAGAACCTGCTCTCAGGGAGCATTTATATTACTGGATTTCTGCCAGTGCCACCGTCATTCTATGTCATCTTCATTAATGGGGAAGAAAATGAACTTTGGCACTTAATGTGTTGGTGAACAGCTTTTGACCCTGCCTCAGAATGATGGCGGCAGCTTTGTTTCAGTGACCTCAAAAACGTAGTTTTGAAAGCAGAAAAAAAAATCCTATCAGACCATGTGATATTCTCTGAAACTAAACACATGCTGGAGAATGTCTTTCCTACAAAAGAGCTAGTGATGCTGTGTAATTGTCAAGTGTTTTTTTGTATATATTATCTCCCCCCACCCCCAGGTAATTTCTCTCTTTTTTGAGCATCAGAGTGCTTTTGCTTGTTAGGTTCATGAAGAAACTCATCCTAGTAGACACAAGCATATAGTGTTCGCCCAAGCTTTTTAAGTCAAAGGACACACAAGAGGAGTAGTCATTCTTATGAATCTATTTTGTAAGGATGCATGTACATCATGGTTTGTGTAATATCACTGTTTTGGCATTTTACTGTGTTTCATTGGTAGCAGACCACATTTGTATGTAACATTGATTTGAGCCAATTCTTGCTGGCTATGCCTGGTCATTACATTTTTATGCATTGTCTGGTACAATAGCACCTTTTTGTCTTTATGACTCTTCGGATTGTGACTGGCACATTCCTGTTGTCCCCTGGAGGGGAGCAAGGCAGCATGTCAGAAGAATTCCAGTCCAGTTAGTGTTTGTGGTACTATTTTCATTTGTAGACTTGGCATTTGTGATTTGAACCAGATGCCTTTTGAGGTCCCCCCCCCCCCGCCTTTTCCAGCAATAGGAAGCACTAGGTGGCGGTGTGAGTTAGCACTACAGATCTGTCACCTTTGGAAACCTGAGTTGAGTTCAAATCTTGATGGACCTTCCCTTGAGGGTTTTGAATTCTGCCAGCTCACATTTTACTTGGCACTGGCTATTAGTATTAGTTTCTCACTTTCAAAGGCCCTAAGACTGATTAAACTCACAAAGCAACTAATAGAAAATAAAGCTCTGCAGGACATTTTGGCCAGAAAAATCTCACCTAAGTAAGATTATAGGAAATCTGTTACACTGTGACTTCAAATTAAAGAGTCTACTGTGAAGTACTGTTTTGTACAAAAAAGTTGGCTGCACGCAGAAGATTTTAATAAAATTTCAGTGTTTTTTCTTATCCTTACCTATAAAAAGTAAGTTGTATAAATTAGTTGAAACTAAATGCAAATCTCGTTTTTATGAAAAAACTTTATATCACCATGAAATAGGAGAATGTAGAATTAAAGACAGGACATATACTTGAAGTTTTTCTTTATTTCAGGTCATCCAGTAACATTTTGGTTTTGGAAGATTTAGTGAACTCTCTAGCTGTAATTTTGTCACCAAAATGTGTTCATTTTTCCTTTGTCCATTTTTTTCCTAATCAGAATTGTTTGAGGAGAAGAGATGCTGGTTTGTTGAATCAGTTGCAAGAACTTGACAAGCAGATAAGTGACCTGAGACTAGACGTAGAAAAGACATCTGAAGAGCACCTGGAGACAGACAGCCGGCCCAGCTCAGGTGAGTGTGAGTGCAAGGACTGCATTCTCACTCAGCAGTTACCTGTGCTTAATATTCCCAGCCTGTGCTTAACATTCCTGACCCTGCAAATGTCAATGGAGTTTGTTTCTAACGCAGACAGTATAAAAGCAGTCTGCCTGCCATTCAGTTAGTTGCATAAGAGGGAACTAAAACCAGACTATAAAATTTTTAATAATGAGATTGATCTGACTGGAGTCCCCTAAGTTTAAAAAATAAAAGCTTCTATTCAAATTTCTGGAAGACCGGTCCTTCTTTGAAACTTGAGAAAGTCAGAACTGGGCTAGAAAATTAGTCACACTTCAACTTCCTGAGACCACTTCAAAAGTTTCTTTTTTCTTCTTTTAAACCATTTGGCTCCTTAAATAGATTTGTTTTCTCTTCAAGTTATTCTTTCTGAAACACTCATGATAACATGAGGCTTTGACAGATCTAAGTCTCTTTTCTTGCACATCTTTAAAAGTTGAGTCAAGGAGGAAGGTCAGTTTGACCATGAGAGTAACTTTGAAATGTACCCACAGTTATTGTCTCTTTGCCTTTTCTTAGGATTGCTTAAAATAAAACCATAAAATCAGGACCCTAAGCCCACTGAGCCAAAATTGCTCCTCCCCCCAAAAAATCTCCCTTTCCTATCTTTTCTCAGTGATTATCCCTTTTTTTAAAAGCACAAATGTATATTATTGCATGATCTGATCTTAATTCCAAACGGTGTTTTTATTTGTAGGATTTTATGAGCTGAGTGATGGGGCTTCAGGATCCCTTTCCAATTCCTCTAACTCGGTCTTCAGCGAGTGCTTATCCAGTTGTCATTCCAGCACCTGCTTTTGCAGCCCGTTGGAGGCAACCTTGACCATCTCGGATAGTTGCCCCAAATCTGCAGGTAAGCTTTTTATATACATTTTAATATACATTTTTTAATCGGAAGGGGTCACATCTTTCTTAAAGATTATGTAGCTTCAACTACTTCTACTGATAAAAAAAACAAAACCAAACCAGAGAGTTTCCTCAACTTGCTGCATTTAGTGCCATAGTGTCATCTAGAACCAAGATGACCAGTCTTCTAGTCCTCTCTGGGTGCTGCTTGGCTTTATATTCAGCTCATCTTTAGAAACCCTGTCCCAATATTATAGTTCTTGAGCTCTGTTTCTGAGCTTTTGCTTAACAGGCCGTTAGGATTTAACTTGTTTGCATTTTCTTTTGAAAACCACTTTGGATTTGTTTCCTTCTTCCTTTAATCATTCAAAGCTAAAGCTTCCATTAAGTTAAATATATCTGTTGGCCTGGCTAAGGGCTGCTTGGCACTGCAAGGAGCAGTGGCCCTTCCATGTTCTCCAGAATGCTTCTCATGGTGGCAGCTCTCCTTTAGCAGATGGGTGGGATGAGATCCCCTAGGCCATGTGCTATCGTTCCTCATTTTGGGCTGTCCTTGCAGTTACCTCAGAGAGAATGACGCGATTGTCGGTACTGGACGAGTTTCTGCATTTCTGCTATGTCTCACGCACTGTCCCGAAGGGTCTGCATACATTTATCTCCTTTTAATTCTCTAGCAGTTCTGCAGGGAGCAGGTGTCGTTAGCTTCGTTTTCTGTATCGGATAATGAGGTATAGTGAGGTTAGGTTCAGTGGCTTAAGGCTAAATAGCTAGTGAGTAGCAAAGACAGGATTCAAGCTCAGGACTGACTGCTACGTCCATCTTTTTACATCACCACACTAAGGAAATTCAGAAGTGTGTTTAGTCTTTTTAATGAAAAGAGGCGAAATATGGTTTATATGTCAGAGGCCCCTCCTCTGCTGAATGTCAGAGCTGTTGAAATTCAGACCTCCTTCCTTAGTTCTGCTTTGTTTTGATTCTTCTGAAGAGCAGAGAAAATACAGAGATTAGAGGAGCTGTAGATTTGTCTGGATTCTCCACCTAGGTATAAGGCTGAATTTTTGAGCCTGGGCAACGCAAACATAACACCAAACAACTGAGGCTGCTGATTGGCTGGTGCCTTAGTGTTTGTCCAGTGTGTGTTGTGAGCA
This sequence comes from Saccopteryx bilineata, assembly GCF_036850765.1. Taxonomy (NCBI): domain Eukaryota; kingdom Metazoa; phylum Chordata; class Mammalia; order Chiroptera; family Emballonuridae; genus Saccopteryx; species Saccopteryx bilineata. The sequence continues at coordinate 42,031,974 of NC_089493.1, read as the reverse complement.
GCAGTCACTTGGGGAAGCACAGATGAGTGTTATTTAGAGTGGCTGGGCCTCAAGTTCGTGGGTAATTGCTCCCCTTCACTCTGCAGATCTGGTTTCAGAGGAAAACTTGAAAACCCATTAAAGGCACTTCAGTATATAGGTTTTCCTCGAAGACAACCGCTCTCCCAAATGCCACATCTTCACATAACTGAGATTGTTGGGTTGGGCCTTGGCGCTGGGATGTCTGTCTTGTTCCTTAACACGAAAAGTAGGGAAGGGGGAAGATGGTGAAGTGTAGGTTAATGCTCAAGGCAGATAGGCTTTACGGTAGTGGAGAGGAGGAGGAGGGATGGGCAAGCTGTTAGCAAGAGAGATTTCTCCTTACAAAAAGCTACTTATTGGGAGTGTAGGGGTGGAAGGGGAGGGGACATGGTACTTTTATTTTACAATGATAATTTTTTTTCCACAAATGAATCATATTATTATTTCAAGACTGTCTTTTCCTGAGCTGCAAATTATCATTGAAGTTCATGGAGCTTCCCCTTAAACAGTTAACATAATCTGGGACATAGTAGGTTTTCAATATCGAGAGAACAAATATAATGGAAGACAAATTAAATAGTGATGTAAACTTTGATTTTCCTCTTACTGAAGGTCATTAAAGTCCTTTGAAATTGACAGTATTCACCAAGAGATCAAAATCACTTAATTAAGTAAGAAAGCTTGATTTCACTGTATTTTGACCTCTACATTTTTGAGATGTGGAAAATTTATTCATTAATATCACGACTCAATACTTTAAAACTTTATCAAGAATTTCTTATGATTTAAAAAGTACTGTATTATATTTGTTAGTGCCACCATTGAAAATATAAGGTGATTATTATTTAAATGTGGTTAGTCTCTATTCAAATTTGATTAATTTCCTTGACCTTTCCATGGACAGTTACATTTAAACATACATTGTTAAGAATTAGGTCTAGAAAATATAAAATGAGAAAGCCCATAGAAAGTTGTAGTTTATCTGAAATATTTCAGTGGGAAGCCAGGAATAGAACATAGGGGGAAAGTAGCCTGGAGAAAACATAACTCAAAAAACATTTATTTTTCCAGTTATAAATATAATGCATATTATTGAAAATTTAGAGAATAGAAAACGAAGAAAGCAAACAACCCTTGTTTTCTCACCACACTGAAATGCTATAGTTAGCATTTGGGTGTGCTTCATCTCAGACTTCTTTTTATTTGCACCTATAAATCTTAATAAAATTTTAATCATAGTATGGTATTATATCATGATTTTCACTAAACTTTAAAGTGTTTTCCCATATTATTCAATAATTTGAAAGCATTTTTTTTTTTTTTTTTACAGAGACAGAGTCAGAGAGAGGGATAGTCAGAGACAGACAGACAGGAATGGAGAGATGAGAAGCATCAATCACCAGTTTTTCGTTGCGCATTGCAACACCTTAATTGTTCATTGATTGACCTCTCATACGTGCCTTGACCGCGGGCCTTCAGCAGACCGAGCAACCCCTTGCTCGAGCCAGCGACTTGGGCTTAAGCTGGTGAGCTTTTGCTCAAACCAGATGAGCCCTCACTCAAGCTGGCAACCTCGGGGTCTCGAACCTGGGTCTTCCGCATCCCAGTTCGACACTCTATCCACTGTGCTACTGCCCAGTCAGGCTGAAAGCATTTTTAATGACTGAATATTTTTCCTCCAGAGGCTACATCATATCTTGTTAAAATTTTGTTAAACATTTTTTCCTTCCTTAGTAGTCTGCACTCTATGTAAAACAGTAGAGTAACTCATGGACACTCACTCTCTACCCATGAATCTGTCTTCCTAGAAATTGGCCAGAGTCAAGCTAGTGCTGACCAGTTCATTTCTTCAGAGTGTACCTTTAACTGTTTTTCAGATCTCATAGGATGCTTGGATTTTACAGAAGGCCCCTGTGAAGACCAGGCCTCAGAGGCAGTTTGCTGTTTCCCCTCCACATCACAATTTAATCCCCTTGGTGTCATTGCAGATGTGAATCCCAAGTACCAGTGTGATCTGGTGTCTAAAAACGGGAATGATGTCTATCGCTATCCCAGCCCACTTCATGCTGTGGCCGTGCAGAGCCCGATGTTTCTCCTTTGCTTGACCGGCAACCCCCTGAGGGAAGAGGAGAGGCTGGGTAACCATGCCAATGACATTTGTGTTGGATCTGAGCTGGATGCCATCAAGACAGACACTTCCTTACCATCTCCAAGCAGTTTGTGGTCTGCTCCCCATCCTTCATCCAGTAAGAAAATGGACGGCTACATTCTGAGCCTGGTCCAGAAAAAAACACACCCTGTAAGGACCAACAAACCAAGAACCAGTGTGAACGCAGACCCCACCAAGGGGCTTCTGCGGAACGGGAGCATTTGCGTCAGAGTCACCGGGGGCGTCTCACAGGGCATTAGCGGGAACCTTAAGAATTCTAAACAGGTGCCTTTGCCTTCTGGTGGAATTCCCTCTTTGGACAGTGTGACATTCTCCCCACTGAAGCAATGGCCAAAAGAATCAAAGGCAGAACAACTGGAAAGCAAGAGGTTGCCCCTGCCAGAGGGCTGCTCGCCTGGCACTGCCCCTGAACTTCACAGTAAGCATCTGCCCAAAAATGCCAAGCCAGCCTCCCAGGAACAAGCTCGGTGTCCCACCGCTGTGACAGGGGAGACCCCTAAAGAAAGTGGTCAGATCCCAGCGGCCTCTCCAAAAGAGAGCCCTGGAAGAGTCCTCACCCCACTGCAAGAAAACAAAACTATCCAGCCACTGAAAAAGCTGTCACAGAAAAATAGCCTGCAGACGGTCCCTCCGCCCGTGCCCCTTCCTGTCCCGCCTGCCCCGCTGCCCTCAGCTTTCCCCCTGGAAGAGCGGCCGGCCCTGGATTTCAAAAGCGAGGGCTCTTCTTCTCAGAGCCTGGAGGAAGGGCCTCTGGTGAAGGCACGCTTCGTCCCGGGGCAGCCTGGTGCCCGGCCGCATCGGGGCGCACGGACCGCTGCGGTCCCCAGGGGCTCCGCCCTGAAGCACAGGGCCCAGACTCTCCATGGCCCCGACGGTGCCTTGCCCACCGTGAGGGAGAAGACCCGGGTGGCCAGCAAGAAGTGTCGGTTCCCCGATGACGTGGATACAAATAAGAAACTCAGGAAGGTCCCGGCCAAGGGCAGGCGGGGTGGAGGCGGCCAGTCCGAGGCGGGTCCCCCCAGTCGGCCGCTGGGGGCTGCGCACCGGGCCGGCGGTAGGGCGCACGGCCACGGCCGGGAAGCGGTGGTGGCCAAGCCCAAGCACAAGCGAACCGACCCGCACTCGCGGCGGTGGCGCTCGGCCGCCGAGATGTCCTACGAGGAAGCCCTGCGGCGCACGAGGCGGGCCCGGCGGGAGAGCGCGGGCCTGTACCCGGCCGCCGTGGCGCTGCCCTACACCAGCCCCTACGCCTACGTGGCCAGCGACTCCGAGTACTCGGCCGAGTGCGAGTCCCTCTTCCACTCCACTGTGGTGGACACCAGCGAGGACGAACAGAGCAACTACACCACCAACTGCTTCGGGGACAGCGAGTCCAGCGTGAGCGAGGGCGAGTTTGCCGGGGAGAGCACCAGCTCCAGCGACTCGGAGGAAAGTGGGGGCCTGATTTGGTCCCAGTTCGTCCAGACGCTCCCGATTCAGACAGTCACAGCTCCAGACCTTCACAGCAACCCCACCAAAACCTTTGTCAAAATTAAGGCTTCACATAACCTCAAGAAGAAAATCCTCCGCTTTCGATCTGGCTCTTTGAAGCTGATGACGACCGTTTGAGCCATATCATGGGTGTAGAAAGTGGTTTTTGTTTTTTGCTTTTTTTTTAATAGTGACTGAAGGAAAGATGTTTTTTGTGTAATAATTTTGTGAACTGCTTTCCTTTTAAGATAAAACGGAAGTAAATTATGTCTCTTCTCCATTATATGTGGACACTAGTGCCTTTCATGGAAGGTAAAGAATGTTTTGCTGGTTAGAAGGAAATACTGAGGTTTTAATGGTGGTGATAGTGAATGAATTTTGTGTTATTTCAGCTGATTTTTATATTTTAAAGTTTCTGAGCATCTGTGAAGGTACAGGATTTGATGTTCAGGTCATATTAGGATGAGATCTTCTGATCTGAAGGTCAGGTAGATGGAATTATAGGACATACATTTACTTCTTGGTGCTGTAGGGCAGTGTCTATGAGGTTTTCCTGTTGGGGGGCATCACATCATAATTGTGTGAAGTAGGTATGAGGGATGATTTCTTTTTCCTGTAATTTTTTCTGGAGCACATTTCTCAGATTAGCCCCATTCTGTCTTCTCAGAACTGTTTGGTTTACTGGACTCAGAACTTGAAGACCAGATCCTAAGTCCAGAGAACTGGTGACCTGAATAGGGAGGCTGGTAATACCTTAAAGGGATTCACTAAACTTTTGCCACACTTGCTGCCTAGGCCCTGGTTACAGAAACCATTTCTAGGGCCATTATCCAACATTTTGATGCCTTTTTCCTCTGCCCTAATTTGCAGCAGATCCAAACATTCCTTCCTTGGAGGACTGGCCTTTGGGATAAAATTTTGGTCCTTGGGTACAGTGAAATCCACTCCTCATGATGTAACCTTGGGCATGACACAAAGCCCACCATTGCCCACTGAGCACTGTGCCACCCAAGCATTGGCCCGAACATGTTAGTGCAATCCAGTCCAGATTGGACCACTGACCCTGTCTGGAAGGGCTCTTTTTTTTAAAAAAAAAAGTTTTTAGTAAACAGTATTGTATAAAATTGCCTTTTTTATACCAATATATGCATGTTTTGTGCATGAGTAGTATTTGTTTTGATATTCCTGTTGATGTTTTAAATTACTGTATGATATAAACAGTATGTGTTTCTATATATCATTGTTTAAATTTAATATAACATTATACGCTGTAATAAACGATTTGTTTTACTGCTGTTAAGTTTGTTATTTGAGTATAAAACCAGATGTTTACACCTATAAATCTTGTACTGATTGTTGTGGGATTTATATTAGTCCTGTTCTAGCTTGAGAATATTATTTGCAATAATTAAGGCAGGTTTTAGGACTTTTCTTCAAATGGATGGTAAGCAGGAGAAAAAGCAAACTACTTCTTTAGAATAGTTAAAGGTACCTCTTTAAAGTTTAAGGTAAATTTGGTAGATGTTGTTTAAGGAGAATATCTCTGAGAATTCCCTTCCCCGCATTTTTAGTATAAACATGAAAAAGTTGAAATACTAGTACAATAAACACCTGCATAGACATCGCCTAGGTTCAATAACTGATAACATTTTGTCATTCTTGCTTTAATTCTCCATATGTATTTATTAAGTTATACCATTTTTCTGGTTTTGTAGGTCAAAGATATTTTGGCAATCCTCCCTCTCCCCACCACACACTTGTACTATTTTAAAGTAAATTTTAGGCATCATGATATTTTATCTCTTAACAACTTTAGCATGTATTTTTTAAGCACAGGAAGATTTCTTCATATAACCACAATATGATCACATACACCCAAGGAAAATTGGTGGTAATTCTTCATATCAAATATTTAGTCTCTATTAAAAATTTCCAATTTGTTTCAAGAATTTTTTAATAGCCCTCTTCCCATTTTCCCCAACCAGGAGTTAATCAATGTTATGCATTGTATTTGGCTGTATATCTCTCGTCTAGGTAGTCTATTTTATTGATTAATTATGTTGGAGAGAGGGAGAGAGAAAAACATTGATTTGTTGTCTCATTTATGCATTCATTGATTGATTCTTGTATACCTTGACGAGGTATGGAACCTGCAATCTTGTCATAGTGGAACAATGCTCTAACCAATGAGCTTCCAGAATTTTTTTCTTTTCTTAAATGACATTGGGTTTTAAAGTCACATTCTGAATTTGGTTGTTTCTTTATGTTGTCTTAATATCTTCTAGTCCCTTTATTTCCTATAAATTGTTTACAGCTTGATTGGATTCAGTTTAACCATTCTTGGCAAGAAGATTTTACATGTGATCTTGTGTACTTACATTGTTTCACATAAAAAAAAATAATTTTAGGTTGCCCTACTATTATTCAATACAAGAGTGATCCTTTGGCGACGGTAGGCAGAGATTTCTTTATTATAAAGTTTTTTTTTCCCCTCTTGGTATTTGTGGGTGATTATTTGGTGCTGTGTATGTGTTTCCTAGTCTTCCCAAATGGCTTTAGCTTACATTGCTATACTTGGCCTGAATCATTTATTACCGTGGAGATGCAAAACGGTAGTTTTCTAAGTATCTTTTCTTATACTATTATTAGCTGACATTCTATTAAAAAGAGCTTTTCTTATAGCCCTCTTCTCTTTTTTGAATATCACTATGAACTCATGGGTTTTTGTTTATTTTGTATCTTATAGTCACCTCCCTATTGTTCTTTTTGTTGCTCAACATGCCTGAAATTTGGCCAATAGGAGGATTAATTTTCTTGAAACTGTAGAATCAGCTCAGTCTCATAATTCATATATTTATTATGATGTACTTAACTAAAATGAACATTTCAAATGTTAAATTTCAATTTAACACAAATCTAACTATTCATTTTTTTTATTCTGTCCTGGAATTTTTCTCTTTTCCTATACTTTATTTACCTCATATCCAAGAAGACTTTTAACTGTAGAACCCAGCAACTTACATATTTCCTCATTGCTTATAAAGCTAACACTTTTTCCCCCAATAAGACATCCTTTTTTTTAAATAAGACATCTTTTTAGTAAGATATCTCAGACAACTCAGGTCTTCAATATGTTGTACAGTTGTGTCTTTTAGTTTGTTTTTATATGCAACCAGTCATTACTCTTTGACTAGAATTTCTTTGATTACCTGACTAAGCCAAAAGCAAGCAAAGGATGATCTCACCATCTTTTCTGATGCTTTGATCCAGTCTCTTGGAGCAGGCTATAAAGTTTACTGTGTAAGGCAACTGTGACCTGCAGTCAGTCCTTGAGTCACTTCCAAATTATTCTCAATAAGCATTATTCTCAGAAGGGGACACTTTCCGAAAACCAGCTTCTGAATAATCACATAGGTGACAACACCAAATGAAGAGAAGCGTGAGAAACAGGATTTTTTCCCAAGAACCCTGGGTTTGTTCTTTGTCTACTGCTTGATTTCCTCGGAGCAAGCAGTTATACTGCACTTGGAAATTGGGTTTTGTCCGTTATTTTCGATGACAAATAGCTGCTATTGTTGTTACGAACAAAAGAGCTCTTTAAAATATTTCCCTTTATTTAAATAAATTACAAACGCTCATTGTCAATTATATATATACACACTGGAACAATACATAGGTTTTTAAACTCTTCCCTTCATCCTCCTTAAATCCTACTCTTCAATAAGTTTGGTGTATATATTTCTATACCTGGTTTATATACACATAATAACCTTTGCATCTTTTTCTTATAAACAAAGTTTCAATTTATATGTATTATTCTGTAAGTTGTTTCCTTTATTTCATGGGCCTGTATAGTGGATATAATTCCCAATTCTCTTATAAGAAAGGTACCAGATTTTATGGGCTACTTTTTTGCCTTGCTTAGATAAATACTGTATTTAGCAACAAAAGTGTTACCAAGGGCTGTACATTTGCATACACACTGCCTTTCTCGATTTCTTTTGTGTTTTGTGACTTTCTTTGTATTAAGAGTCCACTTCCAGCCGGGGTGTTATTGGCAAAATCCTGTGAGGCTTGACTCAGGATTTTGCCATACCAAGAAGCTCTGTTTATTTCTGCTAGGTGCCTAAGAAAATAGCCAGGCTGGACCACCTATTTTAAGTTAATTTCTCTCCTTTGGGTTTATGTCACTACAGAGGTAGTAGAAATCCAAATCCTAAATCCACATGAGGATAAGCTGTGGTTACGTGTTTTCAGAGGAGACCTCTCCCAAGGAAGAAGAGCTTCCTTATTTTCATCATGGGCCAGCAAGTGAATTTTTTTCCCTGGAGCAACTTTCCACTGAGGATGTAGCTCTTTGGTGCTCTCAGCAATGTGGGAGTCTCAGTCCTAAATCCTACCCTGTGAGGGCCAAGTCCTTGTTCCCGAATGCCTGTTTATACCAAAGCCCCTAGCTGAACGAAGGGACCAGCAACCTCTCCCCTCCTACTCTCCAAGGGTAGACCAAACTTGGGTGCCTTCCTTTCCAGTGAAGTCAATATACACTTGAGAATGTTTGTTAGAAGTTTATCATTTCTAAATGTTTTACAGTGAGGTGATTAGGTTATCTAGTCTACCACATGGCTGGGAAACAGAAACCATAGAGCTACCCATTGCCTTTGCCAGTAAGCTGAATTCTCCTTTTACCCTCTTATTTTTGGTATAATTTTATTGAGGTACAATAAAATGCACCTATTTGAACTGTACAATTTGATCTGTTTCACATCTGTATATACCCGTGTAACCACCATAATCAATATAACATTTTCATCATTTTCAACTTTCACTGAGACTCTTTGTAATCCATTTCCCCAGGCCACCACTGATCTGCTTTCTGTCATCTATAGTTTAATTTGTCTATAATTCTATATAAAGCGGATAAAACAGTGTATATTTTTTTTGCTTGAATTTTTTCATTCTGCATAGTGATTTTTAGGTTTGTTCATGTTGTTTTATGTCTCAATAGTTAACCCCTTTTTATTAAGTAGTATTACTTTGTATAGATATATAACAAGTGGTTTATCCCATTCACTGTTGATGGATGTTTGGGTTATTTCAAGTGTGGGGCTATTACAAATAAAGCTGAGAAGAACCTTCATGCACAGGTCTTTGTGTAGAAAATGTCTTTGTTTCTTTTGGGTAAATATTGAGGAGTGGAATGCCTTGGTCTTTGGTAGGTGTATGTTCAAATTTTTTTTTAGAAATTGCAAAAATATATTCCAAGCTGGTTGTATCAGTTTACACTCTTACCAGCAATGTATGAGAGTTTTAGTTGCTCCATGACCACGCTATCCTTTGGCATGCTCAGGCTTTTTAATTTCACCCAACCTAATGGATGTGTAATAGTATCTCATTGCTGCTTTAAATTGAATTTTACTGGTGAATAATGATGCTGAACATCTTTGCATGTGCTTATTACCCATCTGTGTATCTTTTTTGGTGAAATGTCTGTTTAAATACTTTGTGCATTTAAAAAACTGGGTTTTAGGGCTTCTTATTACTGAATTGTAAGATTTTTTTCCTAAATTCCAAGTAAAAGTCCTTTGATGTATGTTCTGAATATTTTCTCTCTGTGGTCAGCTTTTTCCTTTCTTATGAAGAACAAAGTTTTAAATTTTGATCATGTCCAATTTTCTTTTTTTTCTTTTATGATTTATAATTTTGATGCCCCATCTAGGAAATGTGCCTTATCCAAGGTTGCAAAGATTTTCTCTTATGTTTTCTTCTAGAAGTTTTATGGTTTGAGGTTTACATATAAGTCAATGACCTATTTTGAGTTAATTTTAGGGCATGATTTGAAGGATAGATAATTCAGTTTTTCCAAAAGATATTCATTTGGTCTAGCACTATTTGTTCAAATGATTTTCCTTTCTGAATTGGTACCTTTGTAAAAAGAACAATTGACATAATCCATATGGCAATATCAAACACTTTATTTTTGTAGCTTTATAGTAAATATTGAAATCAGGTAGGAGAAGTCCTCCAATTTTGCTTTTCTCTTTTTTCTCCTTAATGCCTTTGATTATTCTAGATTCTTTGCATTATCATATAAATTTTATAATCAGGTTGCCAATTTCTACAAAAACAGTAATAGCAACAAAACCCTGCTGAAATTTTTATTGCTATTGTATGAAGTTCATTAGAGAGATATTAACATCTTAAAAATGAGTCATTCCATAAGTATACTGTATCTTTCCATTTATTTAAATCTTCATTAACTTTCTTTAGCAATGTTTTCTAGTTTTTAGTATAGACGTCTTAGTCACCTTTTGTTAGATTTATTCTTAAGTATTTTATTACTTTTGGCGATACTGTAAGTAGAAGTTTTGAAAATTTTATTTTCTAATTGTTTACTGGAAGTATGTAAGAATAGAATTAATATTAACCTTGTATATTAACCCTGAGCCCTGCATCTTGCTATAAATTCATTTATTAGTTACAGTAATTGTCTTATAGAATTACAATCCAAGGATTGTTGGTATTGTCTTTTTTTTTTTTTTTTTTTGGATTTTTCTGAAGTTGGAAACCGGGAGGCAGTCAGATGACTACTGCATGCGCCCGACTGGGAACCACTGGGCATGCCCACTAGGAGGCGATGCTCTGCCCCTCTGAGGTGTTGCTCTGTTGCAACCAGAGCCAGTCTAGCGCCTGGGGCAGAGGCCATAGAGCCATTCCTCAGCACCCGGGGCCAACTTTTGCTCCAATGGAGCCTTGGCTGCAGGAGGGGAAGAGAGAGACAGAGAGGAAGGAGAGGGGGAGGGGTGGAGAAGTAGATGGGTGCCTCTCCTGTGTGCCCTGGCCAGGAATCGAACCTGGGACTCCTGCACGCCAGGCCAATGCTCTATCACTGAGACAACCGGCCAGGGCCGGTATTGTCTTAATGGTCTGGAAACTTGTGTCTATTAAAAAAATTTTTTTTTTCTTTCTGTTCTTTAGTTTGGGTAATTTCTGTGGATCTAGTTTCATTTTCCCTTACGTTTTGCTATTGAGCCCATCCACTGAAATTTTTGGAGGGGGTGTATAAACCATTTATTAATGGAAATACCCACAGTGCAGTGTTTGTGACCTAGGACTGCTGGTTTTGAACACAAAGACCTCAGAAGTGGTGCAGCTCTCTGGGCCTGAATTTCCTTCCGTCACTCCAGGTCTTCACGGAACTTGTTGTCCAGACCATTGGCCACAACCTGGCAGTACTTTCCATCCTTCTCATCTTTCTGCCCAAGAAGAACCAGTCTGGAATTTTTTATTGGCGTTGATTCTGCATGATGGTGATCGCACACTCCAGCTCATCTTTCGTGAGCCCTCCTGCCCTCTTGGTGAAGTCCATGTCTGCTTTCCTCAGCACCACTGAGCAAATCTTCCCCTCACAGCCTTAATTGCAGTGATGGCAAAGGCTGTTGTCTTTGCCTGTGGATATTGGCGTTGAGTACTCAAAAAACTTCTGGGACTCCAGGGATCTCTGGAAACAGGGCAGCAGCCCCATGGTGGCAAGCAGGCCTCCCATGGAAGAGCACCCAGTGCTTTTTTTTTCCTTTTTAAATTTCAGATACAGTATTTTTCAGTTCCAAAATTTCCAATTGGATTTTTTTTATATAGTTTCTATTTCTCTGCTGAGAATTTCTGTCTTTTCATTCATTTTCCATGTGGTTTCCTTTACCTCATGGATCATAATTATAATAGTGCCTTTTTAAAAAATATATTTTTTATTTATTATAGAGAACAGAGAAAGAGAGAGAGAAGTGGGGGAAGAGCAGGAAACATCAACTCCTACATGTGCTTTGACCAGGCGAGCCTGTAGTTTTGAACCCACGACCTCAGCATTTGAGGTTGCTGCTTTATTTACTGTGTCACCACAGGTCAGGCTATAATACAGAGGTCGGGAACCTATGGCTCGCAAGCCAGATGTGGCTCTTTTGATGGCTGCATCTGGCTTGCAGACAAATCTTTAATAAAAAAAATAACGTTAAAAATATAAAACATTCTCATGTATTACAATCCATTCATTTCCTACCGCTCATGTTTATGGTTGTGGGTGGCTGGAGCCAATCACAGCTGTCCTCCGGGACAACACCAAATTTTTATTGGATAATGCGTAATGTACACGGGTCGTTGTATGGCTCTAGCAGAATTACATTTTAAAATATGTGGCATTCATGGCTCTCTCAGCCAAAAAGATTCCCTACCCCTGCTATAATAGCTCCTTTAAAGTGGTTGGTAGTTTCAACATTTAAGTCATGTTGAGGTTGGCATCTGCCTATGTTTTCCTTTTGAGAATTGATTGTATCTTCTTGTTTCTCTGGTTGTCAGGTAATTCCTGATTGTATTCTGAATGCTGAGAATGTAATGTACAGATCCTGAGTCCTTTCATAATCTTCAGGAGAGTGTTGATGTGTTTGCTTTAGCAGACAGTCAGCCCAGTTAGACTCTGACCCTAAATTCTTCTTTTGGCTTAGTGAGCAGGGGTTTACATCTCAGTTCAGTGGTATGTCTGTCTTGTGCCTCTTTGGGTCTGTCATGCACATGTGTAGTTCAGGGGTTAGTATAAGACAGGGGTCCCCAAACTACGGCCCGCGGGCCGCATGCGGCCCCCTGACGCCATTTATCCGGCTCCTACCGCACTTCTGGAAGGGACACCTCTTTCATTGGTGGTCAGTGAGAGGAGCACATTGACCATCTCATTAGCCAAAAGCAGGCCCATAGTTCCCATTGAAATACTGGTCAGTTTGTAGATTTAAATTTACTTGTTCTTTATTTTAAATATTGTATTTATTCCCGTTTTGTTTTTTTACTTTAAAATAAGACACGTGCAGTGTGCATAGGGATTTGTTCATAGTTTTTTTTTATAGTCTGGCCCTCCAACGGTCTGAGGGACAGTGAACTGGCCCCCTGTGGAAAAAGTTTGGGGACCCCTGGTGTAAGACTTCTCTGGGAAGTTCCTATCTCATTTAGGTTCTCAAAGTCTTTCCTGTGTGGGTTTGAGTCTGTAGTTTGCAGGCTCAGCTCAGATGGTGGACTGAGCCAAGAGTTCATACACAAAATTAGGGGATCTCTTTTTCTATTTCTTTCTCCTCTGGCATTTCTCCCACTCACTCCACCCCACAGGGTCAACATTTCCTGGTTCTTCTGGCTAGAAAGACATATTTATATTGAAATTTTAACTGCCTCTAGCAACCACTGCTCTGAAACTGGTGCCTGATCTCAGGAGAAAGCTGTGTAAGGAAAGAGGGAAAAAGAATCCCCCACCCCACCCCTGTCCAATCCATCTGCTTTGTTGCTTCACGGTCCTTAGGTAGTTTATTCACCCCCATATTTTTGTCAGAGTTTTTATTTGTAATCAGTAGGAGGGATAGGCTATCATGGGATCACACTGCTATGGCAGAATCAGAATCCACACACCCATTTATTTTTAACATGGAGAGAATTCAAAGACCCAGCAGAGACTTGTGGGAGAGCCAATCATGTGCTTCCCCAAACTCCCCACCCTACTCTGAAAAACACAGGCTTTCTGTGTGTTCCAATTTTAAAATCTCATGCAATAGTAAGAGTCATTCTAAGCAAGGAAATCCTCTATCAATGTCAAAGAGGGTGTGTTTAAGATTGGCACAGTCAATTTTATTTTACTTCTAGGTGCAAACCTTTAATTTGGAGGGTACAGGGGAGATATATAATTATTTCTATACACTTCTTTCTCTTGGGGGTGAAGAGAAAAATAATATTTTCTATGCATCTGAATATTGCTTTAAAGGTGGTCTAAAGTGCCTTTTGTTTCCTTGGGAGTCATTTTATTTAGTTTCAGACCTGTCACTTTTAATTATTTACCTGCTCATCATATCTCTGATTATAATATAAATACAGTATATAATTACACTTTTGAAAATGGTTATTTACTCCTTGGCCCACAGTGCTTTTTTGGAGCTGCTACAACCTATCTGTTAAACATAAGGAGTAGCAGCATGGGGCCTGGAGTTGACTCAGAGCATTATTTTAATTTGAGGACTGTTGCCCAGGTAAATAACAGCTGCTTTAGAATCATTACTGCTGAAGCAGTCAATGAATAATTTACCTTTACTCATCTATTTAACTCTAACAGAGGACTGTTCAGGGTTATTAAAATATTAAAAAAAAGTTAAATATCACTAGCGTAGCTAGCTGTTATATTTTAAAGGGGATGCTATCAACAGATTCGAGAATGTAGAGTGGTAGCCAGGAAATTTTTATTAGGAGGTTGTGATTGATGATGGGTAACATCAAAATGATGAGAATATGAATTTGGTTTCTGTAAACAACCCTAAAATTTATTTATTAATCCAAATCTTATGCAAAATGAGTTAAACCTTTGAACTGGCAAACTTGGACAGGGAATCTTGCAAGAGCAACTTTTTCCCATGAGAGTTTCTTTTGAATTTAAATTCCTTACTTAAGAGGAGGCTGTTCCCACATTTCTGGCTTTCTAATGGGTTCTGGCATTTTATTCTGAATATCGTATGTAACCAGCACCAGGAACTGCACAATCTATTTTTAAACTGAAGGGGAGGTTTTTTAAAATTGAAAATAATCTTTTATTATTGCAAACACAGTATTTGTGTATTATAGAAAGTAAAAAAAAATTAAGCAAAAAGAAATAAAAAGAATATAAAAACACTTTTTATTATCCAGAGATAAGCCCTTCCTTGTGTATGGTTCCAGACAGTAGTGGGTTCAAATAATTTAACAACTGGTTCTCTACCCTAATAACCATTTTAAGTATGAAAAAATGATATACCAAAAGGTAGTTTATTATTTCATGCATTTAATACTTAAATAAGAATAATAAAAGAGGTACACAAAACTAGATTATGTTATAAGAAAGTTTAAAAATATTAATGAAAAAATATTAAATGATACCTGACAAAAAGCAATAAAACTGTTATTTAAGATATTTGCATATTGTTTCTTGATTGGTGCCTTCATCTGCAACTTTTTTTCACCTATGGACAAAACGAACATTACTATGGGTGCTTAGAATACGCTGTTGTGCAGATGAACATTAAAACAGAGTAAGGAATGTGAATTTGTGATTTCCACACTGGGCAGCTGCCCAGGTGCCCACCTTAGAGAGAACCCTGGCTACAAGTGCCATTTTACAACTGGTTTGCCGAACTCAACAAAAAAATTAGGTATTGGTTTTGCCAAACCGATGTGAACCGGCTGAATCCCACCACTGGTTCCGGACCTCCTACCAGTTATGCATGTATGTATTTTTGTTCTGAGATCACACCTCACTGTTTTGTCACTTGATTTTTTTATAAAGCCAGCGATTTCTGCCTTTCCATGTATTTTTGTCTTATTGAATATCTAACCCACATGCACATTTCCCCAGATGTTTAGAGGAAATTAAAAAACATGTTTAAATTAAACTCAGAATCAATCCTTGAAAAGTAAGGATGATATTTTAAATATTTGCCTGAACTGATCTGACTCAGAGAATTCACGGGAGGTCTTTGGCAGGCCTTAGAGTCGGTACTGATAATCATGTGGTCAACCTGTCAAACAGATTAAATGATGTGGTCACAGCTGTAGAGTTACCAAATCAAAGATGAGGTTGTGCTCTGGGGAATTCAGGGACTGAAATGACAGCCATTCTGTCAAGAAGTTCCTAATAGGAATGACAAAATATATGTGAGAGTTGTAACAGTATTTAAAGTTGTAGCATTTTCCTTCCTTTTGTATTACTTTATAGAATGTGTGAATAAAGTTTACCATAGGAGCAAGTTAGAACCTTTGGAAAGGACCACACTTAACTGCTAGCCATTAAGTGTATATCCCATAAATAAGTGTTTTGAGTTTTGTCCCCTAAATGACATCCCATATCAAGAAAGAGTTATACTTGTTCCCAAAGAGTAAAAACTAATCCAAAGAGGGAACATTCTTTCTCTGGAATTTCATCAGTTAATATTTGGAGGAAACATCTTAGGAGGCTGAAAATATGGCTCATTGCCTAAGATGCACATATTTTATTCTTAAGGAACAAATTTCTGGAAAAGTAGTACCAGAACATTTAGATAAATATGCCTAATTTTCTTTTTGTTCTCACACCTAAGTTTTTAAATATAAAAGTTATTTAAAACCTGCATATTTTAAATGAAATTTAACAAATAGAAAAAAAGGCAAATTACGATTATTTTACCTGTCCAATCTAACAGTTATTAGCATCTTGTTGTTGTTCCAAGTATTTTTTCTATGCATATGCCATAGTTGTTATCATATATGTATTTACATATATATGTATGCATGCACACATACACATAAATACTTGTATGTATGTCATACATATGTATATGTAAATATACAGATATATTTATTTATATATAAAATAGTATGTACTTATATATTTCTATATACATATAAGTATATAAGTATATACCACATGTACCATATGCACATAAACCTATGTACTTGGCAATAATCAGGTATTTTTACCAATTACCACAGTCTTTCTAATCAGCATTTTATATATAATGGTTATATAATATTTTATTGTGGCATTCAATAATTTACTTAGCCATTCCTCTCATGATGGTATTTTATTTTGTTTTTATTCAGGACCCAGCGTCTCCTGGCCTAACCACCAACTGCGCCTGAGATGCTCTGTGGGGGTTGTTCCTTCCCTTTCCCACCCGTTCTCAGGGCATGTCTCCAGGATCTACATTCTAGAATGTTCCCTCAAGGAGGCTGATCTCAGAGGTCAAGCTTCATTTTGGCTCTCCTGCTCTGCTCTACCCTGATGTACTTAACATTTTGAACCAGTCCTTCTTGTAAGTCTGCCTTGCCAGGAAGTTGGACTTAAGTTCTCCATTCTTCTCAGCCTCTTCCCAACCCTGACTGTTTCTTTCCATCTAGTCTTGAAAGTATAAATCTTAGCATGGGCCAGAGTGCTAGACCCCAGCTCTCCATTGGATGGAAGTCACAGTGGCAGGAAAAGGTCACTAAATCTTCTGTTAATGCCTAATATAAATGACTCTGGGATCAGCACTTTTATAAAAAAATAAAATTTCCCCTCATACTTTGGATTATTTTCTTAGGATAGAATCCCAGAAATGGAATCAGTGAATTAAAGATTATGAATATTTTTAAAGCTGTTAATATTTATTGTCGACTGAATATAGCTACTATTTATTAACCCTCTCTGAGACATTATCTCATTCAATCCTCACAACAGAACTATCCATATCCCCATTACAGATAAGGAAGTAGAGCTATAGAAGGGTGTGTATAACACAACAATGCATTATTTTGAACTGACATCATGACACCATTATTGTTTACTATAATTTGAAAGACAACAGTAAGCTTTGTTTATGTGTTGACCTACTTTTTTTTTTTTTTTTTTTAGAGTGGCAGAGAGAGAGAGAGAGAGAGAGAGAGAGACAGGAACATCAAACTGCTCCATATGTGCCCTGACTGGGGAATCCAACCGGCAACCTCTGTGCTCCAGGACAATGCTCCAACCAACCGAGCTATCCTGCCAGGGCTTAAATTTTTTTTTAATTTAATTTGTTGATTGATTTTTAGAGAGACAGAGAGGGTGGAGGGAAGCATTCATTTGTTGTTCTACTCAGTTGTTCAGTCATTGGTTGCATTCCATGTGTGCCCTGACTAGGGATCAAACCCATAACCTTGTCGTTTTGGGACAATGCTCTTAACCCACTGAGCAATGGGCCAGGGCCCTGTTTACCTACTTTTGGGGGAGGGTGGAGATGTATGGTAACAGGAAAGGTTGGTTAAATATTTTATTTCTCTTAAGTTGTTGTGATTTTTTTTTCTTTGAGCGTTATTTGTACAAAGATTCTCAGACTTATAAACACAAAACCAGTTTTAAAACAAAGATAAACTTAGGGCTCATTGTTGACTTTACTTAGCACCTCCTAGATGCACAGCACTGTGTTAGGAGCTGTGTGGATGCTCAGCTAGGATGTAGGCTCCACGATGGGAGGAGAGGGGAGGGACGGCCTGCTTTGTTCACGGCTGTGTTTCCAGAGCCAGAACAGTGCCTGGCACACAGTGGTGCTCAGGAAATAGTTGTAGACCAAATGAAAATACAGTTGCTGTTTTTGCCAGTTGGGACTAGGTTCATTAGTGAGTGACAGAAACCCCCAGATAACAATGGCTTACACTGGATGGAAATGTACTTCTCATATACGATAAATCTAGAAAAAAAGCCATCTAGGCTGTGAGGGAAGATTTATAAGATCATCAGGACCCA
The DNA here is from genome assembly GCF_036850765.1 of Saccopteryx bilineata. Classification (NCBI taxonomy): domain Eukaryota; kingdom Metazoa; phylum Chordata; class Mammalia; order Chiroptera; family Emballonuridae; genus Saccopteryx; species Saccopteryx bilineata. The sequence continues at coordinate 42,014,032 of NC_089493.1, read as the reverse complement.
GTTTACTTGTGTCTTATTGTTCTGTATTCCTTGGCATGCAGCATCGACGTCAGGGTCCCAGCTGACTGCTTGAGCTCCAGCCAGCCATCAACATTTGCAAGAACAAGGAGAAAAGAAGAGCACGCTCCCTCCTTTAGAGGCGCTTTCTGGAAGCTGCTCAAGGGCCCTTGTACTTATGTCACGTTGGCAGGCACTCAGTCGCATTGCCACTTTTAGTGGCAAGGAGGCTAGAAACTAGGAGCTTTGTGATGGGCGGCTCTGTGCCCCAGGTAAAACCGGGAACTCTAGTACTATGAAAGAAGGGAAGAACGTGTTCCAGGGACAACTAGCAGGACCTGTTGGCAGTGAACTTAAATATTCTTAAGAGGTGAAGCTATACGCACATTAAGATTTAAATAACCATATAAATCTTTTATGTTATTGAAACCAAACAAGTCATATAGGTGATAGGAAGCGCAGAGAAACTCACTGAAAAACTATTGTTGAGCACAGCATCTGAGTTGAGGGGTGGGCCTGGATGCATGGAGGGTAGTGGGAGAATTGCAGGCTTGTTCAAGAGCAGCAGATGTTTTGTATTAGAAAGAGGAAGCAGAAATACACACAAAAAATCATGATGGTTAGGAATAAAATTCTATCTACTTTTGATCATCAAGTAAAGGTCATAGTAACAGTTTCAAAATCAATATATGTATATTTTTAAAAGGGGACCCTTACTTCCTTTAAACAAATCTTTAAAGCCTTGTTACTTTGACTTCCCCTTTCAGCCCCCTGCGGTTCTTCTGTTTAATCAGTGGTTCTCCAAGGCTTCAATTTTCTGTGTAAGGCTCTTCTGTTCCTTTGCCGGGCATGGAGCGCCCAAGGAACTCTTGCGGCCAATGGAGATTTCTTCCAGAGTTAGGGAACTGTAATGCCCCTGTTTAACAACTGCTGCCTCCTAAGTCCCCAACATAAAAAAAGGAGCAAAAAATTCCTTGACATAGAGACCGAATTTCTTTCCCTTGTTATTTGAAAAATTACATATACAGTACACATTCATCAAATAGTTAGAAATCAAGGAGGAGGGGGGCAATAAATAACCCATATTTCCATTCTCCAGAAATGACCTCAGTTAATATATTTTTAAAAGTACTATAACCTTTTATTAGTAATCCTCAAAATAAACAGATCTTTTCAGTGAATAATTTTCTTCCAGAAATCTATCCTGATGAAATTATCTAATATTTCTAAGGTAATTATACATTACATTTACTTTATTTGTTGATCTTAAAAAATATATTTTTATTTTATTACTGTTGCCATATAATATTATATTTGTTTTAGGTGTACAACATAATGATTAGTTTTTTGTTGTTGTTGTTTGTTTTTTTAGTGAGAGGAGGGGAGTTAGTTAGACTGACTCCCACATGTACCTGATCTGGGATCCACTCAGCAACCTTCTCTGGGGCCAATGCTTGAATCAACTCAGCTATTTTTAGTGCCTGAGGCTGACAAGCTCAACCAATTGAGCCATCCTCAGTGCCCAGGGCCAATACTCAAACCAATTGAGCCACTGGCTATGAAAGGAGAAGAGGGAGAGAAGGGGGAGCAGGAGGGGAGAGAAGCAGATAGTTGCTTTTCTTGTGTGCCCTGACCGGAATTGAACCCAGGATGTCTGTATGCTGGGCCAATGGTCTATCCACTGAGCCAACTGGCCAGGGCCTAGATATTTATATAACATATAACAAAACACAAATGAATGAACAAACAAAAACAGAAATAGACTCATAGACACAGAGAACAAACTGATAGTTGCCAGATGGGATAGGAGTTAGGGAAATGGGTGAAAAAAGGTGAAGGGATTAAGAAGTACAAATTTCCAGTTATAAAAATAGTCATAGGGGCATAAAATATAGCATAGGGAATATAGTCATTAATATTTTAACAACTCTGTGTGGTGTCAGATGGGTACTGGACTCATCGATGTGATCACAGTTAATATTTTGATATAAGCCTTTGAGACTTGTTAATGCCTTTAACAATATATTCACATAAACATTTATTAAAAACTACTGTCAATGTTTTATAATCTGCATTTTCAATTTAATGATCTAATGGCAACATTTTTTTTTCTTTTCTTTTTTTTTTTGGTCACGACATTTAACCATTCCATCATTTCAAATGGCCACATAATATTTTATTAGGAGGATGTGGAAGGACCAATTTTCAGTGACATGAGATACAGCCTGTCTTCAGTGCTTCTTTTTATCAGGAATTCAGGGGACCAGCTCACTCACAGGAGCTGAGTGGGAGCAGAAGGTTTGAAAGGAGGTCATCAGAAAAGGTTAGCCGCACAGTTGCCTGAGGCTGAGAGACAGAATCTAATACCTGGACAACTGGTTGCTACTGAAGGAGGCTGTTTGGGAGGGGGCTGTCAGTGGGAGTCAGGGCTGCTTCTAGCCTGGGGCTCCCCAGAAGCAGCCTCAAGCCCAGGTAAGGGCAGCTTTGGAGGCAGATGGCTCTGGTGGAGTCACCTCAGGCCAGCTGGTGTTCTGTAAACAGCGCTCATCTGCCAGGTTTGTGCCTTTTCTCCGGTTGGTGTTTGAAAGCAAGAGCTCTGTGGAATTGGGTGTAGTTTTATTATTTCTTTAGCTGCTACTTCATTCCCCAGTTACCTCACCCCCGCCCCCCACTCCCCAGTTGCTCATATTCTGCTACCAATATCTGATGTACACTGAAAGCAATTACTTCATGAGCTAGGTATGTGCAGTGCTTAAGTCTTTCCACTCAGGAGCCTTTAGAAATAAAACTCAGATTAGGTAACAGCTAGGGCAGGATAATCGAGGACATTTTTTAACAGTGACATAATGACTTTTCTCAGTTATTCCCTATTGTTTGAAGGGGATCATTATCTCTCCGTGAAACCACATCTGGCATGGAATCTGATGTGAATTACCGAAATGCTGGTCCTTACCTCTAAATGTTAAGAGCCCACCCGCCTCCGTCTAATGGGCTTTGCACCATCAGGGCACTGCACGGATGCTGGGCGCACGCAGGCTGCCCGATGCTGTGCATAAAAGGCGCATATCTTATGCTGTGAAAACTACATCTGAAATAGATTGTGCTCCACAAGAATAAACTTGTTCTTTCTTGAGGATAAATGACCTAGGGATCGCTGGCTTTTAAGTATAATAAATTTTTATGACATTATAAAAGAAACAGGGGCCAGAGTGAGCCACTTAGTATTATGTTTCCTTTTTTTGGATAATGGATTAGGTGTAATTTCCCAACAAATGTGTGTAGACCACAGAGGGGAGACTAGAAATAGAATAAGATAGAGAATACTTAAAACAAAACTGCCCAAGAAAGTCAGGTTTGCTCTTTGCTGGTATGACCAACTATTAAAATACAAGATAAATGCTCAGGAGCAGTGTTAATGATTGATGGGGAATTCAATAAAAATAAAACCTGGTTCAGTTCTTAGAAGACCCTAAATGGGAATTTGGGAAAGAGAAAGGTGAGCAGAATAGTGGAGACTCACTCTAGGTATCAAACAGGGAATGGGGAAATAAGTGCAAATAAAAACAGGAATTCATAGGGACTCATAATGCAGCAATGTGGACCTGGGTGAGCGGCAGTAGGAAAGAAAGAAAAGGAAGAAAAAAAAAAAAAAACAGAATGAAGGGAACGGAGGAAGGAAAATAAGTGCAGGTATAACGTTTATAGTATGGAAATAAAAAGATTTCCAAATGTTATAAAGTGGTTTTCAGATAGAAGAGCAACAGTTGGAATAGGATTCACAACTTCTGCATATTAAGAAGGATCCTTTACCTGGCCAGGTAGCTCACTTGGTTGGACCTTGTCTTGACATGCTGAGGTTGTGGGTTCAATCCTTGGTTGGGGCATATATAAGAATCTACCAGTGACAACATGAATAAGTGGAAGAACAAATCGACTTCTCTCTTTCTCTCTCTCTCTGCTTCTCTCCTTGCCTCTCTTTCTAAAAATCAAATTAAAAAAAGAAGGATCTTTTTTACCCTTTTTGATAAGGGAGAAATGAACAGATAGTGAAGAAGTTCCCTCCTGTTTCTAGGAAACAATCTGGCTGAGATATGTTGCATGGAAGCTGGTTTTCCTGTTAATTCTCAAGGAGTTAAAATAAGTAGCTCTCTAAAGGAAAACTGAAATCAGAGACTAGAGGGATCTTGTGGATTTGACAGTCAAAGCGATTGGCCATTGGGATACTTGTCCACAGGGTTGGTGTTCAGAGAAACAAAATACCCTGAGAAACACGAGGAAACAGAGCTGGGAACCATAAAACACTTTGCTGAAGGGTCACAGTGCTAAATATTGGCATAGCAAATTCCATCATATGATATTTTAGGTATTGCTGAGGAATTCACTGACTCGGGAGCAAGTTGTGGATTGATTGGCAGGAGTCAAGTGAACAGGATGTGTTTGAGCTACACACTTAGAGGTACTTTATGTTTTTCTCAGCCTCTGACTCCACATCTGTGAAATAATGGTTGTGGCCATTATTGTGGTTGTGTCATGATTGTGACCCAGCAAAGGCTGAGGAGGAGGCTAGGGATGTGCATTTGGGGTGAGCTGGGTGTTATCTAGATAACAGATCAGTCGTCTAGTAGGGCTGGCAGGGAGCACTAAATTTGCAGGAGTCACGAAGCTTAAGTGGTGGTGGGTCAAAGATGAAAGAGGGGGTAATAAGACACAGTCTCCAGACAGGGTCAAATGGCCAATGCTCTGGTGTTTTGCTGTTAGGACCTTTCTGTCTTGCTCTGTACCTCTGAGCCTTGTGAGTCTTAAAGCAGTTATGTTTGAGAGCAGCTGCTAAAGAGAGAAGTTGCATTTGTGAAAAAAAGTTTCTAAGTATCAGGAAACAGTGGAGCAAAAGAAGGGAACTTATTACAAGATGGAGTGCCTTAGGACCTTGGGAGCAGACTAGAGGCAAAGACTGGAAGCTGGTTGGGACTTAACATCTCTAGTTTTTGTTTCTCTCCGAGTCTCTGCTGGGCCTGCTAGGCATGACTTTATTCTAATGCGCACTGTCAGCGCCCAGACAGAAGGAAGGCAGTACCTAGGCCTGCACTCTGTGTCCTGCGGGGGCACAGGAAGACCCTTCAAAGGAGAGCCGTAGGAATGATCAAAGAACTAAAAAATATTCAGCCCGAGAGGAGATGCGAAAGGACTGGGGCTAATTCATCAAGAGAAAGTCTGCTATCGGGCATAGTACAGTCTTAAATTTATGATGGATTATTAGTGCAAGAAGGTGACCAACTATTCTTTCTCTTCACTAAGAACAAACCAAGAGGGGACAGACTGGAATCCCAGCAACAGGGATTCAGGGTAGCTGGGAGGTAGGAGGTGATGGCGGGAGACACAGGCTCGCCTGGCTTCCAGCAGAAAGCTGAGACCCCTCCTGCAGCTGCTTTGTCAATAGATGATTCTTTTCTCTCTGGAGTGGTGTTTGCTCTCAGGCAGGGTGATGACCTGGAAGGGCATGTCAGCCCTTTTTAATTTGGTGGACAGATATTTGGTTGGGTCATAGAAGCTTTTAGTCTTTTTTTTTTTTTTTTTTTGGTTTTGTTGTTTTTCTTTTTCTCTCTCTGGTGAATCAGCGTCTGAAAGGACTTCTGAGGCTCTTGCTATTTTCTCAGGTTTACAACAATATTGTGCCATGAAATAACTTTCTACCTTCTGTTCATTAGTCTCAGGTTTCAGTGTCCATCTTACAAAATGCACTTGTGTTAGATTTACAGGTTTGGGACATGTCAGAGTTTATTTAGAAAATGATTAAATAATATGATTAAGTGATATAATGGCCAAGCTGCTTTTTGCTTTCGAATCACCCAGTGGCTAGTTCATGCATTTCAATCACATGATTTGATTTTTTGAAATAAAAATAACTAATATATTTCCTCCAATTGTAAAAGAAAAAATATTTAATTTTCCCCTCTCTTAATTGCTTTAAACTCAACATTTACCTCACGCAGGTGCCCATGACTAGGATTGAAAGCTGCTCGGCTGATACCATGGCAGGAGGGGGGGGGGCTGTAACATTTTGTAATGCATACCTCAAAAGCAAATCTAAATGTTGGCTGTCTTAGTTTTTAAATGAAAACCTTCAGATGATAGCGAAAAATCAAGCAAAACTTTCCTATAGTATTTCTTGGGGGAGTGAGGGGGGAATGACTTCAGATGTTTCCCAGCTAAATGCGCTATGGCAGAAAAAATGTAATGGAAGAGTGGGAGTGTTGTTATGGGTCGGTTAGTACCTAGAAAGTCATTAGAATACAACTCACCCTCACGTGTTGATTCCACTCTCTGGCACATTCATCTCTCAATGGCCTACCCATCTGTAGGCGTGGGTGGTGTTGTCTCTGACCAGCTGGAAGTAGTTTGAATGGTGAGCAGGGCTCTTTTCTAATAAAATGAAGCTGCCACAAAAAAAAAAAAATAAGGCCTCTGAATAACAATAAACAATGTGTCTGATAATTACACAATTTGTATGCGCCCCACATTTTGACACTAATAGACTGTGTTGCTTCCAGATGGATGTCAGTGTAAGTTACCTTATAACTTCTTCTCTCAACTGTACACTGATTTCCCACTATTACAGTCCCTGATGGTAGAAATTTCTTATCTGCCTCAAGTTATTACTGCCCCACGTGTTATATGTAGTATGGCTTTGCTTTATTTTTTTTGTGTGTGTTAGGTTAGGGTAAAATGACAAAGAAATAGGTTGAGGAGTGCTAGCCTTCTTCCTAAGGCACCCATCACTCGGGTGAGCAGTATCTTTGAAGAGGGTGTGCCGCTGATGCCAGGAGCTGCTGGAAGGATCAGGTGACATTGGATGGGGAGGATTAAAGGTGGCCAGTGCTTGTGTGGTCCAAGAGAACAGACTGGGTGCAGTGGGAACAGAAGGTGGAGAAAGGTCTTCCCTTCAGGGTGGGGCAGGCAGGGAGAGGCCAGGGAAAATGCCATGGGCACCGTGAGCCTGTGGAGCGGTATGCAGACATTCTTTTTCTGGATGAACAACTGAGATGAGTGTTGGGAACTTTGCTGCTGCTGGAGCAATAGCCTACCCTCCGGCCTTTACTCCAGTTTCCCTGAAATCCATTTGGAAATGTTGTTGCTCTCATTAGACAGAGAGTTTCATCCTAATTCCAGATTATCCCCCACGGCATTAGTCTGGTAACCGTTTCCCTTGTTTTTCTTAGGATACTGTTCTTTATTCCGGTACAATGTTGCTTTAGCAAATAGCCCAAGGCACACACTGAAGGCCAGGCCTCCAGTGTTTATCCAGCCCAGCAGCCCTTGGGTGCAAGGCTTGCCTGGAAGTTATTTATTCTCATTTTCCTTGATCATACTTCAGCTTTGCTTTCAGTTAGATGGGCTTCCCAAAGCTAAGGATGGGGAGGGTCCTTTTAAAGCAATCCCTGTCTTGTGTAAAGCAGCCTGATTGGGTTACAAATCTTTATGTCACTGGTCCATACTCAGTGAGGGAAAAGCATACAGGTTAATTGGAACAAAGCTGGCTCACCACATTACACTTTAGATGGCATTTATTCCCCTAACTGATTAAAAGTAGAACTCTCCAAGATGATTAACTTACTTCCTAGAGGTTTTTTTTACAGCAAGTGGAAATGCACATTTTTGTGGTATATCTCTAAACAGGGAAAATGGGGCGGCTGCCATGTAGGTATTGAAAGAACAGCACCTTTCCTGAGTCACCTGGCGAGGGTAGACAGTGCCCAAGTCCCACTGCTAAACTGGGCGGTGCTGTTTGTTGTTGGGCAAACAAGTGTGTTAGGCTTGGTTGCTTGTATTCAGCCTGATTGGCTCATGAGCAAGGGGCAGCCCCACGTGTGTATAGTCTATGTAAGGCTGCGGGTGCTTGCCCTTAGGGCATTAAATTGTAGATTGCAGATTACCTGCTGCCATTGGGTGGGGCCATTTTTTGCTATGGTTTGCCGGAGAAGGGGTCCCCCCACCCCCATTTGCTTGTGAGTCCTGAGAGAAAAAGGGAAGCAGTTTTCCCTACTTGCTTGCTTGTCTGCTGTTGTGAGAGGCTAGTAAACAGAATGACCCACCATTTTTTGTCTTCACAGTTTCTCTACCGTCTGCCCGAATCTAATGTGATCCTGCATGGCCACGGCCACCGGCCTTACAGCTATTCACGTCTCTTGTCAGCTCTGGGGGCTGAGAGCCCTGCAGACACAGAGTGGAATAGGAATGGGGGTGGCTGAGTGAAAGATGATTTGCAAACTCCTGAAGTAGAGATGCTTAACTTTAATCTCTTCCTGACATCTGTTTTTAGATTTGCTAAAGATAGAGGCCCAGCTTTGAGAGTGAGAACAGTGGTGGAGAAAGAGCATCTTGTCAAAGAGGTGTTGGGGGTGATGGGGTCAGATGGCTTCAGTAGAGCCAAAGATGTGTTCTTGAAGGACTTGGAGCCCATATGTGGGTGAGTGAGGAGTGAGCCAGTCAGCCTAGGGACAAAGCAAAAGAACTACCTAGGGTGGTGAGAATCCTCAGCAAATCCACTGACCCCTGCTGCCTGACCTCAGGGGCCAGTTCTTAGCACAGGGTGGCCTCATGTTCTAAGTAGTTGACAGCATGTGCTCCCGACTTGGAGCTGGGGAGCAGAGGTTTGCAAGGGAAGAACCTGACAAAGTCTCCACCCCCGGCTTTGGAATAAGCAAAAGAAAGTCTTGCTTCCCTGCATAGCGACAGCACAAAATCACGAGGGAGACTTCTGTTTTGGAGTTCTGAACTTTCCTGTCACATCTCCATATTCTAGCCAACTGTTGGAGAGATTTGTGTGACGGGCTCACCTTTCATCACGCCTCAATCACACCACTTGGATGGCTGAAGGGAAGAGTCAGGGGAGAGATGAGAGCTGTCCCCTGCTTCCTGAACTCCCTCACACCAGGCAGGACAAGGTTACAGAGGCCAGCAGTCAAGTGGTAACATCCTGAAGATAAGGTAGACCGCCTTTCCCCTAATCCTCTTTGAGTGTGTCTGGCGTTTGCATTAGTTACTGAAGAAGGATGTTTCTCTCACCTGGGCCATTGTCTGCACACATATCCTGGCCCTCATTCCAGCCCCCTCGGCAATGACGCCCACTGCACTTAAGAATACCGCTGTCCACAGGGAGGGACTCTTGATTTTTAATTATGCGGGAAACTGCTTTCCCTCTCTTCCCTTTCTAAAAATGATAAATGACTTTGGAGAGGCAGACACAACTATGTCGTTTCAGGATTGTTTAGGAGATTTGGAGGCAGAAATATGATGGATTGGGTTTGAATTCGCTTAGCTCTGACTAAGATAAATTGTCACTGAAATTATAAGGTTGCACATTTTCCACCATCAAACCCATTTCATTTTTGAAACCAGCTCCTCTCAACAGGCTTTTTGTCAGCAACAGGAAAGGAATGGGATAATAACGATCAGATTAGAAGAATACTATTAAAAACACCAAGGCAGCCCATCTGCTTGGTTGAAATATTTGGTTAGACCGCTGGTCTCCCTGCTTGCTGTCTTGTTGCTCGCCCCACGGCAGTAAGAGTGAAACAGTTTTTGGTTCCTGTGGCCACCATTATAATGAAACTTCCACATACCGGTTATAGCAAGCACCATGATGTTCTAACAATTAAGTGAAAGTGACCTCTGTTCACATCATTTAAAAAAGTGCATTTCAAATTCATTTTTGTAGTGCCTAGGTAAAAACAATGGACTTGTTCTGGGCAAGATTTCCCCAAAGATTATATATCTGTAATTACTTATATGCACAGACCACTTCTGAAATAACACGTAATAAACCGGTAACTTTGGCTGCCTCTGAGAAGGAGTACTAGATGATTGGGGAAGGGGGCAATTATTTAATAAGTTAAAAACTTCTCATTATAATATAACCTATTAAAATGAAAACATTTAAAATTCCTTTTTAATATTTTCCTTTATTGAAAGGTGGACACCATCTTGGCTGCTTTGCTTTTTGTAGGTGATCGACCCATAGTGTACATTAATCTGCCCTGCCTTGTGTTGACAACAGACACAAAGACATCGGCTCTGACTTAGCAAAGAATAACAGAAAGCACAATCTATCAAAATAATTATTCTACCACATCTCCTTGGATGGTGTATGATTGTCCTTGGCTAGAGAATGCTAATTGTATTCATTGAAACATGAATTTAAGAGCAACTATCTTTTTTTTTTTTTATAATTTTATTTTTTTAATGGGGTGACATCAATAAATCAGCATACATATATTCAAAGATAACAAGTCCAGGTTATCTTGTCGTTCAATTATGTTGCATACCCACCACCCAAAGTCAGATTATCCTCCGTCACCCTCTATCTTGTTCTCTCTGTGCCCCTCCCCCTCCCCCTTTCCCTCCCCCATTCCCCCCTCCCCCCCGTAACCACCACACTCTTATCAATGTCTCTTAGTTTCACTATTATGTCCCACCTATGTATGGAATAATACAGTTCCTGTTTTTTTCTGATTTACTTATTTCGCTTCGTATCATGTTATCAAGATCCCACCATTTTGCTGTAAATGTTCCAATGTCATCATTTCTTATGGCTGAGTAGTATTCCATAGTGTATATGTGCCACATCTTCTTTATCCAGTCATCTATTGATGGGCTTTTTGGTTGTTTCCATGTCCTGGCCACTGTGAACAATGCTGCAATAAACATGGGGCTGCATGTGTCTTTACGTATCAATGTTTCTGAGTTTTGGGGATATATACCCAGTAGAGGAATTGCTGGGTCATAAGGTAGTTCTATTTTCAGTTTTTTGAGGAACCACCATACTTTCTTCCATAATGGTTGTACTACTTTACATTCCCACCAACAGTGGATGAGGGTTCCTTTTTCTCCACAGCCTCTCCAACATTTGAAGAGCAACTATCTTTTACTGTTTATCTTATAAATGTGCTCTCTCTTTAGAGTGGGACATTTGAAAATGCTGACAAGCAAAAGTCACCCATGATCTAACTGTTCAAAGATCATTGCTCTTAACCTTTCAAAATATATTTGTATATATGTGTATAGGCCCTTTTCTATGTTTATCTGTTTCTATATATGACTGTGTCTGTGGGCGTGTGTGATAGTGCCAACTAAATTCTCTCTAAGGGCCAGGCAAATAACAGAAATGTGTGAAATCAGCTGGATATAGGTCAATTAGAGAATGATGGCTTTTTGTCAGCAAGAGGCAAGGAATGGGACCATAATGATCAAATTAGAGGAATACTATCTGATTAAGAGTTTATACTTAGCCTAAAGATACTTAAATTCTAATAATGTGTGGCCAAATATAACAATTTGTAGGCTAGATTTACCAGTTTTTTTCATTGGAGGTAATCAAAGTTATTATTTTCTTCTGTATACTTTCAAATATATTCTGTGTGTGTGTGTGTGTGTGTGTGTGTGTGAGTGTGTGTGTGTTCTATGTGTATAAACACATGACTCCATATTCCATCCTCCTCTTTTGTTGAGCAAGTGATAGCATGTCAGTTGTAATTTTTACCTTGACACAAGTGAACCTTTTGGCTGACAGTTTGTTGCCCTGTCTGCATTATCACTTATCTCTCTTCTGACTATTTTCTAGGTTTTTTTTGGTCGTCTTCCCAAGACTAAGACAAGTATAGGCATTCTTCCCTACTACAGTATATCTGCATTTTTTTTTAAGTGAAAAATCTCTTCACTTTAAACTTATGCAATTCCTTGCCCTATTCTCTTCACTTTAAACCTTGAGCCAGATCAAGTTTCTTTTACTTTCTTCCCCTGCCTTGTTAATATTTTCATCACCTATCAGGTATGATTATCTTCAGATTCTATTAGCATTTTTTTATGCGGGCTGCAAGAATCATAAGAGATGCTAATAGGACTAAGCCTTTGCTCGACCTGTGGGTCACCCTATTAGACTCAGCCACCTTCCCCAAATTGAATACTATCTCATCCATCATTGTAAATTCTAAATGTTCTTGCCAACAGCTTTTAGCTTTTAAAGAGCTGCTTTCGATATCTACCATCTGCTACCAACTTTCATCTAACCATGTAACAAATTTAATGAAGAATCTTGTTCAACTAATAAGATTATTAGGCACGATTCTGTTGACAGTGCACACATTGGCAGCTTTTCTTGAGAGCTTTAAAAAAAAATTGCTTGCCTGCTGATAATTTGTATAAAGTAGCACTTTCTCCCAAAGTGCTTAGAGTGAACAAAGTGAAGTGAAAAGAACTGAATTCTAATCTTGCTTTGATTGATGTACAATCTCGGTAGGCAATTGACCTTCATGGACAAGACAGAGTTAGTAATATTCATTTCAGTTAGGTCACAGGTTCATTATAATAAAGGTACCAAACAAATGCAAAAGCAATATTATTAAATGCTTTATGAACTGATTCTTTTCCACTTCAAGGCTGCTCAACGATCAATTGAGAAAATGGGGCAGCAGTGGTATTGCTATTTAAAAATTGCAATTTCGCCCACAAACCTCTGTACTTTCCATCAGCCTCTCCCCTAATACTCCTAATGCAGCAGGCGACTGCTCCGTTTCAGAGGCAAGAGGCTAAGGTTTCCTGAGTGTCTCTTTTCTCTACTTCCAAAATCTTCACTTTGAATCTTTTCTTCACCGCTGCATTGATGATAGCAGGTTCAGCTCTGCGTCCTGGTGTGCCCAACACTCACGAGCTGCCTTCTCTCATCTCTCCCCTGACTGTGCCCCATCGTGCTAGGGTATCGGTTTTCAGCCTTTTCCTTCTCATGGCACACATAAACGAATTACTAAAATTCTTCTGTGCACCCAAACATATATTTTTTTGCCAATAAAAAGTAGGTATAAGTGTGATTCATTTACACCAGATGGCTATTGTTGTGTTAGCTGCTGACATTTTTTTTATTTGGCAGTCTAAGGGGAAAGAGGTCGGTGCCCCTGACTAAATGGTCAGGTACTGCATGTTTTAACCCTTTGAGTACTGAGTTTCTTTCATGCTCGCTGACCCCTGGGAGTGAGTTTTGTTTTTTATTTTTCCAAAAAAATAAAATTAGTTCTAGTTCCAGTTTTATTAAAGTCATGTTTGTTTGATAACCAATTTATGGAAACAAGAAGAACATACACTTGCCTTTTTAAATGTTGCCTTAACGCATGCACGATTGTACTCGGGATGGTCAGGAGGCACGAGGACGTACAGGAACGTTGGTACTACTCAGAGGGCTTTGAAATTGTTGTGGCGCACCTCCATTGACTTTGCCGACAAATGTGCTGTTTCCTTTATCTGAAAGCCTTCCCTTAGTGCAGTGAACCCCTCAAGGCTGCCACTCATTCCACCTTCCTCCTCCTCACCGCAGAATGTCTGTCCTGTCGAGTCACTTCCCACTCACTTCAGCCTCAGCTTCTTGCAGCCCCATCGTCCCCATACTACCCTGCGGGAACTGACGCCTTGAAGGAGGCCACATTCTCATAACTGAATTTGCTGGTTTTTACTCAGTGCTCATCTTTCTTGAATTTCTTCCATCATTTAACACAGTTGGTAATAAGGAATAATCCTGTTTCCATTCTCACCTTCCCAATAAAACCTGATTTCTTTTTCTTGCTCTTTAAATGTAGGTGTTTTTCCATGTTTCGTTCCCAAACCTTGGTGGTCTTATCATGTCACGCACCTTCGTTGGATAACCCCCAAATACCCCGGTCATATTCTGACTGCAGTCTCCAGTTCCAGACCGGCATTGCGAGCAGCTGAAGGGTAGGTATCTCCACAGGTAGGTCATGATGAAGCCATTCAAAAGCGCCATTTGAAAGCTCAGCTTCTCATCTCCTCAGAGGTAGCTGGGACACTTGCCTTCCCTATTTCCTTTCAGATGATTTTCCCCCCTATAAATTGACAATTACTTCTAACGCTGCAAAATAAAATTGGACCCCAGACCTCTAAACTGGTGAAGAATGAGGTGGAAAGCAAGTCAGAAAAAATATTAGAGTGGTGGCAAGCCAAGTGAAATAAACACGAACTACAAGAGAAAACCAGGCGGAGCAGGAAATTAACATGGAGCATTTTTGCTTAGCATTGAGTCAAAAGACCAGGTTACTTGGAAAGCCACATGCAAAAGAATGAAACTGGACTACAGTCTCTCCCCCTGCACAAAAATTAACTCAAAATGGATCAAAGATCTAAACATAAGACCTGAAACAATTAAGTACATAGAAGAAGTCATAGGTACTCAACTCATAGACCTGGGTTTTAAAGAGCATTTTATGAATTTGACTCCACAGGCAAGAGAAGTGAAGGCAAAAATTAATGAATGGGACTACATCAGACTAAGAAGTTTTTGCTCAGCAAGAGAAACTGATAACAAAATAAACAGAAAGCCAACTAAATGGGAAATGATATTTTCAAACAACAGCTCAGATAAGGGCCTAATATCCAAAATATACAAAGAACTCATAAAACTCAACAACAAACAAACAAACAATCCCATAAAAAAATGGGAAGAGGATATGAACAGACACTTCTCCCAGGAAGAAATACAAATGGCCAACAGATATATGAAAAGATGCTCATCTTCTTTAGCTATTAGAGAAATGCAAATCAAAACGGCAATGAGATACCACCTCACACCTGTTCGATTAGCTATTATTAGCAAGACAGGTAATAGCAAATGTTGGAGAGGCTGTGGAGAAAAAGGAACCCTCATCCACTGTTGGTGGGAATGTAAAGTAGTACAACCATTATGGAAGAAAGTATGGTGGTTCCTCAAAAAACTGAAAATAGAACTACCTTATGACCCAGCAATCCCTCTACTGGGTATATACCCCCAAAACTCAGAAACATTGATACATAAAGACACATGCAGCCCCATGTTTATTGCAGCATTGTTCACAGTGGCCAGGACATGGAAACAACCAAAAAGCCCTTCAATAGATGACTGGATAAAGAAGATGTGGCACATATACACTATGGAATACTACTCAGCCATAAGAAATGATGACATCGGAACATTTACAGCAAAATGGTGGGATCTTGATAACATGATACGAAGCGAAATAAATAAATCAGAAAAAACCAGGAACTGCATTATTCCATACGTAGGTGGGACATAAAAGTGAAACTAATAGACATTGATAAGAGTGTGGTGGTTACGGGGGGGGAGGGGGGAATGGGAGAGGGAAAGGGGGAGGGGGAGGGGCACAAAGAAAACAAGATAGAAGGTGATAGAGGACAATCTGACTTTGGGTGATGGGTATGCAACATAACTGAACGACAAGATACCCTGGACTTGTTACCTTTGAATATATGTATGCTGATTTATTGATGTCACCCCATTAAAAAAATAAAATTATTAAAAAAAAAAAAAAAAAAGAGGAACAAAAAAAAAAAAAAAAAAAAAAAAAAAAGACCAGGTTACTCTGTATACCAATGTTTGAATTTCTAAGTTTTTATCAAGGTTCCTGACTGGCAGATACAAAGCCTGGCCCCTCTCCACAGTAACTTACTATTTGAAAATTGCTGTATGATAACAATATCATTTTAGACGAATTCCTTATACTCAGATTTTAAATTTACACATCCTTCATTTTTTCTCTTCCTATGAAATATTGTAATCATACAGAGAAGTATAGATATGATAACAGGTTCTCCATTACCATTAATCACTTTGCCATTTTGTCATATTTGCTTTGGCTATTTGTAAAACGTTTTATCTTGAAACAATTTTAGACTTTAGAAAATTGCAAAAATAATAGTTTGAATATATTCTTCACCTAGCTTCCTCAAAAAAATGAGCACTTTATATAACCATAATAACATGAGTGAAACCAGAAATGAACATTTATATGGTGCCCTTAACTAACCTACTAAATTTATTCAGAGGACCAGGTTTCCCCACAATGTCTGTTTTCTGGTTCAAGCTCCGGCACTGGACCTAGCACAGACTCTCAGTCTTCTTTCGTGTTTCACTATTGGATTCATTTTGAAAAGTACTGGCCAGTTATTTTGTGGAATGGCTCTCACTTTGAATTGGTCTGGAGTTTGTTTTTTTTTCTTTTTGTATTTTTCTGAAGTTAGAAACCGGGAGGCAGACTCCTGCATGTGCCCGACCGGGATCTGCCCAGCATGCCCACCAGGGGGCGATGCTCTGTCCAGCTCAGGCATTGCTCAGTTGCGGACAGAGCCATTCTAGCGCCTGAGGCGGAGGCTACGGAGCCATCCTCAGCATCGGGGCCAACTTTGCTCCAATGAAGCTTTGGCTCTGGGAGGGGAAGAGAGAGAGACAGAGATGAAGGAGAGAGGGAAGGGTGGAGAAGCAGATGGGGGCTTCTCCTGTGTGCCAGGACTGGGAATCAAACCAGGGACTTCCATACGCTGGGCGGATGCTCTACCACTGACCAACCGGCCAGAGCAGTCTGGAGTTTTCTTATGTTTAAATTCATCTTATGTATTTTTAGTGTAAGCAAAAATACCACAGAAATGACTGTGCCCTTTTCAATGCATCATATCAGGAAGTTATCAACCTGGATAGGTTCCATTACTGGTGATGTTCACTTTGATCACTTGGCTAAGGAGATGTTTTCCAGGTTTCTCCATTGTGAAGTGGCTCTTTCCCCCTTTGTAACGAGTAAGTATTCATAAGTATCTAGTGCAGGCATACACTGAGACTATGCAAACATCTTGTTTTTCGCATCTTCCTTACTGATTTTAGCATTTATTGGTGATTTTTGCCTGCAACAATTACTACTTTGATGTTTGCAAATGGTGATTTAAAAAATATTTTCATTGTACCTTCTCTTCCATTTACAGGAGGTCCTCGGGTTACAACAGTCTCAACATAGACGTTTCGAGTTTATGAAGCTCACTCCCATAAAAACTTAAAAAATTGAGACGTGAGTGTTTTGACTTATGCCACTAGCGCCATACTTATGGACTACAGGGGCAAACTAGTTTGGTTGCTCACGGTGGAAGAATATGCGTACAGTGTACAGTACAGTATATTTATGTCCTTTTTCTTTTTCTGCGGCTTAGTTGTGTTTTTATGTTCTAGAGTATGATTTTACAACTGTGTTATGATAGTTAAGTGACTTAGGTTAGGGGCAGGGGTAAGGAACCATTTTGGCTGAGAGAGCCATGAACGCCACATATTTTAAAATGTAATTCCATGAGAGCCATGAACGCCACATATTTTAAAATGTAATGACTCATGTACCTTACGCATTATCCAATAAAAATTTGGTGTTGTCCCGGAGGACAGCTGTGATTGGCTCCAGCCATCTGCAATCATGAACATGAGTGGTAGGAAATGAATAGATTGTAATACATGAGAATGTTTTATATTTTTAATGTTATTATTATTTCTTATTAAAGATTTGTCTACGAGCCAGATGCAGCCATCAAAAGAGCCACATCTGGCTTGCGAGCCATAGGTTCTCGACCCCTGGGTTAGGGTGTGTTTTGACTAACACCAAAATTTGAGTTACATCACTATTGTGGGAATGGAAATGTGTTGTAACCCAAGGACTCCCTGTACTTATTTAGTTAATGAGGAATTTTCTTTCTTCTATAAACGATAGCTATTACTATCATGATTTTGTCACCCAAAATGTCCTAGATTTGGCCATTGGTAGCTCCTTTGAGATGACTCCTACATCCTTTCCATCTACACATCTTTTTTTTTTTTTTGACAGAGACAGAGAGAGTCAGAGAGAGAGGGACAGCTTGAGACAGACAGACAGGAAGGGAGAGAGATGAGAAGCATCAATTCTTCATTGCAGCACCTTAGTTGTTCAATGATTGCTTTCTCATATGTGCCTTGACCAGGGGGCTGTGGCAGAGCTAGTGATCCCTAGCTCAAGCCAGAGACCTTTGGGCTCAAGCCAGCAACCATGGGGTCATGTCTATAATCCCATGCTCAAGCCAGTGACCCTGAGTTCAAGCTGGTGAGCCCACGCTCAAGCCGGTGACCTCGGGATTTTGAACCTGGGTCTTCCGTGTCCCAGTTTGATGCTCTATCCACTGCGCCACTACCTGGCCGGGCTACACATCTTTTTTTGAGTACTTCCTTATTTCCTGGTACCACAATGTTTTATAGGTTTATCCTGTAATTTTCCTACTCCAACCCTAGATTTGTTTTTTAAAATAAACAACATATCATGGAAATCCCCTGTGCCCTGTGAGTACTTTCTTATTCAAATTTCCTTGTTTCCCTCATTAGATGTTTCTACTTTCCTGATATAAAACATGACACTATAAAGATTTCCCTCATGACTTTATACTTTGACTACATGTATGTATATCCATAAATAAGATAGTTTTATTGCATTTTTTATAACACAAGATAAATGAAATAAAATTATATGTAAATAGACTTTTACAAATTGATGTTAATTAAGATGGCTCAAAATCCTATTTATTTTGACTGCTGTATAATATCCCATTGTAGAATTATACCAAATTTATTTATTTGTTATTACTTGATTGACATTTTGAGTGTACCTAATTTCTGCTTTTATATGCATATTCTTTTTTTTTTCTTTAGCAAGAGAGACAGAGACAGAGAGACAGAGAGAGGGACAGATAGGGACACACAGGAAAGGAGAGAGAGATGAGAAGCATCAATTCTTTGTTGTGACCTTAGTTATTCTTTGACTGCTTTCTCATATGTTCCTTGACCAGGAGGTTCCAGCAGAGTGAGTGACCCCTTGCTCAAGCCAGCCACCATGGGTCATATCTATGATCCCATGCTCAAGCCAGTGACCTCACACTCAAGCTGGTGAGCCCGTGTTCAAGCCAGCAACCTTGGGGTTTTGAACCTGGATCCTCTGCATCCCAGTCCGATGCTCTATCCACTTCACCACAGCCTGGTCAGGCTATAAACATATTCTTGTAAGCTATCTGCTCCAATTACTTTGTTAGAGTTACAGTGGATTATATACTTAGTAGTATAATTACTAAGGCTTAGGATATAATGTCTTCAATTTCATTAGATTTTTGTCTCCGAGATGTTTGTTTTTATTTATTCTACAACCAGCCCTGTCCCTATGTCTACACATCTTCACCATCTTTTAGTATTGCCAGTCACGAAATGGTGAATATTGTTTTTACCTGCGTTTCCATAATTACTAGTGGGCTGAGCATTTTTAATGCTTATTGGCCATTTTATTATATATACATAGTGCTTGCAATATTTTGCCTATTTTTCTGTTGGATTGTTATTCTCTCATTGATTTGCAGTTTTGGTACTTTGCTGGTTATCTATAATGCAAATATCTTTTCTCAGCCATTGGCTTATTTTTTAACATGCTTGAAGTGTCTTTTCATTCTTCTAATTTCAATTCAGTCTTCCAAGTGAGTTTCCTAATTGTACATATTAATGAAGTGGCCTTTGGCATGCCACTCATTAATCAATTTCTTTCAGCTAAATTTGTTCACCAGGATTTGAAACAACAGGATGAGTTCAAAGTGAATTTTTGGATTCTAAGATTAAACACCCACTCAGTGACGCTAAAATAAAAAAGAAGAAATAAAAAAGCAACTTTGATCCTTTCACAAGTGAGGTGTAGCCTTCATCTGTTTCTTTGTAATAGAATCTGAGTCTGGGAAGGGGGCTCTTTGATATCTGTAATATCCAATTTAAAATTCACTGAATTCTAGAAATAAAGAACAAGAAGGAACCATAGGGACCATCTGGTTCAGCTTCCTCATTTTACAGGAAATGGAGGCCCAGAGAGATGAAATAAAATATTCTTGGTTGAGATCTAGTTTCTTTTCCCTGCAAAGATCCCAAGTTTTAAAAGGATGGGTTTAGCCCTTCATTCTCCTGAAGGAATGGGATTCTCACCATTTGAGTTGGGCGCACATAATACCCTAGAAGTTTCCCTCACCATTTGAGGCATTACCTACTCCCCACCTCTTTACTATCACTCCTGGAATTGAATATAAGTGCTGGTCAAATGCTTCGGACACATAGCCATTTATATTCCCCTCAACCTAACGGGTATTATAAATCAGTCTGCCGAGTGGATGGGAGACTTCCGTTTTCTCTTTGTTTTCTTTCTCCTCCTCCTCCTCTTTCTATTAAGATCCATTTCCCTTCTCTAGGGAGAGAATACAGAATTTTCTTTCTTGGATTTAGGAAACATGGGTTAGAAATAAATATTTCCAAATGGTTAGATGAGAGTCCCTTGAGCAAGACTAAAATGACTTAGTATTTTTTTCCCACTTATTTTTCTTAAGCAGGGTCTGCATCTAAATGGCCTAAAGGTTTATTTTGGTTAAATCCATGTTCTTTTCTAAATAAAGTGCTAAATGAGGGGTTATATGGCTAGTAAGAATCCTTTTTTTTTTTCTTAAGCTCTAAATATCTATGAATTCAGGATAAGACACATTAAAAGGGGCCTGAGAAAAAGCAGAGCAGGCAACTGAGTGTAAAAATCCTTTGGGACCCCTAGTAATAACCATTGATCTTAACTGGCCAGTGTTGTTAAATCACCCTTGCATTTCTCCTAAGCTGCGTTTTGTGGTGATTGTCAGATTGGTCCGGGTCTTTTCTTTAGAAAACATCTCTCAACCAACAACCCAACATGCTAGAAACCAGATGGTTGGCTCCTGGAG
The DNA here is from genome assembly GCF_036850765.1 of Saccopteryx bilineata. Classification (NCBI taxonomy): domain Eukaryota; kingdom Metazoa; phylum Chordata; class Mammalia; order Chiroptera; family Emballonuridae; genus Saccopteryx; species Saccopteryx bilineata. The sequence continues at coordinate 41,993,425 of NC_089493.1, read as the reverse complement.
GACAGTAGCTGTGTCACCCTCGTTTACCAGTGCTGCCTAGTGATGACAATGATGGTGATGATGGTGGTGAAAACAGAAAAAAGATAATTATGCTTACTACATGCCAGGCATTGTTCTAAGTATTTCATGTGTATTAATAATTCATTTAACGCTAATGAGTCTAGGCAGTGAGTTACCGCTATTACTTCCATTTTCTAGATAGAAGAATGGAGAGGTTAATCAATGATCCAAAGTCATACTGTTTATCAGTCAGGGTCCAAACAGAATGTAGATGACACATAAAAATAGTTAACTTGGAAGGGTTCATTTACAAAATGGGCTAATTACAAATGTGGGTTTAGGGGAAGCATTGATGGGACAAGGAGCAGGCAAGTGGTTGCTGCCCCCAGGACTGAGCGAGCGAGAGGAGGAAGCAGTCAGCATCACTCCGAAGGAGAAGGAGGTGCTTGAAACCAACTGAGACTTGCAGGAAGCAGTGACCTCTGGTTAAGGGCACTGTTGGCCCAGGGCAGCCTTGCAGAGAAGGAGCCAAACAAGAGACAAAACACTCTAATTGCTCTTTCTTCAGTGGTAGACTTGGGCAGAACTTCAAGTTTATTGAAGCCTGTGCTGTTACTCACAGTCCAGTATCAGGGCTGATAGCAGGGTCTACCTGCCATACACCAGATAGTAAGTAGCAGAGCTGGGATTTGAACCCAGTCATTTTAACTCCAAAGTCTGTATTTTTGTCTGCTGTACCGTATAGTGCCTGTAGATTGAGGAAGCCGTACAGCACACTGTTACTAGCATATAATTGCAATGTGTGGAATAACTCATCTAAGAAGCAATGACTGGTTCAGTAGATCGTTGGGCAGGTTTACATGATGCTAATGTTTGTCCAGAGGACAAAAGAACCATAAGTATCATGTTGATTTCATTATTTACTTATTTTTATGTACCTAGTTTGATGTGGAAAGGTTTCTAAAGCAGTTTGGCTCAACTTCTTATCATTAATCATATATTGGCCTGACCTGTGGTGGTGCAGTGGATAAAGCATCGACCTGGAAATGCTGAGGTCGCCGGTTTGAAACCCTGGGCTTGCCTGGTCAAGGCGCATATGGGAGTTGATGCTTCCTGCTCCCCCCCTTCTCTCTCTCTGTCTCTACTCTCTCTCTCTCTCTCTCTCTCTGTCTCTCCCTCTTCTCTCTAAAATGAATAAATAAAAAAAATTAATCATATATTGATCTTTGCTTTATAGGTTGAGCAAAAATATACTTATTTCCCTCCAATTACATATTCTTTCCTTATGGAGTTGTATTTTTTTGGTCGATTATTCCAAAATAATTGGATTACCATTGATCTGTGGTTGAAAGTTGCTAAGAGTTAGATTGCTTCCTTTTAGTTACCAGTTTGGGAGGAGGTCACATAAATTGAGTTGAATACAGGATCAATTTTTTTTTTTTAATTCAGTGAGAGGAGAGGAGAGGAGGCAGAGACAGACTCCCACATGTGCTCTGACCAAGATCTATCCGGCAAGTCCCCTAGGGGGCAATGCTCTGCCCATCTGGGGCATTGCTCCATTGCTCAGCAACAGAGCTCTTCCTAGTGCCTGAGGTGGAGGCCATGGAGCCATTCTCAGCACCTGGGACCAGCTTGCTCCAATCGAGCAATGGCTGCAGGAGGGGAATTGAGAGAGAAAGAGAGAAAGAGAGAGAAGTGAAAGGGGGAGGGGTGGAGAAACAGGTGGGTGCTTTTCCTGTGTGCCTTGACTAGGAATCAAACCTGGGACATCCACACGCTTGGGCCAATGCTCTATCACTGAGCCAACTGGCCAGGTCCAGGATAAATTTTATAATCAATTGCCTATTATTTCAAGAATTACCCATCCCTGGGTTAAAATATTTAGATTTTAGTGCTATTTCAAACTTAGTTTCTATTTTACATAATGGAAAAATCCTGGGGCATTGTGTGTTCATTCTGGAATAGGAACACTTGGCTGAGGAATTTTTGGTTCTGTATGAAAAGTACCAGTAATTGAGGCGGAGCATGGCAGCGAGTTCCTTCCTGGGAAAGTGGCCTGAAGGCATATCTCATATCAGAGGCATCATCAAGGAGGTAGCCCCAGGGAACGCACAGCCTAAGGACAAAGGAAAGAAAACAGAGCCAGGAGGAGTACTCAGAGTGCAGTTTTGGAAAGATGTGTATGCCTTTGATTTTCTTTTTTAATCTTTGGGAGTTGAAAAATTGCCAACGGGAATATGAATGTATGGTTCAAATGCAACTATCTGAGTTGCAGTTTACTCTGCAGTTTCAAAAACATAGTGTCAGAAAAGCAGTGACAAGACTCCAGCTTCTGTAACTTGTACACACTGCCAGCCTCGGTCCAGCTGCTCCGGAGGGGAAGCACCCTGGCACTTGGGCAGCAGAGAGTTCTGTTTAAACGAAGGAACTCATTATATGAGAAAATAATAGGTAAGGTGCTAGACTCGAAGATCTTTCCTCTCAATTACTCACACACAAAGCATGGCATAGAAGCTTGATTCACTCTCCTTTTCTTTCTTTTGTGAGGTGTAAACAACATTCAATTGCCAAAGAATGTGGAGAACAGTTTCAGGGTCACAAACATGACAACTGGTGTGTTTTGTGGGTGGTGCCCTGTCACGGAGCTCTGCTGTGGGGAGCGTAGGCTCTGTGGGGTGTGGCAGGCTGCTCTACCAGAGATATTTCTGTGTTCCCATCCTCCTCTTCCCTTCCTTCAGGAAGAGAAAGTTGTCAGCTACATCACATGCAGGCAAGGACAGAACGTAATTTTAAAACACATTTCTCTTGCTCTTTTAAAAGTATCCCTTGGGCCCTAGCCAGGGAGCTCAATGGATTAAGCATCGTCCCAAAGCACCGAGGTTCGATCCCTGATCAGGGCATGTACGAGAAGCAATCAATGAGTACACAACTAAATGGCATAATGAGTTGATGCTTCTCTCTCTCTCTTTCTCTTTCTCTCTCTCTTTCTCTCTCTCTTTCAAATCAATGGAAAAATGAAAAGTAACCCTTGTGTGGCTTCCATTAGTTGTGTGCATGAATGAGTGCCTGTTCTGGACAGAGGGATAGGAGAGATGCTGGAGCTGGTCCTCACCCAGCCTTTCTGGGGTGTCCTGCTCACTTGAAAGTGACTGTTTACGTAAAATGAAAGAACTGATCATTAAAAGGGTAACAGCTGTGGCTCAGGGCTTTTGAGGAAGGAATCTGGTGCGGGATAACAGGTTGCTATGCCTCAAAGAACTACCACGAGTAATTCTCTCTGGCATTCTTGGTGGCGGCTAGAACGCAGGCCCAAGCTGTGGCACCTTGCTTTGGCCCCACGTTTTGGAGAGCTTTGCTGGTGCAGGTAGCACTTCGCCTCCCTTTGGCCTCACTCTTCCTGGATGGTCACAGCCTGCATTTCCACTTTCTCATGCTGGTGAGAACTGACCTATGAGGCCTTTTTACCTGGCTCAGCAGGGAGGAGTTGGCTCCTAGTCATGCGGCAGAATAAGGAAATGAAAAAGCCTGGATCCAAAGGGTCCTGGCTGATTTGGCAGGAAGCTTCTTTCTTGAACTTAAACATGGGGAGTGTACAGCCCGGCCCTGAAGTACGGCCACCATCTTAGCTCCTGTGGTTCCTATGGGAACTGGAGACATCGCCCAGTCTCTCTGCAGTTGGGAAATGATTTATCAATCGTACCCCACCAGCAGCCCTCAGCTTCATCTGTGCCTTGTGATGGGGCTCTGCTGGGTTGGACTTGCTCTCCAGACACCTGAAGGGCCTGAGCAATTCCATGACAGGACACAGAGCAGAAGGGGTGTTGGTCCTTGGATAAATCGGAAGTCCTGCTATTTACTGCCACATGGATGCTTCAGTCTCACTCGCTAGGAATTCCTGGTGAGTGTTATTTGCATCCCAAACCATATTGCTTAGTTGTGGTTTATAGAGCATATAATCTCACTTCCATAAAAGGTCACCTTATTTGTAAAATTGTTTGCAAAAAGTATAAAAGGCAGACATTTTATCCTGGGCCAAGTGATTTGAATACCTGGGTGCAAAGCACTGGATGAGTTCATTTTTTAACATATGTTTTAAACTAAAAAAACTATAGAACAGGGGTGCTGTCTTTGCAGACATTTATTTGAAATTGGAGTCAAAAGCTGTCAGGCTTCTCTTGGAAAGTCTTGTGCTGGGTCTGAATTTCTTCAACCAGCCTTTGCGGGGAGCTGGTTGGTGTTGCCTGGTACAGATTCCTGTGGCAGACGTGGCAAAGAGTGTGTATTCCTACTTGACCGAGTGGCTTAGGCACACAGTGTTAAGCAGGTGTGGCGGGGATACCCAGATTGGAATGGAGCTCTGCTTCATGCTTTGGGCCTGAGCAGCGGCGCAGTCTCCAAACAGGGCTCAATGAGAGGCTCCTGCATTTTTAGCACTACTGTTCTTTTCCACGAGATGTTTAGATCAGAGAGAAGCCTAGAGCATTAGGACTTCAGGGCAACGAGACTGGGCTAACATGTACAATTGCTCACTGGGCTGAGGGGAAAAAAAAAATCACCGGGTGTGCTCTGAACAAATGAGAGAAGATCACTTTCCTGTCGCTGAGAAGGGCGTGGGCTTGAGTCCCATGGTTCCTTCTTTTGTTTCCTTAAGTTAAAAGGGCAAGTGTGATCTCTTTGGAGGTGACCCAGAGGCTCTGTCCCTGGATTTTTATTAAATAAGAGCTTTTCTACATCAGACCACTCGCCCCAGACATGGGCATAGGATACTTTTTTTTTTCTTTGTAAAGTAGAGAGCTTATGAGAGATTGTAGGAGAGAAAATGTAAAGCCAGGGCCGGTCTGGCGAGACGGACAGGCTGTTCATTGCCAAGTCCCCGTGGAATGCCTGCTCTGTAGCAGGTCCCAGTGCGGCGGGCATTTATTGGTCCTCTGTGTGTCCCACACATCCATGTATCTGTACCTCTATGTGCAGATTATAATATACTGCCCTTGTCCCCAAGGGACTTATGACCTTTGGCTCTCTCCTTACAACTTTCTTGGAGACCAGAAGCCATTGCAGCTTCAATTTGGTGATATCAGGATTCAATTAAACTCGAAATATTGATTGGGTATCTGCCTTGTACCCAATTCTATGCTAGTACTCTTTAGGTACTTTATCAGAAATTATTCTAGCCTTCCAGAGACCCGAACACGAGACAAGAAAGGCTCAGAAAATAGGAGTAAATGTTATTGAATGCTCTAAGAACCAGGCACCCCAAGGCTGCTCTGCCTGAAGATTTTGTCCACGAGCAAGGCGATACCATACTTTGTTGAGGAAATCAAATCTCCTTAATCTTTTCTTCCTCAATTTGTTCTGCGGTTGCAGGGTTGCTTCAGTGGCTTTCTTTGTGTTGGTAATTGGTTCTGAATACTTTCTATTTATTCCTTAATTAATTTATTCTTGAATATGTTTAACAACTATCTACATGCCTCCCATGTGTGAGGTATGGTGGTAGGCATGGGAGGGGGAACAGAGGGCAAGGCAACGTTCCCCTGGCCCACGGAGTTTACTTTCACTCAGGAGAGATAGCTGTTAAACTAATTATGTATTGAGTTAATTGTACATGCTAAACAGAGGAGGCAAAACACATGTTAGAGGAACATATAACAAAGCATGCGCCCTGGTTCGAAGAATCAGAGAAGGTTTTTAAAGTGAAGGATGTTTGAACTGAGCTTTGAAGGATGAGGAGGAATTAATTAGACAAAGGAATAGGGAGGAGCATTTGAACCTGAAAGAATAGTATATGCCAGGGGTCCCCAAACTTTTTACACAGGGGGCCAGTTCACTGTCCCTCAGACCACTGGAGGGCCGGACTATAAAAAAAACTATGAACAAATCCCTATGCACACTGCACATATTTTATTTTAAAGTAAAAAAACAAAACGGGAACAAATACAATACTTAAAATAAAGAACAAGTAAATTTAAATCAACAAACTGACCAGTATTTCAATGGGAACTATGCTCCTCTCACTGACCACCAATGAAAGAGGTGCCCCTTCTGGAAGTGCGGTGGGGGCCAGATAAATGGCCTCAGAGGGCCGCATGCGGGGACCCCTGGTATATGCAAAGGCCTGGGGCGGGTAAGATCGTGGATGTTAGTCTTTATCTTTGCTTTTACAGTGAGAAGTGTTTGAAGGATTTTAAGTATCACAGTGACATGAGCTAACGTGCATTTGGAAGCTACGGTTTTGGGCACAGTGTTGAGAACAGGTTGGAGGGAGGAGAGAGTGGAGCCAATTGTGTCAGCGCAGGGAGGAGCTGAAGGCTTCATAACAGTGTGGTAGAGATGGAAAGAAGTGAACAGGTAAAATAGGACTTGGAGTCTAGGGGTGAGGGAAAGAAAGGCATCAAATGCCCTGGCTAGTTAGTTCAGTTGGTTAAAACATCCTCCCAAAATGATAAGGTTGTGGGTTCGATTCTTGGTCAGGGTACACACAGGAAGCAACTAATAAATACACGACTGAGCGGAGCAACAACTGAATGCTTTCCTTCCTGATCCCCTCTCTCTACCTTCTTCTCTCCATCTCTTTAAAGAATAAATTAAAAAATTAAGCCTTGGCCAGATAGCTTGGTTGGTTGGAGCACTGTTTGGAAGCACAGATGTTGCTGGTTCTATTTCCGGTCAGGGCACATACAGGAACAGCTCTGTGTTCCTGTCTGTCTCTCTAAAACAAACACACAAACAAACAAGGTATCAAAGAAGTCAGGCTGGGATGCACCAGGCTTGGTGTGAGGGAGGGGTTGATGAGTTCAGAGTGACACATGATGATTTGGAGGTACCTTAATCCTTAATCCTCACATTCATTACATATAGATTTGGCAACATGGCTCTATTTGCTTAAAGGTTACACCCTGTTTCCCTTTTCAGGCATTCAGCAGAGTGTTTTTAGAATCCAGCCATTCCACACTCAAGAAGTAAAACTAAGCTCAGTTCTCTTGAACCGAATGCTTCCTCAGTTACACCTGTTGACTGGTTTTTTGGTTTAGCTTTCACATATTTACCGCCAGATACTTGTTGTTCACGGTATTTCAGCATGGATGCTAATACCAGGGTTCTATGAGATCAAGAAAATAAAATAAGTTTGATTCCCTTTTGTGGTGGCTTTAGTCCATTCCTTGGAGACTGTTTTGGTAACTTCCTGGAGTACTGAGTGTCATGGTGTAGAGGCTTTCCCAAACTACGGCCCGCAGGCCGCATGCGGCCCCCTGAGGCCATTTATCCTGCCCCCGCCGCACTTCCGGAAGGGGCACCTCTTTCATTGGTGGTCAGTGAGAGGAGCACTGTATGTAGCGGCCCTCCAATGGTCTGAGGGACAGTGAACTGGCCCCCTGTGTAAAAAGTTTAGGGACCCCTGGTTTAGAGGTAAGCATGTTTTGTTTCAGTAACTGGATTGCACATTTCTTTGGTGTGATGTTTACAGCATATAACTCCTGATCAATTATTTAATTAGTGAGAGTGGCCAGTAAATCCTGCTAAGTTTTATACATTATTACAGGATCAAAATGGAACTCAAGGTCATTGACAAAAGCGAGGTGTTTAAATATCATTTGGGTTGTGTTCAATCAATAACCAAAGCAAACACACATAAATTTACACACATACAATTGGATATGCTTGTCATATATTAATTGAACATTTACCATTGAGCATAATGCTAGGTCCTGGGGATGCAAAGTTATGCAAGGCATACGCCTGCCTTTGAAAGGCTCAGTCGCTCTGGAGATGTGGAACCTACATGCAGAGAGATGACCATGTGAGGGAATGTAGTCTGTGTCATCTGGGTTCATGAGAAGTTCTGTTTCTAAAATCCTGGCCATAGAAGGAGACATCATGAAAGGAAAGGTTTGTGAGGTCTTTCAAGCAAGTGTGGGGCTTGGGTAAGGTAAGTCGTGAGGTATAAGTGGGAGAGTGGGAGAAAACCATAGGGCTAGGGGAGGCATTCTGGCATTTTGAGAGAGAACGAGGGAATGTGTTTGCCTAGTTTCCTGAAGGGCATTATATAAGAGGGAGTGGGAGAAATAGGCCTCAGATGCCTTTGACTTCTAGGCTGTGGCATTTGGAGCTTCATCTGGTATGTGGATGCTCTCTGATGATAGTTTGTAGATGGCATTTTGAAAATATCAATCTATCCAAAAAAGCTGTGGTATGTATATACAATGGAATATCACTTGGCCATAAAAAAATGAAATCTTACCATTTGCGACAGCAAGGGGGTAGACCTAGAGGGTATTAGGCTCAGTGAAGTAACTCAGTCAGAGAAGGACAAATACTATATAATTTCACTTATATGGAGAATCAAAAGAACAAAATAAATGAATAAGCAATTGAAACAGATTCATAGACACAGAAACTAGACTGGTGGTCACCAGAGGGAAGGGCAGTGGGGGGCTGGGAGAAAAAGGTGAAGGGATTAAGAAATACAAATTGGTCGTTTCAACATAGCCATGGGGATGTAAAGTACAGCATAGGGAATATAGTCAATAATATTGCGATAACTATGTATGGTGCCAGGTGGGTGCTGGAGATATTGGTGGGAACGCTGTAAAAAGTATATGGTTGTCTAGCCTAGTATATGTGTGGTATACCTGAAACCTATACAAAATATTATTTAGGGTAGACTGTAACTAAAAAAAAAAAAAAAAGACTATCTGTCAGTGTTTATTTGGCGTGCTGGAGAAACTAGATGTAGGGGAGATATTTAAGAGACATTTAGCTACAGCTGTCATTGCAAGACTTACAAAAATTAAATCTAAGGACAAAGAGGCAAGCTGATTGTCATTAAGCAGCTGGGATGAAGCAAAAGCCAGGTCGCCAAGAATTTATCACTGTGAAATGTAGTTTTTCTTTTTGATTTCCTATTGTGGAAAATAAAGAAGGATTGGGTCTGGACTGTGATAGACTTGCACATCCACAGATCATCTCTGGTTGCAAGTGGGTGTTAGTATGAGAAGAGAGGCATTCCTGTTCACTGGAAGGTGAGTCCTTCAGTGAGAGCACGCTGTGTCCATCTTATACCCTCTGAACACAGAATGCAGTGCCTGATGAACTGGTGGTTTTTGACAATCTTCCTGAATAATTGAAAGTCATTAAAGAGAAAAGTGGATAAACAACAGAATTGCCAGAGGAAAAGTAAAAGAAGAAAATAAGGAGGTGATCCAGAGAAACAGGAACTTTCTTGAAGTTTCCTTCGAGTGGGGGAAACTGGAGAAGAAAAATTATTATATAATGTGTCAGGGTCACTGCTTTGCAAGTGGCAAGGATGGAGCCAGACCTGCCAACCTCAGTTAAAAGGGATTTATGGTAAGGATTCAAGGGAGAGTCAAGGAAGACAGGAAATGACCTCGGGATAGTTAGTCCTGGAAGATCTGGTCACCTGCTCACTTATTCAGCAAAAGTAAATAACCTCTTACTCCAGGGAAACCGCGCAGTTGGGATGCTTGGACTGAGGGAGCGGCGTGAGCAAAGGCATGGAGGTATGAGAAGCAGGTGACAGCAGATACCGCAGGTGTTTGGGACTGGCTGGAGCAAACAGAAGTTACACACTGGCAGCTGGCCGAGGTGTAATATTTGGCTGGAAGGTGTTTTGTTTTGTATTTTAAATTTATATTAATTGTCAATGCTATAATTAGAGGATTTCACACAAAATACCCATTTTGTTTATCTATTATTGTATAAGAAATCATCCCATACTTAGTGATTTAAAATTTAAACCTACTTTTTTTTTTTGTATTTTTCGACGTTGGAAACAGGGAGGCAGTCAGACAGACTCCCGCATGCGCCCGACCGGGATCCACCCAGCATGCCCACCAGGGGGCAATGCTCTGCCCATCTTGGGGCGTCGATCTGCCGCAATCAGAGCCATTCTAGCTCCTGAGGCAGAGGCCACAGAGCCATCTTCAGCACCCGGGGCAAACTTTGCTCCAATGGAGCCCTGGCTGTGGGAGGGGAAGAGAGAGACAGAGAGGAAGGAGAGGGGGAGGGGTGGAGAAGCAGATGGGCGCTTCTCCTGTGTGCCCTGGCTGGGAATCGAACCCGGGACTCTTGCACGCCAGGCCGACGCTCTACCACTGAGCCAACCGGCCAGGGCCTTAACCCTTATTTTTTTAAACTTTCATGGTTCTGGGAATTGACTGGGCTCAACTAGGAGATTTTCATCTGGGTCTTTCATGTGGTTGCAGTCAGAGGGTGGCTGGAATTGGAATCATCTGGAAAGCTCACCCACATCTCTGGTGGTTGCTAGGACTTCAGCAGGACCTGTCAGCCAGAACTTCTACATATGGCCTCCCCATGTGGCCTGGGCGCCTTCACAGCATGACTGGTGGGTTCCAAGAGCAAGCCTCACAGAGACAGAAAGTGGAAGCTCCATGTTCTTTGTAGGTTGGCCTGGAAATGGATATAGCATCACTTCCACCATATTCTACTGATCAAGCAGTATTATGAGCTGAATCGTTTCCCCCAAATGTTAATGTTCTAATCTCCAGTACTTCAGAATATAAGTGTATTTAGAGGGAGACTTTAAAGAGGTTATTAAGTTAAAACGGGGTTGTTTGCATCATTCTTAATCCAACAAGACTGGTATCCTTATAAGAAGAGGAGATTAGGGCACACAGAGAGAAACCAGACATGTACACACATAGACCAAGGGGTGACTACATAAGGACACGAGCACACATAGACCAAGGGGTGACCACGTAAGGACACGTGCACACATAGACCGAGGGGTGACCACATAAGGACACGAGCACACATAGACCAAGGGGTGACCACGTAAGGACACGTGCACACATAGACCGAGGGGTGACCATATAAGGACACGTGCACACATAGACCGAGGGGTGACCACATAAGAACACGTACACACATAGACCGAGGGGTGACCACATAAGGACACGTGCACACATAGACCTAGGGGGGACCACATAAGGACACGTGCACACATAGACTGAGGGATGACCACATAAGGACACGTGCACACATAGACCGAGGGGTGACCACATAAGGACACGAGCACACATAGACCGAGGGGTGACCACATAAGGACACGTGCACACATAGACCGAGGGGTGACCACATAAGGACACGAGCACACATAGACCTAGGGGTGACCACATAAGGACACGTGCACACATAGACCTAGAAGTGACCACATAAGGACACGTGCACACATAGACCGAGGGGTGACCACATAAGGACACGTGCACACATAGACCTAGGGGTGACCACATAAGGACACGTGCACACATAGACCGAGGGGTGACCACATAAGGACACGTGCACACATAGACCTAGGGGGGACCACATAAGGACACGTGCACACATAGACCGAGGGGTGACCACATAAGGACACGTGCACACATAGACCGAGGGGTGACCACATAAGGACATGAGCACACATAGACCTAGGGGTGACCACATAAGGACACGTGCACACATAGACCTAGAAGTGACCACATAAGGACACGTGCACACATAGACCGAGGGGTGACCACATAAGGACACGTGCACACATAGACCTAGGGGTGACCACATAAGGACACGTGCACACATAGACCGAGGGGTGACCACATAAGGACACGTGCACACATAGACCGAGGGGTGACCACATAAGGACACGAGCACACATAGACCGAGGGGTGACCACATAAGGACACGTGCACACATAGACCTAGGGGTGACCACATAAGGACACGTGCACACATAGACCGAGGGGTGACCACATAAGGACACGAGCACACATAGACCGAGGGGTGACCACATAAGGACACGTGCACACATAGACCGAGGGGTGACCACATAAGGACACGTGCACACATAGACCGAGGGGTGACCACATAAGGACACGTGCACACATAGACCGAGGGGTGACCACATAAGGACACGTGCACACATAGACCTAGGGGTGACCACATAAGGACACGAGCACACATAGACCGAGGGGTGACCACATAAGGACACGTGCACACATAGACCGAGGGGTGACCACATAAGGACACGTGCACACATAGACCGAGGGGTGACCACATAAGGACACGTGCACACATAGACCGAGGGGTGACCACATAAGGACACGAGCACACATAGACCGAGGGGTGACCACATAAGGACACGTGCACACATAGACCGAGGGGTGACCACATAAGGACACGTGCACACATAGACCGAGGGGTGACCACATAAGGACACGTGCACAGATAGACCTAGGGGTGACCACATAAGGACACGAGCACACATAGACCGAGGGGTGACCACATAAGGACACGTGCACACATAGACCGAGGGGTGACCACATAAGGACACGTGCACACATAGACCTAGGGGTGACCACATAAGGACACGTGCACACATAGACCTAGGGGTGACCACATAAGGACACGTGCACACATAGACCGAGGGGTGACCACATAAGGACACGTGCACACATAGACCGAGGGGTGACCACATAAGGACATGAGCACACATAGACCTAGGGGTGACCACATAAGGACACGTGCACACATAGACCTAGAGGTGACCACATAAGGACACGTGCACACATAGACCTAGAGGTGACCACATAAGGACACGTGCACACATAGACCTAGGGGTGACCACATAAGGACACGTGCACACATAGACCGAGGGGTGACCACATAAGGACACGTGCACACATAGACCTAGGGGTGACCACATAAGGACACGTGCACACATAGACCGAGGGGTGACCACATAAGGACACGTGCACACATAGACCGAGGGGTGACCACATAAGGACACGTGCACAGATAGACCGAGGGGTGACCACATAAGGACACGAGCACACATAGACCGAGGGGTGACCACATAAGGACACGTGCACACATAGACCGAGGGGTGACCACATAAGGACACGTGCACACATAGACCGAGGGGTGACCACATAAGGACACGTGCACACATAGACCGAGGGGTGACCACATAAGGACACGTGCACACATAGACCTAGGGGTGACCACATAAGGACACGTGCACACATAGACCTAGGGGTGACCACATAAGGACACGTGCACACATAGACCGAGGGGTGACCACATAAGGACACGTGCACACATAGACCGAGGGGTGACCACATAAGGACACGTGCACACATAGACCGAGGGGTGACCACATAAGGACACGTGCACACATAGACCGAGGGGTGACCACATAAGGACACGTGCACACATAGACCGAGGGGTGACCACATAAGGACACGTGCACACATAGACCGAGGGGTGACCACATAAGGACACGAGCACACATAGACCTAGGGGTGACCACATAAGGACACGTGCACACATAGACCTAGGGGTGACCACATAAGGACACGTGCACACATAGACCTAGGGGTGACCACATAAGGACACGTGCACACATAGACCGAGGGGTGACCACATAAGGACACGTGCACACATAGACCTAGGGGTGACCACATAAGGACACGTGCACACATAGACCGAGGGGTGACCACATAAGGACACGTGCACACATAGACCTAGGGGGGACCACATAAGGACACGTGCACACATAGACCGAGGGGTGACCACATAAGGACACGTGCACACATAGACCTAGGGGGGACCACATAAGGACATGAGCACACATAGACCTAGGGGTGACCACATAAGGACACGTGCACACATAGACCGAGGGGTGACCACATAAGGACACGTGCACACATAGACCGAGGGGTGACCACATAAGGACACGTGCACACATAGACCTAGAAGTGACCACATAAGGACACGTGCACACATAGACCGAGGGGTGACCACATAAGGACACGTGCACACATAGACCGAGGGGTGACCACATAAGGACACGAGCACACATAGACCGAGGGGTGACCACATAAGGACACGTGCACACATAGACCGAGGGGTGACCACATAAGGACACGAGCACACATAGACCGAGGGGTGACCACATAAGGACACGAGCACACATAGACCTAGGGGTGACCACATAAGGACACGTGCACACATAGACCGAGGGGTGACCACATAAGGACACGAGCACACATAGACCGAGGGGTGACCACATAAGGACACGTGCACACATAGACCGAGGGGTGACCACATAAGGACACGTGCACACATAGACCGAGGGGTGACCACATAAGGACACGTGCACACATAGACCGAGGGGTGACCACATAAGGACACGTGCACACATAGACCTAGGGGTGACCACATAAGGACACGAGCACACATAGACCGAGGGGTGACCACATAAGGACACGTGCACACATAGACCGAGGGGTGACCACATAAGGACACGTGCACACATAGACCGAGGGGTGACCACATAAGGACACGTGCACACATAGACCGAGGGGTGACCACATAAGGACACGAGCACACATAGACCGAGGGGTGACCACATAAGGACACGTGCACACATAGACCGAGGGGTGACCACATAAGGACACGTGCACACATAGACCGAGGGGTGACCACATAAGGACACGTGCACAGATAGACCTAGGGGTGACCACATAAGGACACGAGCACACATAGACCGAGGGGTGACCACATAAGGACACGTGCACACATAGACCGAGGGGTGACCACATAAGGACACGTGCACACATAGACCTAGGGGTGACCACATAAGGACACGTGCACACATAGACCTAGGGGTGACCACATAAGGACACGTGCACACATAGACCGAGGGGTGACCACATAAGGACACGTGCACACATAGACCTAGGGGTGACCACATAAGGACACGTGCACAGATAGACCTAGGGGTGACCACATAAGGACACGAGCACACATAGACCGAGGGGTGACCACATAAGGACACGTGCACACATAGACCGAGGGGTGACCACATAAGGACATGAGCACACATAGACCTAGGGGTGACCACATAAGGACACGTGCACACATAGACCTAGGGGTGACCACATAAGGACACGTGCACACATAGACCGAGGGGTGACCACATAAGGACACGTGCACACATAGACCTAGGGGTGACCACATAAGGACACGTGCACACATAGACCGAGGGGTGACCACATAAGGACACGTGCACACATAGACCTAGGGGTGACCACATAAGGACACGTGCACACATAGACCGAGGGGTGACCACATAAGGACACGTGCACACATAGACCGAGGGGTGACCACATAAGGACACGTGCACACATAGACCTAGGGGTGACCACATAAGGACACGAGCACACATAGACCGAGGGGTGACCACATAAGGACACGTGCACACATAGACCGAGGGGTGACCACATAAGGACACGTGCACACATAGACCGAGGGGTGACCACATAAGGACACGTGCACACATAGACCGAGGGGTGACCACATAAGGACACGAGCACACATAGACCGAGGGGTGACCACATAAGGACACGTGCACACATAGACCGAGGGGTGACCACATAAGGACACGAGCACACATAGACCTAGGGGTGACCACATAAGGACACGTGCACACATAGACCTAGAAGTGACCACATAAGGACACGTGCACACATAGACCGAGGGGTGACCACATAAGGACACGTGCACACATAGACCTAGGGGTGACCACATAAGGACACGTGCACACATAGACCGAGGGGTGACCACATAAGGACACGTGCACACATAGACCTAGGGGGGACCACATAAGGACACGTGCACACATAGACCGAGGGGTGACCACATAAGGACACGTGCACACATAGACCGAGGGGTGACCACATAAGGACATGAGCACACATAGACCTAGGGGTGACCACATAAGGACACGTGCACACATAGACCTAGAAGTGACCACATAAGGACACGTGCACACATAGACCGAGGGGTGACCACATAAGGACACGTGCACACATAGACCTAGGGGTGACCACATAAGGACACGTGCACACATAGACCGAGGGGTGACCACATAAGGACACGTGCACACATAGACCGAGGGGTGACCACATAAGGACACGAGCACACATAGACCGAGGGGTGACCACATAAGGACACGTGCACACATAGACCTAGGGGTGACCACATAAGGACACGTGCACACATAGACCGAGGGGTGACCACATAAGGACACGAGCACACATAGACCGAGGGGTGACCACATAAGGACACGTGCACACATAGACCGAGGGGTGACCACATAAGGACACGTGCACACATAGACCGAGGGGTGACCACATAAGGACACGTGCACACATAGACCGAGGGGTGACCACATAAGGACACGTGCACACATAGACCTAGGGGTGACCACATAAGGACACGAGCACACATAGACCGAGGGGTGACCACATAAGTACACGTGCACACATAGACCGAGGGGTGACCACATAAGGACACGTGCACACATAGACCGAGGGGTGACCACATAAGGACACGTGCACACATAGACCGAGGGGTGACCACATAAGGACACGAGCACACATAGACCGAGGGGTGACCACATAAGGACACGTGCACACATAGACCGAGGGGTGACCACATAAGGACACGTGCACACATAGACCGAGGGGTGACCACATAAGGACACGTGCACAGATAGACCTAGGGGTGACCACATAAGGACACGAGCACACATAGACCGAGGGGTGACCACATAAGGACACGTGCACACATAGACCGAGGGGTGACCACATAAGGACACGTGCACACATAGACCTAGGGGTGACCACATAAGGACACGTGCACACATAGACCTAGGGGTGACCACATAAGGACACGTGCACACATAGACCGAGGGGTGACCACATAAGGACACGTGCACACATAGACCGAGGGGTGACCACATAAGGACATGAGCACACATAGACCTAGGGGTGACCACATAAGGACACGTGCACACATAGACCTAGAGGTGACCACATAAGGACACGTGCACACATAGACCTAGAGGTGACCACATAAGGACACGTGCACACATAGACCTAGGGGTGACCACATAAGGACACGTGCACACATAGACCGAGGGGTGACCACATAAGGACACGTGCACACATAGACCTAGGGGTGACCACATAAGGACACGTGCACACATAGACCGAGGGGTGACCACATAAGGACACGTGCACACATAGACCGAGGGGTGACCACATAAGGACACGTGCACAGATAGACCGAGGGGTGACCACATAAGGACACGAGCACACATAGACCGAGGGGTGACCACATAAGGACACGTGCACACATAGACCGAGGGGTGACCACATAAGGACACGTGCACACATAGACCGAGGGGTGACCACATAAGGACACGTGCACACATAGACCGAGGGGTGACCACATAAGGACACGTGCACACATAGACCTAGGGGTGACCACATAAGGACACGTGCACACATAGACCTAGGGGTGACCACATAAGGACACGTGCACACATAGACCGAGGGGTGACCACATAAGGACACGTGCACACATAGACCGAGGGGTGACCACATAAGGACACGTGCACACATAGACCGAGGGGTGACCACATAAGGACACGTGCACACATAGACCGAGGGGTGACCACATAAGGACACGTGCACACATAGACCGAGGGGTGACCACATAAGGACACGTGCACACATAGACCGAGGGGTGACCACATAAGGACACGAGCACACATAGACCTAGGGGTGACCACATAAGGACACGTGCACACATAGACCTAGGGGTGACCACATAAGGACACGTGCACACATAGACCTAGGGGTGACCACATAAGGACACGTGCACACATAGACCGAGGGGTGACCACATAAGGACACGTGCACACATAGACCTAGGGGTGACCACATAAGGACACGTGCACACATAGACCGAGGGGTGACCACATAAGGACACGTGCACACATAGACCTAGGGGGGACCACATAAGGACACGTGCACACATAGACCGAGGGGTGACCACATAAGGACACGTGCACACATAGACCTAGGGGGGACCACATAAGGACATGAGCACACATAGACCTAGGGGTGACCACATAAGGACACGTGCACACATAGACCGAGGGGTGACCACATAAGGACACGTGCACACATAGACCGAGGGGTGACCACATAAGGACACGTGCACACATAGACCTAGAAGTGACCACATAAGGACACGTGCACACATAGACCGAGGGGTGACCACATAAGGACACGTGCACACATAGACCGAGGGGTGACCACATAAGGACACGAGCACACATAGACCGAGGGGTGACCACATAAGGACACGTGCACACATAGACCGAGGGGTGACCACATAAGGACACGAGCACACATAGACCGAGGGGTGACCACATAAGGACACGAGCACACATAGACCTAGGGGTGACCACATAAGGACACGTGCACACATAGACCGAGGGGTGACCACATAAGGACACGAGCACACATAGACCGAGGGGTGACCACATAAGGACACGTGCACACATAGACCTAGGGGTGACCACATAAGGACACGTGCACACATAGACCGAGGGGTGACCACATAAGGACACGTGCACACATAGACCGAGGGGTGACCACATAAGGACACGTGCACACATAGACCTAGGGGTGACCACATAAGGACACGAGCACACATAGACCGAGGGGTGACCACATAAGGACACGTGCACACATAGACCGAGGGGTGACCACATAAGGACACGTGCACACATAGACCGAGGGGTGACCACATAAGGACACGTGCACACATAGACCGAGGGGTGACCACATAAGGACACGAGCACACATAGACCGAGGGGTGACCACATAAGGACACGTGCACACATAGACCGAGGGGTGACCACATAAGGACACGTGCACACATAGACCGAGGGGTGACCACATAAGGACACGTGCACAGATAGACCTAGGGGTGACCACATAAGGACACGAGCACACATAGACCGAGGGGTGACCACATAAGGACACGTGCACACATAGACCGAGGGGTGACCACATAAGGACACGTGCACACATAGACCTAGGGGTGACCACATAAGGACACGTGCACACATAGACCTAGGGGTGACCACATAAGGACACGTGCACACATAGACCGAGGGGTGACCACATAAGGACACGTGCACACATAGACCGAGGGGTGACCACATAAGGACACGTGCACAGATAGACCTAGGGGTGACCACATAAGGACACGAGCACACATAGACCGAGGGGTGACCACATAAGGACACGTGCACACATAGACCGAGGGGTGACCACATAAGGACATGAGCACACATAGACCTAGGGGTGACCACATAAGGACACGTGCACACATAGACCTAGGGGTGACCACATAAGGACACGTGCACACATAGACCGAGGGGTGA
Source organism: Saccopteryx bilineata (assembly GCF_036850765.1). Lineage (NCBI taxonomy): Eukaryota > Metazoa > Chordata > Mammalia > Chiroptera > Emballonuridae > Saccopteryx > Saccopteryx bilineata. The sequence goes on along the minus strand of NC_089493.1, from coordinate 41,974,108 downwards.
CCACATAAGGACACGTGCACACATAGACCTAGGGGTGACCACATAAGGACACGTGCACACATAGACCGAGGGGTGACCACATAAGGACACGTGCACACATAGACCTAGGGGTGACCACATAAGGACACGTGCACACATAGACCGAGGGGTGACCACATAAGGACACGTGCACACATAGACCGAGGGGTGACCACATAAGGACACGTGCACAGATAGACCTAGGGGTGACCACATAAGGACACGAGCACACATAGACCGAGGGGTGACCACATAAGGACACGTGCACACATAGACCGAGGGGTGACCACATAAGGACACGTGCACACATAGACCGAGGGGTGACCACATAAGGACACGTGCACACATAGACCGAGGGGTGACCACATAAGGACACGAGCACACATAGACCGAGGGGTGACCACATAAGGACACGTGCACACATAGACCGAGGGGTGACCACATAAGGACACGTGCACACATAGACCGAGGGGTGACCACATAAGGACACGTGCACAGATAGACCTAGGGGTGACCACATAAGGACACGAGCACACATAGACCGAGGGGTGACCACATAAGGACACGTGCACACATAGACCGAGGGGTGACCACATAAGGACACGTGCACACATAGACCTAGGGGTGACCACATAAGGACACGTGCACACATAGACCTAGGGGTGACCACATAAGGACACGTGCACACATAGACCGAGGGGTGACCACATAAGGACACGTGCACACATAGACCGAGGGGTGACCACATAAGGACACGTGCACAGATAGACCTAGGGGTGACCACATAAGGACACGAGCACACATAGACCGAGGGGTGACCACATAAGGACACGTGCACACATAGACCGAGGGGTGACCACATAAGGACATGAGCACACATAGACCTAGGGGTGACCACATAAGGACACGTGCACACATAGACCTAGAGGTGACCACATAAGGACACGTGCACACATAGACCTAGAGGTGACCACATAAGGACACGTGCACACATAGACCTAGGGGTGACCACATAAGGACACGTGCACACATAGACCGAGGGGTGACCACATAAGGACACGTGCACACATAGACCTAGGGGTGACCACATAAGGACACGTGCACACATAGACCGAGGGGTGACCACATAAGGACACGTGCACACATAGACCGAGGGGTGACCACATAAGGACACGTGCACAGATAGACCTAGGGGTGACCACATAAGGACACGAGCACACATAGACCGAGGGGTGACCACATAAGGACACGTGCACACATAGACCGAGGGGTGACCACATAAGGACACGTGCACACATAGACCGAGGGGTGACCACATAAGGACACGTGCACACATAGACCGAGGGGTGACCACATAAGGACACGTGCACACATAGACCTAGGGGTGACCACATAAGGACACGTGCACACATAGACCTAGGGGTGACCACATAAGGACACGTGCACACATAGACCGAGGGGTGACCACATAAGGACACGTGCACACATAGACCGAGGGGTGACCACATAAGGACACGTGCACACATAGACCGAGGGGTGACCACATAAGGACACGTGCACACATAGACCGAGGGGTGACCACATAAGGACACGTGCACACATAGACCGAGGGGTGACCACATAAGGACACGTGCACACATAGACCGAGGGGTGACCACATAAGGACACGAGCACACATAGACCGAGGGGTGACCACATAAGGACACGTGCACACATAGACCTAGGGGTGACCACATAAGGACACGTGCACACATAGACCTAGGGGTGACCACATAAGGACACGTGCACACATAGACCGAGGGGTGACCACATAAGGACACGTGCACACATAGACCTAGGGGTGACCACATAAGGACACGTGCACACATAGACCGAGGGGTGACCACATAAGGACACGTGCACACATAGACCTAGGGGGGACCACATAAGGACACGTGCACACATAGACCGAGGGGTGACCACATAAGGACACGTGCACACATAGACCGAGGGGTGACCACATAAGGACATGAGCACACATAGACCTAGGGGTGACCACATAAGGACACGTGCACACATAGACCTAGAAGTGACCACATAAGGACACGTGCACACATAGACCGAGGGGTGACCACATAAGGACACGTGCACACATAGACCTAGGGGTGACCACATAAGGACACGTGCACACATAGACCGAGGGGTGACCACATAAGGACACGTGCACACATAGACCGAGGGGTGACCACATAAGGACACGAGCACACATAGACCGAGGGGTGACCACATAAGGACACGTGCACACATAGACCTAGGGGTGACCACATAAGGACACGTGCACACATAGACCGAGGGGTGACCACATAAGGACACGAGCACACATAGACCGAGGGGTGACCACATAAGGACACGTGCACACATAGACCGAGGGGTGACCACATAAGGACACGTGCACACATAGACCGAGGGGTGACCACATAAGGACACGTGCACACATAGACCGAGGGGTGACCACATAAGGACACGTGCACACATAGACCTAGGGGTGACCACATAAGGACACGAGCACACATAGACCGAGGGGTGACCACATAAGGACACGTGCACACATAGACCGAGGGGTGACCACATAAGGACACGTGCACACATAGACCGAGGGGTGACCACATAAGGACACGTGCACACATAGACCGAGGGGTGACCACATAAGGACACGAGCACACATAGACCGAGGGGTGACCACATAAGGACACGTGCACACATAGACCGAGGGGTGACCACATAAGGACACGTGCACACATAGACCGAGGGGTGACCACATAAGGACACGTGCACAGATAGACCTAGGGGTGACCACATAAGGACACGTGCACACATAGACCGAGGGGTGACCACATAAGGACACGTGCACACATAGACCGAGGGGTGACCACATAAGGACACGTGCACACATAGACCTAGGGGTGACCACATAAGGACACGTGCACACATAGACCTAGGGGTGACCACATAAGGACACGTGCACACATAGACCGAGGGGTGACCACATAAGGACACGTGCACACATAGACCGAGGGGTGACCACATAAGGACACGTGCACAGATAGACCTAGGGGTGACCACATAAGGACACGAGCACACATAGACCGAGGGGTGACCACATAAGGACACGTGCACACATAGACCGAGGGGTGACCACATAAGGACATGAGCACACATAGACCTAGGGGTGACCACATAAGGACACGTGCACACATAGACCTAGAGGTGACCACATAAGGACACGTGCACACATAGACCTAGAGGTGACCACATAAGGACACGTGCACACATAGACCTAGGGGTGACCACATAAGGACACGTGCACACATAGACCGAGGGGTGACCACATAAGGACACGTGCACACATAGACCTAGGGGTGACCACATAAGGACACGTGCACACATAGACCGAGGGGTGACCACATAAGGACACGTGCACACATAGACCGAGGGGTGACCACATAAGGACACGTGCACACATAGACCTAGGGGTGACCACATAAGGACACGAGCACACATAGACCGAGGGGTGACCACATAAGGACACGTGCACACATAGACCGAGGGGTGACCACATAAGGACACGTGCACACATAGACCGAGGGGTGACCACATAAGGACACGTGCACACATAGACCGAGGGGTGACCACATAAGGACACGTGCACACATAGACCTAGGGGTGACCACATAAGGACACGTGCACACATAGACCTAGGGGTGACCACATAAGGACACGTGCACACATAGACCGAGGGGTGACCACATAAGGACACGTGCACACATAGACCGAGGGGTGACCACATAAGGACACGTGCACACATAGACCGAGGGGTGACCACATAAGGACACGTGCACACATAGACCGAGGGGTGACCACATAAGGACACGTGCACACATAGACCGAGGGGTGACCACATAAGGACACGTGCACACATAGACCGAGGGGTGACCACATAAGGACACGAGCACACATAGACCTAGGGGTGACCACATAAGGACACGTGCACACATAGACCTAGGGGTGACCACATAAGGACACGTGCACACATAGACCTAGGGGTGACCACATAAGGACACGTGCACACATAGACCGAGGGGTGACCACATAAGAACACGTGCACACATAGATCTAGGGGTGACCACATAAGGACACGTGCACACATAGACTGAGGGGTGACCACATAAGGACACGTGCACATATAGACTGAGGGGTGAACACATAAGGACACAGCCAAGGAGAGAAGCCTCAGACGAAACCAAACCTGATGATTCCTTGATTTTGGACTTCCAGCCTCCATAACTATGAGAAAATTAATTTCTGTTCTTTAAGCCATCCAGTCTTGGTTATTTTGTTATATAGCAGCCTGAGTGGACTGATAAGCATACCACTGATGGGTTGGGGTCATAGGGTGACAAGACTGCCTCTCTCCATCCGCTCACCATCCATCTCTGTGGTAGCAGTGTAGAGGTTGTGCTGAAGGCTAGTGCTCAGAGGCAAAGGGTCCAGCTAAGGAGTCCTTTCAATAGTCAGATGAGTGGCAGGTGATGAAGAGGCATATTGGGAATGGGAGAAACAAAGCTTTAAAACTTTAAAGTGTAAAATTGGCTCTATTTAGTATTTGGGTATTTTGGGTGGGTAACACCAATGACTACCAGATGGGAGTAATACCAGATGGGTGTCCCACAGAGGGGGAGATTTGGTTGGCAACATTCCAACAGCACCCTTCACTGATAGGAATTTATCATGGCATGAAGTAATATAAGATGCATATGGCTGTGCCCCAGAAATTAGAGCCCCTTATTTTACCTTCTTTCTAGGCAAGGTGAGCTAAGGCTCTGTGCTGTGGGGGGATGGGAGAGGGTTATTGGCAAAGGTCACTCCCTCCTTTTCCAAGGGGGCCCTGGGCATACACACACCTCACCAGGGTGCACAGAGTAGCTCTGTGTCCAGCTGGGTTGGGCTCTGGCCCCACAGACATGTCCAGGACCAGGGACAGAGATGGTACCTTCTCTGCGTCCTGGCAGCTGCCACCAAGAAAGCCCTAAAGATCCCAACATCCTCATTCTCTTGTGCCCAGTGGACTTTGTTCCCAGGGGAGCTTGTTAATAAGTCACCTCTCTAGAACAGCTATGATGGTAAAACCATATGTGTGTGGGGCAATATTTGACCAGTGAAAATGGATTAATTTACAGTTTGTGATCATTTGTACTAGGAGCTGAAGTTGACAATTTCTTTAGAAATATCAGAGAGGAAAAAAGAGGGGGGAAATAACCAAATGAGAATAGACAAGATATCAAGAGAATGCTTACCTCCTTGAGGAAAGGAAGTGCTTCCTAGTGCTTTAGAAAAGTCATTTGCATATAAACAAGTCCTTTTGGGCTGAGGCCAGCACAGCTCAAGCTGCCCTCTCAGAGTTAATTATAAGTCATTTTTCTCCTTTAATTAAAACCATGTCTCTTCCACTGCACCTTCACTGCTGTGATGACGCGTGCACTTGAAATTAAGAAAATCACATTTCCTTGTTCACAATTACCATTTCAGACTTTCTTTATTTAAGCTGGTCCACTTTCTCAAATACTGGAATACAAATTGGGGGTGAAAAAAAATGGATGACAAGAATTTACAGCCTGACCAGGCGGTGGTGCAGTGGATAGAGCATCGGACTGGGATGCGGAGGATCCGGGTTCGAGACCCCGAGGTCACCAGCTTGGACCCAAGGTCACTGGCTCGAGCAAGGAATTACTCAGTTTGCTGTAGGCCCACGGTCAAGGCACATATGAGAACGCAATCAATGAACAACTAAGGTGTCACAATGAAAAACTAATGATTGATGCTTCTCATCTCTCTCCGTTCCTGTCTGTCTGTCCCTATCTATCCCTCTCTCTGACTCTCTCTCTGTCCCTATATGTAAAAAAAGAATTTACAAAACTTTAATACAAATGAATGTTGTTAGATCTGTTATCCTACCATCCCCATCTCCCTTAGTTTCTGTTTTCCTGCTGGAAGCCCGAGCTGGGCGAGGGCCCTGGGCTTCCACGAACATGTTAACAGCCAGCCAGAGTGGTCCTCTTCTCAAAGTGTATCTCCGGCAAGTTTCAAACCCTCCATGTCTTATATGGCAACTGTACTGGGAATTTTCCCTCTAAAAGATGCACAGAGATTATTTTGATTAAGAGAAAAAAGAAGTCTAGATAGTTTCATTTGAGATTACAGCACCCTCCACTCACGTCATGCACATCCACAATGCCACCGCTGTTTTCTTTCCCTGACCTTTGGGTTCCTGCTCTGGCACTTCCACTCTAAGGTTGGAACGTGAACACAATGGCTTCTTGAATCACCACGCTGGGCACACACAGCCCTCAAGCTCTCTCTATGTGTGTGTGTGTGTTTTTCTTCTCATATCTGTTTAAATATTTCAGCTCAGCATGCAACGTGTTTGAAAATGGCTCAGATGTAATTACTAACAGTGTTACTTCTCTGCTGAAGCCTGTAATTCCCTCTTGATTAAGACGGCGAAATTGATTTGGCTGCGATTGCATGCAAATAAACTGACATTGGGAGAGGTGTGGTTTTTCAGTTTGCAGTACGTCTGTGATTTCAGTCTAGTAGTCAAGTTCCCCCCACCCATATGGTTTGGCTACAGCATGTATGTGGATTAATACCTGTCTCCTAGGCTCAGATGGAAACTACAGCCTCAAAAGTTCTCATCTGGAGCCTTTGTTAGTTGTGCCTATCAACCACAGCCATCTCCGTTCTTACATTTATCAGAGTAATTGAAGAGGAATGGGCTCTCTCAGTTGAACTGGCTGACAAAAGGTCATGGTACTTCAGAAAGACACAAGTGGAGGAGGGGACTAGAAACATATTGTAAGGCAGTGAACTGATTTGATAATTCACTACCACAAAAGAGTCTGTGCTACATTCTCCAGTCAGGCATTGAAGACTATTGTTTCTTAAAGTAATTGGTCACCAGTTCATATTTATTTGGAACACAATTTGCAGCCACACGGCCTCTTAAGGCTAAGAAAAAAAATGCTTTTGGAGGACATATTCTTCCACCCAAACGGACTTTGTGTTGCCTGGAGTGCCCATGTAAGAGGGTTCAGAAGGCTGAAGGCTGAGGAGGGCAAATCTGGGGCAATTGGTTGGCAGGGATTTCTTGGCAAAATTAATATGGAAAGTGTATAATTCAAATGAATTGTCTGAATCAAGAGGAATGCCTTTTTGAGTGTGTGTATGTAATTATTCTGTGGAATTAATTTGTTCCAAATCAAAGGAGACTAAAGAGACCTGACAGCTAAGTACAATACCTGACTCCAGGCTGGATCTTGTGTTAGAGGAGAAAATTGCTACAAAGGACATTGTGAAATCACCAGGCAAAATTGGGATATGGAGACAATAGATTAAATAAAATTATTTCATCAATGTTAAAATGGCAGACATTGATGACCATAGTGTGATTACATAAGAGAATGTCCTGCCTGACCTATGGTGGTGCAGTGAGTTAAGTGTCAACCTAGAATGCTGAGGTCGCTGATTCAACCCTGGACTTGCCTGGTCAAAGCACATATGAGAGTTGATGCTTCCTGTTTCTCCTCCCTTCGCTCTCTCTCTCTTTAAAATAAATAAATTCATTTAAAACAAAAAGAAAAAGAGAATGTCCTAATTTTAGGAAATACGTGATGTGCTTAAGTGATTAACTTGCTCTTAAGTGATTAAAAAACTATATATATGTATGTTACATGTATATAGCTTATATATATGAGATAAAGGGGAAAAGAAAGCAAGTGGTTAAATAAATAGGTAAAATAGGTGAATTTGGTAAAGGGTATATGGGTGTTCTTTTCTCTGTTCTTAGATTTGCAATTTTTCTATAAGTTTGAAATTATTTCCAAATAAAAAAAGGGAGTTGTACCTTTAGATATCTGACCCAAAGCTTGTCTAATCCAAAGCTCTTTTGCCATGGGGTAAGTAAAAATGCTGACTTTGCTTTTCTGGTGTCATTGAACAAGTTTTAGTGTGCTATGTCTTTCCCGTGTCCTCTTTTCTACACAGACCCTTCACTGGGAGAAGATACCAAAACCTCGTTTGTTGATGAGATAGATGTTGAATTATCGGGATGTATGACAAGAGCAGCCGTATTTTGCTAAAGTCAAAATCCTGGCAGAATGAAAGAAACATAAATCATGGATGTGTATCCATGTGCCTGCTGACTCCACTGCCAGGAATGCTGGTTTAGGACAGCAGCCCTCTGGCTATTCCCCCTTTCTCTCCTCTCTCCACCAGGCTCCCTCCTCGCACTTAGAATTACCTGCATCCAACATCGGCTTCCCCTTGTGATTTCCTCTTTCAATCAGAATTCTTCTGTCCAGGCTTTGTCCATTCTCACGGTCAAGTTCCCATAGTTTCTCATACTCCATCCCAAACTACAACTTTCCTTAATTTCCATTCATCATTTCAAGCCAAACTTCATACAATTCAACCAACCAAATCTCTCTGATTACTTGTATTTTTTTTTCTTTTACATAATGTGACTTTTTTCTGATAACATGAAAATAATGCATGTTTGTCATAGATGATTTGGAAAAAACAGAAAAGTACATAAAGAAAATAAGTCACCGATAACACCACCAGTTAAGACTGATAATCCCATCACTCAAGACAATATTATATTTTGATATATTTGCTTTCCCTTTTTTGTATGGATATATTTGTGTATGTATATACATTGTATATTATATAAGGTCTTTTCTCTTTTTTCCCCATTTAACTTTCCACTGTAATGTCATTAAACATTATTTCAACACATAATTTTTTTAACAGTTGTATGATTTTCAGTTACATGGAGGAACTCCTATGCTAACATCCAGCTGTTACACAATATAGTAGCTATAGGGAGGGTGTCATTCAACAAGTATTTGCATCTTCAATCTAGTTGGTTGGTACATCTCTTATGATTGGTTGAGCTGTTGGTTTTGATTGGTTGATGTGTTGATTATAATTATAATTGGTTGTGCCTGTTTTAAAATATTTTGAATATCACTTTTACAGTTTTAAAATATTTTGAATATCACTTGAAGTTATGCTATCAAAGAGTTAATCTTTCTTATACCATTGGTCATTTAAATTGTATTTAATTCATGCTATTATTAGTAATTCTATTTAAAAAACTTACATGTAATTTTTTCTTATAAACAGCTGGTAATTTTCTCTTGTTAAATTTTTATAAATTCAATAACAAGCCAAATATATGATTATTTTAGAGGCTTGTTTCTATGCATATGTCTGATGCATATTTCCCTGCAGACAGATTAGTATACTGCTGCCAGAAGGACATGGGTTTCACTGAACCCTGCAAGCCTGAATGTTATCATTTTACAAATGTCTTTGCTAATCTGATAGCTGAAAATAGTATCTTCCTTTAATATATATTTCTTTGGGTTATATTCTTTTTGTTTTCATGATGGAGCAGACAGCTTTTTAAAAAATTAAATCTATTAGCCTGACCTGTGGTGGCGCAGTGAATAAAGCGTCAACCTGGAAACGCTGAGGTTGCCGGTTCAAAACCCTGGGCTTGCCTGGTCAAGGCACATATGGGAGTTGATACTTCCTGCTCTTCCCTCCTCCTCTCTCTCTCTCTCTCTCTCCTCTCTATAATGAATAAATAAAATCTTTAAAAAAATTAAATCTATTGGGGTGACATTGGTTCACCAAACCACACAGGTTTCAAGTGTACAACTCAACAAAACATCATCTGCACACTGCATTGTATGCCTATTGCTCCAAGCAAAGTCTCTTCTGTCCCCATTCCCCCCGCCCTTTGCCCACTGCCACCTACCCTCAACCCCCTTTCCCTTTGGCTAACACCACACTGTTGTCTGTGTCTATGTGACATATATGTATATATATATATATTTTTTTTCTTAATCTCTTTCCCTTCTTTTATCCAACCCCTTTCCCTCTGACAGCTGTAAGTCTGTTCCATGTATCCCTGCCTCTGTTTCTATTTTGTCAGTTTATTTTGTTCATTGGATTCCACATATAAGCGAGATCATATGGTACTTGTCTTTCTCTGACTGGCTTATTACCGTACTAACCTTCAGGTCCATCCATGCTGTTGGAAAAGGTAAGATTTCCTTTTGTTAAATGGCTGAGTTGTATTCCATTGTGTAAAGGTATCATGGCTTTTTATCCACTCATCTACTGATGGGCACTTGGGTTGCTTCCAAATCTTGGCTATTGTAAATAATGCTGCAGTGAACATAGGGGTGCATATATTTTTTCAAATTAGTGTTTCAGGTTTCTTTGGATATATTCCCAGAAATAGGATCATTGGGTCATAAGGCAGTTCTATTTTTAAGTTTTTAAGGAAACTTCATACTGTTTTCCACAGTGGCTGCACCAGTCTGCATTCTCACCAACAGTGCACGAAGGTTCCCTTTTCTCCACGTCCTTGCCAGCACTTGTTGTTTGTTGATTTATTGATGATAGCTATTCTGACAGGCATAATGTGAAATCTCATTGTGGTTTTAATTTGCATCTCTCTGATGATTGGTGATGTTATTTTTCATATGTCTATTGGCCATCTGTATATCCTCTTTGGAGAAATATCTATTCAGGTCCTTTGCCCATTTTTTAATTAGGTTGTTTGTCTTCTTGATGTTAAGCAGTATACATTTTTTATATATTTTAAAAATTAACCCCTTATTAGATGTATTATTGACAAATATGTTCTTGCATTCAGTGAGATATCTTTTCATTTTGTTCATGGTTTCCTTTGCTGTGCAAAAAGCTTTATAGTTTGATGTAGTCCCATTTGCTTCTTTTTTCCATTTTTCCCCTTGCTCTCTTCTGGTTATATTCTCAATGTGAACATTTGAATATTTTTTACAACCTGTTTTGCGATTTTTCTCTCCTCACTTTTCTGCTCTATATTTCATTAATGTTTCAGCTCTGTCTTTACTCTTTTATAGTAGATGTGACAGCTGTCCCTTCACTGATTGCCAGGATTTGTTTGGCTACTCTCCTTGGCAAGGCTGGTGCCACTTTCTTCTTTTACAAACCCAGTTGCAGGCCTTCTAAAGCAGTTCCTAGTTGGAAAAGGTTGTTTTTGCGTTTGGAGATGAGTTATGTTGTGGGGCAACTATGTTGCTTTCTGTGGCTGTGTTGCCGCCTCACCTATAATCTAAGTTCTCCAAGGGCAAGACCTTTGTCTTTTAGTAAAAAATAAAATATTTCTTTGGAACTGGTTAGATGATCTCTGTCAGTATAACAAATAGACCAAAACATAGAGGTTTACAACAATTCATTATCTGGCATGGTTTTGTGTGTGTGTATGAGTGTGCATGCTAAGTTTGTGTATGTTAGCTGGGCTATTCTTGCTTGAGATCTCTCTTGCATTTGTACTCAGATGGTGGAAGACACTAGAGTCATCTGAAGTTTGATTGGGTTGGACATAGAAGATAGTTTCATTTTCTTTTTTTTTTTTTATTAAGTTAGAGGTGGGAAGGCAGAGAGACAGACTCCTGTATTTGCCCTGACCAGGATCCACCTGGCAAGCCCCTTATGGGGCATGCTCTGCCCATCTGGGGCCATTTCTCTGTTGCTCAGCAACCGAGCTATTTTAGTACCTGAGGTGAGGCTGTGGTGCCAACCTCAGCACCCAATGCCATCTTCAGCATCCAGGGCCAACTTGCTTGAATAAGCCATGGCTGTGGGAGGAGGAGAGAGAGAGAGTGAGAGAGAGAGAAGGGGAGGAGGAGGGGTGAAGAAGCAGATGGTTGCTTCTTCTGTGTTCCCTGACTGGGACTTGAACTAGGGATTTCCACCCACTGGGCTGATGCTCTACTGCTGAGCCAACAGGCCAGGGCCAGAAGATAGTTTCTTATCTCACATGTCTGACTCCTCATATGAGATAGCTGGAACAGCTAAGGGCTGTCTGAGCATCTCTTTCTCTCTCTCTCCCTCTGTCATGTGGCCTTTCACATGGTTAGCTTGGGCTTCTTCAGTGCATGGAAGTCTCAGGGTTTTGCCTCTTTTACCTGGTGATTCTCCCAGAGCAAGCACTCCAAAGAGATCAAGGTGGAAGCTGCAAAGTTTCTGGTAATGTGGTCTTAGAAATCATGCAGCTTCTCTGCAGCTACATTCTATTGTTCAAAAGCAGTCACAGGGTCTCAAAAGTGAGAGCCCTAATTACAGAGGAGGGAATGGTGTAGGGGAGTAAAAACCAGGAGGTAGGGTTGGAGGGGTGTCTTTGGAGACAAGCTCTCACGGGTGGCTAGTGTTGATTATGTTAGGTCCATATTTAGCATTCAATAAATTCTTATTAAATGAAAACCTAAAAACTTGAGATAAATTGTTTTCTGAAAATGCCATTTGACCTTTAATTTCCTTTGCTGATGGGGTGGGCCCAGGGAGTGAGCATGAAAACTGAGACTTTGGCATAGCTGCGATCTCATTTCTGAAGACCAAGTAACCTCAAAGAAGTTCACTTATGGGTGTAATTATATCCTACTGACAACTGGATGTTTTATTCCAACGTTCTATTATCCTTAGTTATCTAACCAACATTTTCCTATTTATCCTCATTTTTTGCCTCTGAATAGGGAGGCAGCTGTGTCGATGCCAAATTGCCCATCACACACACTGTTCTTAAACATTATAAAGTTACTGCAATGCCATTGCATAGCCTTTCTAATGCATACCATTAGAAGTTGGGTGTTGGTTACAGTGACCGTCCGTCCACTCACAAGAGACCTGGAACTCAAGGTTTGTTTCTGAGTATGGGTAGGGGGCAGGGGACAACCATGTGTCTCTGCCTAACTCAATCAGGGATGTTTTTGGTCAACTCTGCTTTGGCCTAAAGTGTAAAATCGATCCATTCATTTCCCACACAATAACAACTTCTGATTGCCTTCAAATAGAAAACACATGTTACTTTAAGATTGTATTAATTCTGTTAAAGATGCTTCCTCATTAACCTCATTTAAGATTGCTGTATATACTACATGCCTTTCCAGAAACATACCGCAGAGGAGGGAAGGCCTGTATGTCTAGATGCAAAACCTCTCAGCCTACACTGAAGGCCGTATCCATAACATAGCTGTGAGGCAGGGATCCAGAGCTGGAAGAAACCACTCAGAAGACTTGAGTGGCATTTATGGACTTCTGAAAAGGGTTGCAATAAATAACTTTGTCTAGTTTCAGCACTAAGAACAGTCTCAACACCGTACCCACACAACTGGGAAAGGGATGGAGCGCCATTTCTCTGGCAGCATTTTCTGAGCGAGCTCAGGCACACCGGGAGACCAAAGTGGGTTAACCCCCTGCATGCCCTCTCCACGGAAATCAGGCAATCAGAGGAGGAGCCTCTGCGTAGGCCCATGGAAGGCGGCTTCACGTCCTCTACACGTGTGCCTGCCGGTATCTGAAACATCAGTAGGTGTGGCGGTTTCTCTGCTGTAAGCTTGCAGGTCTCCTGCTGCACGGGGAAGCCTGGCAGTGGAACAATTCTCGCACACATTTGGAAACAAACGCTCCCATGTTCCTTTGGGGGACTTGCACAGCACACATCGGTTTCAGCTCCGCAGCCTGCAAAGGCCCCTAGCAGGGAAGCGGTTTGTGTCACAGCCCCTTTTCAAAAAGCCAGAAGAATCTCACCACCCCTTCCCTCCTCTGGGGCTGGCTTCTAGCTGAGTGGAGGGGATTTGGAGGGGATTTGAGGTGGGTGTGACTCTGGTGGTTCGGTTTCTAGGAAATAAAACAATCCTTTCCTTTGACCTTAAATGCGATTCCGATCAGCCTCTCCCTGGCACGCAGCCTTCTCTGTGCAGCCTGTTTGCTGGCAGTGTAGCCTGGGCTTCAGCGTTAGGCTTCTTCCGTCACCAGCAGCTTGAACTCTGAGTGGGAAGCCCCGGGATTCAGAGCTCAACTTCTGACTCTGCTATTGGCTGACACCGGAGAAGTTCAAAACCCGGCTCAAAGCCTGGCTCCTCCGATAATTGCTTCTCCTCCCTTATCTGTAAATGAGGGAAGTGACTAGGTCTCCTTTAACACTCAGTAGATGGCAAAATTACAGGGGCTTAAGGAAGGACTTACACCTAGTGATTGGATGGTCTGGAGCCACGCTTTGGAATTATCACCTGATCCCAAATGGCACGCATCATACTCTCCGGAGGGAAGTTGAAAAGCAAGAATCAAAGAAATTAAGGACGAAAGGAATGTACAACAAACTCCCTCACAAACCAGGGATTTGATTAATCCCAATGGAGTCACGAATCCGAGGGGAGTTTTGTTTTTCACATACTCCACGACGCACGGTGCCCCTGTGCAGAAACAGAAATCCTGTCATTTATCTGGCGCTGCCTTTCCCCCTCTGATCTGAGGTTTCATAGATTTTGGCTGTGCAATTGGTAACTAAGAAAGCACACATTTTTATGTAGCACCTGCAGTAAAGTCTAGGCTAGGTTATCAGGTAGCTTTTGAAGTCTAAAAACTCAATATACGAATGATAATTCTTTTTTATTGTTAAGGAAACACAGATTTTGTTTAATCAATGGAGATAAACAAGTTTAACTACAAAATCAACAGAATTAGAGGCAGACAATCCATACGGAGTGATAATGAAGCGTGCAAACCGAAGTCGATGTGCAGAGGAGCGTTGTAAAAAGCAGGGAGGACTAGGCAGATGTCAGGAGGATGTAAGAACCCCCATGGGGCTTTGTTAAACATGTAAATTCCCGGAGATTCTGATTCAGCAAACCCGTTCTGAGGGCAATGAACCAGAGTTTTAAGTCAGTACCCCAGGACTTCTGATACTCTGGGGTCTGTACTGAGAAATGCACTAGGATTCTAAAGTGGATTTTGACCTAAGCAAAAAAAGCCAAAAACAGAGATTTAGAACCCAGGTAGTTTAAACTATACTCAGGATCCATTCATGAAATCCTATTGTCCTCAACGAGTGAAGCAATCTATGTATTTGTTAGGGAATGAGTTTGGCTGTGAGTTACAGAAACCTGCAAAACCGTGGCTTACACTAGTGAGGATTTTCATTTTTTTTGGAGGGGAATGGGTAAAGAAGAGGTGGGCAGTCTAGGTATGGTGGACCCCCAAAGGATATGTCCATATTCACATCCCTGAAACTGTGAATATTACCTTATATGGGAAAAGGGTCTTTGTAGGTATAATTAAGCTAAATATCTTGAGATCATCCTGGGTTATCCGGGTGGGCCCTAAATCTAATGACAAGCGTCCCTTATAAAAGTGAAACAGAGGTTGATAATGTTAGACAGGACAGGGTCTCAAGGTCTGGGCCATTCTTACTGTAAGGTATTTTTCCCCGCCGAGAAGGAAGGAAGAGGGCTCGGAGCCGCAAAGTGTGGAATAAGTAAATAGCTTTATTGAGTACAGAGCGCACACCCCGCCCACCCGGCAAGGTTCCCTGGCCCCGAGGAAAGAAACATGGAGGCTAGGGAAGTTGCACTGATTAAACCGTGTGGGAGATATTTAAAGGGTCCCTCTAGGGAAGTGGAGCTACTATGACGTGGTAAAATTTCACTGGCTGGCAGACAATCGCTTCTTTCCAAATGGTTCCTGGGAAGCTTCCTTTGGCGGGCTTGATTGTGGGCAGTCCTAGCCAAAGTGGGCGGGTCTGAGTCCCTACGCGACCATCCCTCCATCCACCGACCTTACACTTACTAAGTGCTCTTCTTGCTAAATGTTAAAATGTAGCATAGCATTTCTTAGATGGAGCTATAAACAGGATGAGCTGACAAAAACTCAAGGGAATGAAAGTAGCCAACTGTAAAGAAAAATCAACATGTAATTAACAGAATAGTGTATACGAGCAATGGGTAAGCCTCCCTTCAGGGAGGTAGGCCTCTGCATATATGTAAACCCCCAGGTTCCTCTACTTGCTGCAAGTAAATAAAACTACCTTGTGACAAGCTGTGTGTCATTCTTGAATAGAACACCCCAAGCAGTGAACCCCTGGAGTTTGGTAACAATTAAACTGAAGAGAAGGCCCTGATGTGACTACAGAGGCAGAGGTTGGAGCGATATGGCCACAAGTCCAGGAGCAGCCACCAGAAGCTGAGAGAGGGAGAGAATGGATACTCCCCTAAAGCCCCCGGGGTAACGGCCCTATTTGATTTCCCACTTCTAGCCTCCACAACTGTGAGAGAACAAATCTCTGTTGTTTTGAGTCACCAAGTTTATGATAATTTGTTAAAGCAGCTTAAGGAAACTAATACACCAGCATTGGTATAGAGGCTCTAGCAGGTCTCATGTTTCCTCATGTTTCCTCCTTTCTGCTAAGCCATCCTCAGCCTGGGCTTGTTGCCTCATGGTCATGAGACAGCTGTTACATCTTCTCTATGATGTCTGTGTTTTAGACAAGAAGAATAAGAAAGAACAAAGGGAAAGGCATAGGTAGTTAGTCTGGCTCTATTTTAAAGAGGTTTTTGGAAGCCTCACCTAATACTTTTCTATTATATCTTATTGGCCAAAGCTGGGTCAAATAGCCACCCCCACTGCAAGGGAAGTTTGGAAAAGTTCCTTTTTTAAATGTTATGTAAATTGTCAAATGCAACAAAATTGGGATTTTATTAGGAAAGGGGAGGATGGATGAATGGATGTTGCATGGTTAACTGGATTACTACCAAAGCAAGTGTTCCCAACTAACCCTCGTGTCCTGGTAAAGTGGTTCTTATTTTGAACCTGGGTAACAAGAGGCTAAAACTATCTGGTTTGAGTTACTTGAAAACACGAAATGAGGAGTAGATATTCCTTCTCGACCAATCCTTGGTGATTAATAATTCATATCTTATAGGGGTCAATCTAAAGTAAAGGAGCTTCTGTGGTCTATTGACTTCATTTTCTTCTTAAAAGAAATTTGTTTTTGTTCTGGCCGGTTAGCTCAGTTGATTAGAGCATCATCCTGAAACACCAAGGTTGTGGGTTTGATCCCTGGTCACATATGGGAGGCAACCAATGAATGTATAACTAAATGGAACAACAAATGAATGCTTCTCTCTCTCCCTCCTCCTCTCTCTGTCTCTCTAAAAAAAAAAAATTAATCAATAAAAAATAAAAAAGGACATGTGAGATAAGAAACATCCTACTGACATCTGCCTAGTCCTCCCTGCTTTTTACCACGCTCCTCTGCACATTGACTTCGGTTTGCACGCTTCATTAGCACTTCGTATGGATTGCCTCTAATTCTGTTGATTTTGTTTTTTACTTAACATGGCAATTTTCTTGCCTGTGACCTACATATTTTACAAATTTGGAGCCCTAGAATTCTTAATGAAAACATCTTTTAAAATCACAGTGGCCAATGCCCTGTCTGGATAGCTTGTTGGTTAGAGCATTGTCCTGAAGTGCAGAGGTTCCTGGTTCATTCTGGGTCAGGGCACATACAAGAACAGCTCAATGTTCCTGTCTCTTTCTCTCTCACCCTTCTTCTCTTGCTAAAATCAATAAATAAGTAAAAAAAAAAAAAAAATTACAGTGGCCAAGACATGGAAACAACCATAATGTCCCTTGATAGAAGATTGGATAAAGAAGATATGGTACAGCCTGACCAGGTGGTGGCACAGTAGTTAGAGCAATAGACTGGGATGCAGAAAACCCAGGTTTGAAACCCCAAGGTCGCTGCCTTGAGCATGGGATTATGGCCATGACCCCATAGCTGCTGGCTTGAGCCTTAAGGTTACTGTCTTGAGGAAGGGGTCCCTCACTCTGCTGTAGCCCACTGGTCAAGGCACATATGAGAAAGCAATCAATGAACAACTAAGGTGCTGCAACGAAGAATTGATGCTTCTCATCTCTCTCCTTTCCTGTCTGTCTGTCCCTATCTGTTTTTCTTTCTGTCTGTCTCTCTCTCTGTCACATACAAAGAAATAAAAAGAAAGAAAGAAAGATGTGGTATTGTTGGGCAAATGAGTTTATAATATTTGTATTTTTTGAGTTTGCTCCCTTTTAGTGTTAAAAAATGGCACTGGGCAGCCCTGGCCGGTTGGCTCAGCGGTAGAGCGTCGGTCTGGCGTGTGGGGGACCCGGGTTTGATTCCCGGCCAGGGCACATAGGAGAAGCGCCCATTTGCTTCTCCACCCCCCCCCCTCCTTCCTCTCTGTCTCTCTCTTCCCCTCCCGCAGCCAAGGCTCCATTGGAGCAAAGATGGCCAGGGCGCTGGGGATGGCTCCTTGGTCTCTGCCCCAGGTGCTAGAGTGGCTCTGGTCTCGGCAGAGCTTCGCCCCTGGTGGGCGTGCCGGGTGGATCCCGGTCGGGCGCATGTGGGAGTCTGTCTGACTGTCTCTCCCCGTTTCCAGCTTCAGAAAAATACAAAAAAAAAAAAAAAAAAAAAAAAAGAAGAAAAAAAAATGGCACTGGGCAGTGCCAGGTATGTGATCTGTGGAATTGCAAATTACCTTCCTGCTTGGGAAGGGCCATTGTCTTGCTAATGTTTGCTAGAGGAGAGAGAAGCCAGTTTTGCAGAGAAGGAAGCCATGTTTGCAGAGTTTGTGCGGAGAGAAGAGAGAAGGTGTGCAGCTGGGGAACCAGAAGTGAGAGGCTTTTGCGAGCTCCGCTGAGACTGATGAGGTCTTTGATTCTGGGAGAAACCAGAGAAGATTCTCCTGGTTGTGGAACCAGATAATGTGTCAGGGTTTTGTGAGCTCTGAATGAAGAAGGAAGTGTTTTTCCTCGTGTGTGTTGCTTGTCGACTGGTACAAGTCTTGAATAAAGGAATGGCCCACCATTTTTTGACTCCACTGTTTCTTTATCATCTGTCTGAATCAAATGGGAACCTGCATGTGCATGGCCATGACAGCAGCGACTACTGGCTGTGCGGGTATATACAAGGGAATACTACTTCAGCCATAAGAAACGATGACATATTGTCATTTACAACAACATGGATGGCACTTGAAAACATTATACTAAATGAAATAAGTAAATCAGAAAAAACTAAGCATTATATGATTTTATACATAGGTGGAATATGAAACTGAGACTCGTGGACATAGATAAAAGTGCAGTGGTTCCTGGGGGTGAGGGTGGGAGGGAGGGGCATAAAGAGGGACAAATATACAGTGATGGAAAATGATTTGACTTTGGATGATGGGCATGCAACACAATCCACAGTTCAAATGCTATAAAAATGTTTACCTGAAACCTATGTACTCTTATTGATCAGTGTCACCCCATTAAATTTTCTAAAACCAAACAAACACCTTTTTAAAACAAATTCTTTTTGTAGATAATCAATAACAAACACTTTCTCTTATTATCCCAAACATGCTAATATGCTGTAAGTAGTGCTTGCAAAGATTTTGAATAATGTGTTATTCAACAGCTCTTTGGTTTAAACTGATTGCCAGTAATGACAAGCGGTTTCGATGATGCAGTAGGAAGAATCCTTCAATACATAACAATGTCACAGTCTGTTCCTAACTGGTCTTATGAGTTGTTAGGAGTTTTATGTTTCAATGGTAATATGGCATTGATTTTAAAGGAATGTGCAGCAATAATGATTCTTTCTGTGGGGGGTTTCTTTTTCTTTTTTGAAGGGGGAATTTCAGAAAAATAGAAAGACATATAAGTTATAGAGTAAGTGTCTTTCAAGTCTCAAAATGTAAATTTTAGTTAAAAAATTCATATAGTTCACAGCTATCAGCCTTCATTGTAATCAAAGACCTGTGTGTGGATTTGGAGCTTCTGCTTGGGAGTGGCTTTTGTAACTGTTTATATTAAAAAGGACTAAGAGCGTTACATTGATACGGTCCCATTCTTTCCTGTGAGCACAGTCCCTGCTGTCCACGAGTCTCTTGAATTCAATGTCTGTCTTTTAGGTGAAAATACTAACATTGCTGGTTTTTGAGCAGGAGAGGTTATATTTCTCCAGGCCTGGTACATGAGGGGCTTGTGATGTTACATACAATGCCTCACGTCTCCCTTAGAGAAGATGGCTTCAGAGCACTGAGCGCCAATGAAATGATCAGCGCCGAGGCCTGCTCATAGCATCTCTGCACAGGTCTTTGTTTCCACACAGTCTGGAAATGGTCTCCAGGCTCTGTGCTCTTTCTTTGTTCAGAGGAACAAATACAAAAGGCAGGTCATTGTCACGTGCTAAGGAGTAAAGGTCAAAGTAGTATTTGGCATAAACACAGGCAGGGACATTAATATTAAACTGAAGTACTATAGCTACAAAACAATGTCTTTCCATCTCATTCATGTCCTCAACTAAAATGTCTTTGAGGATCTGGCAGTGGTCCACATTCCATATAGCCTCATCGTCCCAGACCTTGGAGGGAACAAGAATGCCGCCCAGACAATCTTTCCCAGTTAGTGGGGTAAACGTCAATCTCAGTGTAAGTCAAAAGCCTTTCTAAGTAAGCCAAAGCTACCACTGCACTTTCAGCCGTGAGCTGTGGGCGCTGAAAAGAGTTGGGACAAATCTGCATGTAAGTGTGTGTTCAGGATCACGCTTACAGTACTCCTCTGAAACGGTTTCTCTTATGAGTGAGTGTGATTTCCCATCAGACATATCCAATGGTCAGTTTGTGTCTGTTCTTTTTTTTTTTTTTTACAGGGATAGAGAGAGCGTCAGAGAGAGGGATAGATAGGGACAGACAGACAGGAACAGAGAGAGATGAGAAGCATCAATCATCAGTTTTTCGTTGCAACACCTTAGTTGTTCATTGACTGCTTTCTCATATGTGCCTTGACCGTGGGCCTTCAGCAGACCAAGTAACCCCTTGCTGGAGCCAGCGACCTTGGGTCCAAGCTGGTGAGTTTTTTGCTCAAGCCAGATGAGCCCGCGGTCAAGCAGGCGACCTCGGGGTCTCGAACCTGGATCCTCCGCATCCCAGTCCGACGTTCTATCCTCTGCGCCACCGCCTGGTCAGGCTGTGTCTGTTCTTTATGTGGCACTGTATTGCTAAGGTCACACACTTTGCTGGGATTCTAAGATTATGCTGGCAAACTGTGCTTTCATCTAGAAATACTGTTGAGCGTGAGCTATACTTTTTAGTAAGGCGCCTTGGAGAATCATGGTTTAAATAGTTGCTCTTCCTCTTTCCTTGCACAACCCTGTGAGATTTGCTTAGGAAAACTGTGTTTGTCCTCAGGCGGTCAGAAGGGTTAGATTCCCCAAAACGAACTCTTCTGGTCATAGATGTGCTGCACGTGGTAGCCCTGTCGGCTTCAGATCCAACTCAGTGGGCTCCAGGGCAGTGGGTGGCGGTGCTACCGCCACTGTGTCCCCTGCTGCCGCCTCATCCACCTCAGCGTGGGTAGCCCCACATGTAGGCACAGCTTTGCCCGCTGTTCACCTGTTCCCCAGCTGCTACCGCCTCACCTGAGCTAGGTAGTCTACAGAAACACTTCCTTTTAACTTTATTTATTAATTTTTAGAAAGGAGAGAGAGAGAGAGGGAGAAGAGGGGGAAGAGCAGGAAGCATCAACTCCCATCTGTGCCTTGACCAGGCAAGCCCAGGGTTTCGAACCGGCGACCTCAGTGTTCCAGGTCGAAGCTTTATCCACTGCGCCACCACAGGTCAGGCCGTTCATTGTTTCCTTTAAATTAAAAGATATGAACTTGGTACTGCCGTTGCCCAGTAGGGCTGATATGGTTGAAAATAGTAAGGTAGTCCTTTTCCCTCAGCTGTGGGGAAAGGACTGTGGTTTTAAAAGGAGGGAATGTGGTTAAGGAGCTTGTGTTTTTCAGAATTAAAGTTCAACGTTTCTGGCCAGCCTCTGCTTATGAAGCCCTGGGGTCCCTAAAGGGCCATTGCAGTGGTGGTACAAGCTCTGGTCCCATTGCGGCTGCACTGTGAGCAGAGCTGCCCAATCAATGCCCTGCTAGAGGCAATGGCTGCTGATGGCCCCTCACTGCCTCCGTTTCCTGGTTTGACAGCCATATTTTTATCTTGAAGAACTTTTTTTATATCAAACAGAATTTCTTGAGTCAAGTGTTTATGTTGAATGGTTCTCAGTGGGGAGACACTTGACAATGCTTGGAGACATTTTGGTTGTCACAGCTCCGAGCGGGAGGTGTTACTACTGGTTCCTAGGAGGCAGAAGCTGGGGATGCTGCTAACTCTCCTACAGTGCACAGGACACCGCCCATAACCAAGGATTATCCAGCTCTAGATGTCAGCAGGGCTGAGGAAGCCCTAACATAAACAATAACTCTTAAAGGTAAAAATAAAAAACTTTCAGTTAAACAACAAAACAAACTACTTTTCCTAATGTCCTTCCAATTCTTCCATGAAACAGAAAAAGGCAAGTGAGACGAAAGCCGGCTGCTGGCCGGGCATGAATTATTGTTGTTGCTGTCTAAACGAGGAAGATTTTATTTCTAAGTAAGCTGACAGCAGGTCAAGTTTTTCAAAAATAAGGAGTGGCTATTTTCACAGTGTTATCTTGCTTTACTTTTGTACAAGTTTTAAATGGAGAGCATTTGATCACTGCCTCAACGTTCTGCGTTAGTCATCCCGACAGCACTTCCTGGGAGGGGAGGGGCGTGGCGGAGAGCAGCCCGTCAGGATCTTCTGACAAGTCCCAGACCACCGGGAGGGGTGCTTCGCTTCCTACTCAGTACAAGGAACAATGAATTTTGAGCCAAGCAGTTATTAGTTATTATGAATGCATCAGCACATATTGGTCAAAGGGGTGAAGGCTGTTGCACAATAGAACCAGACGTTGTTGAGAAAACTTGTATAATGCCACGGACTAATGGTGTTAATCTATATTGTGTGATTCTTTTCTTTCCATTTGCTGGCCTCTTCAGTCCACAGTCCAAGTGAGGATCTGTTAAGTAGATCAATTTAAACCCAAGAGAGATACCATTACTGCTTGTAGCACTGCATTACAAACAAGCAGGAGATGGCTTTGTCTTTTAAGTGCCAGTTAATTTACAATAACAGTTGTATTCCAATGAGTTGATTGCATACAACTCAAGTGCATCAAACACTGTTTCCTTGACAGTTTTCCAGTTGCTTCATGATCTTTCCACTGCAGCTTTTGTCCACAGTTCTTCGGGTTTAGTAGACAGACAGTCCAATCAGATGCTTAAAC
This sequence comes from Saccopteryx bilineata, assembly GCF_036850765.1. Lineage (NCBI taxonomy): Eukaryota > Metazoa > Chordata > Mammalia > Chiroptera > Emballonuridae > Saccopteryx > Saccopteryx bilineata. Next base: position 41,950,987 of record NC_089493.1, on the reverse strand, counting down.
ATAGTCACACCTACTTGGATGCTTCAAGAGAAAAAGTTGGTAAAAACATCTGTGAAGAATCCAGTCCTTCACTGACTGGAAGGATTAACCACATGAGACAACCCTTATGAATCATATTTATTCCTCTTTTCGGCATCATTTGTGTCCAAGCTTTTCAAAGCTCAAATCCAAAAGATAAGTTTCTTTTCCTGAGTGTTGTTATTTACATAACTCTCTGGACCTTGGAGTTTTAAGCTCATAAAAAAAGTCAATAAGTAAATGTCCTTCTTAAGCATTTTAAAATTGTAGATGATCTTTGGCTACATTAGAACATTTGCATTTTGGGAAGAGAAGTCTATTAAACATCTGCTTTTGCCTGTAAACTCTAACTGAGATTGGCTAACTGCTTGATGATTAAGACTGAGTTCTCTCTGGGCAGACCTAAGTCTATTCGAGTCTCTGACCCATGGTCAAGAAATGCAAATATGTGTGAGCTTATATGGAAAATCATTTCTATACCAATGGAGACAAATGTGGAATTGATTTTTCCCCCTAGTCTCTAAGTAAATGCATCTTTTCTATTTTTCCTCCCCCCTTTTTTCTTCCTGTCTGTTTCCCACCGTTTCTGCTAACCTATTGACCTGATGTTGAGTGAACTCCTAGCTTTGAGAAAACAGACTCTGTTGCTGCTTCGAGTTGCAGAGGGACTTGATCAGCCACATTTTGACTCAAAGATAAAAACAGTTATGGTTTGGGGGACTTTGGTTTGATATAAAAGATTTCTTAAACCCCCTAGTACTTTGCATCCTTGGGTTATCCTACAAATTCCCCCACCTGGAACATTTTATAGTCTCAGTTCTCTGAACGCAAATGGAACAGTTTGTGCTGATTTAGGGCATCACTTCTCCAATTAACTACAAAAGGTCTGCATCTTAATCCCTAAGACTTCAATTGAGAAAGATTTTCACAATTTGCACAGCTAGAACCATGTAATTTGGGCAAGTTATTTAATCTCTGTGGGTCTGCTTTCTTATCTATAACATGAAAGAAATTGCACTAAGTGACCTTGAATGTTTTTCTTCAAGGTCTAAAATTATATGATTCTGTGATTTATTTTTCCATATGCACATTATCCTTTGTTGAATAGAAGTTCAAGGTCTGTAACACACACCATAAGTAAATAGAGTCCAGTTTACAGACTTGGGGTAATAGCCTAGCTTCCCACTACTTATTTGAATTTAAATTACTTATATACTTCTCTGGGATGGATTCTTTTATCCATGATATGGGGACAATATTAACCTAGCCCATAAGATTCTTATGAGAATCAAGAGGTAATTTTAGTTAAAGAACTCATTTTAATTAAAGAGATAATTTTCAAGTGCCTGAAATAGTGCCTGGCACTTAGTAGATCTTCAATAAATGTTACTTCCCTTCTCTTTTGGAGCATTATAATAAAACTCTCCTAAGTGCCCTGATTTCTTCCAAATTTGTAAATCATTCCTCATCAAATAGACATTGGCATGGCTGTGCCTATTTATTAACGATAGGCTAAGAGGGACACAGTGAAATCCAAGCCAAAGGGTCTGTCTCTTGCTGCAGACAAAACTTCCTCATTTTTGTCATTAAGAGCTCTCGGCAGTAAAAGCATCTTGGGATTTAACAGGAAACAGCTATCAGCCAGATTGACCCCTGTCAAAAACTCCATGTCAATAAACATTTACAAAGAGTGAAGTTTGATAAATGTGGCTTTACTCTAAGAAATATGTGGCAATGGCAACTTTGTGTCTGGTGTTAAGATCTTTCAAGGTTATTTTCCCATTCACCATCAGCTTCTTTCCAGCACCGAAGTAATTGAAACTGAGCATCTATGAAGAATTTTACACATAGCAACACTAACTCATTTTTAACCAGGAAAACAGTAACAAATTGGATAGCTCAGTTGGTTAGAGCATCATCCCAAAGTGCAGAGGTTGCCAGTTTGATCCCTGGTTATGGCACATACAGATCCATATTTCTCTCCCTCTCTCTAAAATCAATAAATAAACATTAAAAAAGGTAGCAGTTTCCTTCTAAAATAAGACAGTTTTCTCTGTGTATCTGAGACCTGAGAATCCTTGCCTTCCTGATGAAGATGAACCTACATTCTCCATGCTGGTCAAACATAGCTGAAATTTACTTTGGCCAAAGAAAACTTTGTTTAGGCTTTATTATGCTGAGGGAATTGTAGGATTCCAGAACTGAAAGAGAACCTGGAAATGGTGCTCTGAATCCTTCTCCTTCTCCCACTTGGAAGTGAGTGAAGTGAGCATAACTGGGATGTTAGTGTAGCAACCAGGGCCCAGCCTAGAGAATGGTCGTCGAGGGTGAATCAAACTCTTCATCCTTTTAGGAGAGTCAAGCAAAGTCAACCACCTAACCAATGAGGTCAAAAGAGAGGGTGGAGATGGAGCCAAGAGAGGGGAACCAAATGAGCTGGAAGAGAAGCAAGGAGGTTCCTGGACCATTGCTCTGAAGAGTGAGCATATATGTGCCTTACAATTGGCAGCTGTCTGGGGTGTAGGAGGGTTTGGCTGGCTTGAAAATTTAGGTGGATGACGTAAATCCTAACCTTGGTTTTTGAAGAGGCAACTGCTGCACAGAGAGGCTAAGAGTTAATGCTAACATTGACACAGCTAGTTGTCACCGCTAGTTGGTGGCAGAAAGGACTTGCTCTGGGATCTCCAGATTTCTTGTTTATCTCTCTTCTTATGTTTTCTTTGTTATTTAGTTTAAGAGCTGCCATTTACACTTGAAATGTTCTGCTTATTCCAGAGATTCTTGGTTTCATTCACATTTCTTGTTTAAGGTGAGTAGAGGATGATCTTCTGTGCAGGGAAGATCATCTCAAACTGTAAGAAAAAGTAGTTATACTGTGTTTGTTTAATAACCTTCCTATTTACAAGTGCATTCTTCACACAGAGCAGCATTCATAAAGATGGAGTGAGAGTGAATTTAGAAATCACAGAATAAGAGTATCTTTTTCTTACATTTTTCTACTATTCTTTCTCTATGACTTCAGAGAGAATTTTATTTTGTTTTTACCTTATACTTTTCTAGGCTCCAGAGTAAGTTATAAAATAAAATAAAAATCTTATCAAAATATTTTCCTTAATTTGTTTTAATAATATAGTTTTATTATTGACAATTTATAACTTTATATTTCAAAATAATTAGTTCAGAGAAGTCTGATTATATATGGTGGAAATTATATGTTTTTATATCCTCTTCCTCTGGACACTTCATGAAAGTGAGAGGAATATTTGAAACTAAAAAAGAGATAAAGCCAAAGAACAAAGATTATGGATGAGGTAACATCACCAGCTGAGAGATGACTACAACATTTGGAAAAATAGAAGCAGTTGAATGAATAGAAACTGACTTTGCAGTGTACAGAACACTCAACTCCTACGTGAGCGGTGGAGAAGCCAACAAGCAGCATCCCAGCTTGTGCTATGGAACCCCAGAAAGGCAGGAGAATTGAAAGCACCAGCTATCTCTGAAGGCAAAGAGCAGAAACCAGATTGGGTGAATATTTATGAGCTCTACCTCCAATATCTCTTAGTTAGTGAGAGCTGCTACATTTCCATCCTCTTTTTTAATTTTTATAGTGGCTCACTTTACATTTTATATAGGACTGTGTTTCCACACACAGAGATGGAATTTGGGGAGAAATTGGATTTAAAAATGCTTATTTTGGCCTGACCAGGAGGTGGCACAGTGGATAGAGCGTTGGACTGGGACAAAGAGGACCAGGTTTGAAACCTCAAGGTCACCAGTTTGAGTGCAGGCTAATCCAGGTTGAGCACGGGCTCATCTGGCTTGAGCGCGGGCTCACCAGCTTGAGTGTGTGATTATAGACATGACCCCATGGTCACTGGCTTGAGCCCAAAGGTTGCTGGCTTGAGCCTGGGGTCATTTGCTCTGCTGTAACCCCCCGGTCAAGGCACAAATGAGAAAGCAATCAATGAACAACTAAGGAGCTACAATGAAAAATTCATGCTTCTCATCTCTCTCCCCATTCCTGTCTGTCTCTCTATCTCTGTCACAAAAGAAAAAGCCCATTTTGGAATTAGTTTAATTTAGCAAACATCTGAGTGTCTACTGTGTTGAGCTGATCCAAAATGACTAAGCCCCAAATTCCTTCCCTCTGAGTCTCAGAATCTAACTGGGGAGACAGACAGCCCAGCTAATTATAAACACGGCAGAATGTGCATCAGGGCTGTGAGAGAGGTGGGAACTACTATAGGATGCAGAGGGAGAAGTCCACAGTCAGCCCGGCGGAGGCATAGCGACGTCAGAGAGAAGGGGTGTTGGGCCGATCCTGAAGTATGGGACTGGGGAGACAGACAGCCCAGCTAATTATAAACACGGCAGAAAGTGCGTCAGGGCTGTGAGAGAGGTGGGAACTACTACAGGATGCAGAGGGAGAAGTCCAGAGTCAGCCGGCGGAGGCATAGAGACGTCAGAGAGAAGGGGTGTTGGGCCGGATCCTGAAGTATGGGACTGGGGAGAAAGAGGCTTTTGAGGAGCAGAGGCCCAGAGGCTTCTGTGTTCCTGGGAATACAGACTTGTCAGATTGTGACTAACAAGCAGCACGAGGCACACTTTACGGAAAAAGTACATGTGAGGCTTATATTGTGAAATAGATATAGAAATTTATCACACTGGATCTAGAGATGGGAAACGGTGTGATGTTTAGCTTCCTCTCAGGCCATCCCTCTGAGAGCACCACGCTGTCTGAATGGAAAGGTCCGAAGGGACGTAAGGAGTTATGTTTATTGTTAGTGGGTTGCCATTGCCATGATCGTTTAGTCAGGGGGTGTAAAGGGTTCTCCCAGGATGAGCAGGCTGTCACAGATAACCTTCTCTGGGAGTGTCTTTCTTTGGAAATCTAGGAACTCATCTGAGGGTGAGTCCACCAGTGGAACTTTTGGACATCACAAAAGCTCTGAGGAAGATATCTTGGGGCACACGGGGCTGACTGCGAGGAACCCACTGGGGAGTCAGATTGGTCGGAACCTCCAGACTGCATTTCCCGGTGTAATGGAGGACAGTAACAAGAAGATAGTGGTCTGATGGAGCCCCATGATCTGCTGCAGTGACTCCTGGAGATCAAGGATCATGGCGTACATAGCTTGGTTGCCCGAGAGCCCATGTTGGTAACCTGCCCCCGAGGAATAGTAGATGTTAGTAGTGATCTTACCTACTCTACTAACTTATCCACTCCATAGTGATTATTGAATTCATTCAGTAAATAATTATTGAATAGCTTCCATGTGCCGGGCACAGTTATGACTCATTCTGACCTCTTAAAAACCACACCTGCCTCCATGGGTCTCATGGCTTTTGCAAGGATGAGCCCATTCCTAAATTATCTTGCTAAAAGGCCCCCAAACCCTAGATAACACAGACTCAAGTCACCATATTATACCTGCCAGATTTTATGTTCTAAAAATTTATTATTTGACCATTAAGTACTGTATTTTATTGGCTATTTACAATGATTTATGTTCTACCTATTTACCTAACCATTGGAGTCATGAGTTGTTCCATAAGTGTCTTAACTGATTGGTCTGGATTAAGTATCCACTTAAAAAGTTTTTAGTATTTGCTGCAAAATCCCAAACTTAATAAGGGCAAGGTTTATTTTGAAATCAGTTTCACATACAGTTTCATAGCAGGGAAACTGTATGGCCTTCAGTGTCCGTGGGGGGGGGGGGGCAGATTTTCCCCTGTGTTCTGGACCACAATTTATTATTGTTTAAATCAATGCATGACTCTTTGCATACCAGCCTGTACGTTGGGTCATACAGACTTAACCTCAGAACAAAATCACTTTGTTCAATGAAAAACAGGGCCCCTCCAGTCCTCTGGATGGACCCCTTTCCATGTATTCCATAAGAAAAAAAAGTTTATTTGACTGCATGATAACCTTAAACATAACTCCTCATAGAAATAAACCTGACCAATGTCTTCCCCACCCTGCCACAGAGGGGAACTTAATGCCAGCCTCAGCTTTATCTCCAGGGCCTTTGTGTCCTGCTAGGTAGACAGCACTCGAAAGAACAATGGCCGATGAGAGTGGGCACAAATTCTTCACAAAATTGCGATAAAGTAAAAATTCTCGTTGTGATCAAAGTTCTTTTATGTACACCCTCCAGTTTATCCTTTTAATAGTTCCAAGTCTTTCATGATTATCAGGCGACTGAAAACATTTTCTGGGATCGTGGAAACTACTGCAGTTTTAATTCCCCTAAGAGCAAGGTTAGTAGATGCGCAGGCTTCAAAAATCTCTGGAGTGTCTGTGGTTTACCGCCACTTTTGAAAAGACATCTGTTTGTCCCATAGCCCCATAGTTTCGGTGTTGTCTTAGAGATGGAGGTGCTGCTCCTTAAGGGGACACTATGTAAATGTGAGCCCACTCTTGCATAACATTTTGTAATTTTGCTTTGGTAAGGGGATCTCAGGTACTTAGGTGTGATGGAAAAAGACTTCCGTATGTTTTGCCTTTACTCTCACACAAATACACTCACAACACCTCTGACACCAGATATGTGGGTATTTCCCCTCACACCAAACAATTCTCTGTGGCACCAGCTGGGTGTCTGATCATTGAATTCAATTCTGACATTACCTGGAGTTGGAGCAGACCCCACAGGGTAAGGGCTCTGTCTCTCAGGACTGTCCCCCACAACTTCCATCTGACTTGACTATAAATTTAGGTCCCACGTACCTCTCCTCAGAGTCTGCCATGTGCTAGCACAGCTCACGGAGCTCAGGAGGACGTTGACTTGTGCCTGTAAGTTTATTCTAGAACAAAGGGCACGGATGAACAGCCGGATGTAGAGGTACATAGGAGAGATCGGGAAGGGTCCGGAGCCAGGAGCTTTGTCCCTGTGGAGCTGGGGTAGGCTACCCTCCTAGTCCGTGGGTGTGTTCACCAACCCCGAGTTCTCTGAACTTTGTACTTTTGGGATTTTTATGAAGGCTTCACCACAGTTTCAGCCCTTCTTGCCTCTCTGGAGAATGGAGGGGTAGGGGAAGGGGAGGACTGAAGTCCCAGGCTTCTAATTATAGCTTGGTCTTTCCAGTGACCAGTCCCTATCTACAGCCCATCAAGGGTCACCTTATTCAAACAAAAGACATTTCTATCACCCAGGAAATTCCACAGGATTTAGGAGTTCTGTGTTGGGAACCGTGGTCCAAACCAAATGTTAGACAAAGGATGCTCCTGGTGCTCTTATCACTTAGGAAATTCCAAGGGTGTTGAGAGTTCTGTTCCAGGAACTGGGAGCAGAAAACAATAGAAGTCTGTTCTGTTTCACATAGGGGAGGTGATTTTATTATTTCAGTTATTTAATTAAACCTTGCAGCTTGGAAGCGCCTGGGCTCGATATGTCTACTATGTCTACTGTTTTGGATCTAGTAACTCTGGGGTTAAGAAGCCAAGTGTAGGACCAGCACTTTATAACACTGCTGTGCAGGCATGGCCTGCTCCCTGCTCTCTCCCCCCGTAGGGGTTCTCAGTGGCCCGAGCCCTTCTGGTCTGGTTTCTCTGGTCGTCACTGTTTGTCACTATCTCTATCATTCAGAGCGTGTGTGTGTATAGTGGGCCCCTAGTGTTCTCTTTGTCCACTACTTTTTTTTGTCTGAGAATAGCACCCCCCCCCCACCCCTACTAAATTTTTTGAGAACCTCCCCTTCTGTCTCTTTCACCATGGGATTCCGGTGAAAGCTGCCACAATCTTTTATGTGCATGTACTGTGGCCCCCTTGGTCACAGCTGATTAGCCCGAAGTTGGCACTGACTGAGTTTGGGCGAATCAGAGTCCTTCCCTGGGAATTTTTAATGTTGGGAAGAAGAGAGTCAGTCTCTTTCTGGAGGTTCCAGTGGTGTGTTGTAAAGCTCGGGAGCGCTCTTGGGCCTTTGTGTCCTGCCAGATAGAGGAGGCTGATGTGCGGTGAGAAGTGGGCAGCTGGGTAGAGAGTGCAGAGATGGGAGCTGGGGCCAGGATTTGCGTTTCTGGTTCCAAGTGTTCCCTAGCAAAGCTGAGTTCTTGCCTTTCTCTCAGTTTGGTCCTTCAGCTCTTCCTTAGAGTTTTGTGAGCTAACAGCCCCCTCTTAATTCTGCTAGTTCAAATTGGATTTCTGTCACTTAGAATCAAGAAGAGTCCTGTCTGGTGCCCCTTCCCCTAAGCCACTCCTTCCATCATTTGAAAGATACCTTCCTGCAACTTGTCTTTTCTGTGCCCAGAACATCAACTATCTAATTTGATTCAGTATCTAGTTACTATGACTTAGAGGAAACACAGGCGAGCTCCCATGAGGTTCTGGAAAAATCTTCTGTGCTTTGTTATCTCATAGATTATTGACACTAAGGTGGGGTTGTCAGGCTTGGCCAAGGGTTGTTAAGAGACGTGGTGATGTGGCTCAAATCACACAAAATCAGCTTAAGGGGTACTAATGCCTCCTGCTCTTGGTTGACTTGGCATGGTTGGCTCACTAAAGTATTGAAGAAATATGACCCTGAACAAGTGAGTCTGACTTAGGTTGGCTAAACTGTGTAGCTTATCCCAATACCATTTCTAGATAATATCTGGCTCAGATGTTAAGGAAGTCCATCTGTTCTATCTGATGACTTTCTTTCTCAGCCTCGCTTACCTTTTTCTTGACCTGACTGTTGTCGCTTTTTAGGTTGACCTAACTTTCTGGGAGTAAAAACATTAATACCTCAAATGAAAGAAAGTCTTGGAAGGACTGAATCAGACAGAGAAGAGAGGAGATGTAGAACTTGAAAAAGACGAGGGAAGGAACACAACAAAGGAGATGGAAAAATGAGTTAAGGTGTGATCACTGTCGTGAAGTGGGGAAAAAGGTTAGAAAGAAGAGATCGGTGTAAGCCAAAAGGAAATTAAACAGGGAACTTGAATCCTCTTCATGTATTTTGAAAGAATTGGAGAGCTTCTCATGCTTCTAGAAGAGAAAAAAACTAAAAAGTAACAGCAAAGTTTCAACCCACGGTTTCCTGTCCATCTGGAGTGAGTTGGGAGCTAACGAATGAACGCCAGCAGTATTAGCCCGATAGAATTTCCCATTCATGGTGCAGGTTGGTTCTGATTGGGCTCTGGACATCCTACCTTGAGCCAAAGTAAGTTCTGTTCAACTTGGGACTGGATCCAATTTCACCTGGATCCTTTGGTCTAAAAAGATGCTGTTGGGAACAGCCTGGTATCCTGAAAGGGCCATTCCCTGGCCTTTCCCGGTAGGAATGATTTGAAGGAAAGGCCTTATGTAGCACCCTGGCAAGCTTCCTCCTAGGCTTAGACCTCTGGGCGTGTATCTGCCCAGCTCTCTGGAAACAGCTCCTAGAATAGGTTTGAAGCGAATGAGCAAAGTACTGGAAGGTGATGTATCTGTCTTGTAGGCTCCTTTTGCTCCTTTGTTTTCCATCTAGTGTGGGTTAGACGGGCTATTTTCTTACTTTTTCATTAATTAATGCCTCTACCAGCTTGTAAAGCACAAAGAATCAGCTGATTCATCTAGAAAACAGCTTTATGCTCCCTCCACACTGTGGATTCAGCATAAATGCAGTTTAATCCTATCACCTCCCAGACAAAGTCAGCCTTTCAGTCCTTGCTTTAAGGGTGAGCAAGAACAATGAGTGTGTTTCAGTGGTTTCGGAATACTTAAGAGCAAGAATGTTACACTCATGGAATATACAAAACCTTTGCCAGCCAATATATTTGATAGATGATAAATGTGTTTGTAGAATAAATCCACGCTTGGGCAGAGACCCATTATCAACAGCTGCAAAGCTTAAAGAGGATATCCTGCAGGGATATCTTTCACAAACACAAAAACACATGAATACCAGGGTTGTTTCAGATGGACTCTGTCACCAGTAAAAAAATCACTTTTCAGAGATAAAATGTCACCATGAGAATTTCATTGCTTCCAGAATGACCTTAGCTACGTTATTTATGGACACGCATAGATGACAAAGCCTTTTCCTCAATGTGCCACTTTATTGAGCTGGAAATGAAGTGGAGCCAAGATGGTGGAGAGGATTTGTTTGTTTTGCGTTGTGACAGAGCATGAGGATCCCAACTGCTTAAACAGCTGTGTCATAAATAACCCACATAGGACAGATGCAATGTGGGTGGGTGGGTGGGGGCCGCAGGATGCATTTGTGAATGGAATGGTTGGACACATAAAACCCTCTATAAATATTGAAAGGTAACTAAAATCAACCACACGTATTAAAAAAACAAAAAACAAAAAACAAAAACAGAGTTGGAATGTTCAAACCAAGGCTTAATGTTGATGAAATGGCCAATCTTCACGGAGTTGGTATTTTAGTGAATCTGCATTCCATTTTATACAGTCCTCCAAGCCAGAGATCTGAGCAGGAATCCTCTTTCTTCCACATCCTCCACATCCAGTCAGTCATCAGGTCCAACATTTCTACTGCCTAGTTATTTATTGAGTCTAGTTTTATCCATTTTTCTCTATTTAGTATTTCTTGACCATCCCTGCAGAAGTGGGGCAGCATAACGAATGTTTATTAACTTTGCCATTCAGCATTTGCACAACTTTTTTGAGGATACAGTTTTACTTTGACGGCACCCCCTTTCCCATTCTCAGTCCATGTGCTTCCTATGAGGCTGACTTCATCCCTGGAGCCTGTGACTTAGGTGAAACCAATCTGAGCAGTTTATTCCCTTGACCATAGCCATTGTTCAGGCATGAGCATGTGATTGAAAGTAGAACAAAGTCAAATGAAGTTCAATTATGGCCCTGTGTTTGATCTACAGGAAAAGCAGATTTTCTTTTTGTTGAACTAAGAGTTATGAAGATAGGAACCTGAAGTTCCTAAAAACCATCCTTTAGATTCAAAGATTGGAGCTTATCTAGAGGAAGAGCTAGAAGGAGGTGCCCAGAAACATTGTTTGTGACTAAACCAAGCTCCTCCAGGAGGCAAGATTAAACACGGACTCTTCAGTTTTGTGAATTCATGAAATACCCTTTTTCTTCTGCTTAAGCCATTTGGGGTTAGGTTTTTTATTACTTGCAAGCCAAAGCATCTCAACTAATACTCCAATCATTTCCCTCTACGACACAGCACCTTTTATATCCTTGTAATTTTTCCCTTGCCCTACTGTGAAGTTTTGACTAAAACCTAGTGACTGAGTAAAGATGACACACCTAGGACTTTTCTGTCTGAGGGACGGAAGTCAATCACCAGGGTCTTCCCCAGGCATGGGCAACATATGGCCTGTGGGCTGGATCCGGCCCGTGTAATGAGTTTATGCGGCCCGCGATTAAATTTGTAATGTTCTCCGCATGACGCACTGTAGAAATGAAATAAATGGTACTTTTAAATCATTATACATAAACTACGATATCTACAGTAATCTTCAGCTCAACTTATATTTGTGAACAAACTTTTTCTTTAATGAATCTAAATAAAGTACAAGATCAAGATCGAATGATTTACATTTGGAGGCTGTGTTAAAAATAGCTACTACAAGTATAGAGCCAGATATTAAAAAAATAATAGGCGATGCAAAGCGCCTCAACACATCACATTAGTTTCTTTGTTAATCTGTTATTCTAAATTACTTACATTTATTCATAAACAAATTACATAATAAAATTTTATTTACTTAAATGAGTCATTTTTGTATTTAGCATTTTTTAATTTTAATATTTCATCCGGCCCTTGATAAAAGTTTTCTTCCTAACCTGGCCTGGGGGCAAAAACTGTTGGCCATGCCTGGTCTTCCCTCAGTGCTAATGATTGAGCAGATTATATATCTGGCATAGAATTGTATACCTGGAGAAAGAATGGATAAAAACTAGAGAAAACAAAAACAGAAAGAAGTAGGACAAAGAGAGAGGTGGTTACCATAAAACATGGGAGAAGATTGTTCTTTGCTTCTATCCAGCTACAAAGGAAAGGAAGGACTTAGTTGGAGAGGGAAAGAGCATGAAGGTTACTATTCCAGCCACTCACAGTAGTGAGAACTAGGGGGAATATTGCCCTTCTGTTTATATTTGCAGAGAATATGGAGACGAGAGTCAGATGAACCCAGCCTTGACCTGTGGTAGTCATGGTTCCCATAGAAATTGACCATGAACATAGGCAATTTCACAGCTTTCACAAGGAGAGTCCTTGACTAAGGCGATATGATTTCCTAAGGTGGCGATCTAAATACCAGGGGCTGATTTAATAGGTCATTTTAAGAAAAATAGCTTAGTCTTTACGATGATGCTCAGGAGGGCCGTGATGGCCCTCTTCCAGTATTTGATTTGCTCCAGATGCCCTCAGGAGCTTTGCTTGATAGTCTTAAACTTCTCAAACTAAGCCCAGGATTTTTTAATTTGGGAATTATGAGTTTGGATGTATCCTCCACAGATCATATGGTAGATGCTGGAATAATAATAGCACATGAAGAGGAAGTATGTTATTTCAAAATTCCCTTGGATTAAAGAAGAGGCCAAAGACTGTTAGATGTCATTGCTAAAATATCCAATTAATATTCCATATTCTGGAAGGAAGAGGTACTATAGTTAATAACAAAGACTCCATAGTTAGCTAGTCAAGCACACACATGGAATCAGAAATACTTTTAATCGACCGTGTCAGATCCAAGTGCTCTTATTTTATTTCCTTCCAAGTCTTCAGGGTGCTGGAAAGTGGAAAATTCATAGTTTTAAATACTTGGGACACAATCATGTGGTCAACCACATGGGTAGCTACGACTCTCTCTTCTGCTCCCTCTCCCTTATGATCTCTCTGCCTCTTTCCCTGCCTTATAGCTCCTCAGTGCTCTGGCCCCTTGTTCTTCCTTTCCACCCACCTCTTCCTGTCTAATTTTGTGCTAGCTTCGGGGGAGGGCTGTTTGTTATTCTCTGCTTTTCTGGGGGTGGGAGCAAAAATAAATTGGGGGCTTTGGGTCCTAATTGCAGAAGTGAGATGGGAAATGTTCTTTTTGGTGATGAACTTAAGGCAGAGGAGTTAAGGGATTAGATGGCAAATATTTATTTTCGGCTAGCACTTTCTCTGTTTATTACATTAAAATAATTTTTTTTTTCCTACTCAGCCTTGAGTGATCTTACAGAAACACCATAATAGGGTAAGTACCAGGATCTAAGAGCAAGTATGGAAAAGACCTGTCCCATGAGAAAAGCACCTACACAGAGAAGAGGATCACCACATGCTGAGATTTAGGGCAGGAGACACTCAGAGACGCTTTCAGGCTTGCACTTGGCTGCATGGCATTTGCCGTGTTTTATAGCTTTTGTATTAAAATTCCTAAACTGAGAAATCAGGGCTGGGGTAACTTATCGTTTCTTGGCTTCCATTAGGAAAAGGAGTCAGGGTCTCTGCAAGGGTAGCCATAGTAGCTTGAATTTCTTCCATCTCAAAACAAATGGAGCCCTTGCACAACACTCTTCTTGACTGCACTTAGCAGTTAGTATATGGAAGGTGAATGTAGCTCTACTAAATATTTATCCCCCCCCCTTTTTTTTTGTATTTTTCTGAAGCTGGAAACGGGAGAGACAGTCAGACAGGCTCCCTTATGTGTCTGACTGGGATCCACCCGGCAGGCCCACCAGGGGCAATGCTCTGCCTACCAGGGGGCGATGCTCTGCCCCTCCCGGGGCGTCGCTCTGCGGCGACCAGAGCCACTCTAGCGCCTGGGGCAGAGGCCAAGGAGCCATCCCCAGCGCCCGGGCCATCTTTGCTCCAATGGAGCCTTGGCTGCGGGAGGGGAAGAGAGAGACAGAGAGGAAGGAGGGGGGGGTGGAGAAGCAAATGGGCGCTTCTCCTATGTGCCCTGGCCGGGAATCGAACCCGAGTCCCCTGCATGCCAGGCCGATGCTCTACCACTGAGCCAACCGGCCAGGGCCTATTTATCCCATTTTTAAAATTAGTTATTTACTTATTTGTCTCTTCCTATTAGACTATAGGCCACTGGAGGTCTGACTTTTCTCCTTTAAGTCCCATCTGCCCAGCACGATCTGTGGGGCATCCTTGGTGCTTAAATCTGTTGGATAAAAGGGTGAAGTAACCATACGGTAGGGAACATCAGGAATGTTTGAAATTTTCAAAAGAGATTTGGGGAATTTTGTTCGTTTGTTTGCTTTTCTCATGTGTGGAACATCTTTACTGGCAAAACTTTGGTTTAAAAGAAGCAATGATGAAAAATAAATATAAAGAAGTTGAAGAAGCTGATAAAGTAGTCACCGTTGAACATGCTTCTCAATACATGACCCGCAGACCACCAGCTTCTTCCGGAAAGCTTACTCTCTCATTCTATCTGTGACCCCATCCCCAAAATGTCCCCCTATAATTTATTACATTTAATTTCTTCTTGCTTCAAATCAAGTATCTACTTTCTGCTTATCATTTTTAGAGGAAAGAATTGATGCTGCGGAAGTGCAATGCCTGGCCCTAATGCCCAATGAATCCCTAGACTCGGACTTTCAGACCTTACTCTGTTCTTCACCACACTCTACCCCTCACCCCGACCCTATTTTAAACATCCTGTTTAAGATAGGGCTGAGTGTCCTCCCTGTACTCATTTTGTGGCAGATGGAAGAAAGGGAAGTGAGAATGATGTGGAGATATTTGAGTGTGTTTTCAGAAAAACGAATGTAACTCAAGGCTTTTTCTATTCTGTATTCTATTAATGCGATCACCACAAATGCCCATCTGAATCAATGAATAGTTATATTGCAAAGACAAAATAGTATATAAAAAAAAGAAGGATGAGATGTATATTTTATATTTTTACATACACATATTATTTGTTTCCTAAGTTTCTTCTTGGTGAGCGATAGAATTATTTTACTTGGCAAATTATTGGAATAATTGCTTGACAAGCTCACAAATGGACAAGATAACAGTGGAAAAGGATTAGTTCCCAGGCATACAAATTTTGCTTTAAGTAACAGTAGAGTTGAGCCTGACATTTTTAAGGATCAGTAATGACCAAAATGTGCCCCATCTGCTTAATGCTTGCAAAAATGAGTTAGCATTGGGAGAGGAATGCCCTTTATACCTTTCCCTTTTCTCTCTTTTCTTCTCCTCCTTTCTCTCTTTTTTTTCTTGTTTTCTTTTCAACAATGCAACATATATTAAGAAAACACACTCATCTGGTTATTCGTCTGCAGTAACATCTTTACTTATTTAAGGACCCCTTTGTGGCCCAGGCAGTTAGGCCGTCTCATGCCTTTCAAGTGCCCCCCCTGCCCTAGAAGAGAAGCATCCAGATTTTTCTATTTTCTATTTTTAGTGACTGTGGGGTTGAGTATAATGGGTGGGGTGAGAAATGTCCTTTGGCTTGAAACAGAATAGTGTTGGAAGGGATAAGGAATATTTCACTGATAACAATGTTAAGGTAGGGTTAGAACTTTATATTTTCATCAATCAATTAAAACAAAAAGTTTTGATAACTCAAGAAAGCAGTGTGTAACCTCAAGAAGCTCACAGTATCACTCTCTTCTATTGGTTTTATGTTTTCCTGGACAAGAGTTTCAATAAAATGTATGTACCATTGACCTTCCTTCATGGGTGTCTGGAGGAAAACAGAGGAAACAAAAGAGTTTTTCCATTCTTGCATGAAAAGTGCTATAATACTACAAAGTGCTGCTCTATTTTGTAGGGGGAATCACGTGATAATAGAAGCTTTATGGTGAGGTTTCTTGGAATTTTTAATGCATGTAGGATTGGAAGATGCAGATGGGATGTAAGTTATTAAACATCAAGATCATGGCAATAAAGATGCCAGTGTTCTTTTGATAATGTACAGAACTTTATATTCTTGTGTGTGTGTATCTGTGTGGGCCTTCATTTTAAAATATAAATATGCTTTTAAAGTTTTGACAAATGAAGTGTTTTTTGACTGTGAGTTAAGGCAAAAAAATAATAATAATAACCCCCTCCCAAATCAATGGCATAAAATCAATTATGTGCCCAGTGATTAAGTGAATTCCACAATCATATTGGGAGTCAAGCCCTCATAAGATGCCCCTATGAAAAAGTTATTCCATATGATATATTCAGAGTTATTTATATGTCTATATTTTTTATTTTACTCCTATAAATTTTTTCTCTTATAAAATATTTTTTGTTAACTTCTCTGTCTTGGAATAATGTTTAAAAAAGCATTTAGGTCCTGATTGGGTGGTTCAGTAGGTAGAACATAATCCCAGTGTGCCTAGCTTGCAGATTCAACCAATGAGCGCACAGCTAAAATGGAACAATGAAGTGGAAGAACTAGTTGTTTTTCTCCCTCTCTCTTCCACCTTCCTCTCTCTCTTTCAAATCAATGAAAAAAACTTAAAAAAAAAAACATTTACTATATAGGTATGGGATTTAAATATTTTGACATTTTCTTGTCTTTTTTCTTCTTAAAAATCAAGAAAACTCTAGAGATCAAAGGACTCTCTTTGTAGATCATCCAGGAGTAGAATTTGGGATTTTACTTTATGAGAAGTCCAGTTAGAGAATGTAAAAAGTAAAACAACAAAACTCCCAGCTGGAGTGATAAATATCAAACCCTCACAGACATTTTTGTGAGGCCAATCTCTGTGGCCAATTGGTGACTTTGGCCAATATGGTCTGTCTTTTGAAATCTGGTTTTCTTTCTTCAAAATTAAATCCCTGTTATGCTTTAAAAAGGAAGGGCTTCACCACTCTGTCCATCATGACTCTCTGTCAACTTCCTTTTATGAAGGAAAAGGAGAGTGTTCTGAGAGTCTTGGGCAATCAAGGTGAATTCACAGTTGAGTTTACATTCTCTGCATTTTCCCCTGTGATATTTCCTTAGCCTAAGATAAATTCTATATTGAAAGCTCAATAGTATCAGAAATCTTTCTTGAAACCAAGAAGTCTTAACTGTTCATGGTAACATAGAATGTTCACAGAGTGTTTACATGTTCCCTTTAAATTTTGTATTATTAATCATAACTGATGATCTGTTTGGTTCACCAAACTTTGGTCTAGTGAAATGTTTGAGGATATTCTGCTATCAGGGGAAGGTAACCAATCCAGCTGAAGAGAAAAAGCAACCAATCTATTTGTATGTATCATGTATATTCTCTGTATCTGCCAAAGTGCAGGGTCTATCGGGACTATAGCAGATGGCATAGTCCCTGTCTATGAGAAATTGTAGTCTGGAAGGAGATTCAAAGGCATAAGGTATTAGCATGTTTAGAGGCAGAGATTTCAGTTAATGGGAAGAGAAAGGAAGGCGAGAAACAATCCTCAGATGTCAGGAGACATATAACTGTAAAATATTAAAGTCTTACTTTGAATGTAACACTCTTTGAATTTGCTTTTAGAAATTAACAGTCACCACATTTGGCTTTTCAAATGGCTGCAGCTTCCTTTTGGCATTGTTATGAGTTGATCCCCTTATAGCTAATATTTTTCTTATTAAGGACCCAAGGAGCTTAGGTAATGAGTGTTTGCAAGTATCACCAGTAATTACTACCCTCCTTGCTTGATAGATCTGCTCTGCTGTAGGGCAGGTGAGGGGTTAGTAGAGACCACCATTATCAGAAATAATTAGCCATTTAGCCAGAGGGGAAGGCTTAATGGGCTAACTATGGGCTTTACTCATCCAGGGGCCCTATTCTAGGGGACCACTTTAGCCTCATAATCTAAGAACCAGCAAGTTTGCTATTTGTGTTGTTTGGCTAAGAATTTTTCCTTCCGCCAGAAATCTTTGAAAAGTCACCAGAGGACCAGCTAAGAGAAGCACACCTGACTTTGGAGGCACAAGAGCAGTTGCCTCCTTCATTAAGGTACTCAGCCTGACCTGTGGTGGTGCAGTGGATAAAGCGTCGACCTGGAAATGCTGAGGTCGCCGGTTCAAAACCCTGGGCTTGCCTGGTCAAGGCACATATGGGAGTTGATGCTTCCAGCTCCTCCCCCCCTTCTCTCTCTCTGTCTCTCCTCTCTCTCTCTCCCTCTGTCTCTCCCTCTCCTCTCTAAAAAAAAAATGAATAAATAAAAAATTAAAAAAAAAAAGGTACTCAGTGTGTGTTGTCTTATAGCCCCTCTTGCAGTGCTCAGTTTTCTGGTTTAACTGCTCCAACAGAGAAGCTTCAGGAGCCTGAGTGACTACAGTCATGCCTGCAAGGACAGCAGAACAGGAAAACAACGGGCAGCCTGTGGGACAGCTACAAGGAGACATGTGCCATCTGTACTAAGTCTTCAAGGACAGAGAAAATGAAGAATGGGGTCATAATGGAATCCCAAACTGAAAGGCATGCTGAGATACAGTAGTTCACTTAGCATCAAGCCATTTCTCCCATAGACATTTCTTTCTTTCTTTCTTTCCTTCTCTCTCTCTTTCTTTTCCTTCCTCCCTCCCTCCCTCCCTCTTTCTCTCTCTTTCTTTCTCTCTCTTTCTCTCTCTCTCTCTCCCCCTCTCTCTCTCCTTCTCCCTCTCCTTCCTTCCTCCCTTCCTTCCTTCCTTCCTTTTCCGTCCTTCCTAGATGAAAAGCATCAACTTATAGTTGCATCACTTTAGTTGTTCATCAATTGCTTTCTCATATGTGCCTTGAAGGTGGGTGGGGGTGGGGAGGTGCTTCAGCTAAGCCAGTGACCCCTTGCTCAAGCCAGCAACCTTGGAGTCATGTCTTTGATCCCATGCTCAAACTGGTGACACCACGCTCAAGCTGGTGACACCATGCTCAAGCTGGTGACTCCACGCTCAAGCTGGTGATACCACGCTCAAGCTGGTGACTCCACACTCAAGCTGGTGAGCCAGCGCTCAAGCTGGCAGCCTCAGGGTTTCGAACCTGGGGCCTTAGCATCCCAGACTGACCTTCTATCTACGGCACCACTGCCTGGTCAGGCTCCTATAGACATTTCTATGTGGGTGCTCCAGGGGGAGTAGTCACAAGTACTTATTTAATGCACATTAATCATTTTTAAGCTACCAATCTCCAACAGAAATAAAATGTGTACGACATAAGTAATTTTAATTTTTCTAGTACATGTACTAAAAATGAAAAAGAACGGTAAAACTAATTATAGTAATCTATTTCATTGAATGCAATATATTCAAAATATCATTTCACCATGCGATTAATATAAAAATTATTAATGAGATATTTTACATTATTTTTTCTTCTGTACCAGGTCTTCAAAATTTGATATGAACTTTACACTTACAACACATCTCAATTTGGTCATTTTAAATATTTTATATACTGTTCCCATCAGCTCAACTCTATTTGGAGGGTTCCTGGGTAACAGTAGCAATGTATTAATTTATCTCTGGTTGGAGGTTCTGGTAAGTGAGGTAGAGAAAACCAGCCTTCCATAGTCAGGCAGACACATAGGCCCCTCACAGTCAGTGGGAGAAGACTAAGTCAAGTTTATCTTCTTTTCTGCCCTGCGCTGAGATTCAACCCTGTCGACCAGGGTCTGTATGCCCATTGTCTTTGGCTGAGGGATGGCATGTTGTTGGAATCACTTGGGGGATGAAAATGGTGAGGGAATGTGGATTAAAGGATGTTAGCAGCCCTGGCCAAATAGCTTGGTTGGTTAGACCATCATCCCAAAGATGATGCAGAGGTTGCTGGTTTGATCCCTGGTCAGGGCACATACAATGGCAGATTGATGTACCTGTCTCTTTCTCTCTCTCTTCCTTTCTCTAAAATCAATAAAATAAACATTTGAAAAAAAAAAGGATGTTAGCAGTAGAATGAAAAATAGTTGTTGACTTGTTATCCTCCCCCGCCCCCATACCAAAATACCCAGAGTGGGTATTTTAAATTAGTTTGTAACCAGTTGGAGAGAGAGGAGCCTCATTAGGTAAGTTGTTGCAGCACTAATTCATTGGGCACCATCACATCGTGATTCTTCCTCAGAAAACCCAGATAGTAAAAAATGATAAAGTTGGTTTTTGTATTATTGCTGATTAAGAATTTGAGTTGTAGTAAAAAGTGTTCCCCTCTTACAAGTGAATTTTTGGTTTTGTTTTCCTGTTATAAAAGTAATTTTGTAGAAAACTGGAAAATTCTGCCTGACCAGGTGGTGGCACAGTGGATAGAGCATCAAACTGGGATGCAGAGAACCCAGAATCAAAACCCCAAGGTCGCCAGTTTGAGCACAGGCTCATTTGGTTTGAGCAAGGCTCACCAGCTTAAACCCAAGGTCGCTGGCTTGAGCAAGGGGTCACTCAGTCTGCTGTAGCCCCATGGTAAAGGCACATATGAGAAAGCAATCAATGAACAACTAAGGTGCTGCAACAAAGAATTGATGCTTCTCATCTCTCTCCCTTCCAGTCTGTTCCTTTCTCTGTCTCTGTCACAAAAAAAGAAAACTGGAAAATTCTGAAAAGAATAAAGAAAAAGAATAAAATAACTCATTATCTCACCATCCAGTGATTATGCCAATATGCTATCAGTCATTATTTTCTTGAGTTTTTTTCTCTCTGAAAATGTACATATATTTAAGAGTTGGTATTACAAATAAATTTGTGGTTTTTTTTTTCACCTGGCATAGCATAAACATTTGATCATGTTTGAAATCATTCTTTATAAATTTATGTTTACATTGTATGACAAGGTATTCATTTTTTCCCCTTATTGTTGGGGCTTTGAGACACTTTCTAATGTTTCCTAAGTGACATGAAGAAAAAACTTAACTGACTTGATTGAAACCTTAAATAGCTTTGTTTAAAAATCACTATTTGGCATTTAATAGTGAAGTAATAAGCTGTAAGGAGAAATAAAATAAAAAAACATCTTATTTCATAACCCTTGCCCTGTCTCTAGGAAATTTTCACTGAAGTCAAGTTGTACTGTGTCTTGAAAGAAGCAACTCCCAATTTTATGCAAATCAACGATAACTTTTTTTTTTTTTTTTGGTCATGGGCTTTTTGAGTCATTAGACAAAATAATGGTGGACAGCGTATGTTAAAAGGAAAGCACTTTGAATCATGACATGCTCTGCCTTGTGCCCAGGAGGTAGCTAGTTGATGGTACTTCTTCGTACAGTAGCCTTTGGTTCTTAAATGTACATTTTCTGGAAAAATACCTTTTTAAAAAGTGCTGATGACATTGAGTAAATGGCAAGAGACTTTTATTTATTCTCTAACCTTTTATTATAAAAAATTTCAAATAGATACAAAGTAAATAGACTAATATAATGACACTTATGTACTCATCATTCAGCTTCAGCAATGGTTAATCTTCTGCCATTCTTGCTTCATCTATACTTTTACCCATTATCCACACATTCCACTTGATACACTTCTGTTACTCACATCCCTGTCACAGTCTCCCCAGAAAATTCCCTCATGTTTTTTCCCATGCAAAATTCCTGCCCATCCGTCTCTCCCATGAGGCACCCACCATTCTGACCATTTTCATCTTAGCTTTGCTTTGTCTATTTTAGAATTTCATGCAAATGGAGTCATACAGTATGTGCTGTATATGTCAGTTTCTGTTTGTGGGATTCATTAGTAGTTTGTTCATTTTTATTGCTGAGTAGTATTCGATTGTAGAAACATATGACAGTTGGTTTATTCATTCTCCCACTAACCAATATTTGGATTAATTCCAGTTCAGGGCTATGGATATTCTTGTTTAAGTCTTAGTGTAGACGTATGTTTTTAGTTTTTTGGCATAAATAAATATGTAGGAATAGAATCGCTGGGTCAAAGCCTATGTATATTTAAACTCTAAAAGAAATTTCCAACTCTTTTTTCATTCCTGTCAGCCATGTATAACAGTTCCGGTTGTTCCGTATCCTTACCAACATTTGCTGTTGTCACTCTTTTTAATTTTAGCCATTCTGGTGGGTGTGTAATGGTATCTTATAGTAGTTTTATTTTGCATTTCCCTGATGATTAATATCAAGCATATTTATTTTCATGGGCTTATTGTCCATTTGTGAGGTGTCTGTTTAAGAAAGATTTTTTTTTTAAATCTGCTGGACCAAGCCTTTGTCGTAGGCACTGTTTCTTTGGCTGTACCAGGGTACAGGCTAGACATATATTTCTTTTTTTTTTTTTTTTTTTTTATTTTTCTGAAGCTGGAAATGGGGAGAGACAGTCAGATAGACTCCCGCATGTGCCCGACCGGGATCCACCCGGCACGCCCACCAGGGGGCGATGCTCTGCCCCTCCGGGTTGTCGCTCTGCTGCGACCAGAGCCACTCTAGTGCCTGGGCAGAGGCCAAGGAGCCATCCCCAGTGCCCGGACCATCTTTGCTCCAATGGAGCCTTGGCTGCGGGAGGGGAAGAGAGAGACAGAGAGGAAGGAGGGGGGGAGGTGGAGAAGCAAATGGGCGCTTCTCCTATGTGCCCTGACCGGGAATCGAACCCGGGTCCCCCGCACGCCAGGCCGACGCTCTACCGCTGAGCCAACCGGCCAGGGCCTAGACATATATTTCTGAAAGCAGGATGCATAGGAAAATCCTGTAGGTCACAGCTTGCTTCTATGCTTTGTTATAGATTTCTCTTTCATTTGGAGCCCCTCTTCCAACTCTCTGATGTTACTCATTTCCTAGTACTTACCTTCTGTGATTTCTCCTTTGGCTGGGATTGTGAATCCATTTGCTTTTGTTCTGTCTGCTTCAGGCAAGGTTCAGTGGGCAGAAATCAATGCCAAGATCTTTGGTGCTGTGTAGCTCTAACTCATAATGCATTAGGATCTTTAAAAAGTCCACTGAGAACTCAGGATCCCATTCTAATCCAGAGTCATGAGAACAAAAATACCTCAAAGAACTCTATTTTGAAACATTGGAATTGAATCAAGATGTAATATATTTTGGGATTGCCAAGTGACACCAACATTATTCATAGAAACTTAAGAGCATTTGAAGAAAGGTTTGATTTATATCTAAATCACTGTGCTTACGCTCCAAGGCAAATAATGTTCCTTAAATTCTGCGGCGAAGGATAAGATTTTTTTTTTTTATTCCCAATTCTTCACGGACCAATACTATTATAAATAAAAAAAAATGTTGCAACAATGTCAGCTTGCCATGAAGGTTTCTAGGTATGGACTTTCAGTTTCTCCCTGCAGACAGTGAAGAGTTTATAGACTGGAACCAGTCTGCAGGTTACTCTTTGAGAAGCCCTGATTCACAGCACTAGCTCTGCAGGTGGACTGCTTAAGTTTGAATCCTGATTTCATCAATTGTTAGTTGGGCAGCCAGAAGGCAGCTTTTTGTCTCAGTTTTCTCATTTGTAAAATGAAGATGATGTTGATAATAACAACACTTGCTGCATAGGAGCACGGCAAAAATTAAATGAGTTAATATATGGAAATAGTTTACAATAGTAAATGCTGTGTAAGCGTTAGCTATTATCATCATGATCATTTCCCAAGTCGTAAATCAGCCAGGATACTTTCAGTCATAACTAATAGAAACCCAGTTCAAGTTAACTTAAACAAATAAAAAAGCATATGTTGGTATTTGTAAACCATTGCTCACAGAGTATTATAAATATGATACTTCACTTCTTTCTTCTTTATGGGCTCTGCTCTCAGATGGGCTCTCTCTGTGGGTGCCAAGAAGACCCCCAGCTGGTCCTAACTTATATCTTACCAGCTTAGCCACCTAGTGAAGACAGAATCCTACGTTCTTACTCTCTTCAACTTTAGCTTATTACTTTTGTTGACCTGGTTCAGTTCATTTCATGAACTGACAAGGACCACAAGAACTAAGAATTCAAGACAGGTAACCCTCTGAAGAAAAATGTAGTACTGTTACCAGAATAAGAGATAATGGTCATTTTTATCAAGTAACTAAGGGTGTTAGAATTTACTAGCTCTGCGGGTGGATCATGGTTTTGATCCATGGTGGATCTTTTAGAAAATGATGCCCAACAAGAGGAGAACACCATCCTTCCTTGGGAGAAACCCCCACTATCTGAGGTAGAAGGGTGTCCATAGGAACCTAATAAGATCCATAATATGGGTTCTCTGAAATATGGTCTTCTTAACAACAGGACATGGTGTGAGTGGGAAATATTTAGTAAAAAATGCTGTTATAAAATCAGTCAACAGGATCCAGAAAAGCCGAACTTTTTACCAGTAAGAAATGTAAGAAGTTTTATTTTGGAAAAGCCGAGTCCAGTGGCCACAAACAAGGCACCTGCAATGTGAGGGAAAGGAAGACATGGACATTTTCTTCCTATGAGAAGGCGAGTGGGCGCCCTTCCCATCACATCATCCGTTAGGAAAGTCTGTGCTGAGAGCTCTGTGAGTTCTCTGTATGATGTTGTGGAGGAAGTGATCAGAGTTGTCTGTGTTCTTCTCACTTCTGCCCTTAGCACCTTGCCAGGTTATGAGAGGTTGGGAAAAAAGATTGATTGAGGCCTGACCTGTGGTGGCGCAGTGGATAAAGCGTCGACCTGGAAATGCTGAGGTCGCCGGTTCGAAACCCTGGGCTTGCCTGGTCAAAGCACATATGGGAGTTGATGCTTCCAGCCCCTCCCCCCTCTCTCCCTCTCCGTCTCTCCCTCTCCGTCTCTCTCTCTCCCTCTCTCTGTCCTCTCTAAAAATGAATAAATAAAATAAAAAATTAAAAAAAAAGATTGATTGATGCAGGGTATGGAAATTTAGTTTATTTTTTCTGTAGGCAGATGGCTAGGTGATGGAAACTTGTTGGAAAGATGGACTTTTTTTGAGCGATTTTCTTAGATCAAGGGCTTTTGGGGAATTGAGTGGCTCTTAGAAACATAATTTATTGGGTCTCAGAGACTCACAAGATTATACTTCCTTACTGATGAGAAAAGACATGTGAACACATTCAACTTGAAACCACTGAGGGAAAAACCAAGACTTGCCGATCTAGTTAAGATGTATAGGTGTGCACACTCACGTACCACAGCTAACTGGACACTAGCAGTTATTTTCCATTGCCAAATTGCTTTGAGCTCCCAGAATTACAAAATTTGAAAAACTATATTGGCTATTGAATAGCTAAAGGCCTATTTGCAGACTGATTTCACAAATTTTGATCCATTTGAATCCTATTTTAAAATTCTGTACCTGTAAATTGGAGTATAAACCTCAGGGTGTATCTGCATTATCACATGGAAAATACTGAGTGATTTTCAAGCGTGATTTAAGACTCCTTGCTACTCAAAGTATGGTCCGTAGACCAGCATCATAGGTGTAACCTAGGAACCGGTTAGAAATGCAGAATCTCAGCGTGTCCTTCTTTTCTGCAGAGCTCCTTGTTCAGAATCTGCACTTTAACAAGATTCTCAAGTGCTTCCAATGTGTGTCAGAGTTTGAGAAGCGTCGGCATATGCTTTTGTCACTTGGGATGATGATGAAAAGGAACTGCTTTAGGAGCTGCCAAGCTGATATATTTTTGGATAGTTAACAAGTAATATTTTAATAATGTTAGCAATAAAAATGTGAACCCCTTCCCACATCCCTCTATACATACATTTATGGTGATTACTATTGGAAAAAAAAATTGAGATATGTTGGCTACCATGAAAATTTCTGATCATAGCTACTTAGATACATTTCATCTTTGCTTCTAGATTCTAAGGAAGGTACATACATTTTATTGCAGGTTATTGTACAGTTATTATAAATAACTCAAGGAAGAAATTATTAAAGATGTTTTAAGTGCAAGCTCTGGGTATTCAAAGCGGAGAGAAGAAAGATCACTCCTGATTAGTGTGGAAGAACAGGAAACTGAGTTGGATGTTGCAAAGGACATTTCAGACAGCAGAACCATGAACAGAGACACAGAAGATGAAAGCATGATGGTTGTTCATGGAACAAAAAGCCATGTAGTGTGATGGCTGTATAATAAGGTATAAATAAAATAGGGTGGGATTTAGGTCGCGAAAAGTAAGTTAAGGTCATTTTTTAAAGAGTATATAACAATAGGATGAGGAGTGTGTACTTTATTTTTGGGCAGTTAGGAGCTGGAAGTTTTAGGGAGTGGCATGAGCAGTGGTCTGTCTTTGGAAAAATTTATCTGGCAAAAGGACTTTGGAAAAATGGAAGATGGGAAGAAATGGAGGAAGGAAGATACTGATATTATTGTAGTGTTGGAAGTGAGAATTGAAAAGAGGGAACAGATTAAAGGTCCACCAAGGATTTGAACTATGATAGTGGTAGTAAGAGTAAAAAGAAGGGGGGAGAATGTGAGACATATTAGGGGAGCTTGAAGCTATAGGATTTGTTGTCTTTTGGATTTCAAGGGCTAAGGGGGTGAGATGACATAATTTAACTGTGGATGAATGAAAAAAATAGTGATATCCTGAATAGAAATTGTAAAATCAGGGTTAAGACTTTGTTGGTTTGAAGGCATATTGCTACTTATAAAATCCTAAGTGGAAATGTGAGTCCGGAGTCAAGAAATTTTCTACTCAAAACATGATAACCACAGCAGGAAGAACTCATCAAAGGAGGGTGTATTTGGAAAACAGAAATGGGTCAATGATGAAAGTCAGAGGCCATCCACATTCAGGGGTGAGAGGAAGAGCAAGAATCTTCAAGAATGTGAAAGAAAGACCAGAAAGGTTGGAATGAGATGAGGCACTGCTATGTTTTGAAAGTCAGAGGGAGCTTTTCAAGATGAAGCAGGTGAGTAACAATATTAAATAGTGTAGCAAAACTGAGAAGGATCAGGCATGAGATCAAGTAGTTAGAGATAAAAGATGACTAAGTGATTTCCGTGACCAAGGAGGAAAACAGTTTTAACAGAGCAGTGAGGGCTGAATCCAGATCGCAGGGACTTAAAGCAATGAGTGAATACTTCCGCTGTGAAAGCAAAGAGCAAAGATGGCTACCTGAAGAAACTGTTGGTGAAGTAGAGGGGAAACAGAGGAAAGGAGAAGAAAATGGGACTACAGCACTGACATAACATTTTTAATGGAATAATTAAGAGTTTATTAGAAAATAGAGAAGAAGGACCTAAAAGTGGGAGAAAACTGATATACTCATTCTTGGGGTCCTTTATGGTGCACAGATCTCAGGTGACCTGGAAGGGTGGGAAGGGATGTAATGAAACTCAGGCTGAGCGCTGTTTCTCCTGCAGAGACAGGCTGCTCTCAAGGATTCCCACCTAGGAAAAGAGATCAGAGGTGCACCAATAACAATGCCAAAGAAGGGTTTCACTACATATCCTATACACTCTCCTCTCCCCTGTATTCATGA
The DNA here is from genome assembly GCF_036850765.1 of Saccopteryx bilineata. Classification (NCBI taxonomy): domain Eukaryota; kingdom Metazoa; phylum Chordata; class Mammalia; order Chiroptera; family Emballonuridae; genus Saccopteryx; species Saccopteryx bilineata. The sequence goes on along the minus strand of NC_089493.1, from coordinate 41,923,793 downwards.
AGAGTCTCCCTTTGTTTTTTTTTTCTTTTTCATTTTTCCGAAGCTGGAAACGGGGAGGCAGTCAGACAGACTCCCGCATGCGCCCGATCGGGATCCACCTGGCATGCCCACCAGGGGGCGATGTTCTGCCCCTCTGGGGCGTCGCTCTGTTGCATCCAGAGCCATTCTAGCGCCTGAGGCAGAGGCCACAGAGCCATCCTCAGCTCCCAGGCCATCTTTGCTCCAATGGAGCCTCGGCTGCGGGACGGGAAGAGAGAGACAGAGAGGAAGGAGAGGGGGAGGGGTGGAGAAGCAGATGGGCGCCTCTCCTGTGTGCCCTGGCTGGGAATCAGACCCGGGACTCCTGCACGCCAGGCGGACGCTCTACCACTGAGCCAACCGGCCAGGGCCAAGTCTCCCTTTGTATCTAAAGCCATGAATGTAGCACACTGAGATTTATTCTCTTGGGTCACATCTGTTTTTTTTTTTTTTTTTTAAGCTTCATTAAAGACAGAATCTCCTTTCAACCTCTGGAACTCTTGCGGGTTCCTCTGTTTTTCCCTAGTGTTTTGGTAGCTTGTGTGATAACAGAGACCTGAGTTTATAGTGGGAAATGGTGAATGGAATCCTACTTATGAATTCTTTAAAAAATTTTTATTTATTAATTTGAGAGAGAGAGAGAGAGAGAGAGAGAGAGGAGAAAGAAGAGAAAGAGAAATATTACTTTGTTCTTCCACTTATTTATGCATTCATTGGTTGAATCTTGTATGTTCCCAGACTAGGGATCAAACCTACAACCTTGGCATATTGGGATGAAGTTCTAAACAACTGACTTACCCAGCCAGGGTTGACTCTTCTTTATGTGAATTGCTAATTGTCTTGGTAAAGTTAATTAATTTCTCTGAGCCTCAGTTCTGTTTGTAAAGTTGAAGGTGGCACTTCAAAAGTGGTCATGAACATTTCATAGGGTGTATATATGGAGAGAGTACCTGGCCCATGCACTTCATGTCAGTAGGCACTCAATAAATGTTCTTTGAGGGGAGATTCAGTAAGCTCCATGATGGCACAGCCTGTGTCTCTGTTCTTGTCTCCTGTGGTAAGGGGTTGCCCATCTTCCTTGCAGAAGTATTCTATCATGTTAGCCTTTTACTGGGTCACTTTCTCTTTCAACCATGGCCTCCCACTTCCCTTCCTTTTTTGGTGTCATTCTCTCCCTTTGCTTTCACTACTCTCAGCCTGCACATTCTGAAATTGTCACCAATTCACTATCCTGGATGAACTCCTGGATTCCTTCAAGGAGTGTTTTCATTTTAGGAAAGGATGGTGGGAAGAGGGCAGTGCTTGACACTGGCAACCAAAATGCTCATTGTAGGCAAGCTTTTCTCATCAGGTTCTTAATAACATAAAAGTCCTGCCCCTGTCCCAACACAAGCCAGACCTGCAAGTGTGGCCCCGGGGCATGTGTCTCTAGCACCACCTGGGAACTTGTATGAATGTTGATTTTCAAGCTTCATCCAAAACCACTGGATCAGAATCTGTATGTTAACAGGATCACGGGTGATTTTTTATGCACATTCAGGTGGGAGACAACTGTTCCAGGGAAAGAGCTATTTCCTAAGGTGACTGTGAGGATTTAATGAGAAGGCATGCACGGAGCACTTAATACAAACAGGTACATAAGTGCTTAATAAATATTCTTGGTAAATCCCAAGTGAGCAGAAGGAGTCTTTTGTCTCCAGAATCTATGACGTGTAATGCAGATAAAGAGAAAAAAAAATGTAGCCCTCTTTAGAAGACTGGGAAAAAAAAAAAGAAGAAAAGACGTTTGTGTGTGTGTTTTGCCAGAGGAAAGGAAAATAATAAAGGCAGGGAAGGAATGAACATAACTAGCAAATAAGAGCTATGGAATGGAAAAACAAGGTACTTAGGAATCAAATACTATGAGGTGGTAAAATAAGAAATAAACAAGGGGTAAAGGGATCTTAATATGCACACTGCTGAAAATCTGGTGAAGGGAAAACTGGGTTTCTGCAGACTGGCAGGGAGGTGTGAGCATGTGATGTGGAGAGAGGGACAGCCAAACCAAGTGATTTAGCAGAAGGCTGGCTTCAGCAGTTTAATAGTCCTCGTGTAACATAGTAAGCTTGTGTTTTGAATTTTCACTCAAGGACATCTTTGTACAGAAGAGCAGCGTGGTTTGGTTTTGTGCCCAGTTGACAGGAATGAGAGGGAGGCAAGTGGCCAAATGGAGACTGTGGGGTTGTGTTGAGGTGTCAGTAAACAGGCAGGGGAAGTGCTGGCCTTCAGCAGCAGACCCTTATGGGGGAGGGGTTCAGATGACCTGGGGAGTCTACTGTTAATCTCCTCCACACGAATGATGGGAACTAAATTACAGCCCCCCGCCCCCATCATGGAATGATGGCAAGCATAGGGTGATTTGGGGACATAGAGACTTCTCTATGTCAGCAGGTAGTGAGATAGGGTGGTCAGCATTTGGGAAGGGTGGAAAGAGGCATTCTGGCTCCCTTCTGTCCCACCTCAAGGTATCCCAGGGCGGGGCGGGGAAGAGGAGGGTCTGGAAATACAGAAGACGCGAGAGACGTGAGTTTTGGGCCCTGTGATGAAGCACTAGGTGAGGCACCTAACTTCTGACTCTCTGCTTTTCATCTGCAGGGGGTCATACTTCTTCAGGGTGTAATGAGATGAGTTAGTGTCAGTTCTGAGACATCTTAGACTTAGATCAAGATGGCAACTTAGACATCTTATAGAACCAAATTCCTTCCTGTTGCAGGTAAGAACTGAGGCCAGGACAGTCAAACAACTTGCTTAGGGACACACAGTTACTTTATAAAAGATCTAGGAGTACAACCCAGGTCTCCAGGTCTCCAGAGTCCCAGGACTTAAAACATTTAGAATCTTATTCTACTGTCTTCTGTGTTGCATTCTGGAGATAAAGGGACTTGCCTTTTAGTTTATGGATTGTTGACTTTTTGACCTGCAGAGCTAAGGCAAGAATGGTTTAATAATAAGTGTTTTAACAGCTAGTAATTCTGAGTCTGACTTTCCACTTTACTGGAAGAAATAACCTTTACATTTTACTCAAATTTTAACTTTTGGCTTGCCTCATTTTTTATTTTAAACTTCAGTGAACTTGGTGCAGTTTACTGCTGTGGGTCTTTGGTGGTATCTTGAAAAGAGTGTAGACTGGCTTTGGAGTCACATAGGCCTGGCTCAAAGCCTGCCTCTGCCTCTTCCTTGCTGGAAGTCTAGGCAAGTCCATTGATTGCTCTGAGCCACAACATTCTTTCTAATGGAGTATTAGTCAGGGTTCTCTGGAGAAACAGAATCTACAGGATTACATAATCAAGGAAGCTGAGAAGTCCCATGACCTGCGGTCTGCAAACTGGAGACCTAGGGAAGTCAATGGTATAATTCAGTCTGAGTTTGAAGGCCTGAGAACCAGGGGAGCTGATGGGATAAATCCCCCGCCTGAGGTCTGGGGAAGATGAGAGAAGATGACCCAGCTAAATCAGTGAGACAAGGAAAGGAATTGGCATGTTCATCCTTCCCCACACTGAATGATGCCCATCCATACTGGGGAGGTCTTCGCTTTACCGAGTCCACAAATTCAAATGCTAATCTCATCCAGAAACACCTTGGCAGACATACCCAGAAACAACTAATCTGGGTGCCTCATGGTCATTACAAATTAACCAATACAAATAGGTTCTATGTCATCTTATGGGGCTGTTTGGTAATTATTCACGATAATATTTAACAGTGCTTAGAAGAGGATCTGAAACATAATAGGAGCTCAATAAACATTAGCTATCACACTCAGCAAGTACTTTCTGAGAACTAACCTTAAGTGTGAGGGCTGATTGGGAGTTCAAGCTCACAGTTAGATATAAAATATCTACCAGGTTTCTGTCCTGATATGCCCGAGTGTTTACATTACAGGTAGCAAACCCAATATATATTTTTTAATTTAAGTGAGAGGAGGGGAGATACACTACTGCATATGCCCTGACCAGAATCTACCCGGTGACTCCCGTCTAGGGCTGATGCTTTGCCCATGTGGGGCCATCCTCAGAACAGAGCTATTTTTGGTGCCCGAGGCAGTGGCTGCATGGAGCCATCTTCAGTGTCCTGATCCAACACACTAGAATCAATTGAACCTGGCTGTGGGAGAAGAAGAGAGAGAAAGAAAGAGAGAAGAGGGAGGGGAATGGGGGAGAAAGCAGATGGTCACTTCTCCTGTGTGCCCTGACCAGTAATCGAACCCAGGACATCCATACACCAGGCCGATGCTCTATCCCTGAACCAAAAAACCAGGGGCGAACTCATTTAATAGCTACCATCAAACCCCATTCAAAAACTGAGGGTGAATCTCTGATTGCAGGTATTTTTTTTATTATTATTTTTATTTTTTTTTCTTTCTGAAGCTGGAAATGGGGAGAGACAGTCAGACAGACTCCCGCATGCGCCCGACCGGGATCCACCCAGCACACCCACCAGGGGCGATGCTCTGCCCCTCCAGGGCGTCGATCCGCCGTGACCAGAGCCACTCCAGCGCCTGGGGCAGAGGCCAAGGAGCCATCCCCAGCGCCCGGGCCATCTTTGCTTCAATGGAGCCTTGGCTGCGGGAGGGGAAGAGAGAGACAGAGAGGAAGGAGGGGGTGGGGGTGGAGAAGCAAATGGGCGCTTCTCCTATGTGCCCTGGCCGGGAATCGAACCCGGGTCCCCTGCACACCAGGCCGACGCTCTACCGCTGAGCCAACCGGCCAGGGCGGTAATTTTTTAAATACACACCATATACACATTTCTGTGGCAGTTTTGCCGCTTTCTTTTCCATAGTTCCTGCAGATTTTCCTCCTCAAGCTATCCTGGTGGCTCCCACATCAGGTTGGGCGATTGCTGTACCCTCCAAGAAGGAGGATAGGGTGTTGCTATTTTCCTGGGTCATCGTTGCTTTGTTGCTTTTTCTGTAGAGACATTTTCCTTGCATCTTAAACATCAGTTTCTCATTTCCATGGGAAATTTCCTGTTTGGTTCTGATATGGGTAGGCTGGACGTAAAGTTTAGGAGATAAAACTACAGAAGCAGCTGCCTTTACAGAAAAAAAAAAAGGGCAGAAGTGGTCTACTTGTCTGCTTTTATTTTTTTAAAAAGAAAGGCAAATTCCCTTTTACTACTTTGCATAAAGTGGGTAGTTTGGGCTTCATCCATATGGATAAGAGGCAAAGGGGCTCTTCATGTGGGACAACTGGGAAATGACTTTTTGTGACCGAAATAGGAAGAGACATGCTAATGTGACATTGAGCAGAGTGTGGATTTCCGTTTCACCCTGTGATTGGTCTCTCTGCCCAGGAAACACACAGATGCAGCCAAGAGTACTGGTGAACGGTAGCATTAGTATTCAGTGAAAAACCCTGATCTGTTGGTCTTGGAATAATAGTGTGAAGAGGGATATAGAATGAATAATTAGAATGTAATCTAATATTAGCAGCTATGGGCTAACTTCCTGTGAGGTGGATTTAGGGATGCTTCGATTCTTAATACCATCAACATGAAATTGAAACACACACACACACATCAGACACTGGGTCACAGCTGGTATGCCATTGGGTATTTTCAGGAAAGGAAATAAAGGATTTACAGGGGGCAGAAATAAGTAAGCCACATTTCCCCTTGTCTGTGTTGCACCAGACAGGGAGACACTATATTTGTAAAATAATCCATTTCACTGTATATTTCTTAATGTCTTAACGTGCACAGAGGAAACACTGCCCATTCCTTTTCAAATAAATGTTATACCATTTGCCTTCAGAACTTAGGGTAAAATGCTCTTTCACCCTCTAAGGCTGGGTAAGTGCCCCATTAACTCTGGGGAGGGGGCGGTTAATGTATCAAGATATATTCTCATCTGATGATCTAAGGACTCACAGACCCAATTTAAGAGTATCTTACTCATAATCAAAAGCTTGATTCAAACAGACACTTGAAAAATAGATGTTTGAATTTCAGAAGCAATTCCATTTGATATCCTAGATGACAGTGACAGTTTAAGGGAATACACAGACTTGCTTACGGGAGGCATCTAAGAAAAGAATTAGCTCTTGGTTTTGCTCTGCATTTAGAGAAGAGTGAAGGGGGCGCACCTCGGGCTCTCGTGTCATTTGCACCCAGCATCAGACACTCAGCACGCTTCAGAACGCAGGCCGAGTTGTGACTAGCATCCAGTGTGACTGATTTATGTCTAAATGAGGCCATGAAAACTGTGGTAAGTATGAGGCAATTCGGGAAGGATCAAAACAAAGTTAGCTCTCAGACATCTTGTCTCAGAAAATATAATCAGTTCTGCGACGGTTTTCTGTTCTGGCTAATGTATTGATTGTGCCAGTCTGATGTATTTCTGGAAAACTTGTTGATCCATTACTCAAGCAGGTTGCTGCTAGCCTTGATTAATTTGCTCTTTCCCAGACACATTCCACTGTTGCTCACTTATGGAGCTGTTGGAAAGCCTGCTTGGTGGGTGGTGAATACTCGAAACTCCAATCCATCAATCTCTTACTTTTAGGAGGCAGAAGATGCCCTGGCATTACCTTCTCTTCAACCGCCAGATTTTAGGAGGATAAGCCTGAGGACATCTTTTACCTGTGTCACCTGGAACTGATTCTGGTATTCTCCAGAAGTTGTCGTGGGGGTTGGAAGTATGATAGAGCATACCTGAGTGGAGCTTGTTTCTTAGGTGCTGCTCAGGCCATTGACATCCAGAACTCCATTTGTGGGACTGTAGCTTAGTGATTTCTCATGTCTTTTCCTGACTATAAATAATAGTTTACATAGTGACAGAACAAATATAAATGACCCTGGTGCAAAATCTAACATTCCCCTGCTGGGACAACCAAAATGCCTCCCTACCCTTTTCTCCTTGGAGCTGGGGTAGTGGCTTTGGCTAAGCAAAGATGAGGTTCTATATGGTGGGTAGGCTGGTTGTCCTTTGGGGAGGAAGGGAGTCTTGTGGGATAAGGAGAGACCTGGATGGGAGGGAGGAATGCTAAGATGGAGAGGACAGACTTGCCCTCCTCATTTCCATCCCCAGAGAGGGTGAAGAGGCCCCAGGATGATCACACAGCAAGCTTTAATCAAGGCCTCTCACCCTGACACTGTTGTCCCATTGCCTCACCGTCTGTGCCCAGGGCACTGCTGTCTTGGCTTGGTTTCATCCTTGGGTTTATGCAAGGCCCAGGCAAAGTTAAGACAGCTTACCAGCAGGTTTTGAATCTAGCTAGTTTCTGAGGCTGCTTCTGTTCTGGTGAAGTGCCTTGTTTGGGATCTACCCTTAGGGATCCTGTTGGAAATCTCTGTCTCTTCTTATTGTAATTATGTCATATGATCCAGAGAAGTCATTTGTACAGCTGTTCACCTCCTCTCCCTGGAAAGGCATAGTGGGAAATACCCAGGGGTGTCTCAGACTCATCTGGTTATTTATAGCAAGACATCAATTCAAAGTAGAGGCCACTGTGACTATGAATGGATCCCTTGCAAGAGATTTCAGGAAGATTGATAGGAACTTTTCACACCTCAGGGCTAAGAATATAGTCTCATTTGCTGCATTTGGCTTTCTTGGAGAAGTGACTTGAAGTGTATTCTATGCATAAGAAATGATAAGGATTTAGGTAGTTCACAGATTACAAAAGTGTCATCTGGGTTTGCAAGTATCATAGAATCCTAGGTGACAGTTGTCACTGCATTATTGTGGCTTTCATTCAAGAGCTTCACAGCCCCATCAGCTCATTATGCTCAGAGCATCTTGATGAACAAGCAGCACATAGGAATGCCCTGGTTTTGCAGATAAGATGAAGGCAGAAAAAGGAATTCTTTGGTCTAGGCAACCTGGATTTGGGCCCATTTCTTTCTCTTTCTTTTTAAAAATCTTTTTAATTTATTGATTTTTAGAAAGAGAGGAACCGAGAGAAGAAACAATCTGTCTGTATGTGCCCTGACCTGGGATTGAGCCGGTAACCTTTACATTTTGGGGTGATGCTCTAACCAACTGAGCTGTCTGGCCAGGGCTTGTGCCCATTTCTTATTAATCATAGATGTCCAGAAAGCTCACTTTCCTTATAGGGCTTCTTTGCTCCAAATAGCAAATATTGCCACTGGTAACATGGATTGCTAATAGTGCTTATATTATTCACATGGGGATTCACTGAGAGAAGATATCAAATTTCTGAATAGCAAATTGGCTCCTAAGTGGCAGAGACTAATTATATCCAGCACAGAGTCGGAGAGAGTATAAGAATTTCTATTTTTGTCATTAACATAGTACAAGAAATAGGTCAATTGGTCATTTTTTTATAAAGTAGACACAGACTAAACAGTTCTAAATCAGGCAATTATTTCTTTTAAAAAATTTTTATTTATTTTTTTTAGCAAGGGAGAGAGATAAGAAGCATCAGCTTGTAGTTGAGGCACCCTCGTTGTCCACTGATTGCTTTCTCATATGCTCCTTGATGGTGGGGGGTGGACGCTCCAGCCCCAGTCATGATCCCTTGCTCAAGCCGGCGACCTTGGGCTTTCACCAGTGACCATGGACTTCAAGCCAGTGACCTGTGGGCTCAAGCCAGTGACCCTGCTCTTGAGCCAGAGGCCTGGGACTTTGAATCTGGGACCTCATCTATCCAGGTTGATTGATGCTTTATCCACTGTGCCATCCCTGGTCAGGCCAGGCCAGGCAATTATTTTAGTAATGATAATTTTAGTTTCTTTGAGTGATTTAAAAATGTTTAATGAAACAAATATTTTTTCACAACCAATATTCTCCATTCAACCATAAGAGTATTCATGAATTTACTAACCTCTGGGATGGGGATGAGCAGAAAGGGGGCCCTGGTGAGCAGCTCTGGATGATGTGGGGGCTGGACAAGCCTTTCTTAGAGGAGCAACTTCCCAGCCACCACCTTGCTCCCTTCTGGGTTCGCTCACCCTGCTTTTATTCTGCTAGGTTTTGCCAACTATGCCAATCGTGAACAGACCTCCTTGAATCTTGAGTAGCCACCGTGGCTCAGAAGTCAGACACAGAAGCTGATTTTATTTGCTGCAAAAAAGCAAGAAGACTTGGGTTTATTGAGTGATCACTGAGTTCTGTAAAACGTGCTTTAACATTTCTTAAGACCAACAAAATACGCATAATGATAAAGAGTGACCGATTTTTCATTTTTCTGTGTTTGAGGCTGACAAAATTGTCATTGACAAAATTTCAGCTGGATAAGAGGTCTTGAACTGTTGGGGCCTTTCCCCGTTCTGTATGACAAATCCTGAATGTTAGTTTGATTTTATTGTAAAGGATGAATTCTGAGCACGCCAGGGAAAGAAACAGTGCGGAAACTACCTACTGAGGTTTTAACCTTTTTACCTTCTCTACAAAGATGTTCTTGTTAGATTTATATTCAACACAAAGGCTCATTGAGTATTTGCGGAGTAATTGCTTGCTTATTACTTATTTTACACATTATAATCATTTGTACATGCATGACCCTTTTAAACCCTAATTAATGCCATGAACTCCTGAAAAACCCTTACCCATGCCAGATCTAGGGCATAATCCAAACTTTCATCAACTCAACTACTTTTCCTTTTTGTGTCTTCTTCCTTCACCCCATGAGGTATTTCTTACTTGCTTGACTTTTTTTTTTTTGGTTTATGATAATGTATTATTTAATTTACTCATTTTTAAACTTTATATAAAGAGCACCACACTATATGAGGTCTTTTGGCATTTGCCTTATTCATTCATCATTGTGATACTAAAAATTTTCTGTGTATTGAACCTAACTATAGTTTATTTTCTCTGCTGTGTAGTATTATATTACATTGATACATTACTATTCATTTATTCATCCTACTTTTGACAGGTATATGATTATTTCCAGTTTTTTAGTATTACACCGTTTAATGCTATGAGCATTCTGTTTCTGTACATATGTGTGTTTCTCTTGGATATATAACTAGGAATGCAGTGCTGAGCTGCGGGGTATAGAAATGGTCGACTTTAAAAGATAAGGTCAGTGGTCTTCCAGGAGTTGTATTTTTTACTTAAGAACAAATCTTAACTTAAATTCTTCACAGCATGCAACAGATCTGTTCTTTCTGAGATCTCATGAGAAATGTGAATATAATGCTGAGGGTGAGTGCTCACTGGGTTATGGTGGTGGGCAAATAAGGCAGTACGGAAAATTTGGCAACATTTTCAAAGAGGTCTTGTCAGACAGATGTTTTCAGAGTTTAAATGAGTCTGAGTTGTTTACCTTTGGACCAAAGCCAATGTCTTCTGAGCCTGCAAGGACTGATTAGGATGGAGAGGGACGAGTAAAGCCTCTGACACAGAAGTTCTGGCAAAATGAGGGTTGGCATTGTGACATGAGTAGAGTCGGAAACAAGGGCTTCCACAGACTTGATCACCACAACTGACTACTCTTACCATGCAGTTAAGCTCCCTACTTTCAAGTCATAGGGATGCTCAGAGATTTATCACATACTCTACTGAAACTTCACAGCCTGCCAGGGACAAAAATCACATGAGGGGAAATCAAAGATTTATCTTCTTTTTTCTTTTCTTGTGAAATAGTTAGAAAAGATTTGAGTTAGTGAGGGGAACCTATAGCTCTATCACAACCTCCTTTTTTTATTGGTGGGTCTACTCTTTCCTCCTTGGTAATTACCTTTCCATCTCCTGGGGCCTTCTAGGGGTAAACATCAATCTGTAGGGCATTTTCTCTCTCTTTTTATCAATTTTCCATGGGTCAGTGGCCAATGGTCTGTGTATTTTCTGTCAAACAAGGGGACCAAGTTTCTTATTTTTCTCTGTGTCTTCTTCCCATACAGCAGACATCAGTGGTTCGGTGGTCCATGAACATTTGAAATAAAGGCATGTCATTGCAAATCCAGGTCGAGACCTGGAACCACTGGGCTGAAGTAAAGTTTGAATCAGGGGAAATAAGTAGGATTGTTGACTTCTCCCAGGGATCCGTAAGGTCTGAAACAGACCACCCTTTGGTTGGGAACGGTTAGAGTTAGATATAGTCCTGCTTGAAGACAAAGGAACTAAACGTGACCACTGATTTTTCCAGCTACAAGATTTAAGAGTTTCTGCATGGTCTGTTCTGAGACCTTCCTTGAGCCCAGCCAAGGAACTGCCTCTAGGTCTCCTCCTCCCCACTCCATGCCTGCTTCCCTCTCCCTTGCCTGCCTCCCTCTCCCACCCCTTCTTCTCACCCCCATCCCTCTCCTTGCTTTCATTTCCTCTGGAAGCTAGAGCAGAAGCCAGAAGAAAAAACAATTAGCTAAGACAGTCATCAGTTTGGACAGTATTCTGTTCACCTAATTGGGTCTTGTTTTGTAGTGTATGTGAGCCTACTCAGAGCATAAAAGAAATAGAAATGATGGAACACTTCTGTCCATATGTTGTTAGCTTTTAGGGTGTGTGTGTGTGGGGGGGGGAGGAGAGAGTAAAAGCTGTGAGACTGAGCAAATGGAATGGAATTTTCTCTGTGCTTAAGGCCAGGGGTATCGCCCAATAGCCAGCATCATACCATGCTTCTTTTCTTCATTCTGATCAGACCATCTTATAAGCACAATCTCATGAAACCCTCACAGAAGTCTTACAAGGAAAATATTAATATTGCAGCCATTTTACAGGTGAGGAAATCATCTGTAAAGTTAAGTACCTTTTCTGAAGTTATCTATCTGGGTAAGGGAAGAGCTAGTTTATTGACCTTAACCAAAGCCTGGCTTAGTAAAGTTCTCTCTGAGTGGGTTTCTGTTGTTAGGAGGCAAAGGAGCCTAGTGGTAGGTGGTGGAGAAGGATCCTTCTAGTTTACTTTTGAACTAGCAAAGGCTGGTCATGAGAGAGCTGGGGCCCGCCCTGATCCCAAGGCTGTTAACTCAAGCCTGCTTCAGTGTGTTTCTTAATTCAAATCAGGAATACTTTATTTTTCTCCATAAAACAAGTCCATTAAATTATGAGTGTACTGGTTCCATCTAAACAATGGGAAGGAACACCTCTTTCCCATTAAAGCAAATACAGTTGATCCTTGAACAATGAGGGGGGTTAGGGGTGCCGACCTCTTGCACGGTCAAAAAATCCATGTATAACTACAGTACTGTGTTTTGAGAAAAAACATTTGCCTCTTGTAAGCTAAATATACTAAAGAATGTGATCTTCTAGTGAAAACCTTAGTAAACACGCAACTATTATGAGTCCAGTGTTTATTCCAAGCTCCAAGTATGGCCCACACTCATTTGGGTTTTATTCTTACTTCCAGCCAAGTGCCATGAATCAAGGAGTGTTTCTGGCAAGGTCTAGGCTCAGTTACAGGCAACAACAGAAAACATGGTTCCAAGCAAAAGTCAGGAGCAAATGTGTTGCTGACAAAGAGCAGATTTGGCAGGCAGTGGCAGGGCACTTTCAGAAACTCTGCTCAACAGGCTCCACATTACACCCAGGGTCCCATGAGGGAGGCTCTTAAAACTGGAGGAGGGGACCCCACTTGGTCAGTGAGTCCACTGTGTGTCTGCTGAGGAAGGGCTATCACATGTTCTATGAAGGAGGCTCCTCCTTGTGCTACTAGTTCCTGTTTTTCTATTACGTGTTACTGTTTAACAGAACAACCTTCCTGGTGCTGACTTCACTAACAAAAATAAACAGGGAGCTCTTAAACTGTTAAGAGTCGAGTGAAGAAGAGGAGACAGAAATTCTTACAACAAAATGTGACTACCTGTAAGAGCAAGGAGGCTAGAACTTTGCATTTGAATATAAAATTTAAAAAAATACCTTTTTTCCCCCTTAAGTGAGAGGTGGGGAGGTAGAGATAAATTCTTCATAGGCCCCAACCAGGATCCACCAGGTAAGTCCCCTATGGGGTGATGCTCTGCCCATCTGGGGCCATTGCTCTGTTGCTCCTCTCTTGCTTGGCAACCGAGCTATTTTAGTGCCTGAGGTGAGGCCATGGAGCCATCTTCAGCACCCAGGGCCAACTTGCTCAAACTGAGCCATGGCTGTGGTAGGGGAAGAGAGAGATATATAGAGAGAAGGGAGAGCGGGAGGGTGGAGAAGCAGATGGGTGCTTCTCTTGTGTGCCCTAACTGGAAATCGAACCCAGGACATCCACACACTGGGCCCACTGTCTACCCCTGAGCCAATTGGCCAGGGCCAAAAATATCTTGATCTTGCAATTTTTCCAAGGCAGTTGTTACTTAATTCTGAACGCTTGCATTTTATAGTTTTAAATTATGTTTGCCTCACAGAAGCAATATTTAATTTACAAACATCTTCTGTTCTAAAAAATTATATGTAATCTGTTAGTTGGGAATGCAAAATACATTTCTCATAGAATGCTATAAAATAATAGTTACAGCCTGACCAGGCGGTGGCACAGTGGATAGAGCGTCGGACTGGGATGCAGAGGACCTGGGTTCAAGACCCCGAGGTCGCCAGCTTGAGTGCGGGCTCATCTGGTTTGAGTAAAAGCCCACCAGCTTGAACCCAAGGTCACTGGCTCCAGCAAGGGGTTACTCAGTCTGCTGAAGGCCCGCGGTCAAGACACATATGAGAAAGCAATCAATGAACAACTAAGGTGTTGCAACGCACAATGAAAAACTAATGATTGATGCTTCTCATCTCTCTCCATTCCTGTCTGTCTGTCCCTGTCTATCCCTCTCTCTGACTCACTCTCTGTCTCTGTAAAAAATAAATAAATAAATAAAAATAGTAGTTACAATCTCAATGGATCATTAATATAGTAAAACTTATCTTCATGGTAATATGTAATTATTTCTATAGGAAAATGAGTTCCCCCATTCTAATTCAATTAAATCTCCACCGAATTAATCAACTCATCAAAACAAACAAACAAAAATAATTAAATGTTTGTGTGCATTGCAACATAAGCTTAATGAGTGCCTCAGGGGGAGGCACAACTTCATCTAGGCTTTGGAGAATGGGTAGGATTTGAATTGATAAGGGGTGAAGGGGTGAGCATTTCAGGCAAAATGAGCAAAAATATGAAAATTGTAATAATCGTGGATAGGAAACAGTTCATATTAATGGGAAAGTTCTGGTGAAACCAAAGATTTGTATTGGAGAGAAGACCATACTTGGGATGGCTCAGGATTTGATCTGCTTCAAATGAGGAATCTGGAACTGAAGAATGGAAGAAGGTATATTACACTTGTTGAAACATTTAGTGAATGAATGCCTTACTTATATTCTGGTCCCTTCCCTTTTATCCCTTTGGTTTATTTCATCTGACTTCTTCTCTTCTTGGCTTATATAAGACTTTTCTCATCTTCCTAGGTAAGGGCGTGGGAGAATTTTAATTATTTTGATTTAGATCCAGTGGTTTTTTTTTTTTGTAAATCTTCTTCAAGATTTTTGTAAATCTTCCTCAAATAAATCTGGCCCTTTATTTCTCCAATGGACCTCTATTCCCCCTACCATGGATCTGTGCCCTGGGAGAGAGTGTGTGTTGACACCTCTGGGTTTATGAGCAGGTTGTGAGCAGTGGACCCTTCCTGCAGGTCCTCAGCAGTCCAGTGCTCTGTAGCTTTGCTTACACGGCAGATTTTAGTGGAACAAAGCTCCACTGACCTCAAAGGGATGCGTGCACTATCTTTTGATTCCGGCCATGACATTGGCAGTGGAGAATGTATAGGAGGAACTCTAGGACAATCTTCCCCAAGCGTCATCATGCCCCCACTGCTCCTACCCTGCTGCTACTTTCAATCTTTTTGACTCAGATGCCCAGCACTTTGCCTTTATCGCTACCCCCATATGTCTTGCTGCTTCTAGCTTCCCCCAGCCATGAACTCTATTGATTTGAGGTTTTATAAATTGGTTCATAGGGTCATCTTAAAGATATATGTAATTCATGATTGGATTACATGCATCTTGAATGGTATGTAATTCATGATTGGTTCCTCATTTGAGAAAAACAAGTCAATCTTTTTTTTTATTCTACTGTTTTTTTGCTTATTTGTTTTAGTTGTGGTTCTTGATTGCAGTAAAATATATTGATGGGAGACCTTAAGTAAATAAAGGCCACTTACAGGCATGGGAAACATACTTTCTATATTCCCAGAACCCACGGCTTTTAAGCTGTGAATGCTTCTGGGAACTTTGGAACAAAATATTTGAAATTGGGATGGTTGAGTTAAAGCTTACATGTGTCTGTGCTATATCTTCTCCGAAACAATCTCCATGCACCCTATAAAAGGGTCTGAGTTTCCACTTTTAGAGTCATTTCTTTCCTTTAGGGCAGAGTCCAGTTATAATTAGAAGCCTATATGTTTAAGCCTTATTGTTCATTCAATCCCAAATGTGAATTTGCTCTAGATGTTTTTAGCTGTTAGAAGTTTGAGAAACAGGCTCCAAGGGGTATGAGGGGCCACAAAAGTTCTGTGAATTAGCCCTAAGCTGTTGTGCTCAAACTGGGGAACTCTAAAAAATACAAATTCTTGGACCTCACTCTTGGATATTCTAGTTTATTAGGTCTGGGATATATGTGGGCATTTGTGTTATAAACTCCCCAAATGATTTCTGATACTTAGCTGAAGTGTAGCCACTGATCCAGTGCCTTTCCCTTAGCATAGTTTCATTGATTGATTGATTGAATGGTGGGCCACAGCCTGAATAGGTGGACAGACCTGTATGGGATTCTGTAACGGGGGGCTTGTCTTGAAGTGGGGTTCTGTGTTAAAATGAGAGTAGTCTTTTTTTTTTTTTTTTACAGAGACAGAGGGAGAGTCAGAGAGAGGGATAGACAGCGACAGACAGACAGGAATGGAGAGAGATGAGAAGCATCAATTATCAGTTTTTCGTTGTGACACCTTAGTTGTTCATTGATTACTTTCTCATATGTGCCTTGACCGCAGGCCTTTAGCAGACCGAGTAACTCCTTGCTCAAGCCAGCGACCTTGGATCCAAGCTGGTGAGCTTTTGCTCAAACCAGATGAGCCTGCACTCAAGCTGGCGACCTCGGGGTCTCGAACCTGGGTCCTCTGCATCCCAGTCCGACGCTCTATCCACTGCGCCACCACCTGGTCAGGCACGAGTAGTCTTTATGGAGGATTTCTGGCTAGTTTGGGCTATTCATATGGAGGATACTTTCTTTAGGAGAAGGGGAAGATTTGTTACTACTTCAGAGGATTCCTTTGGGGTGTGGCAAATTGAGCGATATTTCGGCTCTGTGCTCTTTAGAGCAGGTGGGGAGAGGAGGAGCTAGCAGCTAGCAAATGGCCCTGAAACTAGCATCAGTATATAAGTACAAGGTACCTATAAACCAGCAGCTTTGGTGCCTTTTGTCATAACCTCCTCTCTTGGACATTTCTACCCAGTGACTATTATGCCTGCTGGCTGCACATTGGTCCATTCATCAGGGCTCAGAGTCCCTAGACTTTTTTAGTATAGAAAGGACTTTTCCCTGCATAGAAATACCTGGTCAGAAGGGAGACTTGAGCAAAATTATTCAATAATCTCACTGGGGATGGCTTTTTGCTCGACCTTTCTCCTCTTCTTCCCCCATGACATCCATATTGCAAAAATAAAAACACATTCAGCCCTCTTTCTGGATCATTCTAATTGGGAGGGTTTGACCTGGCTGGGTGGAGACGGAGGGAAGGAATCCTGATTCAGAGCAGATGTGCTATTCTTATGTAACCTGAGCTTGGGGCACCAAAGGAGAACTTTTGCATCACTCTGGTGCTGCAACTGCACCTCTGAGGGTCTGTTTTCCTGACAACCATTTTTCTTCCTCTACTCCAACCCCACCCAGGCCTCAGGAGAAAAGGCAGTTGTAAACTGTTGCCAAGAGAGAATTCTGCAGGGAAAGTTCATCAGAGCTGGGGTTGGTTCTGCCTTCTGCACCAGCTACAGGGTGGGGGTATTGGTATGGCCAGCAGAGTGGCCCCCAGAGATGTCATACCTCCACCGTTCTCCTGCCTCCGTTTAAAGAACTGGCCTCCTTTCATTTGTGAATGTGTGTGTGTTTTTCAAAAACACATTCCACTGAAGGCTTAGGGGAGACATTCCAAAACTTTGGAGGGGGATGGTGGCATGTTTGTCATTGTTTCCCAACATCTACCATGGGTCTTGGCACATAGTAGGTGCTTTAGAATGTTTGTTGAATACATGGTAATAACTCATCTACCTTCTAGCTCCGGTTCTATTAAGGATGCTTATTTTTCTGTTTTATAGCTACTAAGGTTTCCTCCTTATCTCAGCAATGATCTTTGTGCCTTGCCCATTCCCTTTGAAGACCAAGTCTGGGTCCTTGGAGATGGAGTATAATTATTTTTATATGACCTTGAGGAAGGACTGCAACCTGTCACTGTGGGGACACGTGGATGCAAGTCTGATTTCTCATTTTACCTGTTTTTGTTTTTTTTAAGGAGCTCTTTGCCCACCACTGATAAGCTGAGACTTGTAAAACACTCCTTAAGTAAGCCAAAGCTGGCTATCCCCAGCACAAGAAACATGAGTTCCAGTCCCAGCCTCTAGCCAAGCTTCTTGGACCAAGACCAGGTGTAAGCACACATTCTATATCTGCAGAATGGAGGTAAAAATACCACTTCATTTGTGGTGAGAGGACAAATGTGTTTAACAATTAGAATACTGTCATGGCTGATCCAACTGCCAGGGTGTGAATATGGGCGCCATCACTTCCTAGCTGTGTGACTTTGAGCATGTGACTTAATCTCTTAGTGCCTCAGTTGCTACTGTAGTAAAACCAGGTTCATAATAAGGTTCATAATACTACCCAAAGGTCATAGAGCTAATATGTGGTTGAATGTAGATTTGCACAGAGATTTACCTGACTTTTAAGACCATGAATTTAATTTTTATTCCTATCCCAAGCTGTGAGCTGAAAAAAGAATTTGAGGCAGAGGTTGAACTATGAAAAAAAGAAAAGAAAGACGTTTGATGACTAAATAATACATAAAGTAATAAGAAAGAAAATATGACAAAAATTATATTTTTGAAACTTGGGACATCATCTCTCCCTTTATCATAAAATGAAAAATATTTATTTGACTCTAGAAGTGAAAAATAAGAAACAAAAAACATAACAAAACTTAGTCCTCAATAGGAATTGGTATTACAAGCTGGAGCTGATGTCATGATGGAGACATCCCAGGGTGATAGAACTTATGACTTAAGACCTCCCCCATCCCCCACTTCTTTCATGGTATGGATTCCCTCATCCTTGATGGGAATACATTTTGTTGGGTACATTTCAGAAAGAACTTAGGAGTTCAAATCAAAACTGATTTTCACTGGCATTTTAGTTGCTTAATGCCTGGGACTCCAGATTTCAAATCATTCAGAATCATTCCTTAGATAACCCTATTCTTTCCCCAAACTTTAATTTCCTTCTCTGACTTAATCTTTCTCATCCTTCTTTCCTCAACCTGTTTTTTTCTAGGCATACCTCTTCTTTCTTTCTTTTTTTTAAAATTAATTTTACTAGGGTGACATCAATAAATCAGGGTACATATGTTCAAAGAAAACATGTCCAGGTTATCTATAGTCAATCAATTATGTTGCATACCCATCACACAAAGTCAGATTGTCCTCCGTCACCTTCTATCTAGTTTTCTTTGTGCCCCTCCCCCTCCCCCTTTTCCTCTCCCTCCCCCCCTTCCTGTAACCACCACACTTTATCAATGTCTCTTAGTCTCGTTTTTATGTCCCACCTACGTATGGAATAATGCAGTTCTTGGTTTTTTTCTGATTTACTTATTTCACTTCGTATAATGTTATCAAGATCCCACCATTTTGTTGTAAATGATCCGATGTCATAATTTCTTATGGCTGAGTAGTATTTCATAGTATATATGTGCCACATCTTCTTTATCCAGTCTTCTATTGAAGGGCTTTTTGGTTGTTTCCATGTCTTGGCCACTGTGAACAATGCTGCAATGAACATGGGGCTACATGTGTCTTTACGTATCAATGTTTCTGAGTTTTGGGGGTATATACCCAGTAGAGGGATTGCTTGATGTCATAGGGTAGTTCTGTTTTCAGTTTTTTTGAGGAACCACCATACTTCCTTCCATAATGGTTGTACTACTTTACATTCCCACCAACAGTGAATGAGGGTTCCTTTTTCTCCACAGCCTCTCCAACATTTGCTATTACCTGTCTTGTTAATAATAGCTAATCTAACAGGTGTGAGGTGGTATCTCATTGCAGTTTTGATTTGCATTTCTCTAATAGCTAAAGAAGATGAACATCTTTTCATATATCTGTTGGCCATTTGTATCTCTTCCTGAGAGAAGTGTCTGTTCATGTCCTCTTCCCATTTTTTAATTGAATTGTTTGTTTGTTTGTTGTTGAGTTTTATGAGTTCTTTATATATTTTGGATATTAGGCCCTTATCTGAGCTATTGTTTGAAAATATCATTTCCCATTTAGTTGGCTGTCTGTTTATTTTGTTGTCAGTTTCTCTTGCCGAGCAAAAACTTCTTAGGCTGATATAGTCCCATTCATTTATTTTTGCCTTCACTTCCCTTGCCTTTGGAGTCAAATTCATAAAATGCTCTTTAAAACCAAGGTCCATGAGCTTAGAACCTATGTCTTCTTCTATGTACTTTATTGTTTCAGGTCTTATATTCAGGTCTTTGATCCATTTTGAATTAATTTTAGTACAAGGGGACAAAGTGTAGTCGAGTTTCATTCTTTTGCATGTGGCTTTTCCAGTTTTCCCAGCACCATTTGTTGAAGAGGCTTTCTTTTCTCCATTGTGTGTTGTTGGCCCCTTTATCAAAAATTATTTTACCATATATATGTGGTTTTATTTCTGGACTTTCTATTCTGTTAGATTGTTCTGAATGTCTGTTTTTCTGCCAATACCATGCTGTTTTGGTTGTCGTGGCTCTATAATATAGTTTGAAGTCAGGTATTGTAATGCCCCCAGCTTTGTTCTTTTTTTTTTTTAAGATTGCTTTGGCTATTTGGGGTTTGTTATAGTTCCATATAAATCTGATGATTTTTTGTTCCATTTCTTTAAAAAATGTCATTGGAATTTTGATGGGAATTGCATTAAATTTGTATATTGCTTTGGGTAATATGGCCATCTTGATTATATTTATTCTTCTTATCCAAGAGCAAGGAATATTCTTCCATCTCATTGTATCTTTTTCGATTTCCCTTAACAATTTTTTGTAGTTTTCATTATATAAGTCCTTTACATTCTTTGTTATGTTTATTCCTAGGTATTTTATTTTTTTTGTTGCAATCGTGAAGGGGATTATTTTTTTGAGTTTGTTCTCAAATGTTTCATTGTTGGCATATAGAAAGGCTATGGACTTTTGTATGTTAATTTTGTATCCTGCGACTTTACTCTATTAGCTTATTGTTTCTAGTAGTCTTTTTGTAGATTCTTTGGGGTTTTCGATGTATAGGATCATATCATCTGCAAAAAGTGATACCTTTACTTCTTCTTTTCCGATATAGATGCCTTTTATTTCTTTGTCTTGTCTGATTGCTCTGGCTAGAACTTCTAGCACCACATTAAATAAGAGTGGAGAGAGTGGACAACCCTGTCTTGTTCCTGATTGAAAGGGGAAAGCCTTCAGTTTTGTGTCATTTAATATGATGTTAGCTGATGGTTTATCACATATGGCCTTTATCATGTTGAGATATTTTCCTTCTATACCCATTTTGTTGAGAGTCTTAAACATAAAATTGTGTTGTATTTTATCAAATGCCTTTTCTGCATCTATTGATAAGATCATGTGGTTTTTGTTCTTTGTTTTGTTGATATGGTGTATTACGTTAACCGTTTTACGTATGTTGAACCATCCTTGAGATTCTGGGATGAATCCCACTTGATCATGATGTATTATTTTTTTAATGTGTTGTTGTATTCGATTTGCTAGTATTTTGTTTAGTATTTTAGCATCTGTATTCATTAGAGATATTGGTCTGTAGTTTTCTTTTTTTGTGCTGTCCTTGCCCGGTTTCGGTATGAGGGTTATGTTGGCCTCATAAAATGTGTTTGGAAGTATTGCTTCTTCTTCAATTTTTTGAAAGACTTTGAGTAGAATAGGAACCAAATCTTTTTTGAATGTTTGATAGAATTCACTAGTATAACCGTCTGGGCCTGGACTTTTATTTTTGGGGAGGTTTTTAATAGTTTTTTCTATTTCTTCCCTGCTAATCGGTCTGTTTAGGCTTTCTGCTTCTTCATGACTCAGTCTAGGAAGGTTGTATTGTTCTAGGAATTTATCCATTTCTTCTAGATTGTTGAATTTAGTGGCATAAAGTTTTTCATAGTATTCTACAATAATTCTTTGTATATCTATGATGTCCATGGTGATTTCTCCTCTTTCATTTTGGATTTTTTTTATATGAGTTCTTTCTCTTTTTTCCTTGGTAAGTCTTGCCAAGGGTTTGTCAATTTTGTTGCTCTTTTCAAAGAACCAGCTCCTTGTTTTATTGATTTTTTCTATAGTTTTTCTGTTCTCTATTTCATTTATTTCTGCTCTGATTTTTATTATCTCCTTTCTTCGGCTGGTTTTGGGTTGTCTTTGTTCTTCTTTTTCTAGTTCCTTAAGGTGTGAAGTTAAGTGGTTCACTTAGGCTCTCTCTTGTTTGTTCATATATGCCTGAAGTGATATAAACTTCCCTCTTATCACTGCTTTTGCTGCATCCCATAGATTCTGATATGTCATATTGTCATTTTCATTGCTGTATATATCTTTTGATCTCTGCGCTTATTTCTTCTTTGACCCATTCATTTTTTAAAAGTATGTTGTTTAGTTTCCACATTTTTGTGGGATTCTTTTCCTCTTTTTTGCAGTTGAATTCTAGTTTCAAGGGTTTATGATCAGAAAATATGCTTGGTACAACTTTGATTTTTCTGAATTTGCTGATGTTGATTTTGTGGCCCAAGATATGGTCAATTCTTGAGAATGATCCATATACACTGGAGAAAAATGTATACTCTGTCACTTTGGGATGATATGTCCTGTAGGTGTCTATCATATCCAGGTGCTCTAGTGTTTTGTTTAAGGCCAATATATCTTTATTGATTCTCTGTTTGGATGACCAATCTAGAATCATCAGCAATGTATTGAGGTCTCCAAGTATGATTGTATTTTTGTCAGTTTTTGTTTTAAGGTCAATAAGTAGCTGTCTTATATATTTTGGTGCTCTTTGGTTTGGTGCATATATATTAAGAATGTTATGTCTTCTTGATTCAGCATCCCCTTAATTATTATGAAATGACCATTTTTGTCTTTGAGTACTTTTGCTGTCTTGTAGTCAGCATTATCAAATATGAGTATTGCTACGCCTGTTTTTTTTTTTTTTTTTTTTGGATGTTATTTGCTTGGAGTATTGTTTTCCAGCCTTTCACTTTGAATTTGCTTTTATCCTTGTTGCTTAGATGAGTTTCTTGTAGGCAGCATACAGTTGGATTTTTTTTTAAATCCATTCTGCTACTCTGTGCCTTTTTATTGGTGAGTTTAATCCATTTACATTTACTGTAGTTATTGACACTTGTGAGTTCCCTATTGCCATTTTATAAATTGCTTTCTGTTAGTTTTGTGTCTTGTTTGATTCTTCTCTTTCGTTTTTCTTTTTCTTTTTTTTTTAATAAATTTTTATTAATGGTAATGGGATGACATTAATAAATCAGGGTACATATATTCAAAGAAAACATGTCTAGGTTATTTTGTCATTAAATTATGTTGTATACCCCTCGCCCAAGGTCAGATTGTCCTCCGCCACCCTCTATCTAGTTCTCTGTGCCCCTCCCCCTCCCCCTAACTCTCTCCCTCCCTCCCTCCCATGTCCTCCCTCCCCCCACCCCTGGTAACCACCACACTCTTGTCCATGTCTCTTAGTCTCATTTTTATGTTCCACCAATGTATGGAATCATGTAGTTCTTGTTTTTTTCTGATTTACTTATTTCACTCCTTATAATGTTATCAAGATCCCACCATTTTGCTGTAAATGATCTGATGTCATCATTTCTTATGGCTGAGTAGTATTCCATAGTGTATATGTGCCACATCTTCTTTATCCAGTCTTCTATTGAAGGGCTTTTTGGTTGTTTCCATGTCTTGGCCACTGTGAACAGTGCTGCAATGAACATGGGGCTACATGTGTCTTCACGTATCAATGTTTCTGAGGTTTTGGGGTATATACCCAGTAGAGGGATTGCTGGGTCATAAGGTAGTTCTATTTGCAGTTTTTTGAGGAACCACCATACTTTCCTCCATAATGGTTGTACTACTTTACAGTCCCACCAACAGTGAATGAGGGTTCCTTTTTCTCCACAGCCTCTCCAACATTTGCTATTACCCGTCTTGTTGATAATAGCTAATCTAACAGGGGTGAGGTGGTATCTCATTGTAGTTTTGATTTGCATTTCTCTAATAACTAATGAAGCTGAGCATCTTTTCATATATCTGTTGGCCATTTGTATCTCTTCCTGGGAGAAGTGTCTGTTCATGTCCTCTTCCCATTTTTTTTATTGGATTGTTTGTTTGTTTGTTGTTGAGTTTTATGAGTTCTTTGTAAATTTTGGATATTAGGCCCTTATCTGAGCTGTTGTTTGAAAATATCATTTCCCATTTAGTTGGCTGTTTGTTTATTTTGATATTAGTTTCTCTTGCTGAGCAAAAACTTTTAATTCTGATGTAGTCCCATTCATTTATCTTTGCCTTCACTTCTCTTGCCATTGGAGTCAAGTTCATAAAATGTTCTTTAAAACCCAGGTCCATGATTTTAGTACCTATGTCTTCTTCTATGTACTTTATTGTTTCAGGTCTTATATTTAGGTCTTTGATCCATTTTGAATTGATTTTAGTACACGGGGACAGGCTGTAGTCGAGTTTCATTCTTTTGCTTGTGGTTTTCCAGTTTTCCCAACACCATTTGTTGAAGAGGCTTTCTTTTCTCCATTGTGTGTTGTTGGCCCCTTTATCAAAGATTATTTGACCATATATATGTGGTTTTATTTCTGGGCTTTCTATTCTGTTCCATTGGTCTGAGTGTCTATTTTTCTGCCAATACCATGCTGTTTTGATTATCGTGGCCCTATAATATAGTTTAAAGTCAGGTATTGTAATGCCCCCAGCTTCATTCTTTTTCCTTAGGATTGTTTTGGCTATTCGGGGTTTTTTATAGTTCCATATAAATCTGATGATTTTTTGTTCCATTTCTTTAAAAAATCTCATAGGAATTTTTGATGGGAATTGCATTATATTTGTATATTGCTTTGGGTAATATGGCCATTTTGATTATATTTATTCTTCCTATCCAAGAACAAGGAATATTTTTCCATCTCATTGTATCTTTTTCGATTTCCCTTAACAATGCTTTGTAATTTTCATTATATAGGTCCTTTACGTTCTTGGTTATGTTTATTCCTAGGTATTTTATTTTTTTTGTTGCAATCGTGAAGGGGATTATTTTTTTGAGTTTGTTTTCTAATATTTCATTGTTGGCATATAGAAAGGCTATGGACTTTTGTATGTTAATTTTTTATCCTGCGACCTTACTGTATTGGTTTATTGTTTCTAATAATCTTTTTGTGGAGTCCTTCGGGTTTTCGATGTATAGGATCATATCATCAGCAAAAAGTGATACCTTTACTTCTTCTTTTCCGATATGGATGCCTTTTATTTCTTTGTCTTGTCTGATTGCTCTGGCCAGAACTTCTAGCACCACGTTAAATAAGAGTGGAGAGAGTGGACAACCCTGTCTTGTTCCTGATTTAAGGTAGAAAGTCCTCAGTTTTATGCCGTTTATTAGGATGTTGGCTGATGGTTTATCATATATGGCCTTTATCATGTTGAGATATTTTCCTTCTATACCCATTTTGTTGAGAGTCTTAAACATAAAATTGTGTTGTATTTTATCAAAAGCCTTTTCTGCATCTATTGATAAGATCATGTGGTTTTTGTTCTTTGTTTTGTTGATATGGTGTATTACGTTAACCGTTTTTGCGTATGTTGAACCATCCTTGAGATTCTGGGATGAATCCCACTTGATCATGATGTATTATTTTTTTAATGTGTTGTTGTATTCGGTTTGCCAGTATTTTGTTTAGTATTTTAGCATCTGTATTCATTAGAGATATTGGTCTGTAGTTTTCTTTCTTTGTGCCATCCTTGCCAGGTTTTGGTATGAGGGTTATGTTGGCCTCATAAAATGTGTTTGGAAGTATTGCTTCTTCTTCAATTTTTTGGAAGACTTTGAGTAGAATAGGAACCAAGTCTTCTTTGAATGTTTGATAGAATTCACTAGTATAACCGTCTGGGCCTGGACTTTTATTTTTGGGGAGGTTTTTAATAGTTTTTTCTATTTCCTCCCTGCTGATTGGTCTGTTTAGGCTTTCTGCTTCTTCATGACTCAGTCTAGGAAGGTTGTATTGTTCTAGGAATTTATCCTTTTTTTCTAGATTGTTGTATTTGGTGGCATATAATTTTTCATAGTATTCTACAATAATTCTTTGTATATCTATGATGTCTGTGGTGATCTCTCCTCTTTCATTTTGGATTTTTTTTATATGAGTTCTTTCTCTTTTTTCCTTGGTGAGTCTTGCCAAAGGTTTGTCAATTTTGTTGCTCTTTTCAAAGAACCAGCTCCTTGTTTTATTGATTTTTTCTATAGTTTTTCTGTTCTCTATTTTATTTATTTCTGCTCTGATTTTTATTATCTCCTTTCTTCAGCTGGTTTTGGGTTGTCTTTGTTCTTCTTTTTCTAGTTCCTTAAGGTGTTAAGTTAAGTGGTTTACTTCGGCTCTCTCTTGTTTGTTCATATAGGCCTGAAGTGATATGAACTTTCCTCTTATTACTGCTTTTGCTGCATCCCAGAGATTCTGATATGTCATATTTTCATTTTCATTTGTCTGTATATATCTTTTAATCTCTGCGCTTATTTCTTCTTTGACCCATTCATTTTTTAGAAGTATGTTGTTTAGTTTCCACATTTTTGTGCGTTTTTCTCCCTCTTTTTTGCAGTTGAATTCTAATTTCAAGGCTTTATGATCAGAAAATATGCTTGGTACAATTTCAATTTTTCTAAATTTGCTGATATTGTCTTTGTGGCCCAACATATGGTCAATTCTTGAGAATGTTCCATGTACACTAGAGAAAAATGTATACTCTGTCGCTTTGGGATGAAGTGTCCTGTAGATGTCTATCATATCCAGGTGTTGTAGTATTTCGTTTAAGGCCACTATATCTTTATTGATTCTCTGTTTGGATGACGGCTCTCTAGAGCCGTCAGCGGTGTATTGAGGTCTCCAAGTATGATTGTATTTTTGTTAGTTTTTGTTTTAAGGTCAATAAGTAGCTGTCTTATATATTTTGGTGCTCCTTGGTTTGGTGCATATATATTAAGGATTGTTATGTCTTCTTGATTCAACTTCCCCTTAATCATTATGAAATGACCATTTTTGTCTCTGAGTACTTTTTCTGTCTTGTAGTCAGCATTATTAGATATGAGTATTGCTACGCCTGCTTTTTTTTGGGTGTTGTTTGCTTGGAGTATTGTTTTCCAGCCTTTTACTTTGAATTTGTTTTTATCCTTGTTGCTTAGATGTGTTTCTTGTAGGCAGCATATAGTTGGATTTTCTTTTTTAATCCATTCTGCTACTCTGTGTCTTTTTATTTGTAAGTTTAATCCATTTACATTTAGTGTAATTATTGACACTTGTGGGTTCCCTACTTCCATTTTATAAATTGCTTTCTGTTAGTTTTGTATCTAGTTTGATTCTTCTCTTTTGTTTTTCTATCATTTGTTTTTGTTTGTTTGTGTTCCATACTTCTTCCCTCTGTTGCTACCTTTTTTAAGTCAAGTGTTTTTGTGGTGGTTTTTTCAAGGGTGGTTACCATTAAGTAATGAAAAGGGTACCTACCATATTCATCGTAGTACCCTACCTTATGAGTATTTCTGCACTTCATCGTCCTTTGCTACTGTTAATCTCCATCCTCTCTCCCCTTTTTTTCCTTTGTTGTCACAGTTTAAGTTTGGTTTTATTGTGTTCTTGGTGGAGCTGTTACTTGTGGTGTTGTTTTCTTTTGTTCTTTGAATCTGGTTGGAAAACCCCCTTTAGTATTTCCTGGAGTGGGGGCTTTCTGCTGATAAATTCTCTCATCTTTTCTGTATTTGTGAATGTTTTTATATCTCCTTCGTACTTAAAGGATAGCTTTGATGGGTATAATATTCTTGGCTGAAAGTTCCTCTCTTTCAGGGCTTTAAATATTGGGGTCCACTCTCTTCTAGCTTGTAGAGTT
The DNA here is from genome assembly GCF_036850765.1 of Saccopteryx bilineata. NCBI lineage: Eukaryota > Metazoa > Chordata > Mammalia > Chiroptera > Emballonuridae > Saccopteryx > Saccopteryx bilineata. The sequence continues at coordinate 41,896,496 of NC_089493.1, read as the reverse complement.
TCTGCTGAGAAATCTGATGATAATCTAATAGGCCTTCCTTTATATGTTGTACTCTTCTTTTCCCTGGCTGCCTTGAGAATTTTTTCTTTGTCATTGGTTTGTGTCATCTTTATTATGATGTGCCTTGGAGTGGGTTTGTTGGGGTTAAGAAAACTCGGTGTTTTGTTTGCTTCTTGAATTTGAGGCTTTAGTTCTTTCCACAGGCTTGGGAAGTTCTCGTCTATTATTTGTTTGAGTATATTCTCCATTCCATTTTCTTTCTCTTCTCCCTCTGATATACCTATTATTCTTATGTTATTCTTTCTGATGGAGTCAGACAATTTTTGTAGGGCTTTCTCATTTTTTATTATTTTTGAGTCTCTTTCTTTTTCTCTCTGTTGTGCCTCAAGTTGTTTGTTTTCTATTTCACTAATCCTATCTTCAATCTGGGCTGTTCTGTTAGCTAAGCTTGTTACCTCGTTTTTCAGCTCGTGAATTGAGTTTTTCATTTCTGTTTGATTTGTTTTTATAGTTTCAATTTCCTTGGTAATATATTCTTTGTGTTCATTGAGTTGTTTTCTGATCTCCCTATATTGCCTTTCTGTGTTTTCTTGTATATCTCTGAGTATTTTTAAGATTTCTATTTTAAATTCTCTGTCATTTAGCTCCAAGGCTTCCAATATGTTAAGTCTTTTCTCCATAGATTTTTCCACATCTATTTGTGTTACCTCTCTTTCTTTTGTATCCATAATATTCGATTTCCTCTTTCTTATTGGCATCTGAGGGTGGTCTTATTGATAGCACTAATTAGAATTAATAAAGAGTAAAAAGTAAAAAAAAAAAAAGGTAAAACACCCCACAAAAAAAAACAGTAATAATTTATTATTTCCCCCTTTTTTCTTTCTTCTCTTTCCCTCCTCTCCTCTCCTCAGGGAAATATCATGATGACCTGTGAATTATATTATGCTAAATGGAACAAAAACTGCCTATAATGGAGGGCCTGATTTGAGGTGAAGAGTTCAAGGGGCAAAAAAAGGGAGTAGGGACCTACTAAATGCAAAAAAAAAAAAAAAAAAAAAAGGAAGAAAATCTTAGACAAGCATAAGATGATTTGCTTGTAAGTGATGGTGGACTAAGAGATATAATGAGAGGGATAAGAGGGAACCAGAAAAAAGGAGGAAAAAAAGAATAATAAAGAAGAGAAAAATAAAAATAATAAGTAAAAATCTGTTGTATTAAGTGGAGCGAAGACTAAATACAATGGAGACCTTGGGTTGGGAGGAATGCTAGTGAGTTAAAAAGCAACGTAAAAAGTACCCAAAATGCCACAAAAATAAACAAACAAGAAAAAAACAAAAACAAAAGCAAAAAAGAAAAATAAAGCCCCAAAAAAACCTTGAGTCCCAAATTAACTAATTTGTTTGTGATTGAGGATTAAATGGGAGGAAAGTAAAACGAGAAAAGAAAAAACGAATAGAAAGGAAAAAATAAGAAAAAGAGAAAAACGAAGGAAGAAAAAAAAAGGAAGAGAAAAAAACAAAATAAAGCAAAACAAAAAAAAACAAAAGAGGAGAGAGTGAGACTTAAGTGTTTTGGAGTATAACCTTAAAGGAGGGTGAGGATGAAGAAGAGAAATAAAATGTAACACTCATGGGTAGTGTAGTTCAAGAAAAGGGAAGCATAAGATGGGCAGAGAATAGAAGGACTGAGGTGGAGGAAATAGAAATAATAATAATAAAGGCAATAAGATAGAAGAAACAAACAACAACAACAAAAAAATTAGTGAACAAGTTGTAAAGTCTATGGATTTTTCTTGATTTTGAGAGGTTAACTTCTTCCTTTTTCTTTTCTCTCCTTCTTCTTGGTCAGTGAGTCTGTACCCCAGGCTCTGCCCCTGTGTCACACTTAGGTAGGGATTTGCAGTTGGTGGGATTTTATGGCAATGTCATATAATTGGCTTTAGTCTTGCTGGTAGTCAAGGCTTGTTGGCGTTTGCAGAGTCCAACAATGAAAGAGTTTGCTTTCCTGGAGTCTCTCTCCTAGTTCCCCCTTCCTGAATTAGCAGCCTGGTGATCCAGCTATAAGGCTGCAACTGCTTCTGCCTGGGGAGTAAGAGGCTCAAAGAGCTGGGAAATCCCCACTCTATCCCCACTCAGCGCAAGGCTTTGGGAAAGGCTCTGGCAGTCAGAGCCTCCAGTGTAATCAGGCGGGGGTGGGAGTCAATTGTTGTCAAGGTGACTGTTCAGCGCCTAGCATTCAGTTGGACCACTCAACCCAGGCTTTCCACACTTTGTAGCCTGTTTTGGCTGGGAAGAAGAGGCACTAGTCTCTGCTTGCGACTAGTGTAGTATAGATCTTATTATCTGCCAAGTCCCTCTTGTTAGCGTTTATCCCTGAATATGGAGGCTCTATCAATCAGAAGTTGCCCCCGCCCCTTTAGCGAGAGGCACTAAAAAATATCACGCCTCTTGTCTTGGATCGCTGAACTGAGAGAGATCTTATCAATTAGAACCCGTGGGTGCGCAGATTTCATGGGTTAAGCTAATTTCAGTGATTGGGTCCGCAGCTGTGCTCCCGAAGGTATTTCAGGCTGCCTGCGCGCCCCTCCCCCAACGCTTGATTGTTAGCTTGAATGGCTGGGTGAGGTGCCCCACCCACGGAGAGAATCTCCCAAGTAGGGAAGACCGCCCTGGCGCCTCTCCCGCTCACCCCGCTGCTGGCGGCTGGGGCGCACCGGGCGCAGGATAATGGGGCACCCTGGGTGTGCGGGCCAGTAGGGCGCTCTGGGCACGTGGAATGCCCAGGGCACGTGTGCGAATGGGGTGCTCCGGGCACCGGTGGCTGGGGACTCTCACTCTCAGTGCGTGTGCCGCTGGGAACGTTAGCGGTGCTCGCTCTGCAACCGGACCAGGCGCGAACCGATGGCTGCTCGCTGCTCCCGAGTGTGGGCTGACTCACCACAGGCGCACTGCCTCCGCGGCTTGAATGAACGTCCCTGCGGTAGCTTCCTCCACACCCTCGTCTCTCAGATTCAAGTGATAACAGTCCTTTCGCTTTCAGTTTGTGTGGAACTCCGGAATGCTCCGAGGATAAATTTTTCTGTTTCTAGTTGATAAATTTGTTGTGATTTTGGGGAGATCTGTCGGACGCGCTGCTCACGGCGCCATTTCCATGACGTCACTTCTTTTGTTTTTCTATCTTTTGTTTTTGTTTGGTTGTATTCCATACATCTTTCCTCTGTTGCTATCTTTTTTAAATCATGTGCTTCTGTGATGGTTTTTTCTTTTTTTTTTTTGTATTTTTCCAAAGCTGGAAACGGGGAAGCAGTCAGACAGACTCCTGCATGCGCCCGACCGGGATCCACCCGGCACGCCCATCAGGAGGCGATGCTCTGCCCATGTGGGGCGTTGCTCTGTCGCGACCAGAGCCACTCTAGCGCCTGAGGCAGAGGCCACAGAGCCATCCTCAGCGCCTGGGCCATTTTTGCTCCAATGGAGCTTTGGCTGCGGGAGGGGAAGAGAGAGACAGAGAGGAAGGAGAGGGGGAGGGGTGGAGAAGTAGATGGGTGCTTCTCCTGTGTGCCCTGGCTGGGAATCGAACCCGGGACTTTTGCATGCCAGGCTGACGCTCTACCACTGAGCAAACCGGCCAGGGCCTGTGGTCGTTTTTTCAATTGTGGTTACCATTAAGTAATGAAAAGGGTTCCTACCCTGTTCATTGTAGTGCACTATCTTGTGAGTACTTTTGCATTCCATTGTCCTTTGCTACTGTTAATCTCCGTCCTCACCCCTTTTTTTGTTGTTGTTGTCACAGTTTAAATTTGGTTTTATTGTGTTCTTCTTGGAGCTTTTACTTGTGGTTTTATTTTGTTTTGTTCTTTTAATCTGGTTGGAAAACCCCCTTTAGTAATTCCTGGAGTGGGGGTTTTCTGATGATAAATTCCCTCATCTTTCTGTATCTGTGAATGTTTTTATTTCTCCTTCATATTTGAAGGATAGCTTTGATGGGTATAGTATTCGTGGCTGAAAGTTCCTCTCTTTCAGGACTTTAAATATTGGGGTCCACTCTCTTTTAGCTTGTAGAGTTTCTGTTGAGAAATCGGGTGATAATCTAATGGGCCTTCCTTTATATGTTGTATTCTTCTTTTCCCTGGTTGCCTTGAGAATTTTTTCTTTGCCTTTGGTTTGTGCCAATTTCATTATGATGTGCCTTGGAGTGGGTTTGTTGGGGTTAAGAAAACTTGGAGTTCTGTTTGCTTCTTGAATTTGAGGCTTTAGTTCTTTCCAGGCTTGAGAAGTTCTCATCTATTATTTGAATATGTTCTCCATTCCATTTTCTTTCTCTTCTTCCTCTGATATACCTATTATTCTTATGTTATTCTTTTTGATGGAGTCAGACAATTCCTGTAGGGCTCTCTCATTTTTTTTTTTAATTTTTGAGTCTCTTTTTTCTTCTCTCTGTTGTGCCTCAAGTTACTTGTCTTCTATTTCACTAATCCTACCTTCTATCTGGCCTGTTCTATTAGCTAAGCTTTTTACCTCGTTTTTCAGCTCGTGAATTGAGTTTCTGTTTGATTTGTTTGATTTGTTTTTATAGTTTCAATTTCCTTGGTAATATATTCTTTGTGTTCATTGAGTTGTTTTCTGAGCTCCCTAAATTGCCTTTCTGTGTTTTTTTGTATATTTCTGAGTATTTTTAGGATTTCTATTTTAAATTCTCTGTCGTTTAGCTCCAAGGTTTCCAATATATTAAATATTTTCTCCATAGATTTTCTCTCATCTATCTGTGCTACCTCTCTGTCTTTTGTATCCATGATATTTGATTTCCTTTTCCTTAATGGCATCTGAGGGTGGTTTTGTTGATAGTATTAATGAGAATTAATAAAGAATAAAAAGTTAAAAAAATAAAAATAAGAAAGAATAAAAAAAATTATTATCTCCCCCCTTTTTTCCCCTCTCCTCTCCTCTCCTCTCCCCTCCTTCTTGAGAAAATCTTGTGGTGAACTGTGAATTATATTGTGCTAAATAGAACAAAAACTACCTATAATGGAGGGCTTGAGTTGGGAAGAAGTGATAAAGGGGCAAAAAAGCGGGCTTGGACCCACAAAATGCAAAAAAGGAAAAAATTTGGGTCAAGAATAAAATGATTTGCTTTTAGGTGATGGTTGACTGAGCGATATGATGAGAGGAATAAGAGGGAAACAGGAAAAAGAGGAAAAAAATTACAAAATTACTATTGTATTTAGTGGAGCTAGGCGGACCTCTTCATTCACCATGTCTGCTCTCAGCACCCTTTGAGGATGTCTCAATGTTTTCCTCACCTTTATTGCATCTCATTTTAACCAGCCTCTGTTTCATTAGAAATCAGTACTTCTGGGTTTATGTGTGCATCTATTGCTTTGAATGATGCCTAATGTGGTTAAAATCAGAATTTTATCTGAACTATTTACCCAAGTTTGAATATTATCCTACAGGAGTGGGGAGGGGGTTATATATGGGATAGTTCATTCATTTCCTTGACTTTTCTGTCATTAAGAGCTTTGGTTCACCAGTCTGGCTTCCCTTTCTGCTGCCCTGTTATTAGTTAAAAGTTTTGATCACAAAAAAATTTCTAGCTTTTACCATTATACACACACAAATACACTAATTTTTGACTTAAGGTAGCAAACTTAGAAATTAAGTTTTATAATCTCATGCAGAATGCTATTTAAGGTCTATTTATATATTTGTGGTTTAAAAAATAACAGAACTAAAATGAAGAAAATTTGGACTTGAGAATAAGACACTATTCAGTTGATTGTAGAGGACCCAATTCTTTCATGTAGATATTCTCAGTCCTGATGGCTCTTCTGTGTAGGATGATATAGTAGGTATTTTAGTGCCTGGAAATGGATTTTCAATTGATCTCTAGTGGTGACCAAATGACACGGAGTCATAGAGGAGTCTGCAGACATCTCTCATGGAGATGGTGAAGCCAATAAAGTGTGAAGATGTGCTTACCTTTTCTTTAAATTAAAGCATTTACTTGAAAAGATCCAACAAGTATTAAGACCTTTAAACTTAATTTTATTTTAACATTGGTAGGAATAAGAGTTTTAGTTCTTCTTAGCCTGGAGGAAAATGTCTGATAAACTTTTCTGGGGACCTAAAGAGAATGCTTCTTATTGTGAACACAAAACGTGAAAAGGGATATTGGCCTGTTTTTCTACTTTGAACCAGAAATGTTTCCTAGACAATATCTAGAATTTCTTCTTGCCCCAATCCTGATTTGGTATAAAATTGAGTCTTTAGTGTGACATGCAGAGTCTGAATCTTGAGTGGCTATTTTTTTCTCCTGGCTTCTCCAGTTTATGATGGTCAGGAGGTGTCCCCTGTTCAGACTTTCAGGGATGTTAGAAACCAACCAACCAACCAGCCAGCCAGCCAACCAATCAACCAAACATACAACAAAATGGCCTCTATAGGCCTCCTTGTTCTATACAGGTTAATGCTGGCCTGATTTGGGAGAAAGGTGATTTACTTCAGAACTAGCCACCTGCAGGATAGGTAGAAGAAGATCTGATTGCATAATGAATTCCAAAGGGCAGTCTTAGGGTAGGGGTGGGGGGTGGGGGAGTGGGGACGGGAAATGCTTGGAACCAGGATGGTTTGAGGTCAAAAAGGCTGTGCAGATCTCACAGGGACGCTCTGGCAAACGGGCTATTGATCTGTTCCTCCTCCAGTCTACCACTCAGACTCCATCTGGCTTTTGTCTTTTCCCTCAGAGGCCATGTATAAATGATTTGTTTTTGCTTTCTAAGTGAAGTCCCATTATGCTAACTACTACGTACCTACTGAACTACTGTATACTTGAATACATGAATAAAAGACAAGGACCAAAAAAAGTATTTGGCCAATTTGAAAAGCCTTGATATACTTTTATGGATATAGATGAGCTAGGCAAACACTAACTGATATTAATGTATTAATATAGATATTCATCTATATTTAATATAATACATCTAAAATAATATGTTAATATTACTTTTTTCCATTCCTAGTTTTCCTAAACAATTTTATTCAAACTCTCTCTATATATATTTTTTCATGACTTTTCCTTGAGTGACCTAACAGAGCTTTCCTGAGTTCATTGTTCTCCCTTCTAAATTGTTTGAAAAATAGCACTTTTGAACCTCTGTTTAATATGATGACCACAAGAACCATTGTGCGAAGCCACAAGTGCCTACCTGGTGAATATTCAGTGGCTGGTTTTTCATTGTGATGTAGTATATATTTCTGATCTCCAAACTGTGATGGACCACTTACAATATTGCTTTTAAAAGTTATTTTTTAAAGGTCCTTCGGTTTATTTTTAAATACACTCAATAGTCACAAATATTAATCTTGAACTACAGGAACAAATGACTAAATCTGGTTTAAATTTCTTTTGTTTCCTTTTTTATTGACTCGGCACTGACAGATATCAGTGTCCCAAACGTGCATGAGCGGAGGCTGTTTGAAGGCTTTTGTGTTTCCCACACTTTGCACGGCACTTTGTATTCAAACTAAAAAAATGGGGAAAACACCTTGTTATTTGCAAGCTTTTGTAAGGAATCTATATAAGACAACTTCTTTTATAAGGGACAATCCTGGGAAAGTAAAAGAAAACACCCGCCTTGTAATAGGGCATTTGCAATATAACAAAGTGAGTTTCCTAACAAGAGATAGAAGAACTAGAAGAACTCCATTTTCCTACTTAAAATGTCCATTTAGCACTGACTGGATAGCTCAGTTGGTTAGAGCATTGTCCTGAAGTGCAGAGGTTGCTGGTTCAATCCCCGATCAGAGCACATACAGGGACAGATAGATGTTCCTATGTCTCTCTTTCTCCCTTCCTCTCTCACTAAAATCAATCAATAAATTAAAAAAAAAAAAAGTCCATTTAATTTGTCTAATATGTGGAAGTACCTGTTAATCCATTCCCTCATCTTACTTTCTACTTACAGGTTAGGCTGATAAACCAGTGGGATGAAACTTGGAAAATGCCTCTATGTTTACTTAATTCTTTTTTTCTTATGGATTCATCCAAAAAATCCCTTTAGAAAAGTGACAAGGAGGATTATGCTTGATCAGCAAACCCTTTTGAACACAGCACTTTGGACAAAGAAAGAAACTGGATCATGCTAAAAATATTAATTGTTGAAAATATGAATACAGGAAGTCCAGTGGTGCACCTGTCAGGTTGCATATAACAGTTTTCTACGCAATGTTTTAAAGTGACCTTGGACTATTTCTTTTTTTTTTTTTAGAGAGGAGAGAGAGAGACAGAGAGAGAAGGTGGGGAGGAGCTGGAAGCATCAACTCTCATATGTGCCTTGACCAGGCAAGCCCAGGGTTTCGAACCGGCGACCTCAGCATTTCCAGGTCGACGCTTTATCCACTGCACCACCACAGGTCAGGCCGGACTATTTCTTGATTCGATTCTCACCATTATTGTCATTATCATCCTCATCATTACTGTAATTCACTGATCACTTACAGTGCCAAGGACTGCACACATTGATTGACACTCGTCTTTCCTGGCTAGCACAGTTCCATTCCAGCTTGCCTAGGGTAGGAAGGTTTGGAGAGGAAAGCAGTTTGTATGTAAGAACAGTCTTGCCCACTGTGGTAGCTTGTTTTCAGCCCCATGTTAACCTTTGCAATATTAAAACCAATAAGGTTGTGAAAGAAACTAGCTTTATGCAGCCTGACCATGTGGTGGCGCAGTGGATCGAGCATCAGAATGGGATGCGGAGGACCCAGGTTCAAAACCCTGAGGTCGCCAGCTTGAGCGCGGGCTCAACTGGTTTGAGCAAGGCTCACCAGCTTAAGCCCAAGGTCACTGGCTTGAGCCAGGGGTCACTGGGTCTGCTGTAGCCCCCCTGGTCAAGGCACATATGAGAAATCAATCAATGAACAACTAAGGTGCCTTAACGAAGAATTGATGATTCTCATCTCTCTCCCTTCCTGTTTGTCCCTCTCTCTCTCTCTCTCTCTCTCTCTCTCTCTCTCTCTCTCACACACACACACACACACACAAACTAGCTTTATGCACAGTGACAAAGTAAGACAAAGGATTTATCAGTCCCCTTCACTCTCCTTTCCTTGTCCCTTGGGCTGCAGACCCAGCTGCAAGTCTCATCCTTTCTTAACTTTCCTTCCTACCCTCTTACTCTCAATTTTTTGGAGGGAGATTCTGTCCCTGTGAATCTGTGCCTATTGCTTTTTATGGAAAAGGTCTAAACTTGAAATTGTGAGGATTTGGTCTTGAAACCTGGCTTTCCCACTTAAGAACTGTGTCATCTTGAGCAAGTCACTTAAATTCTTTTATCCCTGTTAAAAGTGGTTGTGTGTGAATTAAGAAACTATTAGCTGAGGCTGGAGTGTGAGGATGGCTGCAGGCATCATTTACATTTTAATGTGGAGAGGTGTCTGTTGTGGGAATTTGAGCTACTAAAGCCTTATGAGGAGACAGGGTGTGTGTTTGGGAGAATGGAGCTGAGTACAACACCCTTAGAATAAATTATGGTTGGAAGGTAGTGTTTGCTACCTATCCATATCTGCTCTGTCTTCTTAATTTTCGGATTAGAACCATAGACTCTTATAGTTTAAACTTTTGAGGTTTCCTAGGCCCAGATTATGTAAGCGTGGTTTGGAGGGGTCAAAGGTCTTGGCCAACGTGACATAGTTTGCTAGCGGCAGGGCTGGGGTAGAATCAGATGTCATCTCTCCCTGTGGTGGAACTGACAATTAAATACCAGAGGCTTGCAAGTGTCCGTGTTTAGTCTAAAGGAAGCTTGTTAAATTCCATTTCCTCCTAAGGGTTCCTAAGGGAGGCTTTTAGATAACTAATGCCTGCTTTTTCGTGAATCCTCTGGGTAAAATGATTCCACAAGAGCTTTAAAAAAGGTCTCTGGCCCTGACACTCCTTACCAAAGGCTGGTTAGGACCTTGCGAGGTTGGCGATAGCATTTCTAGGGCTCCAGACGCCCTATCTGAAGTCCTTCCACGTATTCCAGGAAGAGTGGGAGCCCTATGATTGAATCCAGTGGATATCCAAAGTTGTACACTGACTTCCATATGAGGACAATGGTCTGAGATTCTTAACATTTTTATGATGACATGTTTCAAGTATGCAGTCAAATGTTCAAAAACAGTGATGAACACTGTTACTCATTGCAGCTTTATTTTTTGACATGTCTGTTTTATGTTACTTTTAAAATAAATAATACAGGTACAGTAGACACACTCTGAGTATTCCTTCTCCTGCCTTCCTCCCCTGGGGAAACCACTACTCTGAATTTGGCATTCATTTTTTTGCATATTTGATACTTTACATATGTATCCATAAACGTCTGTACTTATCCACAAATAGTATAGAATCAAGTTTTGCATGTTTTTAAACTTTCTATAAATAGCATTAGACTGTATGATTCCCATCTTTGCTTATTTTGTTAACACTATGTTTTAGGGATTTTCCCATGTTGAAACATGTAGTTCATAATATTTTAACTACTATAATTTACATTACATGGATACGCCACTACTTATTTATCCATCTTTTTGTTGCTCACTTGTCTCGCTATCTTCCCACTGTGCTTTAATCTTTGCTCAATTATTATTGCATTTTGTTACTCCGTAAGAGTTATATGCCATAAATCGGAGCTCACCATCATGACAGAAACACACAGGTCATGACGTGGGAGCTGAGGGTGAGGAGCTTGTAGGGTTTGGAATGGGAAAAATGTGAAATTCTATTCCGGATATAGTGAGGGCTACCTCTGTGATTTGTGAAAGAAAATTTGTTTTTATACTGCTAGGTTTCCTTTTTCCAAAAGCATATTTAAAGCAGACCTCAGAATGACTTTAAGATTGTATTTTTAAGAAATGTTTTTTTCTTCTCCTTTTCTTAAACAAACCATTTCTCTCCCTTATTCTTGTTTTCCTCTTCCTGCTCATGAAGGGGTCCCAGTTGGACCTAAATCATTGCCCAGGAACTTGGGGCTGATTCATTCTCTATTTACCACATATTCTTGAAAAGTCAATAAAAACAGGGGAAGAAAATGCTGTAGGAAGTTTTTTATGGTCATTTCAAGGAGGAGTGTCAGGAAGGACTGGTCTCCCTCCCATAGCCCCCACCAAGGAACTTCCCGCTTCTCCCTGACCCTGGTCCCCACTTTGCATGCCTCTCCCTGAGCAGACAGGATCATTTAGGTTAGCTTTATCCCCACAAGGTCCCCTGATATCCTCCCCTTGCTCTCTCTTCCTGGATCCAGGAACCCCGCTGAAGTTACCCATCTGGTTACGGCACACCCATGATCTCCATTATATAGATCTCTCTATATTTAGTGAAGCTGGAATCCTGTGTCCCATTGCTCTTTGGGGAGAGCTATTTCCAGGAAGGCAGAGGCGGGGTTGGGGCGGGGTGGGGGGGGGAGGAATAGAGCAGACAGCACAGCTGCAGGGATGGTTGTTAAAAAGATTAAACCCTCCCACAGCTGAGTGTATTTACCAGTGTAAATGTTGATCTCTCTTTTTTTTAAACCCTCAAGGGACTCTGAAGAGAGGGATGTGTCTCTGGAACCTTAACTAGGCAAAAAATAGTATTATGGTTGGGAATGCTGCTTACCCCAGGCCAGAAGCTGTAGGGGTTGAGAGAGGGTCACAGAAAGGTCAAGGGGAAGGAAGGTGGGGAATGAGGGGGCTCAAATGGAATATTTCAGGCACTGTAAGCTTTTAAATAAATATTCCCACCCCTGTCCTTGGCTTATCAAGTTCTCCTAGCCTTTTGAAGTTTACTGATCTTGTCACTATCAAACTCGCTGTGTTCTAGTTGATAAAGTCTGGATCTGGTTTGAGCTGTCACATTGTCCCAGAAACAAGGCAAATGAGTGCTGGGAGGTGTGTTATCAAGAGGGAGGTTTCTGTGAGGGCCTGGGGCCTGCTAGAAAGTCAAAGTAAAGGTAAACGCCCTTTTGACCTCCCAATCAGATCACTTAGCTCTTCTCTGGGGCTTAGAGACTGGGATGCTCGGATGGCCTCTGGCTGGGGTCTTAGGGCTCCTCTTACAACTTCTTGTTTTCTCTGACTGGTGTAAGCTAATGATTTATATATGGTATTTCATCAAAGATGCTCCTAGCTTAATTGCAAGATTATCAAAACCAAAATGACAGGATGCAGGTATGCTAAGGTAGTGGTCTAGAAATGGTCAATAGGATTGAAAATATTTGAGAGTCATTATTTTCAAGTGTTTCCCATAGATCATGTGGATGTCATAGTCCACTTCAGAGCACAGTGAATAGTATTTAAGAAGGGTTAACACTTTCTGAATGCTCACCACATGCCCCACGCTTTGCTAAGCCCTCTGTGTGTATTGTCATGTCATCTTTCCAACAACAATGTAAGTCCTTGTAAAGCCAGTAGCCATGGCCACCATCGCAGCCGCCTGGCCCATGCAGGTTCGCATTAGATTCAGACAGACGGTAGGGAAACAATGGAGCCAAGAACTGGTGGGCCATCATCTTTATCCTAGCTTGCACCCGGTGGGCAAGAAATACACACAGTGAGAAAACACTTCCCTTTCCATTCAGGGCTCCCAAAGCCACTGACTTATCTGAGTTTCCTAGGATCAAAGGTTTGTACCTCACCAGCCTTATTCACCTCTTTTTCTCATCTCCTTCTCTCTGCACAAACTGGCTTCTCCTTCAGCACTCCACCATCTTGGCTGCTTCTCCTCTCCTCCACATGGCCTCTCTGCTCTCCTTTCTCTGCTCCCTCCTCTAATGCTAATCTCAGGAACTGAGAGAGCAAGCTCCCGATCTGCCCCCATTTTATAGAGTAGAAATCAAAACCTTTAATCCAATATACAAAATAGGGAAGTGTCTAATACAAAGTCACCTATCAGAGACATGATGGGATTGTACCACCCACATCAAAAAGGGTGGGAAAGGCTTAATCCCAAAACCAAGCCCCAGGCTACAAGGATTCTGCCTGCCCACAGACTGCCCCCAACACACATTAATATCACCTGGGTGACAGCATTCACGTGGGCAGCGCCATCTTTAACAAAGTGAGCATAATATATTTTATCTGCCCAACAGCAAGCTAGGATTAAAGCTAATGGTCCATGTAGAGCCAGAAGCCACGGCCACTATCAAAGCAGCCTTCTGGCCCATGCAGGTTCGCATTGGATTCGGACAGCCAGTAAAGAAACAACGGAGCCAAGAACTGATGGGCCATAGTCTTTAATCCTAGCTTGCACCCGGCGGGCAAGTAAAAACACACACTGGGCTCCAAAACCCACTCACATTCAGTGCTCACAAAGCTACTGACTTATCCGAGTTTACTAGAATCAAAGGTTTCTAGCTCACCAGACTTATTCACCTCTGTTCCCCATCTCCTTTCTTCTCCAGCATCAAACTGCACAAACTGGCCTTTCACTCAATACTCCGCCATCTTGGCTGCTTCTCCTGGCCACATGGCCTCTTTCTGCTCTCTTCTAATGATAATCTCAGGAACCAAGAGAGCAAGCTCCCTTTCTGCCTCTATTTTATAGTGTAGATTCAAAATCTTTAATTCAATATACAAAATAGGAAAGTCTCTAATACAAAGTCACTTCTCTGAGGCATGATTGGATTGTACCACTCCACATCAAAAAGGGTGGGAAAGGCTTAATCCCAAAACCAAGCCCCAGGCTGCAACGATCCTGCCTGCCCACAGCCTGCCCCCAACACACATTAATATCACCTGCGCAACGGCCTCCACGTGGGCAGCGCCATCTTTAACAAAGTGAGCATAATATATTTTATCTGCCCAACAATCCACCCCTATGCTCACTTTACTACCCACAATTTACATCACCAGCATCCCCGTGCAAGGAAATTAGGCACATTACACAAATTACAACAGCACAAATCATACAGTTTCAACAATTACAAAGGTACATTTCAGCAATCTCTGAGCACTTTGCCAAAAAGCGCAAAATGTCTTCGGCCTTCTTTCTAGCCATGGGAAAAGCTTCCCGGGGCAGGGGAGTGCTTCCAGCAAAACCACCCCCACCCCCATCAAGGTATATCACATTGTCCAAAATCCGTAATCCGTAAGTCCATCCAACAAAGGAGTCAGTGCCCACTCCGGTCGTAGTCCAGGAAATCAGTCCATGCACATGGGGTCTCAGCCACCCCCCTCATCCTTGCCATCCTAGCAGGTCTTACACTGTCCCAAAGAGGAGCACGTGGCAATGGCAGTCAGCATTTCCATCTTGGCTCTGGAGAGCATGATAACGTCCATCCTATGTCCCCAAAATCGCAGACCCACCAGGAGCATAGTAATAACTCCTTGCTTCTGGGCTCTCACCTTCTGGAGACTGCGGATCACAACTCCAGTCCAATTCTCCTCATCCTCCAAAGAGGAACTGAAAACACCAGCTCCCGCTGCCAGGTTCAAGCCCCGGGCTGCTGCCGCCTTCTGCTCCGTAGACCTTGCAGCTCCGTACCCGGCCTCAGCTTCAGCCTCAGCCTCAGCCCCGGCCTTCTGCCGCTGCTGGCTCTCCACAAAGTCCAGGGCAATCTCCAACTCACGAACCTGTGAATCCACCTCCAGTAGCTGCTCTATTTCTAGGCGAATCTCGCAAACCTGGTCGGCCTCCTCCTCCAGCGCTTCCTCCAGCTCCAGGGTCAGCATCTCTTTCTCCCACGTTTGCTCCAGCTCCTTCCAATGCTTGGTTTGCAGGTCCCAGGCAGCCTCTTCCACAGAACTCTCGGTTTTCTCACGCATGGCTGTAAAAGTCAGCCAGCCTATAGTCCCCAAAAGGACAGCCATAGGGAACCCTAACACTAGCCAGTCCTTTACTCCACCACTCAAAGGCTCCTTGCTGATCTGTATCGAATCCTGCCACAGACTACGCCAAATGTAAAGCCAGTGGCCAGGGCCACTATCACAGCAGCCATTCCTCTATTGTTAATAATCCCAGGAACCGAGAGCAAGCTGGCGTTCTGCTCCTATTTTATAGTGTAGAAATTCAAAACTTTAATCCAATATACAAAATAGGGAAGTCTCTAATACAGTCACTTCTCTGAGGCATGATTGGATTGTACCACCCCACATCAAAAAGGGTGGGAAAGGCTTAATCCCAAAGCCAAGCCCCAGGTTACAACGATCCTGCCTGCCCACAGCCTGCCCCCAACACACATTAATATCACCTGGGCAACGGCCTCCACGTGGGCAGTGCCATCTTTAACAAAGTGAGCATAATATATTTTATCTGCCCAACAATTTGCTATTTATTTGTGTTGGCCAAATAAGTTTGTAAATATGATATATGTTTGCTCGCTTATAGTTTGCATTGGGTGTGGGGGACAGGCTGTAAGCAGGCAGGGTGGTTATAGCCTAAGGCTTAGTTTTAAGACTAAGTTTTTCCCCACACCCTTGACTGATTGCATGATGTGGGGTTGGTACACTCTCATGAGGAATCCCATCATGCCTCAGATAAGTGACTTTGTATCAGAGACTTCCTTATTTGTATTGGATTAAGGGTTTTGATTTCTACACTATAAAATGGGGCAGACCGGAAGATTGCTCTCTCTTGGTTCCTGAGATTAACATTAGAGAGGAGAACAGAGGAGGAGAGCAGAGAAAGGCAACTTGGAGGAGGCCAGGAGAAGCAGCCAAGATGGTGGAGTGCTGAGGGAGAAGCCAGTTTGTGCAGAGAGAAGGAAGGAGATGGGAAACTGAGGTGATTAAGTCTGGTGAGCTAGAAACCTTTGATTCTAGGAAACTCGGATAAGTCAGTAGCTTTGTGAGCACTGAATGAGTGGGTTGTGGAGCCCAGTGTGTGTTTTTACTTGCCCACCAGGTACAAGCTAGAATTAAAGATGATGGCCCACCAGTTTTTGGCTTTGTTGTCTCTTTGCCGACTGTCGGAATCAAATGCGAACCTGCATGGGCCGGGTGGCTGTGATGGTGGCCGCGGCAACTGGCTTTACAATTTGTAAAAGCATAATTGTAGGCAGCTTACAGTATAAAGTCTCACTGTGGTAGGCTGAATAGTGGCCCCCACAAAGATGTGTGTAAAGCCAGTAACCATGGCCACCATCACAGCAGCCTGGCCCATGCAGGTTCGCATTAGATTTGGACAGACGGTAATGAAACAATGGAGCCAAGAACTGGTGGACCATCAGCTTTAATCCTAGCTTGCAGCTGGCGGGCAAGTAAAAACACACACTGGGCTCCACAACCCACTCATTCAGTGCTCACAAAGCTACTGACTTATCCGAGTTTCCTAGAATCAAAAGTTTCTAGCTCACCAGCCTTATTCACCTCTGTTTCCCATCTCCTTCCCTCTCTCTGCACAAACTGGCTTCTCCCTCAGCACTCCACCATCTTGGCTGCTTCTCCTGGCCTCCTCCAGGTGGCCTTTCTCTGCTCTCCTCTCTAATGCTAATCACAGGAACCAAGAGAGAGCAAGCTCCCAGTCTGCCCCATTTTATAGTGTAGAAATCAAAACCTTTAATCCAATATACAAACAAAGAAGTCTCTGTTACAAAGTCACTTATCTGAGGCATGATGGGATTCCTCATGAGAGTGCACCACCCCAGGGTGGGAAAGGTTTAGTCTTAAAATTAAGCCTTAGGCTATAACAACTTTGCCAGGTTACAGCCTATCTCCCACACCAAAAGCGAGCAAACATATATATCATATTTAAAAACTTATTTGACCGGCCCTGGCCAGTTGGCTCAGCGGTAGAGCGTCGGCCTGGCGTGCGGGGGACCCGGGTTCGATTCCTGGCTAGGGCACATAGGAGAAGCGCCCATTTGCTTCTCCACCCCTCTGCCACGCTTTCCTCTCTGTCTCTTTCTTCCCCTCCCGCTGCCGAGGCTCCATTGGAGCAAAGATGGCCCGGGCGCTGGGGATGGCTCCTTGGCCTCTGTCCCAGGCGCTAGAGTGGCTCTGGTCACGGCAGAGTGACGCCCCGGAGAGGCAGAGCATCGCCCCTGGTGGGCGTGCCGGGTGGATCCCGATCGGGCGCATGCGGGAGTCTGTCTGACTGTCTCTCTCCATTTCCTGCTTCAGAAAAAATACAAAAAAAAAACAAGAAAAAAAAAAGTTATTTGACCAACAATGTGTACATCCTGATCCCAGGAACCTGTGACTCTATTATTGAATATATATATGGTATCTTAATCTGTTTGTGTATGGCCAGGGGCCACCATTGTGGCCATTCACATGCAAACATATAAATTATATTTACAAACTTATTTGACCAACAGGCTGCTATAACAAAACTTCATAGGCTGGTGACTTATAAACACTGAACATTTACTTTTCACAGTTCTGGAGGCTGGAAGTTCAACACCAAGATGCTGGCAGATTCAGAGAACTTGCTTCCTAGCTCATGGACAGTTGGCTTCTTGCTGTGTCCTCACATGGCAGAAGGAAAGAGGGAGCTCTTTCATAAGAGTTCTTAATTCATGAGTTTTGAGGAATCTTTGGATGCTCTAGGAATTTCTCGTGTGTTTTTTTTTGTTGTTTGTTTGTTTTTGTGTGTGTGTGTGTGTTTTGTTTTCTTAGTCAAGATTAGCACTTGTACCATTCACCCATTTATTCAATATTTATTAGGAGTCTGCGCTAAATGCTGGAGAGATGCTAGTAAGCAACAGGAGACATAAACCGTGGGCCCAAAGAACTAGAATCTAGTGTGATTAAAGAATGAGAAAATTAGGAAATTTTTCTCAGGACGACGTGCTGTGTGAGAGAGGTGTTTACAGGGCGTGAGTATTCAGAACACGGGGACACGACTCTTAAGAGAGGTCAGGGAAGGCTGCTTGGGATTGGCTTCAGGAGCAGGTGTTCCTGGGGGGATTCCAGGACTATTTGGGGTACTTTCTTCCGTTGTTCAGCAGAGGAGCACCCTTTGGGAAATTGCTTGGATTAGGCCTTGGCTTTTGGCCTGGAGGAAAAGAAGCTCAAGTTTTTCGGAAGTCCAGGCCTGTTAGGAAAGTGAGCCAAGCACAAATGAGTGCAGATGCCCAGGAGACAGGAGGCTCCCACTTGTCCAGCTTCAAAATGGACCTGAATATCTCTTGTCTGTTGGAGAGCGGTTATAACAGGGACCTGTACTGTAAACCATTCTCTCTAGAGTAATCTAATATTCATTCAGGTTTTGTGAAGATATGTCCGGTGAAATTTCTTCCACACAGAACAGCTATCACAGAATCCTGGAATGTTAATGGTGGAAGGATGTTTCTGAATATTAATGGAGAAGTATCATTTTTGGACTAGCTCTCCATTTGGCCAATGAGAGAAGTAAAAGGCAGTGGTCAGACTTACATAGCTAGGCTCACTCATTCATTCACTTACTCGCCTAGGTGCTGTGGCCACCATGGTGATCCAACCAGAAAAGAACCCTGCCCTTGCTGGGGTATAATCTAGTGGGTCTCCAGTTTCTCAGTCTCAGCCCAGTTCTTTTTCATGACACATTCACTTTCCAGATCTCACTCCTAACTGGAAATGAGTTAGTTCTCCCAGAGGCAAGAATGCAATATTTTGATCAACGACTTTTGAAATTTGAAGCTCAGAGTTAGAATGACTAAGGTAATGTCTGTGAGAATCTTTTATAGTAAAATGATGCCAACATTTTTCTTAATGAACATACAGTTGCTATCTTGAAAAAAAAATTTTTCCCCCTTTTTTCCTGAGAGTAGTGGAGACAGTGAAACAGACTCCTGCATGCACCCCGGCTGGGATCCACCTGGCAACCCCTTGTCAGGGGCTGATGCTTAAATCCGCTGAGCTATCCTCAGTGCCTAAGGTTAATGCTTGGACCAACTGAGCCACTGTCTGTGGGAGGGGAAAAGGGAGAAGGAGGGGGAGAGAGGCATATGGTCACTTCTCTTGTGTGCTCTGACCTGGAATTGAACCTGGATGTCCATATGCAGGGCCAATGCTCTATCCATGAGCCAACCTGCCAGAGCTGCTCTCTTGAAAATTTGAACATGATCACCCCATGGCAGAGCCATGCTCTTTTTTGACTCCTAGCATTTCCTAGTTTGAGCTTCAGCTGAAGATTTTTGGGGGGAAATACTGATTTTTTTCAATTGCTATTTAAAAAATTGCATCAATGACAAAAGAACGATTTCTAATGTCTGTTTTTGTTTCTTTTCTTAGAGTAAGACTAGTTGTCTCCACTGGAGGTTGAAAAGTCATCTATTTCTTTTTAGAGTCATCTAGGCCCTTTGCAGATATATTGTTTTTAATTTTATTTCTGTGTTAAGTGACGAGTCAGGTACAAATAGATTTCCCCCCATAAATGTCTATCCCTGAAAAGTAGTATAGTATGTACTGCTGAGTGATTATCACCAGTTTTAAATTAATATACTGTTTTCAATGAATGACTTTCCTGAGGAGGCCCATACATTTTTATATAGCTCATGACACTTGTGTGTTGGAACTAGATTCCTGGATATCCCCAATCAATGGATTGTCAGCTAATAATAATGATAAATTATACTTAAGTAGTGTTTGCCATGGGTTAGAAACTGTCTCGACTGCTTTAATAGAACTCATTTTCATTTTCATAAGAACCGTGGGAAAGATGTGGTTTATTTTTCCATGATGCGGATGAGAAGGATGTGGTAAAAGATTAAGGACAGGGTATTAGAACATCACCTTTAGCTCTACAATAACTCTCATCCCTTGCCTCATTCCCAAGTCTGCACTAAGTATGCAGAACCCGTCAATTTTTCAATCTCTCAAAGTCAGAGCTGATAATGACTTTGGCCACCAACAGGTCTCACTGCCCTCCTTCTGTGACTTTTCACCAAACTTTCCAGGGATATCCAGAGCTTCAGGGAAAAGCCCAGGACATTATTCATCCTGGTTCAGTGGCCTTTTATCTAAATCTCTCTAATGGTATGCTCCTAATGAGCTGATCTTTGCCATTGAAATTCTGGTTTTGTTTTGCTTTACGTTGTTGTGTTGGCTCTAAAGGGAGGTAATTTAACACATGAAAACACCTCTAAACCCCTTCAGGGCTACACACCATGCCACATTTTATCTAGTTAGGTTTCTGCCCTTTGGCAAGAAGAGATGGATGTGGTGGGGATTCCGAGGTCAAAAGTTCTACATCTTTGCTGCTCAAAATGTGGTCCACGGACTGGCAGCATCAGCATCTTCTGGAAGCTTGTGAGCCATGCAGATTCTCAGGCCCTGCCCTGCCTCTTTGAACCAGAATCTGCCGTTCACAGGTGTCTCATGAAAGTCAGAGGAGTCCGGAGGATGGGATTGGTTGGGTTAATTTCAGTATTCTACCCTTCTTTACTTCTGTTTATCTTCTGTATCCCCACCCCCAAGTGTCCAGGGCAGATCATACCTCCGATAATTTCTCTCATTAATATGCAGCACTCTAAGCCTTAAAAGTGAAAATGGATGTCCCTTTTTGAGTTTAACACCTGTTCTTACTTCATGAAGTCTAAACTGTCTCTTGGCAGCTTACAATTAAAAAAAAAAAATCTGAACTGCCATGTGTGTTTCACAATGTGTCCCTACTTATTTCTCTGAAGTTTTCAAGAAATATTACCCTTGTTTTCCCATGCTTCATATTGGTTGAAAAGAGTTGTTTTCTTTTCATAAGCCGACACTGCTTTTGATGTGAGATTAGAACCAACATCACAGAGCCAAATTATTTTGCTTTGAAGTCCTATAATTGCAGCTTGATTTCGACTAGATGTATTTCTTATCTAAACAAACCAACAGTTAATACTTCATTGGGAGTATTCTACTGTTATGATATGTTTGGAGTAGCACTATATTTATCAAACTACTTACAGCTGACCCTTGAACAACACGGTGGTTTAAACTGTCGGTTCCACTTATGTGCGGATTTTCTTCAATAAATACAGTAAATGTATTTTCTCTTTCTTATGATTTTCTTAGTATCACATTCTTTTCTCTAGCTTATTTCATTGTAAGAACACAGTATAATACATGAAACCTATAAGATATGTGTTAATCGACAGTATATGTTATTGTTAGGGCTTTCAGTCAACCGTAGGCTATTAGTACACTGTAGTTATGTTTTTAGAAGAGTCAAAATTTATATGCAGATTTTTGATTGGGGTGGATGTCAGTGCCAGTAACCCCCATGTTGTTCAAGGGGGTTACATCTTTAACAATATTTTAAAGTTCCCAAGATTTAAGTGAGAATTCTCAGGTTTTGGTTTTAAATTTAGTATTAATCTGAAAAAGGAAAGTGTACACAGTAAGGCACATAGAAAAATCAGCATAGTCCTGGAGCCTAGAAGAATTTAGGATTTAGAAACTCCTAGTTGCAGATAAGATTTTTGAAAAAAATTCAAGCCCTGGCCGGATAGCTCAGTTGGTTGGAACATCGTCCCAAAGCGCAGAAGTTGCCGGTTCTACCCTGGTCCGGGCACATACAGGAACAGATTGATGTTCTTCTCTCTCTCTCTCTCTCTCTCTCTCTTTCTCTCTCTCTCTCTCTCTCCCCCTTCCTCTCTCTCTAAAATCAATAAAATAAACATTTAAAAGAAAAAGAAAAGAGAAAAAATTCAAAATGCCTTGTGCGAAGCTGTTGTGGTTTTCAACACAAGCATTTTTTAGGCCCTGACTGTGTACATTGTCCCGGGTTGCTACAGCTCTGGAGAATGTATGTCCTAGATTTTCTGGAACAGTCATAATTTCATTGTTTTCAAGCAGACCGTGTGTCTCAATTTTTGGTCCAGCAAATATGTTCACAACAGAGGAAGCCCAGAGCAGAAGGTGAGAAAGCCTGAATTTCCTTCCTCAGACGAGACCTTGCTCCTCCTGACAAGGCAAGGGCATTGTTCAGAAAGCACACCAGGCTGGGTAAGATTTATGCTCATGGGAAGATTTTTAGGGACTCTACCACCCCCCATCTCAGACACTCCTTTCCAGAAAATGATGCAACCCCATTTTCTGCAAAGCTCCATGATAGGCCAGATTAAACTTCCGTTTGCGTTGGGCCTTGGAGATTTTTGCAAACAAATTGTGCCGTTAGTGAACCAGGCACCAGGCAGTAAAGTACACAATAAAATATTTCTTGTTAATTTATGTACAAGACTAACAGTTTGAACTTTTATAGCTTGATTTTATAGCCCATTTAGATTAGCGGGAACGAGAGTTTCAAGACAGCGTGGTTAGTCTAAATTTAAAGAAAATCATGAACATCTTTGGAAACACCGTCCTTTCAACTGTCTCCCCTGTCAGTACCCTCCTGACACTGCTTACTTCTTTAAAAACAGAAACAAACCTGGGCTTGGTTACAAACAGTAATAATTTCCTCTTTGAATTTGTTTGTCCATTTATTTCAGAACAGGGTTCTGCCAGATCTCTGCTGCCTTGGAATGTTCCAAACAGAAGGGCTAGGAACTTCCAGTTTGGACACAAATTGTCCTCACTTTCATTTTAAGTGGCTTTAGTTCCTTTTATTTTAGCAAAGTTCTTTTTTTTTTTTCTTTTAGTCTTTCTCCCCCCAGAGTTGAGATAGTCTGCAGCGTTTCTCAGAAGGAAGCAGACCCCTTCAGGTAAGAGTGTGCTCCGGAACCCAGCATCGTGGTCAGGATTGGGGCTTCCCTACTTTCTTGCTCTGTGTGTTTTGATAAGTCACTTAAACTTGATGCAACCCCATTTCCTCGTTGTAAGATGTGCACAACAGTGTAGATTTCACAGGCACGTTGTATTAAATGAGAGAACACGTACATATTAATGTACCTAGACAGCTACAAAAGAAAGTCCTTGTCAAAGGTTATTCTGTCCCCTTGCGAATGCACTTACAATGGCTATCTGCTGTGTCATTGGAACCACACCTCCCCTCCACCACCACCCGCAGCTGGGGCACATCCCAGGAGAGGCGGCTGCGTGGGAAAGCCTGTAAATCATTCATTCAGGCATCAGCTCATTCATTCTGCATCTAGTATTTATCAGGCATTTGGAATATAAAAACAAACAAGACAGCCTACTCCTGTGGGGTTCTTTATGTACCCCTCGCAACTTATCTAATCACCTGCTCTTACAAAGACTTCTTTTATGGTCTCAAATGTCTGTCCTGCCACCTGAATTGGCTGCTTGCTTTCGTTCTGAGTCCATTGATGGGCCAACTGTGCTGACCAGCAGACCATTAAATAAAGACTATTGACTTCTCTTTGGTTCAAGTAATTTTAATTCATACTGATTGTTCACTGCTTATCATCTTCAAAGAGAATTATTGTTTGTTGGAATCAAAATCTGTGCATTCCGGGGAAAAATACATACTCTCATTTGTCTAATAGAGCTGCCTCCTGTAGTATTTATGGTTTGGATTGCATAATTAATGGGGCCTGGCACAGAATGGGTATCTAGTATTCACTGGAGTGAAGTACAGTTCTCAGAGGGCAGATGATACAGCATTTACTATTCTGCTGCCTAATAAATTAAGATTTGAAATAAAGAATCCAAGAGCAGTGCCATTTATAACTTCTGGATGAACTGAATTGTTTTTTTTTAAAAAAACAGGTAGCTTCCGGCGACTGTTGTGGGTGGGATACAGGTAGCTTCCGGTGACTGTTGTGGGTGGGATGCATAGGCTTTGGACATGGGCTTTGCTCTCAGCCTGGCTGCTCACGCCGGTGAACAGCTTGTCTCATCCTCCAACAGTGACTTTGGGCAGGTCACTTGATCTCTCTGAGATTTTGTTTCCTCATCTGTACACTGAGCGTCCTAACAGTCACAACCTCTCTGGCTTATGGTGAGGTTGAAGGGGACACTGCGTATAAAATGCCTGGCCCATGGGAGCAGCCAGTGAGGGGTGGCTGTTCTCAGTAAGTCAGGTGTGGGGACCCAGGAGGTTGGAATTTTGGATGAATGGTTTTGCCTTTTGAGATGAACATTCCCATTATTGTCACATAAATCAAATGGACAGTCTTTGAGGGTTTATGGCCCTTCCATCTTCCTAGGAGGCACCGCTTCCTCCAGATGTAGTCCTTAACTCGGAGGCCACCTGGAGGGGTTCCCCAGGCATCATCCATTAAGGGGCTCTGGGTTGTATATACTCAGGAGGGAGGAGGCGGCCATTCCCTGGGGAGGGGCCAGCATGTCTGGGGCAGCTCCAGGTCCCTGCCTCTACCCCCACCCCTTACCCCCACCCTTTATTTAGCTTTAGTTCAGGGACAGGGCGCTCGGCCTGCAGATGGGAGCTGTTTCATCTCAGCTGGGTCAGAGGTTAATGGAGATAAGTAGTGTCTTCTTACCAGGAGGCCTCAGGAAAGCCCAGTGTGTTGTTGGAGTTCAATCAGAATCTCGGAGATTGAACAGACTGATATTCTCCTACCTTGGGGAGAGAGTGAGGCCCAGTGAGAGAAAGCCGCAGTGGGCCAGGCTGGAGGGAGGGGGTGGTGAGGGGTGTGTCACTCACTGAATGGATTGGGGTGAAACAGGCTAATCGCCTCCTGAACAGTCAGAAGTCTGGGATCAGTGTACTCTGCTGTCCTAAATCGGGAGCGTCTGGCTGCCCCTTGCTGAAGGGCCATGGGACTGTGATGTTCTTTGTACAGACTGCCACTGTGGTGGCTCGTGGTCTGGCTGCCCTGTGACCCATGGGAGCAGCAGCCTGGGGTCTGAGACAATGTTCCTTCTGGCAAGAAGCTGTTCTGACAAGGGCAGCCAGTCTGGGATTCACACCTGGGGCTTCTCTTCTGAGACAAGCAATCTCAACAGGTCAAGCCAGGCTACTACAGAGGGGAAAGGATTTGTGTAGCAGGAATGCTTCTAAACACCCAGCAAACCTCTTCTCTTCTGACAGGCTTTGCCCTGGTCACCTACATAGAAATATTCTTTCACAGGTCCTCTGAGGGCACTGGTGGCCTTTTCTCTTAGTGGCCTTGATCATCCGCTGCCTGCCTGTCAAACTCTCATCTCTTGCTTAGTGTCCTTTGGAACTGAGGCAGCCTCCCTCCTTCCCTCCCCCCTTCTACCCATTCCTCCCTCCCTCTTTCTTTGATCTTTCCTTCCTTCCATTCAATAATATGTATTGGCCAACTAGATGCCAGGTACTTTCTAGGTGCTGGGGACAATGGTGAACAAAACAGGCTAGTCCCTGACCCTGAGGAGCAGTGTTTGGGTGGGCAGTTTGCCCCCACACTGGACCATCTCTCTGGGAAGCAGAAGCCATGTTGCATTTCTTGTATCTCCGATATCCCTTGTAGCAGCTTCTGCCTTGCCAGTGAAGGGGGCCAAAATGCTTGTGGAATGAATATATGCTTCTTGGTATATGTATATACAGGTTTCCAATTCAGAAAGCTCCTGGGACCAGAAGACGAATAACGCGGACAGAATGTCTGGGAAACCCTCGGGAGTGGTGGTGACTTTGGCCAACTGGAGAATGTGGACACTGGCTGACAGCTCTTACTGTCGCTTCGGCTGGACGTGGCCATCTGGGAATGTGGGTACTGTCTCTCTGAATTTTCTGATTTCTTAAGAGAAGCTGGAAATTAGAATTTTATTGTGAAATCTCATATTTAAATGTTTAAATTTAATTCAATTAGGAGGTTCAAGAAAATACATCTGTGGGCCAGATGAAGAGTGGGGGCTGCCAGTCACATTATTCCTGTTGGGAGGGATTTACTGCTTTGTAGTGAAGGAGATTTTTGTTGGTGAAGAGGTGAGATATCATATCCCAGGCCATCACGCTAGAATCTATGCTGACACAAATTCCTCTCTCACTCCATCCCCTCAAGCCAAGCAGTCACCTCCTGGCCTGTCGGCTGCAGAGACATGCTTATCACCTGTCTGTCCTTTTAGCTCCTTTCACATTCTCCAGTGGACACGCAGACTAGTGGAGGGGGAAGGGGTCTCTGGGGAGGAGTGCAGCAGGGCAGTGGCAGCCCAGGTGTGGCAGCGTCGCACTTGCGGGCACTACGTTTGTTTGGGGGAGAGGCAGATGTGGGTGTGGATCTTGGCACCGCCTGCTATAGGATATTTTACTTCACTTCTCTGGGCCTCAGGTTCTTGATCTGTAAAATGATCATAACATCTTCCTTGCAGGGTAGTGATGAGAATTAAATTATATGTTAAGGTTATAAATTACGTATAAAAAGGGTGAAAGATGAAAACATCTAATCTCCTTATTTTTGGTGTTCAAGAAAGCGCTGGAGGGCTACTTATCTTCTCAAGGGTCGTGACCTAGACAGGGCTGGCCTTGGATTGGTCTTGGGGTTTGAGTGATGTAGTGGGGGTGGGGTGACTAAGGGCACACTGAGGGGCTTGGGAACAAACTGGGAGATAAATTGTAACTGACTCACGATTGGGGCTCGCTTTCCGCTTTGCCGTGGCCTTGAGTATTATCAGTATTTTTGTTTCTAATCTGTGATCAGAACACTGCTGAAACCACGGAGGTAGAAAAAATGGTATTCTTTCCCTCTCTTTTATTAGTCATGGCCGGTTTTTCTCTGTGTTTCAGACAGACCCTATAGTTCCTGCCGGATGACGAACAGGTTGCTGGCGCTGGAGAGCGGATATGGTGGGAAAGTTGGAGGGGTCTCTTTCATGTATTCCTTGGGTGCTATTGGGAAGCAGGGAGACTGTACAAACTTTGTTTAAGTTGTGGGATTAGAATTCAGTACATAGAAGACACCCCAGGTAGGTGGATGATATTTTACAACATCTAGAGTTACCTTTGTGTGTGTATGTATGTGTATGTGTGTGTATGTGTATGTATATGTGTATGTGTGTATGTATATGTGTGTGTATGTGTATGTATGTGTATGTGTATGTGTGTGTGTATGTGTATGTATATGTGTGTGTGTGTGTGTATGTATATGTCTATGTGTAGGCACACACACATTCTGGTTTTCTTTCTTTTTTTTTAGTGAGAGGAGAGAGGCAGAGAGAGGGACAGCTAGGGACAGATAGACGGGAAGGGAGAGAGATGAGAAGCATCAATTCTTCATTGCGGCACCTTAGTTGTTCATTGATTGCTTTCTCATATGTGCCCTGACAGGGGGTGGGGTGAGGAGGGCTATAGTAGAGCGAGTGACCCCTTGCTCAAGTCAGCAACCTTGGGTTTCAAGCCAGCAACCTTTGGGCTCAAGCCAGTGATCACAGGGTCATGTCTATGATCCCACGCTCAAGCCAGTTACTCTGCACACAAGCCTGCGACCTTGGGGTTTGGAACCTGGGTCCTCAGCATTCCAGGCTGATGCTCTATCCACTGCATCACTGCCTGGTCAGGCACATTCTGGTTTTCTGAAGATGCTGATGAATCAAGATACATCTGAGAAAATAAATACACCAGGTACAATGAGAGAATAGGCCCTTGTTTACACAAGTATATATTTCATCTCAGGGTTACTGGCTCTTTAAGCTCAGCCTGAGAAAGAAACCTCAGCAAGCTGTTTGGATAATGTGAATTTATTCTCCTGGCTTCTAACATCAGTACAGAATACACAGTGTGGGTGAGAAGTGGTAAGCGTCTCCCAGACTGAATGATGGGCAATCTCTCTCAGCACTGCCGACTTAGAGTCAGACAGGAAGCTCTACTACTTTCTAACTGTGAGTCTCCATGAAGATCACTTGCCCTGTCTGGGTGTCCCCTCCCCATCAGTGGACCGGAGGCGATACTACCTGTTCTGCAGGCTGTGGCTAGCACCGCACGGAACACGGGATGGAAAGTGCTTTGTGTGTGGTCCCCACTCTTGGGAAGACAGGAGAGTATGTCTATGTTTAAAGTCAGGGCTGATCCTAGTAAAACACAGAAATGTATAAGAGTATTACTTTAATAAACTGAAGAAAAAAAATTACTATTTTTATCCCAAGTCTTATCTACTCCACATCTTCCCTTGAAAAAGCCTAGAAACAAAGTCTCCAGAGCTGGGAACTAAGAAGGATGGAAAATGTGCGTGGCCAATGAGGTGGAAATCCAATCGGGTGCAGAGAAAATGCCCAGCCCAGCAGCTTCCTGGGGCTTCTCCGGAGGCGCCTGCTGGAAGGACAAAGCCCCAGCGCCGGCCAGTTGACTGAGCAGCAGCGCTGGAGTTCCCGTGGCTGCCACGGCCTGGGAAGTGGAGATGAAGACACTGGGCTGTGAGAGCCTCTTGGGGCTCCTCCTGGTGACTTCCTCCTATAAATCAGCCACAGACAGCTGCGTCCACTTGCGCCATGGGATAGAAAAATAGACCCTGTTGCTAGACAGCAATGCAGGCTCCACAAACATCGTGGGATCAGAGGGCAGGGGGCTTGGCCCAGGCACTGGCCAAACAGGCCTGCAGCCCCAGGGTCGTTTGTTTATTTTCACAGTGGCATTGCCTGTCTGTGCCACAGGAAGGAGCATGCCCCCCCTGCCCCCCCACCCCCACTCCGCATGTGTAGACCACTTACTGCTCACCCTGCAAAGGCAGAGGCTGCAATGGGGCCCTCTGACCTGCCGGCTAATTTATTTATTTGAGTTGCACATAGACTTGTCTGCTAGGTCCAAGTTTTGAAGCTGGGGAAACACACAGTCTACCACAGAATATTCACTAATTTGATTTTATTTATTTGGTCTGCCAAATATCTCACTGAGCAAGAAAGAGGAACTTGTACTTACATATCTACCCGCTTCCCCCCTGCGCCCTGCCGTTCTACACCCCGCCCACCACTTTCATCAGGGTCCGCACTTTCCAGTCAGCCTCTGGCCCACCCAGATGAACAGACTCTGGCAGCTGTAAGGTTAAGCCCTCTTTCCTTTGACTTGAATCGATCTCTTCTAAAATAAAACTACTTTTCCAACCTTTTTAAATGAAATTTTAAAACATATGTTAAGTAGAAAGATTTTTACAGTGACCTGTATGTTCCACATCTATGTTCTACTTTTAATGTATCAACATACTTGCTTTATCATGTCTTTATTCATGAATCCATCTTATTTTTGACACATTTCAAAGAAAATTGCAGACATCTGCATCCTTTCCTTTAATTACTTTGTTATGTATGCTGGTAACTAGAACTCAATATTTGTTGGCATTTTTATTTTTTTTTTAAAAATATTTGCCTTATATATTTAGGTGCTTCTAGAGTGGGTGCATAAAGCAGTTTTTTCTTTTAATGTAAAACTTACAATGAAATGCACATATCTTTGGCTTATGTTCATTGAGTTGACAAATATATACATCTGCATAACCAGTGGTGGGATCCAAATAATTTGACAGCTGGTTCTCTGATCTAAAGACCATTTTAAGTATAAAAACCCCCGCTATACCAAAAGGTAGTTTATTATTTCATGCATTTAATACTTAAATAAGAACAACAAAAGAGGTAACACAGAACTAGATCATGTTATACGAAAGAGCTTTAAAATAATAATAAAAATATTAAATAATACCTGACAAAAACAATAAAACTGTTAAGAAATTTCCAGATTGCTTCTTGATTGGCGTCTTCATTTGCAATTTTTTTTCACCAATGGACAGAATGAAATTACTACGGGCGCTTAGAGTACGCTGTTGCTCAGATGAACATTAAAAAAGAGTAAGGAATATAAATTTGTGATTTCCACATTGGGCGGCTGCCCAGGCGCCCACCTTAGAGACAACCCTGATGACAAGTGCCATTTTAACAACCGGTTTGCCGAACTCAACAAAAAATTAGGTATCGGTTCTGCTGAACAGGTGCAAACCGGCTGAATCCCACCACTGTGCATAACCCAAACTTTCTGGCATCCCCTCAAAAGTTTCCTCATGTCCCTGCCTAATGTAAGGTCTCTTTCACTCAGTATAGCGTTTCTGAGGTTCTCCCATGTCATCATTGGTATCAATAGTTTTTTCCATCTAATTTCTGAGCAGGATTTTACTCCTCCAGCTCTTCCACAGTATGTTCCTCTCTTCCTCTGATTATTGAACCTGGGCTGTTTTCAGTTGTTGGATGGTGTTAAAAAAGGTTGGTATGAATGTTCTAGTTCAAGTCATGTTGGAGACATATATTTTCATTTCTCTTGTTATAAATATCTAGAATTGAAATGACTGGCTTATAGAGAGTATGTGTAGACTTGATTTTTATAATAAACCGCCAGACATATTTTCCAAAGTGATTTTAACATTTTATACGCTACCATCTGTTTATGTGAATTCTAGCTGATCTGCCTCCTTGTCACCGTTTGATGCTGTCAGTCTTTTCCATTTTAGCTATGCTGGCGGCCGAATGCTAGTATTTCATTATGGTTTTAATAACTTTAAATATCTATATTTGTTGTTCTAAATTCTGAGACTTGATGGATCAATATCCTTGGCCTGACTTTCAACTTTAATTTTTATTTTCTAGAATTTGGTTGGAGCATAAAAGTACTTGCCTTAAATTAGCCTGGGCTTAATTAAATATATCTCTTTTTGAATTATTATAATCACTACCCATAACATACTCATCTGGCCTGACAATTTCCATCATAATACTTTTTCTGGGAGAGAGGGATATCTTAGGAAGTGAGTAAGGGACGCATTTTTATGACTAGGGTTTGATAAAGCTAGACTCTTGGAGATGTAGTCTCTGAAGGAATGAAGTCAGCAAGCGTATTTGTTTCTAGGAATGTTGACATCACATGCTTTGTGGCAGCATCACAAATGTCCTTTACTTAGTTCTTGGAGCTTTTTCTTCTGTCCTGGTCTGAATTCAGAATGGGACTCGACTCTCCCTTGCAGGCACCTTCGGCTTTCCTAGCAGCCTGTCTGACTTCTGTCCCGGTCTGAATTCAGAATGGGACTCGACTCTCCCTTGCAGGCACCTTCGGCTTTCCTAGCAGCCTGTCTGACTTCTGCCCTGTCTTGTCTGCTTCTGCTGCTCAGACTGTTTCCTTTCTCTGTTCGCTCTACCTATGCTTCCAGCCCCAGACTCTAGGTTACAAACCTCATGTTACCCGTACATTTCTCTCTAGCTTTAAACTTTCTCCTCTAAGGGGACATCTTATCAGAGCTATTTTCTAAAAAAGCACAACTCTTTATGATTATTTAATGATTCCTCATCATCTGTAAGAGTGAGCCCATCAAAGCTAACTGCTTTTGGAATGCCCACACCCAATCCCAGCTCTGTACTAAGCATTTGCGTGCATTGTTGCATTTAATATCCACAACAATATCCACGGGGTAGTTCGTAGTTTTATATTCATTGTTAGATGAAGAAACTGAGGCTTAGAGAGGGTAAGCAGCTCACCTGTAGTCACATAGTGGGTACGTTGTGGAGTTGATGGTCAAAGCCAGGCAGCCCGACCCCAGAATCCAAGCTTTTAAGTTATTTATGGTTCTGTCGTAATGTGACCTCATCCTGTTTTCTGAGCTTCAGTTCTGACACTTCCTATCTCCCCTTTTGCCTCACTCTGGCTCCA
The DNA here is from genome assembly GCF_036850765.1 of Saccopteryx bilineata. Taxonomy (NCBI): domain Eukaryota; kingdom Metazoa; phylum Chordata; class Mammalia; order Chiroptera; family Emballonuridae; genus Saccopteryx; species Saccopteryx bilineata. The sequence goes on along the minus strand of NC_089493.1, from coordinate 41,865,140 downwards.
GCCACACTGACAGATATACTGTAACTTGAAGCAAGCCAGGTGTTCTCATACCTTTTTGACTTGGCAAATGCTATTGCATCTGCCTAGGAGAGTTGCTCCACTCGCCACCTTTTCCAGGTTGAACTTAACCGTCAAGAGTGAGTCCAGCCCTGGCTGGTTGGCTCAATGGTAGAGCGTTGGCCTGGCGTGCAGGAGTCTCGGGTTCAATTCCCGGCCGGGGCACACAGGAGAAGCGCCCATCTGCTTCTCCACCCCTCCCCCCCTCCTTCCTCTCTGTCTCTCTCTTCCCCTCCCGCAGCCAAGGCTCCATTGGAGCAAAGATGGCCCGGGCGCTGGGGATGGCTCCTTGGCCTCTGCCCTAGGCACTAGAATGGCTCTGGTCACGACAGAGCGATGCCCCGGAGGGGCAGAGCATCGCCCCCCCTGGTGGGCAGAGCTTCGCCCCCTGGTGGGCGTGCCGGGTGGATCCCGGTCGGGCGCATGCGGGAGTCTGTCTGACTGCCTCCCCGTTTCCAGCTTCAGAAAAATACAAAAAAAAAAAAAAAAAAAAAAAAAAAGAGTGAGCCCAGGCATCGCTGCCCCAAGGGCCCCTCCAGAGCGAGTGCTGCTGCTTGCTGCTTGCTGCCTGGTTCCCTACAACATGTGTGTGTTTGTGTTGTTTTGATGTGTCAGCTTGTGAGTTCCTTGAGACAGGGACAGGACCTTGTTCGACTCATCTTGTACTTGAAAGTTAGCTTAGAAACTGAAAAAAACACAGTTACTCGATTTCTTAGATGGAATTCCCTGGGAAACGAACGCTGAGAACCACATCTGGCAGGGAGGGAAGGGAGCAGAATTGGGCAGAGGAGAAACTGAGCTAACTGCAGTTACTCCAGAAGCCTCAGCTGGTCCACAAGGAGCTCTCTGGAGATGCAACTGTCTTTGGCATTTGTTCCTCATTGGGGCACAGGGTCAGGCCTTGGTCCACCAGTGTCTACCAATCACTAGATGTGGGCTGCCCCAGGAAGGGGCATAACCTTAGGTGGCACCTAGAGCAATTCTGGGAGAAGAATTTAGTTATGAGTCTGCACCACCCAAAGTACTTTGGGAAGCTGAGAAAAAGAGTGTCTTGGTTCTGAAGGGGGTGGCACACCACTGCGTGCACCCCACGCGGCACGCGTGTGTGGAAGGTAGGGATACTGAAGACAGTCTGTCTCAAGTGTCTAGATTCAATATACTGTGTAGCTTCTTATACACATGACCGTCTTTATAAAATAGAGGGAACTTTTTTTTGGAGAATTTGGAAATAAATTAGTAGATCATTAATGGATTAAATTTGTATTGAGAAAATAGATATTTGTTTGATTTTAACAGAATAGAAAAGTTCCTTGCCTGATAAACATAGCTTAGCAATGCATTTGATATTTCTGGAGGACAGAGGATGTATGTTTCTAAAACACACAGGCTTTTATTTTGCTTTGTAATCTGCTAAATGTGTTCAGTGATAAGAAGTGTTTATTAGTCATTACTAGATTCTGAGATCATGAATGTGACTTTCGTGCATCCTTTTTCTTTTGTTAAGAAGGACACTTAAGTGAGCCTGTCATAGGTTTTTTCTGGTAACTTCCTTTCTCACCTAGAACTGCTCTGAGTGTTAGGTTTAGCTTTATTCCACAGAGTGTACATTCAGCAGGCCTCCCCTCTCCATTCCTATAGTTTTGTGGAGTTAATCCTGGATGTGATTTGGTTAGTTTACAGCCCCTTTAAGATATTATCCTCAACCAGAATTATCCTGACTCTTCTCCTGCATAAGGGGGCAGAGGTAGCCCTTGGGGTTAAGACTCTGGGCCCAGAAGCCACAGAACCTTTGACCTCAAGCCACCCCGTGGAATCTAAGCCTCTTCTGGAGATTCTCAAAATGATTGAGCCTGTTAATGGACTGTCCATCCCTTTGTGGAGTATTTCAAATTGTGGTCATTTAGAGCATTATTATGGAATTGTTTATTGACCTGTTTAAACACATGCACCATTTATCACTGTAAATGTAACAGGTGCTTCCTGGGCTGCCAGCTGGAGATGCTCTAGGGTCTCCAGAATAGTGACAGAGCATTTTTCAGGCTTAGCTGACCTTACAAAGAACTGTAGAAACCTTAGCCCCTTTTCAATTCTTCCTTTGGGTTCCAGGCAGAGCAGACTGGGCAGAGAGACTGTGGTATCTTGAAAACTGCTCTTTCTCCACATTCTACATCATCACCTGATTTTGCATGGAAAATGCCACTTGTGGAGTATATACCCATGACCTCATAATACCTTTTTTTTTTTTTTTTTTAGTGAGAGAGGTGTGTGTGTGTGTGTGTGTGTGTGTGTGTAGACAGACAGACAGGAAGGGAGAGAGATGAGAAGCACCAATTCTTCATTGGGGCATTTTAACTGTTCATTGACTGCTTTCTCATATGTGCCTTGACCAGGGGGCTCCAGCTGAGCCAGTAACTTCCAGCTGAGCCAGTGACTCCTTGCTCAAGCCAGCGACCTTGGGGTCATGTCTATGATCCCATGCCCAAGTCAGTGACCCTGTGCTCAATCTGGATGAGCTCGTTCTCAAGCCAGTGACCTTGGGGTTTTGAACCTGGGTCCTCTGTGTCCCAGGCTGACTCTCTATCCACTGTGCCACTACCTGGTCAGGTGATAACACTCTTATTCATCTTTTTCATCTTAATGGAAGATGGGGTTCTCAATATTTCATACCAGTGGCCTCATTCATTCATTCAACAAAGACTTCAATTGAATATCTGTTATATGCTAAGCATTGCTCTAGGAAGTAGAGAACACCTAATAAACAAAATAGATCAAGTCCCTGTTCTCATGGTGCTTATAATCCAGTGAGGGAAAGAGATGCTTTATGAACAGACCTGTACAAGTCAAGGGTGAGATGTGCTACAAAGGAGAGTAAAGCACAGAAAGGTGACACAGAACAATGGTGGAGTGAGTGCTGTTTAATATATAGATAAGGTGATACCTGAGTAGAGATTTGAAGAAAATTAGGGGGTGAAATGTGTGGATATGTGATGAAAGAGCAAAGCCAGCACATTCAAAGGGATACAAGCATGCCTGACACATTTAAAGAACAGAGAGAGGGCCAATGTATATGGAATGGAGTGACTGCAGGAGAGAAAACTGGAAGGTAGTAAGAGCTGGTCATGGGACCTGATAAGTCTTGGAACAATTTTGAGTCTTACTCTGAGTGAGACAGGAAGCACCGAGGGGTCCTGAGCAGATGAATAAGATGATATGACTTCTAATTCATCAACATCACTCTGACTACTGTGTGTAGAATAGACTCTAAGGATGAGGCACAGAGGTAGAAGAAGAGAGGCCACTGCAATTGTCAAGGGGAGGGAGGATGATGGCTTATCATAGGAACATACTGGAGGAAGGGCGTGCAGAGAAGTGGCCCTGTTCTGAAAATATTTAGAAGGAAGGGTATTGGTCAAATAAGTTTGTAATTGATATATATGTTTGCTCACTTATAGTTTGCATTGGGTGGGGGGGACAGGCTATAAGCAGGCAGGGTGGTTAGCCTAAGGCTTAGTTTTAAGACTAAGCTTTTCCCCACACCTTTGATTGATTGCATGATGTGGGGTGGTGCATTCTCATGAGGAATCCCATTATACCTCAAATAAGTGACTTTGTATCAGAGCCTTCCTTGTTTGTATATTGGATTAAAGGTTTTGATTTCTACACTATAAAATGGGGCAGACCGGGAGCTTGCTCTCTCTCAGTTCCTAAGATTAGCATTAGAGAGGAGAGCAGAGAAAGGCCACTGGAGGAGAGGAGAAGCAGCCAAGATGGCTGAATGCTGAAGGAGAAGTCAGTTTGTGCAAAGTTTGTGCAGAGAGAAGGAGATGGGGAATAGAGGTGAATAAGGCTGGTGAGGTAGACACCTTTGATTCTAGGAAACTTGGATTAGTCAGTAGCTTTGTGAGCACTGAATGAGTGGGTTGTGAAGCCCAGTGTGTGTTTTTACTTGCCTGCTATAAAGCCAGGAGCCACGGCCAGGGCTACTATCACAGCAGCCGCCTGGGCCATGCAGGTTTGCATTGGATTCAGACAGTCGTAAAGAAACAACGGAGCCACAAACTGGTGGGCCATAGTCTTTAATTCTAGCTTGCACCCGGCGGTCAAGTAAAAATACACACTGGGCTCCAAAACCCAATCACATTCAGTGCTCACAAAGCCACTGACTTATCCGAGTTTCCTAGAATCAAAGGTTTCTAGCTCATCAGACTTATTCACCTCTGTTCCCCATCTCCTTCCTTATCCCAAATACAAACTCTACACAAACTGGCATCTCACTCAGCACTCCGCCATCTTGGCTGCTTTTCCTGGCCTCCTCCACATGGCCTCCTTCTGCTGCTGGCTCTACTCTCTCTGCTATCTCATGCTAACCTCAGGAACCAAGAGCGGAAGCTCCCGCTCCGACACCATTTTATAGTGTAGAAATCCAATCCCTTAATCCAATATACATAATAGGGAAGTCTCTAATACAAAGTCACTTCTCTGAGGCATGATTGGATTGTACCACCCCACATCAAAAAAGGGTGGGAAAGGCTTAATCCCAAAACCAAGCCCCAGGCTACAATGATCCCCAACACACATTAATATCACCTGGGCGACGGCCTCCTCGTGTTATCTTTAACAAAGTGAGCATAATACATTTTATCTGCCCAACACCTGCCATGTGCAAATGTAAAGCCAGTAGCCACGGCCACCATCACAGCAGCCTGGGCCATGCAGGTTCGCATTGGATTCGGACAGTCGGTAAAGAAACAATGGAGCCAAAAACTGATGGGCCATCATCTTTAATCCTAGCTTGCACCCAGCGGGCAAGTAAAAATACACACTGGGCTCCAAAACCCACTCACATTCAGTGCTCACAAAGCTACTGACTTATCCGAATTTCCTAGAATCAAAGGTTTCTAGCTCACCAGACTTAATCACCTCTGTTCCCCATCTCCTTCCTTCTCCCTGCACAAACTGGCTTCTCACTCAACACTCCGCCATCTTGCCTGCTTCTCCTGGCCTCCTCCACATGGCCTTTCTCTGCTCTCCTCTCTGCTCTCTCCTCTAATGATAATCTCAGGAACCAAGAGAGCAAGATCCCGTTCTGCCCCCATTTTATAGTGTAGAAATCCAGACCTTTAATCCAATATACAAAATAGGGAAGTCTCTAATACAAAGTCACCTATCAGAGATATGATGGGATTGTACCACCCCACATCAAAAAGGGTGGGAAAGGCTTAATCCCAAAACCAAGCCCCAGGCTACAAGGATTCTGCCTGCCCACAGCCTGCCCCCAACACACATTAATATCACCTGGGTGACAGCCTTCACGTGGGCAGCGCCATCTTTAACAAAGTGAGCATAATATATTTTATCGGCCCAACAGCAAGCTAAGATTAAAGCTAATGGCCCACCAGTTCTTGGCTCCGTTGTTTCATTACTGTCTGTCTGAATCAAACCTGAACCTGCATAGGCCAGGCGGCTGTGATGGTGGCCATGGCTACTGGCTTTACAAAGGTTATTATAAGCAATCTTGGTAAACTGGGGTGAATTGAAGAAGGAATTAAAGAAGAGTGAAAATAACAGGTACATACAAGTAAGTCTTTGTGGTTGCTTTGCTGTGAAAGGGAAGAGAGAGATGTATCTAGAGGGGGGATATAAAGTCTAGGGAAGCTTTCTTTCTTTCTTTTTAAAGGTGTGGGTACAGTAGAATGTTTGTATGATAGTGGGATGATCTGGGAGAACAGAAAATATTGGTGATGTAGGAAGAAGGTAATGATATAACTATAGGAGCTGTGTCACTGAGCAGATGAGAGGCAGTGGGATTCTGTGCAAAGTGGAAGCTTTGGTCATTGCTAGAAATGGATAACTTACCCATTACAACAAGAGAGAAGGCAGAATATGGGCGCAGATGCAGGTTAGATGGTTGACTGAATGGTGGGGGAGTGTGCAGAACCTCTTGTGCTTGCTTCTATTTTTTTGGTAAACCAAGAAAGAAGCAACAAGCTCAGGGCTAAGAATGAGGAAGAGGAGTGCTGGAGATTTGAATAGAGGTGAGAAGGAATGAGCTAGTTGTTTAAAATAAATTGACAAAGAAAAGATAATAAATTTGCTGCACAGCCAAAGCCTCATCAGAGAATTTAAAGAAAGACCTGTCAGTGTGGTTTTGTGTAGGGAATCAACCATTGAACCTTGAACCCTCTATGACTTGGATTGGGGAACTTCAGTTAAAGGCCCTGAGTGAATGTCTCTTGGATGCAAACACCAAGAAGCTGTGTGAGTGAGTGACCTTTGTGCAGACACAAAGGAATGCATGTGTCTTTAGAATGCACAAGGCTTTAGAAAATTAGCCTAGAGGTTCTAGATTGCCCCTTCCTTTGTGCTTGTTAATTAGCAAAAGAAAAAGAATGTATTGACCCAAATTAGCCCTTTCTCCTTGTCAGCAAAATCGCCATTAGCCATTCTTTCCCCTTCTCACCTTGTCTCCCTCCCTTGTAATCTTGTTATCTCTGTTCTGCTTCTGATCAATAAAAGCCAAGGGAGAAGGAGATTCAGGAGGTCCTCTTTCCTCCCTTGGCAGGCCTCTCCCTCTTCCTCTTGACTTCAGTTTGTGTATTGAGTAGGTTTTTTTCCACGTGACACTGGTAGTTTCCAGTGGGCTGGAGTACTACAGTTGTACACTCTTTCCAGCCATGCCCAGTTACCTAGGCAGATATGTGGAGGAGGTGGAACACTGGGAGTGTTGTCAGGAGATGGCAGAGGTAGACAGAGACTGAGTGCCTGTAAAGCCAGAAGGCAGGGCCAGAGCCACCATCAGAGCAGCCTGGTCCATGCAGGTTCGCATTGGATTCGGACAGTCGGCAAAGAAACAGCGGAGCCAAAAACTGGTGGGCCATAGTCTTTAATTCTAGCTTTGCACCCGGCGGGCAAGTAAAAATACACACTGGGCTCCAAAACCCAGTCACATTCAGTGCTCACAAAGCTACTGACTTATCCGAGTTTCCTAGAATCAAAGGTTTCTAGCTCACCAGACTTATTCACCTCTGTTCCCCATCTCCTTTCCTTATCCCAGATACAAACTCTACACAAACTGGCATCTCACTCAGCACTCCGCCATCTTGGCTGCTTCTCCTGGCCTCCTCCACGTGGCCTTACTCTGCTCTCCTCTGCTCTCTCTTCTAATCTCAGGAACCAAGAGCCCAAACTCCGGTTTTGCCCCCACTTTATACTGTAGCTTCACAACCTCTAATCCAATATACAAAGTAGGGAAGTCTCTAATACAAAGTCACTTTTCTGAGGCATGATTGGATTGTACCACCCCTCATCAAAAAGGGTGGGAAAGGCTTAATCCCAAAACCAAGCCTCATGCTACAACAATTCTCAACACACATTAATATCACCTGGGCAACGGCCTCTTTAACAAAGTGAGCATAATACATTTTATCTGCCCAACAGTGCCTCTAGACCAGGGGTCCCCAAACTATGGCCCGCGGGCCACATACGGCCCCCTGAGGCCATTTATCCGGCCCCCGCTGCACTTCCGGAAGGGGTACCTCTTTCATTGTTGGTCAGTGAGAGACGCAAAGCATGGCATCGGTCACGCACAGTACTACTTCCAGTGATGTGCACGCCTCACGGCTCCGGAAGCACATCACATCACTTGTTACATCTAGCAGTGACAAATATGGAACCGGACATTGACCATCTCATTAGCCAAAAGCAGGCCCATAGTTCCCATTGAAATACTGGTCAGTTTATTCATTTAAATTTACTTGTTCTTTACTTTAAATATTGTATTTGTTCCTGTTTTGTTTTTTTACTTTAAAATAAGATATGTGCAGTGTGCATAGGGATTTGTTCATAGTTTTTTTAATAGTCTGGCCCTCCAATGGTCTGAGGGACAGTGAACTGGCCCCCTGTGTAAAAAGTTTGGGGACCCCTGCTCTAGACTCTAAATGGAAAAACAAAACAAAACAAAAACAACAATGGAAAAGATACATCTCATTACTAGTTGTTTGTCTACATAATAAGCACAGAGCGCACCTACTTGTGGCCTCTGAAATTTGTCCAAAGTGAATGGGACAAAAACATGAGTGTCATTTCATCCAAAGGTCCTCCCCTTTGACACCAAGGATCATACTACTTCTGCACAGTCACATGCCCCAAGCTTCTCTCCTATCCAACACAGGTATGGTATTCGGGTGATCCAGGAGCCCAGAAAGAGTGTGACTATAGAATAGTCCCATTGCCCGGTGGCAGGAGGGGCTTGTCCCAGGGACTGTGTTACCACTGTCCTCACCCTCCCCAGCCCAGCTGAGACGTTGGTTCTTCCAGGAGCAGGAGCCCTTCGGTTGTGCCAGGAACATTCCTCGGCTCCATGCACACAGAAGGAATCCAAATGCCGAGACTTCTGTCATCAAATTACCCTATTGATTTGTTTTCCTAGTGTGTGGATCCTATAGTTCCCAGGAAACTTGAAGAATAAATATAGCGGCTATTTATTTATACGGCTGCGGTAGAGATCCACTTGCATTTACTTAGTGAGAGACTTAAGAACGACAAGAAAGTCTTCCTTTCTTTTGAGAGCCTTTTGAAAATGTTTGTCCCAAATAAGATTTGTGTTTAAAACAGAATGCTATTCCTGTTCCATGAATTGAGAGTCGGGTACATCACTGGAAAATAATTCTTCTGTCATTCTGAGGCTTAATCCATATTTTTCTCCTAAATTAACTGGAACTTTCCATTAAATAATGTGATCTTATAAAAAAAAATTTTCTTTCGCACTTATAATGTCTTGACCCAGTGTCCAGTAGGAAGTAATGTGAACTTGGAATCACAGAAACAGCCTTCTATTATTGTCCTGGGGTTAGAAACCCCAAATTTTAAGTGTGACTCTGATTTTTCTAATTGTCCTTAAACTTTTTTCTTATTTGTGCCCAAGGCAGTTGAATTCTTGTGTGCATGTTTTCTTATACTGGAATTACACGTTGTTTGTCATATCAGATGTGTCTTGTGTTTGCATTGTTCAAGATTTCCTTCCCCAAAACCAGTCTTCTTCTAAACTGCACGCTTTCCAAGAGTTAGAAATAGGGTCGTGGTATGGCCACTATGGAAAACAGCATGGTGGTTCCTCAAGGAATCAAAACCAGAACTACCATAAGATCTAGCTAGCAGTTCCACTCCTGGCTATTTTTTTTTTTAATTTTTACTTATTTATTTATTTATTTATTTACAGGGACAGAGAGAGAGAGAGTCAGAGAGAGGGATAGATAGGGACAGACAGACAGGAACAGAGAGAGATGAGAAGCATCAATCATCAGTTTTTCGTTGCAACACCTTAGTTGTTCATTGATTGCTTTCTCATATGTGCCTTGACTGCGGGCCTTCAGCAGACTGAGTAACCCCTTGCTTGAGCCAGCGACCTTGGGTCCAAGCTGGTGAGCTTTTTTTTGCTCAAGCCAGATGAGCCCACACTCAAGCTGGCAACCTCAGGGTCTCGAACCTGGGTCCTCCGCATCCCAGTCCGATGCTCTATCCACTGCACCACCGCCTGGTCAGGCCCATTCCTGGGTATTTCTAAAGGAAATGAAATGTTTATCCCAAAGAAATATTGGTCCTCCCATGTTCATAGCAGCATCATTGACAATTGCTGAGATATGGAAACAACCTCAGTGTCATGGATGAATGGATAAAGACAGTTGCATATACAGTGGGTTATTGTTCAGCCTTAAAAAAGAAGGAAATCCTGTCACCTGTGACAATGTGGATGAACCAGAGACCATTATGCTAAATGAAATAAGCCAGACACAGAAAGTCAAAATTGGTTGGTATCATATGGAGAATCAGGAAAAAAAAAAAGCGCCAAACTTCTAGAAAGTAGTGGCTGGGGGCTGGGGGGGAGGGTGAGGGGAAGTAGGGAGAAGTTGATAAAAGTACAAACTCTCAGATGAATAAAGTCTGAGGATCTAATGCATAATATGGTGACTATAGCTGATAATACTGAATTGAGTCACTGAACTTTACTAAGAGAGAACTAAAAAATTCTTTCTCTGACACACACACACACAAGGTAAATAAATATGTGAGTTGATGGGTTAATTAGTTAATGAGTGTTAATTCAAAGGTGGGAATTATTTCATAATGTATATCAAATCATCACATTGTATACTTTAAATATCTTACAGTTTTATTTGTCCATTATGCCTCAGTAAAGTTGGGGGGAGGGTTAACTGGGCCGAGCTGCTTTAGAGCGGAGCGGAGCCGGGCCCAGCCCATCACTGCGTGGACTCCTGAAGCCAGACCTGGGCCTCGGCTATCCCACAGCTAAGCCTCCACAGTGGGCCTTGCTGGAATATCTGTGGTTTCTGTGACTGGATGTTGTTGAGGGATCAAGACAGAGGGGGCCTGTGTTGGGCAGATAAAATGTATTATGCTCACTTTGTTAAAGATTACGCTGCCCACGAGGAGGCCGTCACCCAGGTGATATTAATGTGTGTTGAGAATCCTTGTAGCCTGGGGCTTGGTTTTGGGATTAAGCCTGTCCCACCCTTTTTGGTGTGAGGTGGTACAATCCTATCATGCCTCAGAGAAGTGACTTTGTATTAGAGACTTCCCTATTATGTATATTGGATTAAGGGATTGGATTTCTACACTATAAAATGGTGTCGGAGCGGAGTTTGCCCGCTTGGTTCCTGAGGTTAGCGTGAGAGAGCAGAGAGAGTAGAGCCAGCAGCAGAAGGAGGCCACGTGGAGGAGGCCAGGAAAAGCAGCCAAGATGGCGGAGTGCTGAGTGAGATGCCAGTTTGTACAGAGTTTGTATCTGGGATAAGGAAGGAGATGGGGAACAGAGGTGAGTAAGTCTGGTGAGCTAGAAACCTTTGATTCTAGGAAACTCGGATAAGTCAGTGGCTTTGTGAGCACTGAATGTGACTGGGTTTTGGAGCCCAGTGTGTATTTTTTACTTGCCCGCCGGGTGCAAGCTAGAATTAAAGACTATGGCCCACCAGTTTGTGGCTCCGTTGTTTCTTTACCGACTGTCCGAATCCAATGCGAACCTGCATGGGCTGGGCGGCTGCTGTGATAGTGGCCCTGGCCTTGCCTGCTGGCTTTACAGCCTGTTTGTCACCATTAAAGAAGTCAGAAAAGCAGAGGGGAAGGGAAGAGGGGCGATGGATGACCTTGCAGTGTGGAGTTCTGGGGGAAGGGTTGGAAGGAGACTACTGGAGGTGCTGCTGTTAGTGTCGGAGCCTGAGCCTGTCTGCTGGTGAGTGTGGGGGTGAGGGGTGGGGGCAGAGGTGGGCAGGGAGGGGGTGCTCTGCTCCCCCCGCCCCCAGGCTGTACAACTAGGGAGACAATGCGGTTGCCAGAGACAAAGGCTTCTCAGTCCACCTCTGGAACAGTCAGTGTGGAGTGGGAATGGTGAAAAGACAATAGTCTATTTAACAAAGCAGATCCTTTCAGCGCCCGTTTTAACCTCCTTCACATCCTGTCATCACTCTTTAAAGTGCAGAGTTTTCACAGATTGGAAAGGAATTGTCCGGAAGAAAGGCCTATCGCTGTGTGTATCGGGCATGGGAGTACAGGTAGCGATGGGCCTAGAAGGGCACACGAGGGAGAGCCCCAGCGCCTACACAGGCCTGTTCGCGGGCTTTCCACTGTGATCCGTGTACAATCCAGCCGTTCTGCCACAGCTCCTTCCCGGACCTGTCCAGCTCCCTCCTGCTCAGGCCCTCGCAAATGTTCTTTCTGGAAGCAGAACCTTCCCATGATTTCCACAGCACCTGAAATGTTGGCTAACATCTATCAAGTGCTGACTGTGCATCAGGCTAAGAGCTGTTTATGATTATTTCATTGAATTCCCACAGCTATGAAATAAGAATCATATCACAAATGAAGAAACACTCTCAGAGAGGTTAAGAAAGCTGTCAAGGTTTCACAGCTAATGAGCAGCCGAATCAGGATTTCATTCTAGAACTGTCTGACTTCAAAACCTGAGCTCTGTTTCATTTGTTTTTTATTTTAAAAAACCCACTTAATCATTTTATTTTACTTCATTTTATTTTATTTATTTCACTGGATCAGTTCTATGAGGTCAGGGACTGTGACTGTTTTATTCAACACTCTTGGTCCCAGACCAAGCATGGTCCCAGAATGTAGTCAATATTTACAGAAACAATGAATAAAAAGTGACATGAAGCATAGTTGCAACCTTGGAATGCTTCCATATAGATGTGCTGATATTTTATTATAGGTCCTATTCTTAGGGAACGCAACGATCAGGCCCTGATAGGCTCACTACCATCTTGTTTGAGCAGTAATTTGGAAAACAGATTTGGGGAAGCATTCCTCTCTGGAGACCCTAAACCACATATCCATTTACCACTTGGACATCTAATAGGTTTCCCACATTTAATATATTTTAAATGGTCCTTCCTCATTCTTTTCTACCCTACTCATTGACCATTATACCCACCCGCTTGCCAAACTGCAGAAACCTGAGAGATATTCTTGATGCCTTCAGGATGTTATTCTTCACTGCAAGTCCTGTTGATCAACCTCCAGGGTATATCTTTACACTGTTTACATCTCCACCACCATCCTAATCCAAGGCACCTTTGCAGTCGCTACCTTACCTAGAGGATCTCTGCTATGGTTTCTGGATCTTTGTAGATTGTCACTGGCTCATTCATTTCTATGAGAGGCTAATGGTATATCACGTCACAAAGGCATGGCCAGTTAGGGAAGCACATAGCAGAAGTGGTTGGGTTGTTCGTTTGAGCCTAATATTGGTCAGTGTAGGCTGGAGCAAATGATAGGAGAACATAGTGATTAGAGCACCCCTCTGCTTGGCAAAAGGAGATCACAGCTCAGCACCCAAGCACTGGGATGGCCATGGGTGCTCCTCTTCTCCTTTTCCCATTATCTCAGTGCATCTCCCCTTGGTTGGAGTCTCCTTGGAGCCCCTGAGATCCTGATGGTGACAGCAGAATTATTCCTACTGCCTTCCCCCCTCATTTTATTTTATTTTATTGTTTTATTTTTTATTAAGTGAGAGGCAAGGAGGCAGAAAGACTCCTGCTTTTGCCTTGGCTGGGATCCACCCAGCAAACCCCCTATGGAGCAATGCTCTGTCCATCTGGGGCCACTGTTCCATTGCTGGGCAACCAGGCCTGAGCTGAAGCCATGGAACCATCCTCAGTGCCCAGAACTGTCACGGTCCAGCCACAACAAGTCTATTATGGGGTCTTCAAACTGGAAAAGGTATGGAATTGAAATAAATGATAGACAGGGACTTAAAGATATACACATACAGATGAGGAGCCACTGAGCCATTTTACCCACAGGTGTTGTAAAGTACCAAAGGCTACAGAATTAATATTAATATTTTAAGAGGCTTGGAGAACATTTTATTAATTTGGGTTAAGGTGTGCAGAGAAATTGTGAGAGTGGAGTCTCTGTACTGTGTAATTGGCATAACCAGGATGGCCCTTGGCATTGTATTGTAAATGCAAAGGGAAGGAAAACATGGATTCCCAGACATTCCACCACACCTGTTAGGAAAGCGGTGAATGGCTAGCCAGGTGCAGGAAGAGAAAAGCCAAAATAAATCTTTTCTTATAGCAATGAGCCATTTGCGGGCATTTGTCCCCACGGAAACTACCTCTCCTATGTAAATGCGTGTGGTTAACACATGTGACTCTGGACAGAGAGATGGCGGATAAACACTAAAAAATATAGGAATGTCTTTAATATGTAAAGAGACATCTTTCTACCATTGTGTTGACTTGTAAATTTTATTTTCTCCAAAATGATGTATGGCTTGCAAATTGAACATGGTCCTATCATGTTAAAGGACATATGACTATAACCACTAGTGGTAAAGGGATCCTAATTGCAATTTTTGTTTCTGTACTTCCCACTTACAAAACTATAAAAACTAAGTAGAATAAAGGGCGGTACACTCTCCCTCAGATTTCTGTCGGAGTTCCCGCCGCTTGGCCAAGCTAGACAATAAAGCTTTGATGTGTAAACGACGGACCTTGTTCCTGTCTTTCATGTTTCGGGTCCCTCCGAATTTGGCTTAACACAGACACACATACAGATGGGTTCAAGGAGGACACCACAGCAATCAGTCTCTACTGTTCCTTAGTCATATGTGCCTGCTCCCAGAAACACATCCCCCCCCCTTTTTTTTCACATCCACTTTTATTCCTAGAAAAAATGTGATCCATTAGCAATTCAATTAAGTTTTCAAGGCAACTCAAAGACAACCCCCACCATACCATCCAAATCTACTTTACACTAATAAGAAATTAGCTTCCAGCCTCCTCTGGAGAACATGGGTGAGACAAATGAGAATCAGGTGTAGCTCTTTGTTAACTAGGCAAATGAGGTGGGGTTTGGGCCCAGCACCTCTGTCCAGATTGCAAAAATACCCTGTTTATTTATTCGGTCCCCAACATATCCCCCTTTTTATTTTTATTTTATTTTTTAATTTCAATTTGTGTGCTGTGATTCATACTCATCTGAATTCCCCTGTTCCAATTTGGGGGCAGACTGGAAAACTATAAAATAAACAACAAAATTGAAATAGCCAATGCTAACAGATACTATAACAGGTGTCCTAACACAATTAAGTGATTAGATTATCAAACAAAGTCTTAACTAATACAACAGGATCTATAATAAAATTCTTACAGTTTTAAATGTCCTTAACATGTTAATGTAATTTCACCAAGTCCATGTTGACACTATCATCACTTCATATTATTTGTAAATGTAATCCAACCTCACTTCAGTGTGAGAACTATCCCAAGGAGCAGAAGTCACATACATTCAGGAAAAGTCCACAAGGCACTGGAGTTGTGGTTACATTTCCACAATTTGCAGCTAGAGTCCAAGTCCCAATGACAACTGCTTCTAGCTGATAACAATTGAGATAGACTGGTAAACCCCTCTGCAGCACATATGGAGATGGAGCTTCTGTTTTCTTTAAACTGGAGAGATGAACCCAGGGTGCCTTTCCCTGGAGCTCTGCAGCCATGGCAAGGTGAAGAGGACCTTGGGATAAACTATACTGAGTGGCAGAGGTAAATTCATCTAAATTAGGAGCTGATTCCAGCCTAAAATAGGCATGGGACATTAAGGCAGGAGGAATAAAGGAAACACTATATATTAAACAAAGCAGCAGGAAATAAAGACTATCAACACCCACAGAGATCTTTGAGGGATGAATAAAAATCCAAATATTCAGGCAAGGCATAGTAAGTGGCTCTCTTGTCCACAAGAAACGAGATCAGTTTACCTGCTACTTGGAAGAAATACTCTAGGCTCGTCCATGGTGAGATGGGGGCTGATGGCCCTGGGCACCTTTAGCCTTCATTGGAAAGTCCCAGCAGGCTGGGCAAGGTTAGGTCACAGGTGGCTGGAGCAAGGCTGGAAGAGACTGAACCCTTCCTTAGAGGAGTGAGGGGGCAGCTTACCTTTCAGTGTCCATTTTTTCTACAGCAAAGGTATGTCCCTTGTAGGGGCAGAGAAGCCTGGCAGGCTTTAGCTCAATGACCTTCCTTTCCACTCTTGAAGCAGGGCCCTGATGAGACCTATAAGGCAACTTTGGGGCATTGGAGCCTTTAAGGGTATATGCCAAGAGCTGGTATTTTTCCTGATCTCTTTTGGGCTTTGTCCACCTTTTTTTTCCTCTTGGTCATTACAGACCTTAAAAGAAGATCTCACTGAGGGTTTTGAGGGTCCACATCCACCTATATAAACTTTTTATGTATATCTGGAACTATTTAGAAAAAGACAAAACAGCATTACTAGCTGGATCAAATAAAAGAGGGTAGAAGTTTGCAAAAGAAAGAGGTTTGGTGTCTCCTGTACATCAGCATTCAAAATAAAAATTTTAAAGTAAATAGATTTGCAGGAGTTCCAGGATATGATAAAAATATAGTAAATGCGTTTTCAAGTAATATTTCCATGCTTATCAAAACACTTCTACCCAATCAATCAACAGGCAATTCAAAGAGTAAAAAAAAAAAAAAATTTACACCTTTGTTAAGCAAATCCACCCTGCTTCAAGCTTTGCAGCTGCAGCAACTTTAACTTGGAGCAGTTTAGCCAAATTAGGAAGTCTTTAGAATCTACATTTCATTTTACTTAAATTTTAATGAGCATGCTTTACTTGTTTTAATTAAAAATTTAAATTTGTAGGGATGATATTTTATTTTTACAATATTAGAGCCGGCATTTCCAACTTTTGCATGCAAAAACATAATTCAGGCCTTGAAAACAGACACATTTAGACATTAAACAAAGACTTCACATACAATTACACAAATCAAGAGTGAAACCCAGGATTTTAGAGATTAGAATGTGGCCTGCTTGATCTTACATAGGGCTATTTTAATAGGAACATGGTAAAGATAAATACTAAACAGAAATCTCTCTTGAAAAATCTCAAGTCGGCTGTGTGAGATTTTTGTTTAGCCATATCCAAACAGGCTCCCCCTTTGCCCTCTTTCCAGGCAAAGAATAGGAAAGAAATAAAATGATAGTTTAGAGAAAGTTAGAGAATAATGGGAAAAAGCTGTAATTTTCCCAAACTCTTACATCTTTTTATTTACTAAAGCTCAAATTCTAATAGCTGCTGCACTGGCAGCCTAGACTAATCATGCCGAGTCGTGGGCCGCTGAAAGCCTCCATCTCAATCCCAGCTGAGCAGCAGATCTAGTTTACCAGGGTGGGGAAGGCTTCCCCGTTCACCTCCCTGCTTTACCTTCTCCTTGGCTGCAGCCTCTGCCAGTCTGGGCCCAACCCAGCCGCTGTATTGGAAACAAGATTCATAGGCAGAAATATTTCTCTGACCTTTTTTCTTTCATTTGTCCTGCCTTTTATCAAAAATTCTTGGAATCCTCACCTTAAGGGCTGTGGCAAAAAGCACCTTGCATGTATGAAGTCCCAATATCAGCGCATATTCTGATATAAACTTCTTTTTCTATCACTATTCTTTCAACTGTCGGAATCAGCCATGAAACAAATTCTTGATATTGCTCATCAGGACTTTGCCTAATATTGCTGAATTCCTCCATTTTCCCCCTGTATCTTGAGCCTGATCCAAAGCTTGTTGGAGGGGGATCTCCAAGGGTCTGAGACAAAGACTTTGGGAGCAGAGAGCTGTGGAGGCGCAAAGTTTATAATAGCCAAAGCTGTGATATTCTCATCTCCCGAGTTATTCTCAGACTCCAAGTTTTTCTCATATTTACATTCCTCTGTTTCTACCTCATTCTGTTCAAACAGCTTCTTCTCAAGTAAAAACATTTGTACAGAAAGAAAAAGGTCCCTCACTTTTGATCCTACAACTCCCATATTTATTTTTCTCCCAAATTATTTCTTATTATAGTTTCTCACCAAGCTCTACTTAAAAGCTTTACTCTCTAAAAACTTTATACTTACTTTATTATTATACTCTCCCCCAAACTCTACTTAGAAGCTTCACTCTCTAGAAGCTTTATACTTACTTTGTGTGCACACTTCTGGGGAATTCCATTACCTCTCCTCTTTCCCTTTTTCAATGGCCACACATATGGGCATCAATTGTCGCCATCCAGCCATGACAAGTCTATTACGGGGTCTTCCAACGGGAAAAGGTATGGAATTGAAATAAATGATAGACAGGGACTTAAAGATATATACACACAGATGGGTTCAGGAGGACGCCACGTCAAACAGTCTCTACTGTTCCTTAGCTGTAACATGCCTGTTCCCAGAAACATATCCACTTTTATTCATAGAAAAAAATGTGGTCCATCAGCAATTCAATTAAATTTCCAAGGCAACTCAAAGACAACCCCCACCATACCATCCAAACCTACTTTACACTAATAAGAAACTAGCTTCCAAGCCCTGGCCGGTTAGCTTAGTGGTAGAGCGTCGGCATGGCATGCAGGAGTCCTGGGTTCAATTCCCGGCCAGGGCACACAGGAAAAGTGCCCATCTGCTTCTCCACCCCTCCCCCTCTCCTTCCTCTCTGTCTCTCTTTTCCCCTCCTGCAGCCAGGGCTCCATTGAGCAAAGTTGGCCCGGGCGCTGGGTATGGTTCTATGGTCTCTGCCTCAGGCACTAGAATGGCTCTGGTTGCAACAGAGCAACGCCCCCTGGTGGGCATGCCAGGTAGATCCTGGTCAGGTGCATGCAGGAGTCTGTATTCCAGCCTCCTCCGGAGGACACGGGTGAGACAAATGAGAATCAGGCAAATGAAGTGGGGTTTGGGCCTAGCGCCTCTGTCCAGATTGCAAAAATACCCTGTTTATTTATTTGGTCCCCAACAAAGAACCATTGCTTGAACCATTTGAGCCATGGCTGCGGGAGGTGGGGGACAGAGAGAGAGAGAGAGAGAGAGATAAAGGGGAGGGGGAGGGATGGAGAAGCAGATGTTTGTTTCTCTTGAGTGCCCTGACCAGAAGTTGAACCTGGGTCTTCCCCCCCCCCCCCCCGCTTTCTTCCTGTCCTTAGCTCAGCCCACTTGCATCTTTCTCAAGGGACACAGGTAGGCAAGACTAAGACTCCTACTCTCAAGAAGAGCTTCTGACAGAATTGAGAGACACTCGGGAATATCCTCATTAGTTTTTCTTATATACAGTAATCCCCGCCTATCTGCGGGTTTGCTTTCTGTAGGTTCCAGAAGTATCTGGAACCTTTGGAAAGCCTGCACATTAGAGGAGTGAGAAGTAGAGTCAAAGACCACAAGATGATGGCCAAAGGAAGAAGAGTTCATAAGCAAATAAGAAAATAAGATTAAGACACTCTTGTGGGAGAACAAGCACGAAGCAAACCTTGCATGTCTAGGGATTTGCTGTAATGGTTGTACAGAAAGAGAGGATGGTTTCTTCCACATTGCAGTGTAGGTTTCTTGAAGACAAGGGTCACGTTTTGGTCATTTTGTATCCTCCCTCCACCCCAGTGTTTTGTGTAAGTTGATCAAATAGTTGCTGCATTTATTGGGGAGACTCAGAATAAAGGACACAGATCCCATGTGAAACATTCTAGGCACATTTCCACATTAGCCCACCATCTGAGCTTCTGGGAGGATGAAAAACAGTTTCTATGTCAAAATGGCTCCACGATTATTCAGAACTGGCATGAAGAGGATTATCTGAGTGAGAAATTTTGCAGCCAGGCTCTCTGGGGCCTCTTTGAAGTGGGTGTTTATAACATTTTGCTGACTGCTTCCATAAATCCCAAGCGCGTTGGTAATTTTACATCAAAAAATAAGAAGTGAAAATGAAGCAATTTGGCCGTGAGCAAGCACATCCTTGAATTTCTACTGGTTGCTTCTGATTATAATTTGGCTGTGAATAAATTTTTACTGTTTGCAGTGTGGTATGAAGGAAAACACACCCCAATGTTTTAGAACAGAACAATGTCTAAAAACAACCCCAAGCTCAGAGGGAGAGGAGAATTCTCTGAAACCGGCCTGGCCAGCACTCCTGAGAAGACAGGGAGGAAACTTCTCATTCCGTAAGAACCACCGACCTCGGTCCTGTTTCGGCCTCTGTACGGCTCGTGCTGGGTTTGCAGAGGCGTTTGGAGGGTCATTAACTACAAACGGGTGCTCCTCTTGTGTGGGGAGACCATGTCAGATTCCAGCCCTTGAAGTTTTGTTTTAAACAGCCTATTTTTTCTATTGTTCTTTATTAATTAAAAAAAACAAAACAAAACAAAAAACAACCAGCTTTGAAATAATGAGACCAATAAGAGCAGAGCAGAGAGTTGCAGTAACAATAGCTGACATCTGAGCGCTCACTAGTGCCAAGAACTATGTTATGGGCGTTCAGTCACTTAATCTTCACCACATCACTGTTTAGAGATGAGGAAGGTTAGAAAGAGAAAAGTGAAATAAGCCTACCGAGGCCACATGGCACAGCTGGGCTTCCATCCCACGTCTGCCTGGTGCCAAGGCTGAGCTCCTCCACGAGCATTGCTGCTGCTTCTTAGTGCCAGACTGATTGAAGAGCTAGGGAAACTAGGACCACGGGTTGTACATTTTGTGCCGAGCTCTGGTTATTCAGGCCCCTGAAAAGTTAACCTAGTTAGAAAAATTAAAAATAACTTTAAAAAGGCTAAAACTTAAGGGTCCACCCTGTATCTTCTGCTAGCCCAAGGCCAGGCTGACAAAGCTGGTTTAAGATTTTCCCTTTCCATGGCCAGATCTGTTTTAGATCGAATCTTCCAGCTGGTCCTGATTTGCAGCGTGGTGCTCAGTTTTTCAAACAAGCCATGCACTGACATCTCAGAATTCCATTCCAGCCAGTGCTCGTTGGGTTGTGCCACAGTTTCATGGTTGGGGTATACATTTCCCCCTTCTTCTTTTTTCCTTTTGTAAAAGTGGAGCATAACAGTTCTTTCTAATTGTTGCATGTTGTAATATTTTTACATGCAATTTTCTCCTTCAGTTCATTGCTCCCTACAAAGGAGTTTGTGGGTATGATTATTGTATTATGTTTATAATTGAAAACAGCTGACTTCATGGATTTTTTACATTTTACCTAGTTTTCCAGCTGGGTCTGACTTTGGCTTGTCATGTGAGGCATAAGGGGAGGTGGTTTGGAGGAGAAAGTAAGGGAGGGTGTCAAATCATGGTGTTTGGGGCCAACATCAATAGTAAGCTAGCTCCAAAGAAGAAAGCATGGGATTCTCTGAGTGTAGCTCTTTCAGAGCCCGAGAAAAGTTTCTGGAAAGCAGCTTCCAAATACAAAAAGGAAGAGAGAAATGTGTGGCTATGTGGGTCATGATGGCAGAGCCACCCTTCTGTTGGTTGCTTATTATGTGTCAGGCACTGCGCTAGGCACTTTAGATGAGTCATTTAATTTAATCCTCACCATGACCCCACCTTGCAGAAGAGACAACCTAAAGCTCGGGAGGGTAAGGATAAAATGTAAGTGAGGGAGCTGGGAATTCAAGCCTGAGATTTTCTGAGGCCAAAGACCAGGCTCTGATGCACCCATCCCCCTCTCCCTGCCCCTGGGCTTTCCTGCATATGTGGGTTTAGCTGGAGAATCACTCAAAGGCCTACTAAGGAGGACACCCCAGCCCTGCTCCACCTCCATGCTTTCCGGGGTTTCCCAGCGGGAAGGTGAGTGTGATCTGTGATGGAGACCCCTCTCTTAGTCTTAGTGTCAATCATTTGGGTTGTTGATTATTGTCAACCCCATCCCCATCAGGTTCAGTGTTACTGTTTCCCTGTACTCCTTCCTAAAACGTCCTGGAAAATTGAAGAGGGAAGGGTGTTCCCATTTCAAGGTTCTCCTACATGGAAGTATGACAGCCACTGAAGACGTGGGCCACAGATGGACTCCTCTGTGCTGTTTGTTGGGGATTCTTAGTGCACCGAGTCAGAGGGCGTGACTTCTTTGTCCATCTGCTTGATCATAAGGTAAATTATGTGCAAATTTTTTAGGATTACATTAGTTGCTATGGTCTGATGATTGTATCCTCCCCCCCCTCCACCCCCTGCCCCACCAAATACACATGTTGAAATCCTAACATCCAATGTAATGATGTTGGAAGTGGGGGGGCCCTTTGGGTGGTTAGGTTATAGAGGGTGAAGCCCTCATGAATGGGATTAGTGACTTTATAAAAGAGATCCTTTTCACCATGGGAAGATATGACAAGAAGTCTGCAACCAGGACGAAGGTCTTCACCTGACTGTGGCGGCACCCTGATCTCAGGCTTCCAGCCTGCATATCCGTGAGCAGTAGTTTCTGCTGCTTATGGGCTATGCAGTCTGTGGTGTTTTGTTACAGCTGCCTGAATGGACTAGGGCAGTAATAGAGAGCTCTAACTTGATGGTCCATCTTTTCTCAAACACATTCTGTAGCTGTCATGGAGTAGGCAAAGCAAGTTGTGCCAGAATTATATTGACTCAGAATTTTAAAAGAGTACAATTTTCCTTATCAGTCGGTCCTGTGCGAGTGATTCGTAGGCAAGCTGGCTTATTGAACGCTTGACACCTGCGGCCTGCTGTTCATCCGTCTCTCTCCTTGCATGGTTGTTGGGTGTGGCCTTGGCAAGCGACGCAATGTACAGCAGTTAGCCGTGGGACTTACAGCTTCAGGGGGGTATGTGCCACTCATGAGTTTTCCTTTCCTTTCGCTCTGTGCTGTTGCAGTGACACTGAGAATTGATGGGATTATTCTTGGCCAGAGTCTATCCTATAATGTCATATACTTATTCCTGATTCTGTGCAACAGAACTGAATTTTTGAAGTAAATGTGCAGGAGCTACTGACTTGCCGTCTAGAGTTCTTATAGAATGAGACCTGCGTGATTTCAATATTCCTTTTGGCTCTTTCATCACATTTGGCCACAGACTTACCCTATTTTCTTGATTTAGGGTGATGCTTTCTGTACTCCTTCAAAAAAGGTTTATGTCTGCTGATTTCTTTCTAGAAAGAAAAAGAAAACATCTTTCTTTTTTTCTTAGTGGACAAACTAGTCTCTAAAGTATAAGTCAACGTTGACTGCGATATCATTCATCAGCGTGGTTTTTCCTTTGATGAGATTTTTGCTCTGTGTTCAGCATTGAGGCCCTCTCTCTATGGGAGAGAATTAATTTTTTTCCTGGGTGGAGTATGTTTGTATTCAGGTAGCTCCGTGTTGTTCAGGCTGTGGACATGGAGTCCAAAGGGCAAGGCTTTCCCCTTAAGCAAGGGTACCTGAGTATATAGCGTGTTTCTTGCCTAAGTGAAAGGAAGAATTTTATTAATGAGAAATTGTCTACAAAATTGTTAAACAAAAACCAGAATCAGAAGAATTCCCAGAAGGCTGTATGCTTCCTTCTCAGGGGATGGAGGAAGGATCTAGTGATGTGGGGTTACCACAGTGAGTTCTCCAGGCCAGCTGGCCAGGGAGTGGGCCAGTCCTGGTGGTCGCACCTGCCTAGGAAGTCAGGAAAGGGGCTCACTGGCAAGTGGAGGAACTGGACAGCGAGTAGAATTGGGGAAAGGCAACCTCCAAAATGAGCGAGAACAAGAATAAGTTTAGCGGCTATAGTGGGTGTGGAATTTGGGCAGTAAGAACTGATGTCCAAAAATAATCTCTGGGCAATTTTCTGGTTGGTGCTCTGTATAAAACTCCCAGTTGACTCTTTTTTAAAAATCTACATCAAATTTGTACACTATTGTCCAAAATTGAGAGATTTATATTTATGGCAAATATACTGCTCACAAAAATTAGGGGATATTTTAGAATGCATATGAAGCAATAAAATATCCCCTAATTTTTGTGAGCAGTATAGCTATAATGTTGTATGAAGTTTATGAAGTCAGATTTATTTATGTTTCCTTTGAATGTATCTCTCCCCATCTGAGACTGTACCACATGGGGCCTTGGGGGTTATTTAGATTAAATTACATATTACAAAATATGAACATATTCTCTCATAAAACATTAATTCATTTATGTCAACTAATTATAGTAGTGTAGCTTTTAAAGAAAGCTATACTACTATAGCATGATTGAAAGAAATATGTATGCATAAGTAGATATGACCAGGAACTTTTACACCGTTTTCTGCCTATTGTCAGTTCTTTGGCACACTTAATTGAAATTTGAAGGGAGTTTAGTAAAGGGACAATTTACAGAGCTGTGAGCAGGGTTAAGTAAGGGAACCAAGGAGAAATGTTGAAGCACTGAGGGGCCAGCAACAATGAAACACTGTTTCCTGGGACTGAAGGGAGGAGGGAAGGAACAGTTTGGGGCCTGTTGAGTTTTACAGTCTAGCTCTTCAGCCACAGACACTTTCCCCTTAGACAGTGCGATCACTCTTTTATTTCAAACTTCAAAAGATATTATAATACTATACTAAAAGCAAAATGGTCATGTCTCCAAGTGATGACATTATGTAGGTAAATCCCCACTTCCAGTTTACCTTACTATTATTAAATTATTTTATACCTAACAAGGCAAACATTTATTTCAATCAAACATAACTTTTTTTTTGTAATTTATTTTATTTTATAAACAATATCAACACATGGTTATTGTAGCATACTTGGAAAATTAAGAAACATTTTACCTGTGGACTTATTCTTCAAAAACAATAGCTAATCTTTTAAGGCTCTTTGCAGTCATGATCCCCCTGTACTCCTACTGCCAGAATGTATTTAAAATTTTTTTTGATTTTTTATTTATTCATTTTAGAGAGGGAGGAGGAGGGGAGAGAGAGAGAGAGAGAAGGGGAGAGGGAGAAGCAGAAAGCATCAATTCCCATATGTGCCTTGACTGGGCAAGCCCAGGGTTTTGAACAGGCGACCTCAGGGTTCCAGGTTGATGCTTTATCCACCGCGCCATCACAGGTCAGGCCAGAATGTATTTTAATAGCTATGAAAACTCCATCTCAGTTTTCTCTTACTTTAGACTATGAGTATTTCCACATTCTTACTACCCATTTTCCATAAAAAAATTTTAATGGATGGATAATATAATGTTAAAGTTAAACATTAAGTGACGTGTTTTTACTGGATCTCGATATGTATTCAATGGAATTGAATAAGGATAAGAGGAGTTCAAGAGGGAAAGACGAACTTCTTGTCACCTATTCACAACTTCCTCTGTTTTACCTGGATCGCTTCCATGTCTCATTAAAATTTAAGTAACTTGTTTTACAAGCAGCTCCTGGAAAGTCTGGCAGTGTGATAGACACATCCCTTTCACTCCTGATCACACAGGCAGAGCTGTAGTGCCACTCTGGCAGAAGCAGTGAGTCAGAGGTATGTGTTATTTTTTTTTTTAACTTCCCAAGAGATAATCTGAACTTTCCAAAGTCTGGGCTTAACAGCTGTTTCTGTTATACACATATACAAACACACTCACAAGTGTTGAATATTGAGATTCAAAATGACTTAGTTTTAGTATTTGAAGAAAACTCTTTCCCAGGATGTCAAGAATACTTCTATGTGTTCCAGGAATCATGGAAAGTTAGTAAGTTTATGAGTTATCGATATAAGATTTTTAATATTTGACATGTCTGCCATGATTTTTTCCATTTCAAACACATGGCAGACATTACTAATCAATCAGTCTTTCCTGAGACAGCTTCAGACTCCTTCCCAAGATAATAATATCACAGCAATCCCTATAAATGGTCAAGAGAACAAACATATTTATCATTGAAAACTCACTGAACCCCTTTATTTTACTGATAAGGGTACTAAGCATTTTACATTCTGTGTAGCAAAAAAAATAGTGTGTCTTCTTGGCTTGTTAATCATCCATAGAAGTTTGTATTTTAAAAGGATTCCAGGTGACTTGAAAGCACATTAAAGTTTGAAGACACACTGACCTAGAGCATAGGATTAAAGATACATAGGTAAATCAATTTTATTTTTGCTTATTTATTTATTTATTTATTTATGCATTTTTTTTTAAAGGGGAGGGAGGGAGAGAGAGAATGGGGAGGAAGAGCAGGAAGCATCAACTCCTATATGTGCCTTGACCAGGCAAGCCTAGGGTTTTGAACTGGTGACCTCAACATTCTATGTCAAGGCTCTATCCACTGTACCATCACAGGTCAGGCTTGTATGAACAGACCCAGAGAGGGGCTGTCTGGCAGCCACGGGCAGGACCCTATGGGAATCAGTACCTTGGAGAGGGCATCACATATGATGAACTGGTCCCCAACTTCACAAGTCCAGAAACTTAATTTTGTTAATTATGCAGGGATGACCAGTCCATAGGAAATGGTCTTGCTAATGGAACTCATAAGACATTAATGTGCAAAGCATAATCCTATGTATTAAATTATGGTATGAACAACATCTGTTTTAGGTACTCTTGGTGGTAAGTACTTCCATGCAGGTACCTCAGAGACAGACCTAAATGTCTCTTGGTCAATAAAGAATGATAACAGTAAGAATGGGCATTTTCAAGGGATGATTTCTTCAAATTGGGGTTGTTTTTCCTTCAAGAGAGCTTGATTAACATGAAGACATTCTCAACATTGCATTGCCTTCAAAAACTTTTCACCAAAGCCATCCTTGCCCTGTGCTAGATAACTTTCAGTGAGTTTTCTTGTCTATCAAATATATTTCAGTTATCTTCCTGAAGATATTTGCTGATTTCCCCACTTTTAGGTACACAGTACACTTAAACTCTTCACAGGGTACCTGTTTCTATGGCTGTATAAATGCCATGTGTTTGGATTCTTACTGGCTTCATTTCCTAAGGAAGCCTTTCCCCAACTTTATAAATTCTAAGAGCGCCTTACTGTGGCTCCCAACAATGACTATTTTAGTCAAATCTTGGCTCCCCAGCTGAGTTAGGGCAAACCACTTAGCCTATAAGTATTTAAGTTACCTTTTTGAAAAGCAGTGATGAGGAAGTTGGAAAGATTTACAAAAAGAGTCAGTGCCTTAACTGTAAATGTACTTGGAGAGAACAGAGTCAAGATGTTTAAATACAAAAACGTACTCTCTGCCAGATGGGAAAAGGCACACAGTCTTATGGTCACGAAGGGCCTCCTTGGTGCTGTTAACTTCACTTAAAGCCAGACTTGTTGGTTTGCCAAGAGTAGCTACTACAGACTAAAATGCTAAGGAGCAATTGGGGATACTATAAATTTGCTTGACATGCATCGTTTCCAAACATTTCCTCACCCTGGTTGCAAAAGAACATTTTACTTTTCCAACAAATGGGACTGGGAGGATATGTTCTTGGAGAGTTATCTATAGTATTTATGGTACATCTATTCCCATAATCAAAAGATAGCCTTTCCTATTTTATATTATTGGACAATAAAAAGCTCTTAATGCTTTGTACTTCTTTTCTTCTAGATACTTCTGGAATATAGTCCACATCTACTACTCCTGACACGAGGGAATGCATGATCTGGGAGCTCTTACTGAGCTTCTAAATGGTCTCAAATCAGACCCAGAAGTTAGGAAGGAAACTGATCAATTAATCAGTGATTATATAACATTAGCCAAATGTCTTTCCTTAAATCAAGGCAGAGCTCGCATGTCCTAGGGGCCCAATTCCATTAGCAGTGCTTTCAGGTTTCACAAAGTGGCCCCATGGATCACTTAGCCAATGCTTTAGGACTGTGACCACTGCACCGCAGACACAGCCCAGGGCCATAAGGGAGTCTGCTCTATACCCAGTCACTAGCTGCAGTCACGTGTGAGACTCACATGAGACCCACGTGAGACTCTACAGCAAGGACTTTGCAGAGATAAAAGTACTTTTAAAAAGTAAAAAATAAATGCAAGGGGTTTGCAACTACATAAAATGTTTTTATATCTTTGTTTTCCACTAAGTTGCTCAGGAACCAATAAATTCCTTTTCACAAGCTGCTTTAGGTTAATATATATTGTCTGAAGAAGTTGTTCCTTATCACTATCCACAGTAGAGGTGTTTCCCCTCACTAAACACAACACGTTTGCTTTTTCATCTTTGAGGAAACCATTTAGAACCTGAAGTTATATCTGTACCTTATTATCTTTTTCAGAATAATGATGCTTAGCCTTTCTTTTTTTAAAATTTAATTTTATTTTTTTAAATTTTATTTATTCATTTTAGAAAGGAGAGAGAGAAGGAGAGAGAGACAGAGAGAGAAGGGGAGGAGGAGCAGGAAGCATCAACTCCCATATGTGCCTTGACCAGGCAAGCCCAGGGTTTCGAACTGGCGACCTCAGCATTTCCAGGTCGACGTTGTATCCACTGTGCCACCACAGGTCAGGCGATGCTTTCCCTTTCTCTGTAACTGTTTCTTGCTATAAAATTTCTACCCATTTTTAAGTTTGAACTCAAGTGCAACATTTTTCATAAAGTCCAATTACTCCTTAAAACTTCTCTGAATTTGCCTGACCAGGAGGTGGCGCAGAGGATAGAGCATTGGACTGGAATGTGGAAGACTCAGGTTTGAGACCCCGAGGTCCTGGCTTGAGCGCGGACTCATCTGGTGTGAGCAAAAAGCTCACCAGCTTGGACCCAAGGTCGCTGGCTTGAGCAAGGGGTTACTCGGTCTGCTGAAGGCCCGCAGTCAAGGCACATATGAGAAAGCAATCAATGAACAACTAAGGAGTCCCAACGAAAAACTGATGATTGATGCTTCTCATCTCTCTTGGTTCCTGTCTGTCTGTCCCTATCTATTCCTCTCTCTGACTCTTGCTCTGTCTCTGAAAAAAACACTAAATAAATATTAAAAAAAAAAAAAAAACTTCTCTGAATTCTTGCCTAACTGGTGGGGGTGTAGTGCATTAAAGCATCGACTTGGGACACTGAGATCCCAGGTTCAAAACCCTGAGGTTGCTGGCTGGAGTGCAATCTCACCAGCTTGAGAGTGGGGTTGCCGGCTTGAGTGTGTGCTTACCAGTTTGAGAGTGGGATCATAGATATGATCCCATGGTTGCTGGCTTGAAACCCAATGTCACTCGCTTTAGTAAAGAGTCACTGGCTTGGATTGAGCCCCCCTCCCTGTCAAGACAAATATGAGAAGTAATCAATGAACAGCTACGAGTTGATGCTTTTCCAAGTTGATGTTCCACATCTCTCTTCCTTCCTGTACCCATTCCCTCTCTCTCACAAAAAAAAAAAAAAAAAAAAAAAAAAAAAGTTTTCTGAATTCTTGTATCCCTTTCAGCACTTACTGTGTGGTCTGAGCACAATTACATGCTGCTGTATCTTGGTTTTGATATGGTTTCATGTATATAAGGCTCTCCAATAAAACTATACATTAATTTAAAGCAAGATTTTCTAATTCTTCTTTAATGTTCTCATTATAGCTATAGAAACCATATTTTGTGAATAAGATAATGAGACATATTGAACTCAAGGTCTGTCAATGGAATCAATATTTGAAATCTGGGTCATCCTGGAAAATCTGGGGTATCTTGTTTTTGTACTTATGGTGCTGTGTGTACTCCTGTTATAGCCACACAGTTGTCTGCACTGCTGGATTGTGAACAAACTGAGGTTAGTAACACACTAGTTATCTTTACATTGCTATTGTCCACTGTTGTTGTCAATATGGTTGTTCATTATTAGCTTTTATTTGGCACTTCTTCTGGGCAAGACACAGTACTTTTCTCACAAACCTTGTCTTTAAAAGATAACGTTTAGCCTGACCTGTGGTGGTGCAGTGGATAAAGCGTCGACCTGGAAATGCTGAGGTCGCCGGTTCGAAACCCCGGGCTTGCCTGGTCAAGGCACATATGGGAGTTGATGCTTCCAGCTCCTCCCCCCTTCTCTCTCTCTGTCTCTCCTCTCTCTCTCTCTCTCTCTCTCTCTCTCTCTCTCTCTCTCTCTATCTATCTCTTCCTCTCCTCTCTAAAAAAATAAATAAATAAAAAAAATAAAAAAAAAAAGATAACGTTTACTTCTTGTCTCTACTTAAAGAAGGAAGCCTCAGGCCCTGGCTGGGTAGCTCAGTTGGTTAGAGTGCCCCTTGGCATTTCTATATGGCGGTTCAAGCCCTGTTCAGGGCACATATAAGAATCAACAAATACATGCGTAAGTAAATGGAACAATAAATTGATGTTTTTCTCTCTCTTTTTCCCTCTCTTTTCCTCTCTCTAAAATCAGTGGGGGAGGGGGAGAATGAAGCCTTATTAGTCATAAAAAGTGGGTGCACATGTAATTTTGGAATAATGAATCAATCAGTGTTGAAGTGACTGATGACCAAGAAACCACAGGGGAATATTCTCCTTGCACCAATGAGAAAGATGATGTTAGAAACTCAGATCATTTTTATTTTAGAGGTAGATTAGGAAACATGAAGATGTGAATTCTCATTTTGATTCCTTAATTACTGACACAGTGTCTGACCTTTTTGGGGTGTTTTTTTTTTGAAATGGCTATTGGTTAGTACATGTTTGGGGATACTTCAGTGTCAGAAAAGATCAGATTTCCTGGATTCAGTTGAGAGATCTGTGAAGACATTGTTGTGTGCGAGCGAATGGGAGAGAAGAAAAGGGACTAATAAGAACCAAGTGGTTGTGGAAATATTTATGTTGTTTTACCCGTGGGGTTCTGGATTCATCTGATGAAATACAAATACCACAACTAAATAAAATTAAATCTTGGGATTGGATATTGAAATTCCACATAAAAGAGAAGGAAGAAAAACATTTCAAAAAAGTTGATTACCTAATGTCTTTCGTGAGTAGAAATTGTTTGATAGGCTTGGGCATTTTAGGGGAATAAAATTTGAGAATAGTTTAGTTTTATGGCTATGATTGCCAATTGGTGATTTATTTTGCTGGGCAATAAAAAATAGAAGACATATTTCAAAATCATAGAAGCCTCAGGTTATGTCATTCTTGTTAAATACCCCTTGAGATGACTAAATAAGAGGGAAAAGGTAAATTTTGCAGCACATATGCAGCGTGCACAAAATGTTATATGAGCAAGGATTTGTAAAACGTTCTTATGGCCCTGTGACAGCTGGTCAGGTAAGAAATTTCTCAGATGTCACGGTACAACTTGGAGATGCACTGTGAATTATGAATAAATTTCCACCGGAGAAAAGTAATGTTACAAAGGAGAAGATGTTGTTCCCTGCTCAGTGGAAAGGAACTAGTTCTCAGTCATAAGAATACTTGTTAATTACTGCCAAACCACTGAGGATAGAGAATTCAGTGGTTTCCTTGAGATCGCTCTGTTTGAAAGCAGCTCGGGTTTGCCTTATTACCTTCAGTGTGAGTGTGTGGGGTCGTCATCTCAATCTGGGCTCTAAGAGGAAAACCCAGTTTTAGGCTCTTTCATCTTTCTCCAGGGTTCTAATTCATCACTAGGTTTGGGCTCATCCAGGTGTTCCTTCAGAGTTTTGGTGGTCTAAGCTCTGAAATGCAGCCCTTGCAGCCCCACGGCTGAGGTTATAGATGATGAGGACAGACTTTCCCAGGCTTTAGCCATCACTGAACTGGCTTTGGACAAACCATGAGCTGCTCAGCTGCTTATAAAAATCCCAGCCATTTCTGCTTGGCTGGCATTGCAGTTGATGGTGGCAAGTAAGTCATTCCCTGGATGATGTCCTTCTGAGGAGGAAACAGGATATACAAAAGTAGACTGTGTATGATAATGCCCACTGAAGATAATATGGCTAATGAAAACCAAAGTAAGTGTGGAGTTTAGTGGCTAAAAAAAAAAAGGTGGCCATTTTAAGAACTCAGATGGAAAGATTACTTATGTTTGGTGGTATAACTGACTGAGATTACATAATAATTGAGAATAATAATTTCTTTGGCTGGAAATTTGTAAGATTAAACTCTGGAAAAAGACAAGATAGAATAACAATGTGCCTAATAAAAAATTGTCATCTCTAGTTTAAGAATATCCTGGAATATCAATGTTTCTAGAGTTATAGCATATAATATCTGGGTTAGGAGTGAGGTCTCTGAAAACAAACTGATTGGGTTTATTCCTGGCTCTGCTACTTACTATATCACTGAATGTGTGTAAATTACTCTACCTGTCTGTGCTCAAGTTTTCTCATCTTTAAGATGGAGTTCTTGATTGAAGACAAAATGTGATAGTGCAGGCAAACGCTTTTTTACTTCAGTGTCCAATGTGCAGTGAGAGCTCAAAATGGTATTTCCCATTCAGTTCCTCCAAAATCTTGAATTCATCCACTTCTCTCCATCGCCATCTACATCACCATCTCTATCTGCATCACCATCTCTATCACTATCTTCATCACCATCTCTATCACTATCTTCATCTCTATTGCCATCTCCATCTCCATCATCACCATCTCTATCACTATCTTCATCTCTATTGCCATCTCCATCTCCATCTCCATCATCGCCATCTCCATCTCCACTCCATCTCCATCTCCATCGCCATCTTCATCGCCATCTCCATCTCCATTGCCATCGCCATCTTCATCTTCATCTCCATCTCCATCTCCATTTTCATCTCCATCGCTATCTCCATCACCATCTCCATCACCATCTCCCTAGAGCCATTGTTCCTAGCTAGTCTCCTTCTTCCAGCCTTTCTTCCTTAGTGAAGGCTGACAGATCTTGGCTTTCTACATTTCTTCTTTCTGTTGCCTACATTTTAGGAAGAGTTCTCAGAGTTTCTTTTACATTAGTTTTATTTTTTTCAGGCTCAACTTCTTACTCTTTTAAGTGTTTCTCTTGCTCTATTTTGCCCATATTCAATATTCCCAGCAGAAGCTTTAGAAATTTTCATTGGCAGTTTTTAAAAATTAATACTTCAATTCAGAGAGGGCTTTGTTCTTATTAAACTATATTTAGAAAATGGTTAACATATAAACTGCCTTGAGAAATTAATTGAAATCACAACTGGCATTGTGAAAATGAAGACTGAGGCAAAATAATAGTAGGGGAGAGTCCCTGATGTTCAGCTAAGTGACAAGAGAAATAAACATATGTTTAAAAGGAGAGTATATCAATTCTACAGTGGTCATTTCAAATGTTCTGAATATTCTCGAGCCCCATAGTTTTATGGACATTGCTTCTAAGTACCTGTTCTTAGGGGAGCTGTTCAGATAACTTATCAACTGGTATAGCTGAGGCACAGATGGGTCAAGATGGAGAAGAGTGGATGCTGCTTTAATGCTGGAGTGAGTACTGAACTGGATTTACCACTTTAGTTACTGGATGGTGGGAAGATCGAAGATCCAGGAAGAGGGGCCACAGTAGCTGGGGACATGGGATTCCACTGGGGAGATTGGTGCAGTAGTTACTTACCAAGAAATAATAAGTCTTTCAGTATTTTAACAACCAGTCTGATTGTACTAGTATAAATCAGCTGGAGTTTAGTCCTGCAAGTTCAATCACAGCCTGTGAAACTGCATCTGTCATGCAGAAGATCACCGTTGCCGTTGACCTTCCAGCTCGGCTTGGTGCTGAAGGCCATGTCTTGTGTTTGTCTCATCACAATATTCTTTGTCCTATTAAGATGGACACAGGCTTTTGGCAACAGTCGGGCTGAACTGAAAAGAGTTACTGTTATAGAAGGAGGGGCTACTGGGGAAAATAGGTCAAGGTAGAAAGCTTTGGCTATCAATCACTCATCCCAGCAGAGATTTCAGCAGAAGTTTAATAAGTCAGGCTCCGTAGTGATGGCAGAGCGCTTAGGCACAGTTCAGACTAAATCAGGGTGTAGATGGAAGCCAGCTGCTTTTGATAAATGACTGTACATGGCTGAGTGTTCTACAAGAGGAAACCTTTAGTACTGCGAGAGTGCACAGATGATGTCATGAGCCCTTCCAATGGATGAAGGCTAATGGATCAAAAGTGAGCCTGATGCCAAAAAAAATGGCTTCACCGAGCGAGAACTCGGGGATGGAGTTACTCTTTTACACAAGGGATCCAGCAGGCTTTCTTTTCCTCAAGGCCTTACTTCAATGCACTGCTCCGGTTTATTTAGCTTTAACTAGAAAATACTCCATCTTCTTAGACTTTTATTGCCGAATGGATTTGATACACATAAGTATTTTCTTTTTCTTTTTCTTTTTTTCTTTTTGTATTTTTCTGAAGTTGGAAACAGGGAGGCAGTCAGACAGACTCCCGCATGTGCCCAACCAGGATCCACCCGGCACACCCACCAGGGGGCGATGCTCTGCCCATCTGGGGCTTCACTCTGTTGCAACCAGAGCCAATCTAGCGCCTGAGGCAGAGGCCAAGGAGCCATCCCCAGTGCCCGGGCCATCTTTGCTCCAATGGAGCCTCGGCTGCGGGAGGGGAAGAGAGAGACAGAGAGGAAGGAGAGGGGGAGGGGTGGAGAAGCAGATGGGCGCTTCTGTGTGCCCTGGCCAGGAATCGAACCTGGGACTCCTGCATGCCAGGTCGACGCTCTACCACTGAGCCAATCGGCCAGGGCCCATAAGTATTTTCTTAATTGAAATTTTCCAAGGTGGGTAATTGCTCTAGGGGTTGTTAACATTGTAACAAGAGATTAAGGAGATTGGCTGGTAAATCCCAAACACTTGTAACCATTGGCAAAATTCTGGTGATCTCTACCAATATCTCATTGTGCATAATTGGATTGGGGTGGAAGATTTGACTTAGATGGGTGAGTCTCAGCATTTAACCTTTCAAATGAGTGGTGAGATTTGCAGGTGGATTTGTTCCACAAAGTAGCTAATGAATGATGTATATGATTGCCAAAGTGGACCACAGCCTGGAAAGACTTGGTGAATGTTATTTATGCTGTTAGAAAAGTTAGAAATGCTGTTGAAAATGCCCCTAGACATTTAAGAAGCCTCTTGTTTTAGATGTTTAATTTTAATGTAAGAGAAGAGATTCCAGGAGATAATTTAAGTGTTGTGGTCATCTACCCATTTTAAGAGACAGATCATACTAACCCCTCACCTGGCCTAGCTTATCTGGAGTTAGATACAGCTAATTAAAATGCTTGACTAACAATAGCAGATAAATTAGGCAAGAGACTAAATGAAAGGATGACGATACCAGGGTTTAACACAGACTGCCCGAATAGTCGTGCAAATAGTACGCTGGATAAGATTTGTTGAAAACAAACCAAACTGAACAATCCACTGAAGGGCTCTCCTCAGCCTATACCCAGAAACAGCACTTTTAGCTTTGGGGAGACATGGTAAAGTAGTAGCTTGGACTAGTGCCCAGGGCTCTCCAAGATAAGGTAAGAGGAGACTGTATGTCTTGGACCCGAGCCATTTCCACAGAAGATGCAAAGCCAAGGCAGAGAGTCTCGGGAGGACTCTTTCTTATAATGGAATTTCCCTTCACATATGCCCCAGCAACCCCTGGGCTCCAGGGAGAAAGTGGGTTCTGAGTTCTTAACCCCGAATGAGGTTTAATCAGCCGCATTGGGGCATAAGCCTCTCTGGCTTTTCCGAGTTCCACGATTGCCACTTTCTTTCTCTCTTGGTTGTGTCCCTCCTATCTCACCTGGGAGATAGGGCGTTCATTTTTTCGACTTGGGTGAGATCTGGTGTGTTGAGAGCCCCTGAAGGGCTGGATGATGCATCCAAAAGATGAGTGGGAGTTAGCTTTCCCCTATGTGAAATGGTAGATGAAAGGGGGCTGCCATCTTCTATGGATGCCTTTGGGGTACAGCTCTTCCTTGCAGCCTTCTGGAGAATGTGCCATGTGAACATAGCTGTGGGTGCCCTCTGGGTCTCTTTCTGGGTCATGTGTGGGACTAGGGGAGGGTGAGGTGGTGGAAAGTGCTTCATATTGTAGCACATTGTTCCTTGACTCATTTTCTTCTTTCGTTGCTGCCCTGGCATTGCAGCTCCTGAATATGCTGTTAGCTCTGTAAGTCCTCATCTTGGGCTCTGAGCTTTGGATACCAGACTAATCATTAAATATACAACCAACCAACAACTCATTAACAGATTGGTCTAATCAATATGTGATATTACTTTTTCCTAAGGTTAGACTGAAAAAATAAAACTGATTAAAGTTTTTAAAAAAATATATTCATAGTTTAAATTTATGCACTAAGGTAAGAATCAATATCCTTTCTCAACAGAGTTTGAGAGGATTAAGCCCTAATTCCCTAAGGTGCTTATTGCATGTAATTAATTACCTTCTCTTCTGTGTTTCTGGAATGATCTTTTTTGGGAGAATTGAGAAAATCACTACTCAAATAATATTTTTTCTCTTCTTCTTCAAGTGAGAGGAGGGGAAACAGAGAGACAGACTCCTGCATGCACCTTGACCTGGATCCACCTGAAAACCCCTGTCTGGGGCTAATGTTCTGCCCATCTGGAGCATGCTTGCAATTGAGCTGTTTTTAGTGCCTGAGGCAAAGGATCCATGAAGCCATCCTCAGTGCCTGGGGCCGATGTGCACAAATCAATAGAGCCATGACTATGTGAATAGAAGAGAGTGAGAAGGGGAGGGGGAGGGGTAGAGAAGCAGATGTTCACTTCTCCTGTGTGCCCTGACCAGGAATCAAACCCAGGACTTCCACATGCCAGGTAGATGCTCGACCACTGAGCCAACTCACCAGGGCCAAATAATACTTTTTTAAGGACTTGATTTTGTTGAGGAATCCTGGTTTTGAAGACCTGGGATAGATATTTTCCTGACATTGTTTTTATTTGTATTGTTACTAGACAAGAACAAGTATTTAACTTGTGACTTTTTCAGTTTTTGTCCTTGTTCGGCTACTAAGTAACAAAGGGAGTGAATTACCTGATTCTTATTTACTTAATAGATATTTGAATACCTACTAAGAGTTAGGTCCTAGGAAAATAAAAACCGAGGCTTGCTCTGTTCTCCCAGAGCTTTGTCTAGAGGGAATGTAACACAGACAAATATCACGCTCTGTGTGCCCTGACAGGTATATGTGGAAAGAGACGTGAGAACTGAGGAGGATGAGGCCATATTTTCTTTTCACGTTGTACGTTTGCCTCGCTTTTGTGCCACATGTAGTATATATCACTGCTGTGTTCTAGAGAACATTACTAAAGAAAACGATGATGAAGGTTTCTTGACCATTCAAATTGCAACAACTTTTCTGGATTCTGGGGGCGGGGAAAAGCTTAGTTCTAGCTGGTATCAAATAGGAAAAAGAGGTTGAAAGTTGCATCTATCAACTAGATTACTCATCACTAAGTTTTTAGTGCAGTGTGTTATTTTTCTTCTGACACTTCTCATGAAAAGACAGAACATCAAAAGTTCTACGTGTAATTTTTCAGAGCCTCATTTTCAGTATGTCTCTCATTGCGCTGTTCACAGACACTGGGAGGTCAGAAGTTTGGTGCCAGAGTTGAAAGGGTGTCTCTTGTTTGTATCTTTTGTCAAAGAAGCTGGACTTCAGAAACATTTGTGGAGGGTCCATTTAAACTGTACTCATATATTCATATCTGTAAAAATTACTCTGCTTGTTTTAGGGTAGAAAAAATATATCGCTGAAATTTTCAATTTTAGAAAATATGCTAAAGTATTTTAACATATATATATATATCTACTGAGATCTCTTGAGGAGATATATATATATATATCTACTGAGATCTCTTGAGGAGACATGGTTAGGGGGCATGACCATGAGTTATATATTAACTTATATATGTCTGAGGAAGGATGGAGTTAATTGTAAAGACTGTGCTACTTAAGAAAAACAAAATAGAGACTCATTTCTGGCATATAATTGATCATATATCAGAATTATAAATCTCTGACATTTATAAATTACAGTTGAACCGCAAAGGTAAGGAGGATGAATGTTCTTATATCAGGTATGACGAAAGTTTTTTTAAATTAAGAGAGGATAAAACAGAGACAACTGCCCTCCCCCCTTTGTACTGGAACAGACTTTTATTCTTGGATCTTAAAACAAAAGAATTAATATCTATTATGGGACATCAAGTGTGGGAACTGACTGTAGGTAACAAAGCATACTTGTTCCCTCAGAGGAAAAATTTTTGAAAGCCTTGCTGAAATCTGGCAGAAGTTCTATTTTTTTAATACCCTAGAAGCAAGGATAGACATTACACCACATCAGTCATGATGAAACCGGCCATGTTCCTCAACATCCATGGAACTACTCTATTATTTTATGTTGTGCCCATTGTCCATTCTCATCTCTGTCATGCATTCATGTAAATCTTCCATTTGTGACCCCAACGCAGGGTCACAATTGGAAAGAACACCAATCTTAATCAAGTCCTTGTTAAACACACGAATCTTAATATTCACTCTTATCTCTTGGTTAAGTATAGATGGGATCCATTTTTCACATCTAGAAACAATTCTATGAGTAATTTGAGCACCAGAAATCTTTTCAATGGTGAGTCTCTGTAATTTCAGAATGACCTCCAAACCTGATGCTGATTTAATTAGCTTTGGTTTATTGGAGAGAAATGAGCTCTGCATTCTCCTTCTTCCAATGGAGTACTTATGTTTATCAATTCCTTATTACATTTTGGATATAGACTCTTATCCTGACAGAAACACAAGGAGCACATACAAGCTGTTTTTGACCCTTTTCTTCTCAATAGCAACTCATTCTCCCACTCAGTAGCAAGCATTGTAGGAGAGAGTTATCTGGGTGCAAGCATTCTAGGAGAGAGTTGTCTAGGAGAGAGCCTTTTCTGTGTGGAGCCAAAGCTTCTGTTCTTTGGGCTGCGTGATTTGACTGTCTAGTTGGCCTCTCCCTCGAATCAGGGAAGAGTTCACAGAATGAAATGTTTAGGGTTCTCTTAGTCATGGCTAGGATTGCCGTGCCTGCAAAGCAGAAACAAATCCCTAATAAGAATGTGTAAACAAGGGTCAACTGACTAATGCCTGGTACAAAATGAGGCCAGGCATCTGGACTTTCGGTGGCAATTTGTGCAAAGGAGCAAAATAACTTTGTTCTTATTAC
The DNA here is from genome assembly GCF_036850765.1 of Saccopteryx bilineata. NCBI lineage: Eukaryota > Metazoa > Chordata > Mammalia > Chiroptera > Emballonuridae > Saccopteryx > Saccopteryx bilineata. The sequence goes on along the minus strand of NC_089493.1, from coordinate 41,826,781 downwards.
CACTCTTTTGATTAGATGGGTATTGAGCTTTCTGGGTTGTTATCATTTAAGTATGAGATAGTGTTAGACTACCTTTGCCAAGTAATTTTTTCCCCTTGTGTAGTTCTGTCCTCCTTTGTTTGTTGCTGTTTGAGACTATTAGGAAACTACTTCTTGTTCAGAAAAAAAAATAACAAACATGTACTACCTAGACCTACTAAGTGTTTTCTTTAATATGGGGCTCATCATTCCTGTGAAGCTTTGGAATAGCTCTAGGTCCCCGTGGGAAGTCGAGAACAAATGGCAGGTACAGGAGACACAAGGTACTCAGGGAGTAAACTTTCTGCTGAGAAATACTGACTCATCTATGTTTAATAGTACTATCAATTGCCTTTTAGTGATCATATACTATGTGATAGGCAATGTCATAATTGCTTTAAAAGAACCCTTAGTATGCGCTACGTACTGTTCTAAATGTTTTTACATTTATTAATTCATTTAAGCTTTATCATATATAAAGTAGGTGATATTATTATTCTCACTAGAATGTACCCTCCATGAGTTGTAATTTTAGAGTTATAACTTAGGCTGTGCTGGATGAGATGATCACAGATATTGGAGGTCATTGTTGTTACTAACTAACGCTGAATATACAGATGGAAGGACAGAAAGAAATCTTTCCAAAGAAAGGGATCTTTCAAAATGTGAAGGCTTCTCTGTGGCATCGCTGCAGAAGGAGATCTGAAAACGTGGGAAAGGCAGATTTCTCCAGGACGCTTAGGACTGAAGAAAGGAGGAAAACGCAGAGTCTGGGCTGGGGAGCCAGTTTCCTGAGACGCTCCAGCTCACACTCAGTGCTTTTTTTTTTTTTTTTTTTTTTTTTTTTTTTCATTTTTCTGAAGCTGGAAACAGGGAGAGACAGTCAGACAGACTCCCGCATGCGCCCGACCGGGATCCACCCGGCACGCCCACCATGGGGTGACGCTCTGCCCACCAGGGGGCGATGCTCTGCCCATCCTGGGTGTCGCCATGTTGCGACCTGAGCCTCTGCCTGAGGCAGAGGCCACAGAGCCATCCCCAGCGCCCGGGCCATCTTTGCTCCAATGGAGCCTTGGCTGCGGGAGGGGAAGAGAGAGACAGAGAGGAAAGCGCGGTGGAGGGGTGGAAAAGCAAATGGGCGCTTCTCCTGTGTGCCCTGGCCGGGAATCGAACTCGGGTCCTCCGCACGCTAGGCCGACGCTCTACCGCTGAGCCAACCGGCCAGGGCCTCAGTGTTTTATGTTGAGGTCTGAATGCGGATCCTGATCTTTGGATTCAAACATCTGGACAGGCAGGGGGCACAAAATAACGAAGGCTGGTGTGTTTGGGCAGTGGAGCAGTGGAGGCAGTGTGGTCGGGGACAATGTTGTATACAAAATGCGTTGTCTAGGGAGAGAGGGCATGGTTTTCATCAGTTTACTGAACATTTTTGTGACTTAAAAATAGAGTAAAGGCCACCAACCTTTACAAAAATGATCAGAAGTACTTGGGCATACAAGATCCTTCATAATTTGTTTTTAATTTGGCTTTCAGCATTTACCCATTCCCCATGGCGTGGCTTTCGCTGATAATGACCTATGCATCCTTTGCCCACAGTTCTTCTCTCACAATGCACAGCCCTCCTGCTGTCTGGAACTCATTTCTCTCCTTCTCCCTTCAAGAAATATCTCCTCACCTTTCTGAGAATCAAGTGAACTATGGGTTTTCCCCACATGGCCTTCCTTAGCGCAGAAAGCTAAGCTGTGCTGGCTGGCCCTCCTTTGTAACGACTTCTGTTGAATCCCTGATAAAATGGCATTGATTTGATTTGTTGCAGGTCTGTTTCCTTCACTAGATTGTGAGTTTCTTAGCCAAGGGACTACCTTATTTTCTTTATAGGCCCAGTTCTTAGAAAGTGATATAACAAATGCTTCTTAAAAGTGTAAATTTAGCCCTGGCTGGTTGGCTCAGTGGTAGAGCATTGGCCTGGTGTGTGGAAGTCCTGGGTTCAATTCCCAGCCATGGTACACAGGAGAAGTGACCATCTGCTTCTCCACCCCTCTCCCTCTCCTTTTTCTCTTTCTCTTCCCCTCCCACAGCCAAGGCTCCATTGGAGCAAAGTTGGCCTGGGCACTGAGGATGGCTCCATGGCCTCTGCCTCAGGCACTAGAATGGCTCTGGTTGCAACAGAGCAATGCCCCAGATGGGCGGAGTATCACCCCCTAGTGGGCTTGCCGGTGGATCCCGGTCAGGGGCACATGCGGGAGTCTATCTCTCTGCCCCCCACCCCCCGGCTTCTCACTGCAGAAAAATACAAAATAAAAAATAAAAAGGGGAGACTCAGAAACATGGACAAGAATGTGATGGTAACGGGGTGGGGGGAAAATAAAAAATAAAAAGGGTAAATTTAACCTGACCAAGTGGTATTGCAGTGGATAGAGCATTGACCTGCCACGCAGAGGACCCAGGTTTGAAACCCTGTAGTCAGTGGCTTGACCACACGCTCACTAGCTTGAGCCTGGGGTCACTAGCTTGAGCTCGGGATCATACACATGACCCCATGGTTGCTGGTTTGAGCCCAAAGGTTACTGGCTTGAAGCCCAAGGTCACTGGCTTGAATAACGGCTCACTGGCTCAGCTGAAGCCCCCTGGTCAAGGCACATATGAGAAAGCAATCAATGAATGAGTAAGGAGCCACAATGAAGAAGAATTGATGCTTCTCATCTCTCTCCCTTCCTGTCTGTCAGTCCCTATTTGTCCCTCTCTCTGTATCTCTCACTCTCTCACTTTAAAAAAAAAGGTATAAATTTAGAAATGAGTAACTCTAGAGGTAGCTCACCAGGTGTCCTCCAACTTAAGTGACTTAATAAGGAAAGCATTTCTAGAAGCAGAGTAGAAACATGCATTTGCTCAGGGAAGATGCTTAGGTTGTGTGACTAATGGTGAATAACACACGGAAAATCTCTCTTAGGGAGTCTGAGACTGAGCTAGAATCCCATTGGTCTCTGCTGACAGACATGGCCAGGGGCTCATTTTCTTTTCTGTGATTTTGTGACTTAGGATCTAAAGTCCACAAACTGAACAGCTAATAAACTGGACAAATATTGAAATATAGGTACTGAGAAAAAAATTCCTTTCTTTTTCTTTTTCTCTATTGTGTTAGTCAACTATTTCCATGATGAAGTATTGGTCATATTCAAGGAGAAAGGACAAGAATAGGGTTTGGAAAAGGGTTGTACGGTTTGGTAGAGAAAGCATTCTATTTTTCAAATTCTATTATATATATATTTTGTTAAGCAATAACATTTGTGTTCATAAGCTCATTTACCTCTATATTGGCATAGAAAAATGCCAATATCACAGATTTAGTTCACTTAGGTAAACTACTATAAAACTGAAATTTAATAGAATATTTAAAAAATGATTCAATTAGTACTTTTAGTGCAGCATTAAAGGGAACAAAATACAATGAAACATTGATGAAGAAATCTAGGTAGCATACTTTAATAAATTCGACTCATTTTTAAAAAGCTTAAACCCTTTCATGTGCAAATAATCACGATAAAAGTACTTTAAAGATTCAGTTCTCACAAGTAAGATTAACGTGGTCTCGTATAATCTTATTAATATTTCCACTTGTATGCATATGTATTTCCCTAAGCAGTTTCTTTTGTCAGAGATGTTAAAAATATCAACTTCAGCTCAATTCTAGTCTAATTATTAAGACCCCCCCCCAAAAAGGATAATTATTCAAATGAATTTTGAACTGTGCTTATATGTATTCTAAGTCTTCCACTTGCATTGTATCAACTATTAACTTACATTAAGAAAACAGTGAATATCTATCTAGAAACATTTTGAACTCTCAGAAAAGAATTTGAGCAGCAGGATGTCATAGCCTAAACAGCACGGAAGTCTGTTCCCTTCACGGGAAGGGTATCTGCTTTCTCAACAGACGCTGAGGAAGGCAGAGAACGGGAGGAGCTGAGGGACTCTTGTCCTGCGGTGTAAGCAGATAATGGCACTTCAACTGCTTCCCTACACAGGCAGGAGGTTGGATTTAGCAGTTTTGTCAGAGTCCTCTCATTTCTTAATAGCTGTATCGTTAGTTGACAGATGGACTTTGGTCTGAAACCTTATTTCAAGAAAGCCGCCTCCTGCTAGATAATCTCCTTAAATTATAACTGATAAGTAGAATGAATTTCAATTCCCTAGATTTTGGATGATATACTAAAAGTTATCCGCTCCTTCTATTTGTGGAGCACATTGGTTCTATAAATATTTATTGAGCACTTAATGATGAACCAAACATTCCGCTAGAAAGGAACTGTCCTTATTTTATAGTGACACTCAACAAACCAGGATGTGGGTACAAACACTCTTATGTGATATGGATTTTTCATCAGGAAGATTGTTACTATAGTTTTATCCTTCTGGTTCTTCATCTTTTTAGGTGAAAAAAGGGAGATTTTCTAGGTTGTAAGAACTTCGTTTTGTTTTTTTTTTCCTCTATGAAAAGAATAGTCAGTCTCCCCAGTTAGTTTTTTCAGGCCACAGCTTCTCAACTGACGTCAGAGAGAAATCCCCTTTGAGTTTTGAAGGCCAGTTGTTATAGATGCGTCTAGTGAACCACAGCCTGGCTTCTCAGCCCCGCTCGTGGGGCTTCACTGCTGAGGGTGAGGGGATCTATCTTTATATTGTTTTCTTGTCACTTCAGTGATAATGGGAAAGGAAGTTTTGGCTAAAAATTTGACCTGGCTCAAGGGAGAGGCACACAGGATGGGCGGAGCTTCCCAGCAGGTGTGCTGGGTTCTCTGGGGGAGGGGGGGTGCAGTGTGCAGAGCAGGTATGTGCTGAGATACTGCTTCCTCTCCTGCTCCGGGGAAGTCAGATGGGACCGGGGGGCGGCCTCCCGCCATCAGTTACCCATTCCGTTTATCCCAGTGTACTGTATGAGTTTATCATGACATGAGTTTTTGATGTACTGTGATCAAATTTGAGAAGAACTGTCTCAGGGAATAACTCAGAGGGAAGGAATTCCATTGTTAGGAAAGGCCCTCTGATGTGTTCCAATGTCCAGGCCTAGCCAGGCTCCCCAGAGTCAACAGAAATCGGGGGTTGATGAAACAGAAACCCACATCATTATGCACAATATTGTAAAATATTCTTTCTGTTGTGGGCAGGGAAGAGCTTGGCAGATCTTTAGTTTGAAAAAAATATTTTAGTTTTTTTCCTATAGCTTTGGACTGCACTGCTTCAGAGAATTATTCTTGTTTTTGGGATGTTTAAGTCTGCACCATGTAGAAGTATTCTCTCCACAGTTATCTGCACTAACCCAGAAGACTAAAGGAAGAGTCTGGGGGCATATTACCTTCAGATCATGCTGTGGAGTGGTCTCTATGGGGGACTGTATTTGAAATGCCAAAACCCAAAATAGATGATGTAAAGCACATTTTTTGATGCATAATCCCAGTGTTGGAAAGGTATTGCTGGGGACCGTGAGACCCACAGATTTCCTGGGTAGGGTAGTGGATTGGTTCTAGCGAGAGAAAGGGGATTCACTTTGGGAAGGATTGAAGAAGTAGTTCTCCTTCCAAGGGGTCAGGGGAAGGTGGACTTGAAGGCCCAGAACTGAGACTTGGATTGGGCTGTATCTGCGGGGAACCCTAAAAATGGTTTACCTTGTCGAGTCTCTGTAGACATTGAACATTCGTGCTTAGTGTTCAGCATTAATTCCTTCCTACATTTCAGTCTTCTCTGGCTATCTCCAGATCTTTAGCACAGCCTGTTGCATACACACTGCCTGGTGTATTAGATGAGGAGCTAAGAGAAGGAACAGTAAAGGCTTCTCCTGGTCCTCTCTGTCTAGTCCAGCCTCATGATAAGGAAGAAACAGGTGTCTAGCCTTCAGAAGGTTCCCGGGAGCAACACAAGTGGAGGGCCAAGGTAGCCTTGAAACCAGGGGTCCCCAAACTATGGCCTGCGGGCCGCATGCGGTCCCCTGAGGCCATTTATCCAGCCCCCCGCCGCACTTCCGGAAGGGGCACCTCTTTCATTGGTGGTCAGTGAGAGGAGCATAGTTCCCATTGAAATACTGGTCAGTTTGTTGATTTAAATTTACTTGTTCTTTATTTTAAATATTGTATTGTTTCCGTTTTGTTTTTTTACTTTAAAATAAGATATGTGCAGTGTGCATAGGGATTTGTTCATAGTTTTTTTATAGTCCGGCCCTCCAATGGTCTGAGGGACAGTGAACTGGCCCCCTGTGTAAAAAGTTTGGGGACCCCTGCTTGAAACCAATAGGAGGTTCCAGTGATGGTGGAGAGTGATGTGAGTCAAGGCTCCTTTCCCCCAAAGTGTGCAGAGGAAGGGCAACCTAGAAAGGAGAGGAGGTTGTGAGGTGGGGCAGATGCCAGCCTTCACTTTAGCTCCCTGCAGTCCTGTGCGCGTGCATCTCTCCTGGGTCTACTCTGAAGGATGCCTGCTGTCCTCATGGCGAGGCTGTTGTGTATGAATGCGAGGCAGGAGGTATTAGCCATATTTGGCCAGATATGTGGAATGCTGAGGACCCATAATATATTTATGTCATTCTCAAACACTATGTTTTTGGGAAAAATTAGTATGTGTCAAGGTGGCTAAGCTACAGAGACCATTTGTGTGGTCAAACACCAGTCTAGGTGTTGGTGTGAAGATATGTTTTCGATGTAATTAACATTTACAACGAGTAGACGTGGATGGACTTGGAGATTATTATGCTAAGTGAAATAAGCCAGTCAGAAAAATACAAATACATGGGGTCCTCGGGTTACAATAGTCTCAACATATGACGCTCACTCCCATAAAAACTTTAAAAAATTGAGACGAGACCATCTGGGCTTACACCATTAGTGTCGTACTTACAGACTACGTGGATGAACTAGTTTGGTTGTGCGCTACGGAAGAATAGGCAGTAACGTGGCATGTGAATGAGGGGGTTGGCATCCCCCAGAACTCTTACCTACGCCATTTGGACTGTTAAAAGCACAAGTATTCCGTTTGTGTTAGGCTAAGGTATGTTTTGACTTACACCAAAACTCGGGTTATGCCACTGTCATAGGAACGGAACTGTGTCATAACCCGGGGACCCCCTGTACCATATAATTTTACTTATATGTAGAATCTAATGAACAAAATAAACAAAAAAATAAAATAAAAAAAAGACTCATAGATACAGAGAACAGACCTGTCAGAGGGGATGGGGGTTGGGGGTTGGGGGCTGGGTGAAAAAGGTAAAAGGATTAAGCAAAACGAAGAAAACCCTTAATAGACACAGACAGCAGTGTGGGGCTTGCAGCAGGGAAGGGGGTAGGGAGATGAGAGAGAGTTACGGGGATAGATAGTGATGGAGGGAGACTTGGCTTGGGTGATGGACACACAGTGCAATATACAGATGGCACATTCTATAGAACTGTATGCCTGAAACCTGTAATTTTATCAACCAATGTCACCCCAGTAAATTCAGTAAAATTGTTTAAAAAATAAAAATATAAAAAAACCCAACTAGTAGCCTTTGAGTAAAGTTAAATTACTCTCCATAATATAGGGGTGCCTCATCCAACCAACCTAAACTTAAATTTTGCTTTAAGACTGGAACACAGATATCTTGCTTGAATCTTCTGCCTGCCAACCTGCCCTGTATTATTCACACTCAAGATTAAAACACCACTTTTACTAAATTCCCAGTGTGCTATGCTGCCCTATAAATCTCAGACTTGCCAGCTCCACAATTACATGGGCCAGTTTCTAAAAATCAATCAATCAATCAATCAATCTCTCTTCTTTTTTCCCTAAGTAGGGAGACAGATACAGATATATTTTTATATCTATCTCCCTATACAGTGTATCTATATATATTATATAATATATAATACATTGTATATAAAATATAATCATGATTATATTATATATAATTATATATAGTATAACATGTAATCTATATTAGATCTCTATATGTTATATCACATATAATATATAGTATATCTACATGTTGTATCTATATATATTTATTTACCTTTCCATATATATCTATATCTGTCTATTTATACATATGTATCCTATTGGTTTGTTTCTCTGAAGAGCTCTGACTGAAACAGGAAATCTGAAAGACAATAAACGTGTACTGTGTTGTACTGGAAATCTCATCATCCTAATAAATTCAGTGTATTCTGCTGACATCCACCTAGAATCTACAGGAACATGTTGCCAAAACCCTGTGTCTGGTTAGGAAAGCACGCAGAACTCTGCCCTCGGTTCAGGGCTTCTGGTCTAGTATCTTCTGAAAGCGTTGTCTGCTTGCCCCCGTGTCCTTGATTCCTGTTCATGGACTAGAAAAAGGCCATGCTCAGACCCTTATGTCATCCCGTGTTGTCTCTGTCCCGTTAGCAACCGCATGCAGCTGTCTGTGGTAAGTAATTGAACAAGCGCTCAGGGAAGTGCTTGTGCTAATGGTGCGTGGCAGCTTCACAAACACTGTCTGTTTGCCTTAGACCTGAGTTGTCCTCTGATTTAAAGATTCTTCTGTGACTGTCAGAGCCGTGGGGATGATGCTGGCCAGAAAGAATGTGCATGGCCATGATTGGGCCAATTTTCTAATTCATCTTTTAATAATCTGTAACTGAAGAGCTGAGTGGAATTCATCAACCCCTGCCTTGTTTCTCACTGGGGAGCTCTCTGTGTCTTGTCACGGAGCCAAAGCTGAATGCAGCTGTTGCAGTTGTCACCGCGATTCTGGTTCACCCAGATATTGATAATAATTACTCCTGCCCCACATGGGAAGCGTTTATTTACATATCTAGAATGGGAAGACTGTTGTTATTGATATTCGAGATTTACGGTGACTACATCAAAACGTGGATATGACATTTATAAACTATGTTTGGAAAAAGCTGCATCTTTCTGCCGCGTAGTATGCAGGACCCCTGGGCTGCATTGTTGATCATCTGTTCTTCATAGAAATAGGGAGAAGTTATTCCTGGAGAAGAATGAAACCTGCAGAAACATCCAAATGCCGGCAGGCTGCAGCCATCCCCAACACCACACCACAGCCTGTTAGGATCAGCAGAATAAAACAGCCGGGCTTTCAGTCCAAGGGGGTAAATAGCATAATGAAAATTGTCCACCCTGTCATTATTCGTCTCCTTCCCCAGATTACAGTCACAAGCAAGTCACGTCACATTCATGCATCCTTCATGCAAAGTGCTTTGGAGTGGAGACTGGGGCCTAGTCCAACTGGGAATGACCATTATATTATTGCAGGAATGAAAAGCTGCTTTCCACCTTTGTCAGCCACCTCTCTGGGAAGCCCTTGCTCGCACAGACCACTGCTTTAGACTTCCTTCTTACACTTTCCCTTTTCTGGTCTCCCACCCTTTCCTTATTTGCCTGCCCTGGGTGGTCTTCTGTCTCCTAAATCAAATTCTCTTTGTCCTTTACAATGTGAGACATGTTAGTAGCTCCTATCAAGATGATTTTATTTTGAAGATAATGTCTGATCAACTCCAAGGGAACGTCCAGAGCCTTGGTGGGGCAGGCTCTGAGTAGCAGGGACCTCCGCTGAGCCCATGGCAGGTGGTGTGACCTGATGCCTGTCTGTTTGCAGGGGCTAAGGAGCGCTTGTGCCAAACAGCCATGTGGACAGAGTGAGAACTGTGTATCAAAGCCTTCCTCATCCGAGAGAAGGAGGAAGACTGAGGCCAGCCCTGGAGCTCTTATGAGACTTGAATCACAGCTCAGCTCCTGGAGCACATCTGGAGGAGAGAGACAGCTGTAAGTAAAAACCATGCCATGACACTCTGTGACACATTGGGCTCCGTGATACACTGATCAGGGGGCCATCTAACTGAGTGTAACACAAAGGGAGGAGCCTCCTCGTCTCCCTAGGAGGATTTCAGTGGCTGGAGCAATTGTGGACAGCAGCAGGCCTCAGTTGCCCGGTTGACCGGGGGCCACCAGCAGAAGCCCACTGGGTTTCCTGAAGCAGCAGCACCCAGCCGCACAGCGAGAGTGCCATGGCAACCAGCACGTGTGAGACACCCTCTAGACTCCTAGAAACACGTGGGTGGGGAACACTCCCCAGGCAGCTGGAGATTTCTTATTAGCACATAGGGATAGAGTCAGCATAACTGGGGGACGAATACTAATATGTTGGACTATGTTTGTCCAAACAGGTTGGCAGTCCCTGGGGGAATCTGAGTTCCATTAGAATATTTCTGAGTGAATGGACAATACACCTTTTCTCTTGCACATGTGTGAGGTGGTCCATCTTGGGTGGTCAGATCCTTACTCCTTGTATTCTCAGTCCTTTGTGGGAAAGGCTGAGCTGAGTTCTTTAAGAAAGCTTTCTGGATTTCTGCATCTTGATCTTTGCTAAAATCAAGAATGAAAATAGACTCTGTGTTAAATACAACTGAAATCTAAAATTTGACCAGCTTTCCAATAGCCTGTTGGCTAATGAAGAAATTTGTTTTCAAAGAGTAGATTTTGTGACATAGTCGATTCACTAGAAAGACAAACTAGAGAAAAATTTAGGAGCTGTAATATTTTGAAGACAGAAAAATACTAGGTAAGAAAGAAAATGATGAAAAGAATGTTATGCTTGGCTAAGTCAGCCATTTAATGACAAAACTCCCCTTTGTTTTAAATTGGGAACTGTCTGTTTTGGCTGTTTAATGTAGTCTCAAAGAATCTCCTTAATTTCTAAAGGCTTTGTTATAAAATAAAATAAAAAAAAGCCAAAAAAATAATCAGAGTTTACCGATAGGTTTCAGAGCACTTCTGTTTTAGGGCGGATGGGCTTGAGGCTCAGAAAGATGCATTGTGTAATTTCATAAGAATCCCTTATAATGCAGTATGAAATTATGCTCACATGCTCTGAAGTGTTTCTAAACAGCTCTGGCCACATCTTGGATATTCATTGTCTGAGAATGTATAATTTGAGAAAACGTAATGAGATGGCAGAATTTTGTTCTAAAGGATTCTCAGGGAGTTGATCTCAACTCACTCAAACGTTGTGTGAGCTCTTTTCTAAGACAACTCTCAACTCTCTCTGCCTTCACTCCCCAACCCACAGTGTTGAGAGCTTTCAGCTCGGGTTCCTCCAGGTTGGGCTGGCAGTCTGAAGACTGCAGGGAGTCTGTGGGCCCACAGAGCCCTTTCCTCTCATGTGATGCCATGACCTGAGGGCTTGCCTTCCGTTCTCAGCTGGCCGTCAGTTCCTTGCTAAATTGCTAAGTGATCATTAAATGCTTTGTTTAAAGGAGGGGGACTGACTTACCTCTCAAAAAGAAAATTAGGCTAAACGTGATCTATCTCAGGTAGATGAGCATATTTTAGGAGAAATTTTAAATCAGAATCTTAAAGAGTTTTGTAACATAAAAAAACCCCTAAAAACCGAGGACTCAGGGAATGTGCCTATTGGTGTGTCTTGGGCACTTTAGGGGAAAGCTAACAGATGGTGAGATGAATGGTGATGCGACTGATATTTGGGGGTCTGGGAACATTGGACAACACTCTTTAAATTCTATTCTTTCCTAGGTTGGCTTCGCTTATGGGTTCCTTTAAGGAGCTAACGATTTTCACTTTGTCGTCTGCATGAATCAGTGGCTTGGGTTTCTTGGGTCATGCTGTGCTTACAGGTATACTGCTTTCAGAGGAGCTGTTCCAGGCCAGAGAGGTTGTATACAAACAAATATATGATACAATAAATACTGCTTTGCTTCTTTAAGATTAGCAAACTTTTAGAGAATTTTTATTTTTTATTTTTGGTGAAAACTTTATATGGTAAAGGATGACCAAATAATTCATTTACTTGTTTTTTTTTGTGTGTGTGTGTATCTGCTCCACTTAAATTGGGGAGCTCTCATATAACACTGTCTTTTCTGAACCAGAACTTTTGTCTGGAAAGTCAGTTAGGGCATCAGATTTCCTGCCCTCTCTCTGTTGCTGCTACTTCTCAATATAAAAGTTCCTTCCTACTCAGACATTGATTAAAGCAAGTGGAGCAGGGTGACTATAGATTTGATCTATAAGGAATAGAGCCTGATCAAAAGGGAAACTCTTGGAGAATTAGAACTACTAGATTGCTTTTTTTTTTTTTTTTTTTTGGTGGAAAGCATTAAAATGCCCGAATTCTCAGGAAAAAAGATTGGTTCCTCATGGCTACGGATTTTTAATATTTTGCACTTCTTTACTGAAGGCATAAAAATTTTTAAATGAAAGTATCATGAAATTCAACACTTTCTTTAATTTTTATAGTTGCTTTTTGAAACACATGCACACATTTGCATTGCTGGATTATATTTGGATAGATAAATATTTATGTCTTCCTGTTCCATTTTTCTTTTGTTGCTCTTGTTTATTTCCCACAGAGCATCTGCCGCACCAGCCTTCGTATTTGCTAGACTGAGGCAAGGGTGGGGTCAGTACCCTGGGTGGGGGAGGAGTGTAAACCGTGAGAACCCTGAGGCTGGGTAACTGGGAGGTGGGGGGGTGGAGACCCTAAGTAAGCACAATGAGGAGTCATTGTGGCAGGAAAATGGGGAAAGGCTGAGGAAAGCTAAATTTAAGATAGTAAAAGGAGCTAATTACTGAGAGCACTGGGAAGTAAAAAGGAAGGAAGGGGTAAGCATTGGAGGGAAGGGGAGGGGCATGGTAGGTCGGAAGAGTTTGTGTTCATTCTGCTGTGGTCTCCTCCATGTCATCACCAGAGAAGGGTGGGGTGAGATGTGGCGAAGCAGAGAAGCAGGCTGGGGTGAAAAGCGATGAGAGAGACACAACACAAAGACTGCAAAGAATAAGTAAGGGAAATAGATTACATGTGAGGGCGAAAGGTAGGTATAAAGGGAGGTGCTGCCCTGGCCGGTTGGCTCAGTGGTAGAGCGTCGGCCTGGCGTGCAGGGGTCCCGGGTTCGATTCCCAGCCAGGGCACACAGGAGAAGCGCCCATCTGCTTCTCCACCCCTCCCCCTCTCCTTCCTCTCTGTCTCTCTCTTCCCCTCCCGCAGCCAAGGCTCCATTGGAGCAAAGAAGGCCCTGGCGCTGGGGATGGCTCCTTGGCCTCTGCCCCAGGCACTAGAGTGGCTCTGGTCGTGACAGAGCGAAGCCCCGAAGGGGCAGAGCATCGCCCCCTGGTGGGCAGAGCGTCGCCCCCTGATGGGCATGCCGGGTGGATCCCGGTTGGGCACATGCAGGAGTCTGTCTGACTGTCTCTCCCCATTTCTAGCTTCAGGAAAAAAAAAAGGGGGGGGGTGCTAGCTCTGTTTGTGACATTAAGGATAGGAGGTGATTAATAAAAGCCAGGGAAAAGAGGGCTGGTCTCATAGGGCAAGGAGAAAGTTTTCTAGAGTGTTCTGTTTTATTTTTTGTTTTTCTCTTTCTCTGACTCTGAGAACAGGGATGAAAGGGCCATGAGGAGACCCTCCTTCACTCCTTCCTGGCTCTGGGTGGAGCCTGTGCAGACAGGTGAGGCCGAGGCCAGACGGCCCTGCTGCCCCTGGAGACACAGTCTCCCAGAGGGAGAGCCTGTGGAGTCTGACAGATGTGTTCGAGTGCCAGCTCTGTTATTCCTGCCTCTGTGACCTTGGGCAAGTGATTTAAATTCTCTGAGCCTCAGGATTTTCATCTGCACAATGGAGATGGGAAGACATACCTCTCAGGTTGCGGCTGGAATGAGATATTTTGCTATGTGCCTGAATTGGGTTCTCAATCCCTCTTGGCTTCTTTTGCCTCATGGGTGTTGAGAGTTATTGCTCTGCTGGAGTGCCCCAGGACAGTCACTGAAGAGCACATGGTTCCCTGGAGACCGAAGTGACCTTTAGTCCACCATAGGTCTGGGCTTGTTCCCCTGCATCTAATGGTAATGGTGATAAAACTTCAGGACTTCCCTTGTTTCTAGGACAGGTGGCCTCCAGTGCCCTGGCATTCCAGTTCACCTACCACAGGAGACACCTCAGAATAAGAAGTGTGTTGTTGACATATCTTTTTGGGCTAACCTGCTTGATTACTCTACAAGCCAAATGTATAAGAAGGCAAACATAGCCAATTGGCTTCTAGCTTCTAATTTTGACTATGCCAACCAATGGCTGTTGGCACCAATTCAGTGCCAACAGGAATCCTCAATTTGGGGTGTGGTGAAGAAGAAACTTTCTTCAATGCAAAACGGCTCAATTGTGATACAGCACTGCTGTGAAAATATCATAGTACGGCTTTGAGGCTGCTCTGGGGCTGGGCCAGTTCTCCAGTTAGACAGCTCTGCTGTGCTCTGTACTGTTATGACCCACACTGTTCTGCTCCTCTCTGTTCCAGCAAGAAGTCTTTGGTGTTTCACCTCCAGCTGGGAAAACACAGTCTTTAGTTTTGGGTGGAAAAGAAAAGTGCACTCACATTTAATAAGTCAAAGCTGACTTATTTAGACAGAAGTTCTTGCTCCTGGTCCCTGATTGGTCCATCCTCATGCAAATGAGGACTCCAAATGGTCGCAGCTTGATTGGCCCAGAAGGTACTGTCCTGATTGATCAGTATGGACTAAAGCCTGTAATGGACTAAAGAGTCACTCTGATTGGTTGGTGAAAAAGCTGATGGGGATATAGCTACACAGCTCTGATCGGATGGGGAAAGCCTCAGTTCTGTTGGTTGAAGTAGGATTCCAAGAACTCAGGTGGCAGAAACAGAGTAGGCAAGTAGTTTGGTTCAGGCCTGTCCATGAAGTACAGTTTGCATGAGAGGCCTTTGTCTAGAAACGGCTACTAGGCTCTGTTTTTCTTTCTTTCGTTGATTTTTGAGCCCAGTTAGCAACTGGGACCCCTTCTTAGTAAGTATCTTCTTTCTCAGTGTCCACAACTATAAAATCATGTTCTTTCTCTAAACAAGAACCTTAGACCTCCTTGCAATGGAAGCAATTATAAATAATGGAATAAATGGTAATCAGATTGATATTTGGGGGGCCTAATATACCTTAAGTGTCATAAGGCTGACTTGCCTGTGAGTTCTTAAAAGTAGCTCACACTTTTTCCCTTTTTATATTAATCAGTGGTTTTGGTGTCTTGAACTTACGTTTTGCCTCCAGGTATACATTTATTCTCTTCAAGCTCAGAGTTGAGGCTTTATTCATTTCCCTCTACCTCTGTACTCCTCTTCTACGTGCCTATTTTCATCTTCCTCCTTTTTAGCTCTTAGTTACTGGATTTTGGCTTATTATTCATCTGGTTTGTCTGAGACTCACTCTTTGGATCTATAAAATGGGTTAATATTACCCCTTTTGCCAGCATTTGTGAAAAGTAAACACAGCTATGCAGTTGTTAAACATATACAGGTATATATATATGAGAGGTCCTCAAATAATAGTTGTGTGAATGTATTATAGACAGAGATTCTGCATATGTTTAAATGATTAATTTACAAACACTGGGATGAGAGATAAACTGGAAAAGGTAGCTCAACTAAGACTGAGGAATTCTAAATTCTAGATTCATACGGCATGTTTTGTCCTTTACTCACCTTTCAGGAATTTTTCTCCCAATCAAATTGTTGCAGTGGAAGCAGTGATGTTATGAGAGAACCATGTTTCTGGGCTGTTGGTGATTGGTCAAGTGTTGGGCATCTGAGCTATGAGTTTATTTCTTGGAATCTTTGGACTTCATCTGGGGAAGTTAAGGAAGAGGTTGAGAGAAAAGCACAATGAAGCAGCAAGAGTAGAAAAGAGAGAAATTGAGGCTGCAAACTGGGCATGAATCCCTGGTTCTATCTGGTTCTCACGCCTGCCTATGTCTCTGCCCTTAAGTTTCAGGAGGCACTCCCATATCTGTATAGAAATTATTCCTTTTGCTTAAAATTGTCTGAAATGAAGGTCTGTTGCTTGCAACTCAGGGGTCTTATACAATGACTAACTAGACATAAAAATATCGCCGTACCTCAGTTCTTTCATCTAGAAAATGAGGAGTATAAACTGAAATACCTGTAAGTCCCCTTTGATTTCTGTGATTTTAAGTGTGTGTGTGTGGTGTATGTAGATGTGTGTGTGTAGGAGGTGATGGCGTGGTTTGGGCAAACAAGAGATTCCATCCTCTGCCACATAAATGCTCAATGGACCACTAATAATAAGTGGAACCAGACATCACAGGTTTTTGCATAGTGAACACTGTGTGGGGGTTGCCAACTGCATATACAACATGATTACATAAATATCAGAAACACAGCTTTCAATTACTTTCCTCGAGCCACTTCTCAACTCTGGGTGTTAATGAGCATAGGTGTGTATGTGACAAAGAAAGGGTTTTAAATCATCATTCCAAAAAAATAAGAATGTACAATTGGGGATTGCTAAATATTACACTTCAAAATGAGGTATCTCAGCACCTTTTGATTGTCCCTGAAACCTGAATCTGGGATAGCTCTTTGCAAATAATGTCTGAGAGATGAGTGGTCTGTCTTAGAAGTGGGAAGGATGGGTACACTACAGCTGTTCCTTCGGAAGGGAACGTGCCAGCTGTGATTTGGCATTCTGGCCTCTTGATGGTGATTTATGAGTTTTGGGCTTTAATTACCATGCACATAATGGAGATGTAATTTGTCATTTGTTTAGGAAATGTTCCAAATACTAGAAAATAGAACTCAGACCTACCTTATTAATTGTTTATTTTTAAGAGATATTTGTGCTTATCACTTTCAATAGGGCACTTTTGTTGGCTTATATCTGGGCCGAAAGAGCAGTTGTTATCTTTGTTTTTAAGCTGGAGTCAGCTTTCATCTATTCTAAACTCAGTTTTGTTCCCTACCATACACGATTAAAAAACCATTAATTTGAACTCTTTGAGTTCAACTTCTAGGGAGTAATACTCCCTTATTCAACGGATAGTCTTAGTTAGTGGCTAAAAGCCCAGACTCTGTCACTTAGGCTACATGGGTTAAATCCTAGCTCTGCCACTTATTATTTGTGTGATTTTGGAGTTATATAGTATCTCTCTATCCCCAGTTCCTTATTTATATTATGAGGATAATAACTTTGAATGGGTAGATATATGCAAACATTTAGAACAGTGCTTGGCACTGAGCAAATGCTATTTAAACATTTGCTATGATTATTCCTAATTGGAGACAGTGACTTCTTTCTTTATTGGAGGAATGGGCTTAAAACGCAAGTCTCTCCCCTACCCTACCCGAACAAGAGATTACCTTAAGCCACACTATGGGTGAACTTTGTTTGCTGTCTGATGCTTTTCTAAGAATGGTGGGAAGGCTTGGGAAACCTAATGGTGAAAGGAGCTCCTTGGGAAAGAGCCTCAGTCTGTCCCTGTCTGGCAACATTCTACTTCTAAGAAAATGCAGGACAGGTTAAGAGATTCGCCTCTTCTCCTGAGTTCAGCTGCCATCGCCGGGAGCCCTACCAGCCAGTGTTCCTCATGGGGATTCCCAGTCAGAGCCGACTCTGTGTTCCTCCCACAATAGTGGCACAGCTGTAGAGTGAGGTGGAAATAAGTGTCTCTCAACTTTTCACAGTGTGTCAATAGAGAACAGGGTTCAGGTGAAAAAAAGAACTTATTTTTTTATTTTATGGGTATCACTCGCCTGCTTCAAAGAACACATTTGAGGCAGGTGGGAGGGTTCGGAACATCAGGTTCCAAACCAGTTTTCTGGCTCCGTGATGCTGACGTTAAGTACGTAAATTATTGAGGGGGGGGGATTGCATTCGGGGCGACATTAGAATCTATGTAAACACAATAAATTAAAATCAATAAAAAAACAAATCAATTAAAAAAGTATGTAAATTATTAGTGCTGGTTCCTACAGTCATCAGCCTAGCTTTAAGCAATTGGAACTTAGGATGGGGAAAATGAAGCCCGGAGATATAGATTTCACCATATTTTTTTTTCTGTGTGTGAGAGAGCCAGAGAGACAGAGGGACAGACAGGGACAGACGGACAGGAGGGGAGAGAGATGAGAAGCATCAATTCCTCGTTGCGGCTCCTTGGTTGTTCATTGATTGCTTTCTTATATGTGCCTTGACCTGGGGGCTCCAGCAGAGCAGGTGACCTCTTGCTCAAGCCAGTGACCTTTGGGCTCAAGCCAGGGACCATGGGGTCATGTCTATGATCCTGCACTCAACTGGTCAGCCCTTGCTCAAGCTGGATGAGCCCGCACTCAAGCTGGCGGCCTTGGGGTTTGGAACCTGGATCTTCTGCATTCCCATGCTCTATCCACTGTGCCACTGCATGGTCAGGCTAGGTTTAACCATCTTTTTTTTATTCTTGTGACAGAGAGAGAGAGAGAGAGAGAGAGAGAGAGAGAGAGAGAAACAGACAGGGACAGACAGATAAGACGGGAGAGAGATGAGATGCATCAATTCTTTGTTGCGGCTCCTTAGTTGTTCATTGATTGCTTTTTCATATGTGCCTTGACTAGGGGGCTATAGCAAAGCGAGTGAGCCAGTGACCTTGGGCTTCAAGCCAGCGAACTTTGGGCTCAAGCCAGTGACCATGGGGTCATGTCTATGATCCCATACTCAAGCCCGCAACCCAGTGCTGGTGAGCCCGTGCTCAAGCGGTGACCTTGGGGTTTAAAACCTGGGTCTTCCGTGTCCCAGTCTGATGCTCTATCCACTGAGCCACTGCGCCACTGCCTGGTCAGGCTAGGTTTCACCGTCTTAAAGAGATTTTTCTGAGTGGCATTTTCTTTCCTCCCAAAATGACTCTTTGAGAAGCTTTGATTGCACTGTTGGGCATATTCTCCATGGGTCCCTCTCATTTCTGCATGTCTTATGAGCAGATACACTGGCTTCCCTTTGTTCTGTATAGTCTTTCTAAGAATGCAGCTGATCAGCCTGAAAGAAAGTGTCTCTCTCTTGGGCAAAGCACAGGCATCCTTATTGTTCCATTTAATCAAGACTGTGTCTGCCCTTGTATGCTTCCTCAACTGCTTATAAAAGATTTGGGTTTCCTTGGCTCAGGCTTCCCCTCTATTAGTGCAACCTGCTATGTGTGCATGTCTTATTATCCTCTCTTCTCATGGCCTCAGATTTGCGAATTGGGGCTGAGGCTTGAAGAACTGGCACAAATGAATGCCAATACTCTGGCTGTTGCTAGTGCCAGGAATGAACTATTCCTCATCTCTGACAGCTTGCCAGGAGTCTTGTGTCTTCTACCAGCATCCATAAAACTGTGCTAGGCTAACTCGTTAACTTGCAAGCAGAGTAACATCTCTGATCCTTTAAAATTTTTGACATGCATTCTTTCTAGGTTAGTTGAGGTTGTGGAGCACGTCATAGCATATCAGTGATTCATACAACCAAATGTGATCCTCATTGGCACACACTAACTGGCTGAATCAAAAATCTCTTTTCTTTCTGCCAGCTTTCTGATCTTTGTCACTTTGGGGAGAACTTTTTATTCTGTTTAAAAATTAAATAATTTTGTTAGCATTTAAGATTTAGGATGATAACTTATACATTATCATGGCTTTCCTGGGGGGAAAAATCTATTTCCCTTCCTTAAGATTTCCCCTCCCGCCCTGGCCGGTTGGCTCAGCGGTAGAGCGTCGGCCTGGCCTGCAGAAGTCCTGGGTTCGATTCCCGGCCAGGGCACACAGGAGAAGCGCCCATTTGCTTCTCCACCCCTCCCCCTCTCCTTCCTCTCTGTCTCTCTCTTCCCCGCCCGCAGCCAAGGCTCCATTGGAGCAAAGATGGCCCGGGTGCTGGGGATGGCTCCTTGGCCTCTGCCCCAGGCGGTAGAGTGGCTCTGGTCGCAACAGAGCGACGCCCCGGAGGGGCAAAGCGTCGCCCCCTGGTGGGCAGAGCGTCGCCCCCTGGTGGGCGTGCCGGGTAGATCCCGGTCGGGCGCATGTGGGAGTCTGTCTGTCTCTCCCTGTTTCCAGCTTCAGAAAAATACAAAAAAAAAAAAAAAAAAGATTCCCCTTCCCCTGCTTTCCTCTTTAACCCCCTCCAATGAAGAACCTAACCTTTCCAAGATTCCCTTCCTGAAACTAGTTCTGTATTTGCTTAGTTCCATAAATAAGAAGTAATTGATGAGGCCTGTACAGCCTACCCAAGGTCGGCCTGAATCCAAATCTCATATGCTTCTGCTGCTGTATCATTCCACTTTTCATTTGTTAAAAAAAAATTTATTTATTCATTTTTAGAGAGAGAAAGAGAAACAGAGAAAGAAGGGGGGAGGAGCAGGAAGCATCAACTCCCATTGTGCCTTGATCAGGCAAACCTAGGGTTTCAAACCAGTGACCTCAGTGTTCCAGGTTGATGCTTTATCCACTGCGTCAGCACAGGCCAGGCCCCACTTCTCCATAATAAAAAGAGTCATCACTAATTTAATCAGACACTGAAATAAAAGTTTCACACGTTTTCTTCCTTAGTCCTTGGGACAACTCCTCAAGGTAGGTACTTTTATTATTATTTTCACCCAAATTTTAAAAAAAATTCAGGCTTAGAAAGGTAGCTAATGTGTGCAATCTGGCACACCTAGTAAATGGTAAAAATACAATGGGAACCCAAGTCTGCCTTCTTTTCTCCCCTTTATTTATTTATTTGTTAATTATTACAATTTTTTTGAAATTTTAATTTAATTTTTATTGAATTTATTGGTGTGAAATCGGTTAATAAAATTTACAGATTTCATAGTTCTGCAGTACATCATCTGTATACTGTACTGTGTGTTCACCACCGCAAGCCGAGTCTCCTTGCCTCACCATTTACCCCCCTTACCCTCTGCGACCTTCCCCCTCCCTTTTCCTGCTGGTAATCACCATACTGTTATTTGTTTATGAAGTTTTATTTATTTTTTCTTAATCCTGTCACCTTCTTCACCCAGTCCCCCTTTCTCCTCCCCTCTGACAGCTGTCAGTCTGTTCTCTGTATCTATGAGTCTGTTTCTGTCTTGTTAGTTTATTTTGTTCAGTAGATTCCACATATGAGTGAAATCATGTGGTATTTGTCTTTCTCTGACTGGCTTATTTCCCTTAGCATAATGTTCTCCAGGTCCATCCATGCTGTTGCAAAGGGTAAGATTTTCTTTTGATGGCTGAGTAGTATTCCATTGTGTAAATGCACCACAGCTTGATTATCCACTTGTCTACTGACGGGGACTTGGGCCGCTTCCAAATCTTGGCTATTGTAAATAGCACTGCAGTGGACATAAGGGTGCACGTATCCTTTCAAGTAAGTGTTTTGGGTTTCTTCAGATATATTCCCAGAAGTGGAATCCCTGGGTCAAGGCAATTCCATTTTTAATATTTTGAGGAAACTCCATACTGCTTTCCATAGTGGCTGTACCGATCTGCATTTCTACCAACAGTGCAGGAGGGTTCCCTTTTTTCCACACCCTTGCCAAGACTTGTTGTTTGTTGATTTATTCATGATATTTATTTTTAATTCTTTTTTTAAAATTTCAATTACCATTGGCATACAATATTATATTAGTTTCAGGTGTACAACATAATGATTAGACTTTTATATATATAACTTATGAAGTGATCACCCCAATTATTCTAGTACCCATCTGCCAAGTCTGTCTTCTTAACTCCTAGAACACACTTTTCACAAGAGAGGTCCTGCCCAATTGGTCTCCAAACAACGTAGTAAACGAAGGAAGCTTTATTGAGATAAATATGCCACTCACAAAATATTCATTCTAGGTTTCAGAGGTGACCTAGAGTTAACTGCAATGAGTTAAATGCACACCTAGTAAATGGTAAAAATACAATGGGAACCCAAGTCTGCCTTCTTTTCTCCCCTTTATTTATTTATTTGTTAATTATTACAATTTTTTTGAAATTTTAATTTAATTTTTATTGAATTTATTGGTGTGAAATCGGTTAATAAAATTTACAGATTTCATAGTTCTGCAGTACATCATCTGTATACTGTACTGTGTGTTCACCACCGCAAGCCGGTGATGATTATATAGTCTTGATTCTCTATTGTAAAGAAGAAACAGTTATGTTTCTTAGTCTCTTTTTTTCAGACTTGTTATTTTGGCATTTGATAGTGTTTTAAAATCAGTGTAGAGGTCTTTTCCCTTACCAATGATAAATATTGAGTAGATTATCCATCTTGGCTTGGTCAAATGGAAACTATATTGCTTATATAGTGATGATAATCGGAATATACAAATAATTTAGCCATATATACCCAGGGGTCTATATTCCCTTTTATTTATATCAATGTCAGGTATAAATGACAAGTAAGAATTATTTTTTTCTTTTGTTGCTTGCTTGCACAAGCTTTATCTTGCACAGTATTATTTAATTCCTTTGTTGATGTCTTAAGTTCCATTCAATAAATGGTACATTATTTGAACTATTTTTATGTCATAATATTTATTTGAAACAAAAGGAAAGAAATTTTTACCAAGGCATCTGAGGTACTTCATGATATTTTAGAGCTAGCAGAATAAATTAAAAACAAAAAAAAACCCCCAAAACTCAACAAAGTAGGTCAAGGATGGGTCCAAACTCAACTCCTCCGTTTACCACTGGAGTGATTTGGGTAAGTTTATCAATCCCGCTAAGTCTCAGTTGTTGTTTTTTATTTTGTAAAATGGCATAATATCACCTAACCCATGGAGTTTATGTGGAGATCAGAAAGACTTCATTGAAGACAGCTAGCACATGGCAGGTACTCAGGATCATTGTTGTTTTTAAGGTAATTGTTATCATTATTATTAATGTGTATGATTACCAAGTGGCTAATAAGTGTGAAATATTGTATAAAAACACTGTACTTGAATTTCGTGTCATCTCATCCTGACGACAACTCAGTGAAGTAGGAGAGTATTATTTTCTCTGATCACACAGTATGTGGCAGACCTGGCATCGGAGTCACTGCTGTCTGACTCCATAGTCTACACTCTTGATGACCACAAATAATAAAGAAAATTATCCTCAGGGTCAAATAGCCCAATCATAGATATTGAACAAAAACACCAAGGAATGTCTGTATGCAAATGTGGTGTCACTTATGAATATATGCATGCCACCTGCATGCTCTTTGAAAGCCAAATCTCTAAGATTAAAAATCTCTCCCCGCTGATTTCTTAGATCACCTTGCAAACATTCCACTAGAAAGTAAATTAATTACATGGTTAATTAACTCAAGTTTGCTATTAAAATGATTGGATTCTGTTTTAAGGAGTAAATTTAAATATATCTCAAGGTATAAGGAAAATACTGTCCAGGCCTAAACTGTTGTATCATATCCCAGTGAAAGTAGTGGGGTTGCGTGGTGCGTGCGTGCGTGCGTGTGCGTGCGTGCGTGCGCGTGCGTGCGTGTGCGTGCGTGCGTGTGCGTGCGTGCGTGCGTGCGTGTGTGTGATGTTTCTATGTTGTCTCTGTATTGCCATAGATCTGTTTAGATATATAGCTGGAGTCTAACTAACAAAATAAAAATCATTAAAGTAATCCCTTCTTATTCAAGCAAATTTAAATATTTCTCTGACTTTCTACCTCCATGGAACATAAATTAAGATTCTCTGGATGCAAAAGACTATTATTCTTCCATAAGTAGATAGGTCATACCAGGCATTTAATTCATAGAATTTGAAACTTGAAAAATGAACAAATTTGGTCACAGACCTCTGTTAATCTGAGTTTTGGGGCTTCAGGATACCATTTCCTTAGCCCCACAACCAGCAATCAGCGCGTTGGAGCCTGGCTTCCTTTATGGCACATAATTACTGTATTTCTATGGCAACTGGCTTAGCATTTTACAGGACTCAAAAGAACCCATTCTGATATGTTAAAAGCACCAAACAGCAATTGTCATTTAACATCAATTCCAGTCAACCTCAATATTTTCCCTCCATTCAAACACTTCCATCAGTTAACTTCTTACTAGTTTCTGAAAACACGTCACATTTTCTTGTTTCATTTCGTTCCTCTTTTAAAGAATGTCGTCTTTCTTCTTTTCTCCTGTTGAAACCCTAGCTATCCTTTCAGGAAGAGCTGCAAAGCTGTATTTCCTGGAGGCCCATCCTGCTGGTACACAAGCCAGAATATTTCCCTACCTTCGAGACATTGAGGTTTTCCTGCTGATTAGACACTTAACTCAAACATCTTCAGGTTGGTGAGCTATTTGTGCATTTTAATCTTACAGGGAGAAAAATTATCTGCACATCTGTATTGCTGCCTAGCGCTGAAGAGAGTGTTTGACAATCAATAGTGGGCGCCCAATTTAATTTCTTAAAAGAATAACTAAATAAATGAAGATTTGTTTGCAAACTAGACAGTCAGACACTGGCAGTATAGCAGGGAAGCTAGAAAAGCCTGGGCTGGAGACCCAGGCCTGTTGTCTATTTAAGGTGCCTGACTTGGGGAAATAATTTAACTGCTATGAACTCCGTTCCTTTCTCTTTAAAAAAATTTTTTAGCGTTATTATTTTTTATTAATTTTAAAAAATGTATTATGTTAATATGGATTCAAATGTCTCACTCAATATAACACCCTCACCCCAAACAACTTGCCCTCCATTACACCCCTTTTGCTCCCTTCCCCCTAACCCCTTCCCCCCTTCCCTCTGGGACTTGCTGTCCTGTTATCTCTACTGCGTGTTATGTATATATAGTTTCACTAATCCCTTCACCTTCTCTGATCCTGTCCCCTCATCCCCCTTCCTCTGACAGCTCTCCCTCTGCTCCTCATGACCCTGCCTCTGCCTCTATTCGGTTCCTCAGTCCACTGTGGTGAACTCGATTTCTTCACATGTAAAAACACAGTGATCCTGTCTCTGTCCTTGCCCTGCCTACTTAGGGGATAGTTGGTGTGCACACACCGAAGTACACTGCGCGTGCTGACCTAGTCTGTTAAATACAAAGGCAGCTGGACAACTCAGCTGACATTAGACATTTTAGTAACAATGTTTATATGCAATTATCTTACCTCCTCCAAGAGTATGCTATCAAACTCTTTTGATGTTATGTAGCAATTATTTTACCATTAATAAAAGCCAAGGGATCTTAACATTGTTCATGTTTGTCAATATTTTACCGGAATAATATTTTTTATTTTAATATATGTTATTACTATTATTTTGGTGATTTACAGCACCATTTGCTGTCATTGCATTATAACCAATATTTAATGGAAAGTCTGAATTAAAATATTCAGAAGATTTCATTTTATTGCATTCACAGTATTTTCGGCAGGAAGGGTTAGTCTTTCTGTAGGTACTATCGGAGGAGGAAAACTCATATGCAAATGAAGTAAAATGGTAACTGTGATAAGTGCTGAGAAAGAGGTTATAGGGTATTATGAGATTTTGTAATAGCAAGAATTAACCTAGTCAGAAAAGTCAGGGAAGGGTTAATCTACTCAAGAATTATATATATACTATCAGTCCAATTGTAATGAGTGAATTAGAATAATCTTATCGGATAATGCTGACTACAAGACAGGAAAAGTACTCAGAGACAAAAATGGCCATTTCATAATGGCTAAGGGGACACTGAATCAAGAAGACATAACAATTCTTAATATATATGCACCAAACCAAGGAGCACCAAAATATATAAGACAGCTACTTATTGATCTTAAAACAAAAACTGACAAAAATACAATCATACTTGGAGACCTCAATACACCGCTGACGGCTCTAGATCGGTCATCCAAACAGAGAATCAACAAAGACATAGTGGCCTTAAACAAAACACTAGAGCACCTGGATATGATAGACATCTACAGGACATTTCATCCCAAAGTGACTGAGTATACATTTTTCTCCAGTGTACATGGATCATTCTCAAGAATTGACCATATGTTGGGCCACAAAAACAACATCAGCAAATTCAGAAAAATTGAAGTTGTACCAAGCATATTTTCTGATCATAAAGCCTTGAAACTAGAATTCAACTGCAAAAAAGAGGAAAAAAATCCCACAAAAATGTGGAAACTAAACAACATACTTTTAAAAAATGAATGGTTCAAAGAAGAAATAAGTGCAGAGATCAAAAGATATATACAGACTAATGAAAATGACAATACGACATATCAGAATCTATGGGATGCAGCAAAAGCAGTGATAAGAGGGAAGTTCATATCGCTTCAGGCATATATGAACAAACAAGAGAGAGCCCAAGTGAACCACTTAACTTCCCACCTTAAGGAACTAGAAAAAGAAGAACAAAGACAACCCAAAAGCAGCCAAAGAAAGGAAATAATAAAAATCAGAGCAGAAATAAATGAATTAGAGAACAGAAAAACTATAGAAAAAATTAATAGAACAAGGAGCTGGTTCTTTGAAAAGATCAACAAAATTGACAAACCCTTGGCAAGACTTACCAAGGAAAAAAGAGAAAGAACTCATATAAACAAAATCCAAAATGAAAGAGGAGAAATCACCACGGACACTGTAGATATACAAAGAATTATTGTAGAATACTATGAAAAACTTTATGCCACTAAATTCAACAACCTAGAAGAAATGGATAAATTCCTAGAAAAATACAACCTTCCTAGACTGAGTCAAGAAGAAGCAGAAAGCCTAAACAGACCTATCAGTAGAGAAGAAATAGAAAAAACCATTAAAAACCTCCCCAAAAATAAAAGTCCAGGCCCTGACGGCTATACCAGCGAATTTTATCAAACATTCAAAGAAGACTTGGTTCCTATTCTACTCAAAGTCTTCCAAAAAATTGAAGAAGAAGCAATACTTCCAAACACATTTTATGAGGCCAACATAACCCTCATCCCAAAACCAGGCAAGGATGGCACAAAAAAAGAAAACTACAGACCAATATCTCTAATGAATACAGATGCTAAAATACTAAACAAAATACTAGCAAATCGAATACAACAACATATTAAAAAAATAATACATCATGATCAAGTGGGATTCATCCCAGAATCTCAAGGATGGTTCAACATACGTAAAACGGTTAATGTAATACACCATATCAACAAAACAAAGAACAAAAACCACATGATCTTATCAATAGACGCAGAAAAGGCTTTCGATAAAATACAACACAATTTTATGTTTAAGACTCTCAACAAAATGGGTATAGAAGGAAAATATCTCAACATGATAAAGGCCATATATGATAAACCATCAGCTAACATCATATTAAATGGCACTAAACTGAAGGCTTTCCCCCTTAAATCAGGAACAAGACAGGGTTGTCCACTGTCTCCACTCTTATTTAATGTGGTACTAGAGGTTCTAGCCAGAGCAATCAGACAAGACAAAGAAATAAAAGGCATCCATATCGGAAAAGAAGAAGTAAAGGTATCACTTTTTGCAGATGATATGATCCTATACATCGAAAACCCCAAAGAATCCACAAAAAGACTACTAGAAACAATAAGCCAATACAGTAAGGTCGCAGGATACAAAATTAACATACAGAAGTCAATAGCCTTTCTATATGCCAACAATGAAACAACTGAGAAGGAACTCAAAAGAATAATCCCCTTCATGATTGCAACAAAAAAAATAAAATACTTAGGAATAAACATAACAAAGAATGTAAAGGACTTATATAATGAAAACTATAAACCATTGTTAAGGGAAATCGAAAAAGATATAATGAGATGGAAGAATATTCCTTGTTCTTGGCTAGGAAGAATAAATATAATCAAGATGGCTATATTACCCAAAGCAATATACAAATTTAATGCAATTCCCATCAAACTTCCAATGATGTTTTTTAAAGAAATAGAGCAAAAAATCATCAGATTTATATGGAACTATAAAAAACCCCGAATAGCCAAAGCAATCCTAAAGAAAAAGAATGAAGCTGGGGGCATAACAATACCTGACTTCAAACTCTATTATAGGGCCACGACAATCAAAACAGCATGGTATTGGCAGAAAAATAGACACTCAGACCAATGGAACAGAATAGGAAGTCCAGAAATAAAGCCACATATATATAGTCAAATAATTTTTGATAAAGGGGCCAACAACACACAATGGAGAAAAGAAAGCCTCTTCAATAAATGGTGCTGGGAAAACTGGAAAGCCACATGCAAAAGAATGAAACTGGACTACAGTCTCTCTCCCTGTACAAAAATTAACTCAAAATGGATCAAAGATCTAAACATAAGACCTGAAACAATTAAGTACATAGAAGAAGACATAGGTACTCAACTCATGGACCTGGGTTTTAAAGAGCATTTTATGAATTTGACTCCAATGGCAAGAGAAGTGAAGGCAAAAATTAATGAATGGGACTACATCAGACTAAGAAGTTTTTGCTCAGCAAGAGAAACTGATAACAAAATAAACAGAAAGCCAACTAAATGGGAAATGATATTTTCAAACAACAGCTCAGATAAGGGCCTAATATCCAAAATATACAAAGAACTCATAAAACTCAACAACAAACAAGCAAACAATCCAATAAAAAAATGGGAAGAGGATATGAATAGACACTTCTCCCAGGAAGAAATACAAATGGCCAACAGATATATGAAAAGATGCTCATCTTCTTTAGCTATTAGAGAAATGCAAATCAAAACGGCAATGAGATACCACCTCACACCTGTTCGATTAGCTGTTATTAGCAAGTCAGGTAATAGCAAATGTTGGAGAGGCTGTGGAGAAAAAGGAACCCTCATACACTGTTGGTGGGAATGTAAAGTAGTACAACCATTATGGAAGAAAGTATGGTGGTTCCTCAAAAAACTGCAAATAGAACTACCTTATGACCCAGCAATCCCTCGACTGGGTATATATCCCCAAAACTCAGAAACATTGATACGTAAAGACACATGCAGCCCCATGTTTATTGCAGCATTGTTCACAGTGGCCAGGACATGGAAACAACCAAAAAGCCCATCAATAGATGACTGGATAAAGAAGATGTGGCACATATACACTATGGAATACTACTCAGCCATAAGAAATGATGACATCGGAACATTTACAGCAAAATGGTGGGATCTTGATAACATGATACGAAGCGAAATAAGTAAATCAGAAAAAAACAGGAACTGTATTATTCCATACGTAGGTGGGACATAATACTGAAACTAAGAGACATTGACAAGAGTGTGGTGGTTACGGGGGGGAGGGGGGAATGGGAGAGGGATAGGGGGTGGGGAGGGGCACAAAGAAAACAAGATAGAAGGTGACAGAGGACAATCTGACTTTGGGTGGTGGGTATGCAACATAATTGAACGACAAGATAAACTGGACTTGTTATCTTTGAATATATGTATCCTGATTTATTGATGTCACCCCATTAAAAAAATAAAATTATAAAAAAAAAAAAAATCTTAATAAGCTTCTATCCCCTCTGTGGCCTTCCCTTTCCTTAGAGATAAATTGCATATAAATAAATATATATTAAAGTGCTTCAAATCAATTTGATCTCTTTAAATTTTTTTTTCTTTATAATCTGCTTCTAGTTTTAATTTGCTCAGCAAATCAATATCCTCTCCCCTCCTTTTCCATATTCACAAGAGGGAAGTCCGCCCTGTGGCTATAAATATTGCACTAATGAATGATCACTGACATTGGTTTGTGAAGAGGTTTATCCTGTGTCCTGTGAGTTTTCTTTTCCTTCTGTACAGGCTGCCCTAGATATTTAGGACACAGTTGCTGGAAACTTCTGAGAACTTCAATATCGCCTTCCTCTCTCATCAGCTTTCACTCCACACCTCCTTATATGTTGTCCCTCTGGTCACCAAGGTGCCCCAACCTGCCACGGGTCCCTGCAGCTTCCTGACGCTCTAACCCACTCAAGCAGACCACATGGCTACGTCCGAGCAGCCACTCTGTGCCAGGCATTGAACTTCCATGCTCATAATGGGGAATCTGTCAGGCTGAGAACATAAGTGCCCCAGCCCATTATCGGCTGATGGAAAGCATATAATAAAGGACTTTAGAAACCAAGGCATGAATAAATAATTTCATGAGCAAAGCTGCAGTGTGGCAGTCCATGGTTTAAAGTTGAAAGCCTTTCTAATGTGTTGCCAGAAGATTAAGTGCTATCACCATGTTTCAGGCAGTAATTTTTATTGCATGTTTCACTCAGGATTTGGCATTGGAAGAGAAGGAATTACACACATCAAATTGAAATTAGAAGGCAGTGCACTGTTATTTGAAGCTTGGACGCTGTTGTTTTGAGGCATTAATTTCTGTTGTGGAGTTTTTTCCCCTTGATTCTCTATTTCTGTCTCTCTCTGTCTCTCTGTTTCTTCCAACAGATAGTCACCACCTTTCTAGCTCCTGATAAACCCTTTCCATAATGCCT
The DNA here is from genome assembly GCF_036850765.1 of Saccopteryx bilineata. NCBI lineage: Eukaryota > Metazoa > Chordata > Mammalia > Chiroptera > Emballonuridae > Saccopteryx > Saccopteryx bilineata. The sequence continues at coordinate 41,796,557 of NC_089493.1, read as the reverse complement.
GGTCCTTTTCAAAATTATTCTTCACGATGACATTTCTAGCAGTAGGTTCACAGTATTAGGCAATCAACAGCTCGTGTCAAATTTCATAGAAAATCAGATTAAACTAGGTAGAGAAAGAGATCTGGGACTCTTGTCTCAGATAAAAAATAAAAAGTGTCCACCATGCGTTGGGTTACAGCTTTGGATGGTCACGCTAAGTCAGGGAGAAATTTAAGGGTCTGAGTCTCATTTAAAGTTGGCTCAGGCCCTGGTGGATGGGGCCTGTCAGAGTGTGGGCCGCACTCTGGCTTACCTTTGGGACAGCTAGCAGAAGCTCCCCAGCTCCCTACCATCAGCCCCCTCCCCCCTCAACCCTTTCCTAATATTTTCTACCCCCATTTCTTTCCTCTAATAAGGAAAACAAAATCTTATCATCTTAATGGCTGGCATCCAAATTCCTCTACAAGGTAACTTTGTCAGGAAGAAGGGCCGTGATATTGATAGTAAGTTATGGACAGAAGAGAGGAGACGATGCCACCCGGGGAGCGGGCAGGTGCCAACGCTGCACCCAGGGAGGCCAGAGAGAAGTGGCTGTCGCGTCAGGGGCTGGGAAGGGAGCGCAGACCATGGGGCTGGCGTGCTGGCAGTGCGGCGGCACGGAGCGCCTGCGGGCCCCTGCGGGTGGAGGGGCTGAGAGCACACTGAAGATCTGCCACGCCAGGGTTCCCGTGTGAATTTCCGAGGTGGAAATGCCTCCTCCGTGCCTCTCAACACCTTCAGTGCTGCTGAGGGCTGCTGCTCTGTGGGGGAGGCAGGACAGCACAGAGCCGGCCTGGGGTGCTGAGGGAGGTCCCGGGGGGCCACCCTGAGGTAGGCCCTAAGGCAGTGGTGGGATTCAAATAAATTAACCACCGGTTCTCTGCCCTAATGACCGTTTTAAGTATAAAGAAATAAATGATATACCGAAAGTAGTTTATTATTTCATGCATTTAACACTTAAATAAGAACAATAAAAGAGGTGCACAAAACTAGATTATTAAGAAAGAGTTTTGAAATATTAATGAAAAAATATTAAATAATACCTGACATAAAACAATAAAAATGTTAGTTAAGATATTTCCAGTGACAGCTTGGCAGCCCCTGGTTGTTTGGCACTTTTTCTCTTTCCGTTATACGTTTGTTTACTGAGGTAGCAAATGCGAGGGAATTGAAAGGTAATATTTCATCAAAGGTGTAATGAGCTTTGTGAAATGAATAAATAAATATTACAAGCACAGTTCCATCACATTATTTTCACCTATGGATGGAATGAACATTACTACGGGTGCTTAGAATATGCTGTTGCCCAGATGAATGTTAAAAAAAAGAGTAAGGAATGTGAATTTGTGATTTCCACTTTGGGCGGCTGCCCAGGCGCCCACCTTAGAGAGAACCCTGATTATAAGTGCCATTTCAACAACTGATTTGCCAAACTCAACAAAAAAATTAGGTATCAGTTCTGCTGAATTGGTGCGAACCAGCTGAATCCCACAAGTCTGTGGAGATCTTGAGGGCAGAGCCTGGACTGCCTCAGGTCATAGAATCTGCAGATCTGAGCCCATTTTTCTTGGGTTCTCCAAAAGGCAGGAGAACCTTCTATTGGCTTTGGGTTATGCTAGATTTTCAAGGAGCCTACAATATAATGCTTTGTAATAAGTGTTATGAAAGTGAATGGGAGTGAGGTACTTCACAAAGATCCTGGCTTGAAGCCAGACAAAATGAGGGTAAAAAAAAGGTGCTTAGTACAAATAGGCAATTAAGAGGCTTTTTAAAAAAAATTATTCTAATAGGCTGGTTCATTGTAGAATAAAATGCTATTCCGTTCTGTTTATATCAGCATTTTTCTACTGGCATATATTAAAATCCATGGAAAACCAGTCAGGGAAAATCCAGTTATAATTCTTCATGGGCTCATGCTCTAATGGCGTTTTTAGAACTAAGACTTTCAGACGAAATTGTGTTGTCTATCTGATTCCCCATACCTTCAGGGAACATTCTCCTGAAGATTGCTTCTTCCCTAGATTTCATCTCAGATCTCTTGTTCCCACTCTTTCCTCCTCTCTCAGTCCCAAACGTGTAGGCAGCACCACACCATCTTACCGTGTCCCACTGTGGTGGAGGGCTGCCCCATCTGGTGGCTGGGGTTTTCCCTCCCGGGCCCCTCCTCCGGAGCTTGCCTCTGGGACCTCTTCCTGCTGTCTTCCTGACCTGCCTCAGAGTTCGGCCTCATCGTCTCCCAGAGGAACTCGGTCAGTCTCCACTTCAGAGCTTCTGTCCAGCTTCTTCACTTAGGTGGAAACCTCTGTGAAGAGAAGTTCAGAGTAGCCTGGGGAGGGTTTTCTTCCAACTGTAGATAATAGAATCTCAGCATGTGATAATTTTATTTATTTTTTAAATAAATGGTGATGGAAGAAGACTTGACTTGAGGTGGTGAATACATAATACAATATACAGATGATGTGTCATGGAATAGTATACCTGAAACCTATATAATTTTATAAATCAATGTCATCCCAATAAATTTAATAAATTAAAAAGATATGAAGCTTTTTGAGTGGACTTTCTTTTTTGTTGTTGTTTTTTTGTTTTGTTTTGTTTTGCATTTTTCTGAAGCTGGAAACAGGAAGAGACAGTCAGACAGACTCCCGCATGTGCCCGACCGGGATCCACCCGGCACGCCCACCATGGGGCTACGCTCTGCCCATCCTGGGCGTTGCCATGTTGCGACCAGAGCCACTCTAGCACCTGAGGCAGAGGCCACAGAACCGGCCACAGAGCCATCCCCAGCTCCAGGGCCATCTTTGCTCCAATGGAGCCTCGGCTGCGGGAGGGGAAGAGAGAGACAGAGAAGAAGGCGCGGCGGAGGGGTGTAGAAGCAAATGGGCGCTTCTCCTGTGTGCCCTGGCCGGGAATCGAACCCAGGTCCTCCGCACGCTAGGCCGACGCTCTACCGCTGAGCCAACCAGCCAGGGCTTGAGTGGAACTTTCTTTTATTCTGTTTAGAAAAGCAGTTTTACTGTTAGCTTACAGGGGTGGCTTTGCCTTTCTCTTTTGATCTGAATGACAAATATTGCAAAGTATATCATGGGAGTGAGTGTGTGTGTGTGTGTGTGTGTGAGTATAGAGAAAAGGAAAAGGGGAAGCTTTCATTAGTGAGCATTCACTTTTCAGGCAGGACAATTATGGACCTGATTGTAGAAGTCTTATCTTTTTTATCAGTATGTACTTGCAATATCTACCACAGTTCTTCAAGCATTCATGTTTACCACCTTGTCACTGAAGGATTTCCTTTTAAAGGGGACAAATATCAAAATGACAAACAGCACAAACTGCAGAGCCTGATTGCTGTATTGTACCTTTGTATGCTTTTTGTTTAAAGCTGATGGGGCTGAGAGAAGGGGTTTGAGGGATGTGAGTTGGGGAGGTGAACTGGGATTAGCGTCCAGTGGCGGATCGGGCAGTGAGTGATCCTTGGTGCTCGGAAGCTGGGAGAGAGACAGATGCTGTCATTTGAGAGAGTGCTCTGACAAGAAAGGATTTAAATGCTCGGTGAATATGTGCCTTTACTCTTCTACCCACTTAGGCTTCTTGGTTGCAAGTAACAGAAATTGGCTCTGTTTTGTTGTTGTTTATTTGTTTTGTTTTTTTTCTAGAAAAAGGGAATATGTTGGAAGGATATTCAGGGATCACAAAATCAGCGGGATGCTAAAAAACAAACTCAAAAAATGGGAAGCAACCAAAGTCTCCTGAAGGCCAGGCCTCAGAACTACCCCGCCTCAGGTGCCCTATAGGGACAGACTGCTCCGCACGACACCGACACAGCTCTGAAAAGTGTGACCCCCATATACTCTGTCTTTTCCTCACATGTTCAGAATCCAGATTTCTGGGAGTGAACGAGCTCAGCTTAGCTGAAGGGTCTCCCCTAAGAAGGCTGCACAGAGTGAGGGGACAGGAAGGCTTGGGCCACTTTGGCATCCATAGGGGTGGGGGTAGATGGTAGTTTCTTTTCTCCAGATCTAGTGCCATGTTTACCACATTTCTGGGAGCAGCTGTCCAGGTGTGGACACAACAAGGAGCCTCTGTCTTCTGTTATCTCACTTGTCCAACGAGGATAATATCTGTCTCAGAGTGTTACTGCGAGGATTAAATGGGATGTTGGTAAAGTGTCCAGCGCTGTGCCTGGCACTGAGCAGTGCTCAGCAGATGTTAGGTCACTTCCCTCATGGCGCTGTCTCCCAGAAGACAGTGTGCATGAACGTGTGTACAACGTGCCATTTTATTTTTTCCACGAGTATTTTTTTTTAAAATAAATTTTTATTAATGTTAATGGGATGACATTAATAAATCAGGGTACATATATTCAAAGAAAACATGTCTAGGTTATCTTGTCATTAAATTATGTTGCATACCCCTCGCCCAGAGTCAGAATGCCCTTGTCCTTATTTTTCTCAGTTTACCAAGGACTGGTGAAGACTTTGTCCAGGAATGTTCTCACTAACTGGTTGTGTAACTCTGCGGAAATTATTTAACTTCTCTGAGACTCAGTGGGATTGTCTGTAAAAGGAGATAATAATCATGCTGACGTTGGAGAATTATTCTAAGCATTCAGTGTGATAATTCATGTAAGGCAATTTAGCACAGTGCCATCAATAGGAAACACTCAAAGCATATTGATGATTAATAAGAACCCAAAGAGTTTAAAATATTTTATATCTTCAGCCTCTTTTATCAGAGTAATATATTGTGCAAGTTCACCAGTGGCTCTGGGTTCTAACCGCAGCTTATTTTCTGAAGACCTAAGTAACCGCCAGGTACACTCAGAGCTGAAAGGGTGTGAGGAGTGTTATAGTTCAACTTCTTTGCTGTATAAAGGACAGGGAGGCTGGTCACTGGTTGATTTGCCAACTCCCAGTCTGGTACTCCATCAATCCCATCTCACTGGATGGATTCTGATCAATTGCAAAGGATTTTGTTTACCTTTCCATCCCACCTCAACGTGAAACAAACAAACAAACACAGTGTTGTAAGACAGGATTCAACAGCCATGGGTTTCTGCTGCGTATTTCTCCATTTCTTTTTCCACTGTCTGCGATGGAAGTGGTCAGGCCATGTAGTTAGGTGAGGCCTGTCAATTTCACCTTATTTGATCAATGTGGTCTAGTTGTGGCAGACTGCCCTGCGTAGGAAATGCTCATGGCACTTGGAAGCCTTTGGCTTGTTTTTATTTCCTATCATTCGTTAAGTGGTTACTTAACATTCTGTCTATTATTCCTCTGAGAGTCTCTTTGGCATTACCAATTGCTATGTTTTCTCATGCAATTAAATTAGTTTCAAATTCCTTTTCTCATGCTATGGTAGCTTGCATTTTTCTAAGCTGACGTGAGCTTATTTTCTGGCTTTAGATTCAATCCTTTCAGATCTTTGTGCATTTGAGCGCAACCTTTGCCTATTCAAAATAAAACTTCTACTAATATCAATAACATAATGCTCATTTTCCATTCCAAGTTATTAATAAAATTTTTATTGAGACCAGAGAGACTAGACCTTCTGCCAAATATCTTGTCTCGTTTGGATCCGGGGCCATTTATTCATTTCCTTTGTTTAAAATGGTTTAGCCAATATTTAATTTTTTTGACAATGTTTATTTTCAAGCTAATTTAAATTTACTTCAGATAGCACTTTATTAAATGCTATATCATATGCTTTATTAATGTCCTCTCCCATATAATTCTGTATTATTTCCTAAACAAACTTTATAATTTTGCCAAGAGAAGCAATTGTATTTTATTTGGAGCAATTTATTTTAATAAAAGCTTGATATTGTTTTGCCATTGCTTGGGATTTTAAAATTACTTTTATTCAAGTAGCTGCTTTAAATGAACAATTGCATTGGGGGTACATTTTGAAGATTGTAGTTACTATTTTCTTTTTCTTTTTAAAAAATCCTTATTTATTGATTTTAAGAGAGACAGAAAGGAAGTAAGGAGACACATCAATTTATTATTCCACTTATTTATGCATTCATTGTCTGATTCTTCAAAGATAACAAGTCCAGGTTATCTTGTAAATAATTTTATTTTTTTAATGGGGCGACATCAATAAACATTGTCTGATTCTTATATGTGCCCCGCCTGGAGATCGAACTTGCAACCTATAGTTATACCCTTAGTATAGGGACAAGGAGCCAACCAACCGAGCTACATAGTCAGGGCCTCCATATTCCTTATGCTTTCAGAAATAGATGAGCCACACAGTTCCCTTTCATCAAGAATTTGTAAATTATAAACATTCATGTATTTCTGTATCAAATTAAAAAACTAGATAATTCTTTAAAAATTGATGCTTTTTTAGAGACTATGATTTCTTTCCAGTCCTGTCCTTTTTGAACCTTAAGAACTGAGGATTATTTATCTCTTACACGCATGTAAGTACTTACTCTTTTTTTGAGAGTACATGTATGTACTTTTCTCTTTCTTACGTGTACATGTAAGTTCCTTTTGGGTATAAGGCGTTAACGTTCATCATGCTGGAACGGCAGAATTTTTTCTTTCAAAGGCTGAAAATTGTTGCAATTTTTCTAACTGTAATATAATTCAAATTACTCATCCATTTTATTTTAAAGATGTTTAAACATAACTGAACCTAGTGTATAAGCTATTTTAAAGATGTCACTTATTCTGTGCATGTACTTCTTTATATTGTGTACATTTTCTACAATTACTATATTCAGATTTTCTTATTAAAAGCTAGGATAGCTTAGGTGGTTCTCATCAATGTGAGACTTAATGTAATTACCAAGTACAGATTTTCTTTTGGTTTATTTTTGTGCTCACTGGCTCAGGATTGTTCTTCATATAATTTGGGACTTTTTAAAAAATTTTATTTATTCATTTTTAGAGAAGAGAGAGAGAAAGACAGAGAGGGAGAGAGAGAGAAGGTGGGGAGGAGCTGGAAGCATCAACTCCCATATGTGCCTTGACCAGGCAAGCCCAGGGTTTTGAACCGGCGACCTCAGCATTTCCAGGTCGATGCTTTATCCACTGTGCCACCACAGGTCAGGCTAATTTGGGACTTTTTGATTCCAAGCGATGGTCTCTGGATAGTTCAATGTGTGTATTGATATAGTAGCATCATGAGACTTACACCATCTACCCAGTCAGCCTCATTTCTCTCTCTCCCTGGGGGTGTAAAATCAGCATCTATGGCAATTATCTTTCCCTGTTTTCAACTACATACTGTTTATTGGACTAGAGATTATATTTTCCAAAATTCACCTAAACCGCCTCTAGATATACTTTGCAAAATTACATTCCTTATACATCCAAGCATATAGTATTGATATTAAAATATATAGTCTATGTGCTATGCTATCTTTCAACTTATTTTCTGTTATTTTAAATTCAGTATTGATCAATTGATATTACATTTATGAGAAACACTCTTAATATTTAATCTGAAGTGATTAGCTAACATTTTCAATTTTAACTACATATTCAGCTTAATGAGTTGCTCACATCTTTTTTATATGACAGGTGTCGGGAACCTATGGCTCGTAAGCCAGATGTGGCCCTTTTGATGGCTGCATCTGACTTGCAGGCAAATCCTTAATAAAAAAAATAATAACGTTAAAAATACAAATCGTTCTCATGTATTACAATCCATTCATTTCCTACCGTTCATGTTCATGGTTGTGGGTGGCTGGAGCCAATCACAGCTGTCTTCTGGGATAACACCAAATTTTTATTGGATAATGCGTAAGGTACACAGGTTGTATGGCTCTCACGGAATTACATTTTAAAATATGTGGAGTTCATGGCTCTCTCAGCCAAAAAGGTTCCTGATCCCTGGTATATGAGAATATAATAACTTAGTATATTTCTTTTTCACAGAATTTAAGCTTCTCGATTAAGTTTCTAATACAGCATTAAATACATATACGCTGCATTTTTAAAATTAATGTGCATATGGTCTTGTCTCTTACTGACATATCTATGTAACTTCCTTTCTCTCACCTGACAATTATATCTAGTGTTTTACAAACATAAAGCTCTCCTCTGAGTTAACTTTCACTTCTATCAGAAATGTTCAGTCCTTGATTTTCTAAATCCTTCCTTATTTGTTCTTCCTCTTCTTTTCCCCTTTTATTCTTCTTTTTTGAAAACAATGCCATAGTAAAAGAAACCAGTGAATGCATGAGGTTTATTTAAATACTACCAAGAAGTAACCACTTCTGGAACAGCCTTCTGGAAAGGAAAGGACCAGAATGAAATGTAAAAGAAGTCCATTCCTTTGTTGTCTTTTCCAGCTTCACAAAACAATACTGGTGTCGTGGATGTCAGGGAAGTTCTGTTGGGAATTGACATTTGCTGTGCTGACCGCTTGGCACATTTTGGGGGGGGATCTGGGTGTCCTTGATATCTGGTTCTAGTTTAAAAGTCACTGATTATCAGCACAGCTCAAAATGCCACAATCTTTTTTATTGTGGTAAAAAAATATATAACGTTAAGATTTACCATTTCAACCACTTTTAGGTGTATGTACAGTTCAGTAGTGTTCAGTACATTCACATCGTTGGGCAGCCGTCACCTCGCCACCATCCTTCATCCTGTAACATGGAAACTCCATGCCCATTTAGCAGGAAGCCCTCATGCTCTCCCATCCCCCCCCCCCCCCCCCCCGCTCCTGGCAACCACCATCCGTCCCTGTTGTGAATCTGACTACTCTGGGTGCCTCATAGAAGTGGAATCACACAGTGTTTGTCATTTTGATTCTGACTAATTTTTCTCAGGTATAGTTCTTTAAGGTTCATCATGTTATAACATGTCCGATTTTTTTCTTTTAAAGGCTGAATAATACAAACACATACATAACCCATCATCTCTCATTGGACTTCTGACTATTTTGCATAGTCCTGCTGTGAACATCGGTGCACAAATACCTGTTCAAATCCCATCTTTGGGTTCTTTTGGGCATGCACAATAAGGGAACTGCTGGATCACACGATAGTTCTGTGTTCTAAGTTTTCTGAGGCACATGAGTACAATTTATGAAAATTTGTTTTTACCTGGGATTATTTCTTCCTATCATAGTCCCTGGTTAGAAAAATTTTACTCTCTTGTGACTTCTGAATTAATTTTTAGGTTTTTTTTTTTTCAACAAGTGCAAAAACCTGGTTAAATAAAAGACCAGGATTTATGACACTCCTGGTTTAGCTAATTTTTTTTTTTATAAAAGGTATAAAACTAACCTCTGAGAACAACAAGCTATAGTTTCTCTTTCTATAATAACAGTTTAACAGACTAAAGCAAAACATTCTTTTTCAAAATTATCATTTTAAAACTGAATTTTTAAAGTACAATGTGAATGTACTTAACACTACTGAACTGTACACCTAAAAGTGGTTGAAATGGTAAATCTTACGTTATATACATATTTTTTACCACAACAAAAAAAAATTGTGGCATTTTGAGCTGTGCTGATAATCAGTGACTTTTAAACCAGAACCATATATCATGATTATTTTTTCGGTAATGTTTTAACATTTGAAGTTTTGCTCTTCATAAAGCTCACTCTAAAAAGAAAGAAGAGGCATGATATCTTGATGAGCCAAAGTTATGGGTGTGCCCTTTAAAACTCATCCATTGCTAAAGGTCTGAACTTATATAACAAGTCCATTACAAGATGATTATCTGCATTGTCAAAAATTCTTGGAATGATCAGAGGTTTTTTTTTCTAATGAGCTCCTGATGCATTAAAAAAAAGGATTTGATTTATTAATAATTTTCTAACAGAGCATCGTAAAGACTTTATAGTAAAATTTCTTTGATTTGTAGCTGAGTAATTAGAATTTATTTGTACAGGGGTCATGAAGTTGGCTTTTTTGCAAAAGTTGTTGGGGGGTGGTGATAAAAGCCTGTTAACAAGACTATAAACAAAGTTCCTAAGGAAAATGATTGCCTATTGAAGAGAGCCAAAGTATTTTCAAGCATGTAAGAAATAGTAATTTAGAGACGAATTGCCATTGTAGTGTTCTGCAGGGGCTAATAATGCTTATGCTGAAGCTTCAGGCTATTCTTATTGGTTAATGCTTTAATAGGCTTTTGCTAGGCAACATTTGGTTAGCGTAGTTATCATACATATTTGTATAAAATGGCATTTCTTGAATACCCAGTTTGGGGGAAGAGTTGTCGCTGGCGCTATGTTCAAGTAAGTGCATTTTTGAAGGCTTGAAATGGAAGCTTTCGCCCTGGCTGGTTGGCTCAGCGGTAGAGCGTCGGCCTGGCGTGCAGGAGTCCCGGGTTCGATTCCCGGCCAGGGCATACAGGAGAGGCGCCCATTTGCTTCTACACCCCTCCCCCTCTCCTTCTTCTCTGTCTCTCTCTTCCCCTCCCACAGCGAGGCTCCATTGGAGCAAAGATGGCCCGGGCGCTGGGGATGACTCCATGGCTTCTGCCTCAGGCACTAGAATGGCTCTGGACGCAACAGAGCGACGCCCCAGAGGGGCAAAGCATCGCCCCCTGGTGGGCATGCCAGGTGGATCCCAGTCAGGCACATGCGGGAGTCTGTCTGACTGCCTTCCCGTTTCCAGCTTCGGAAAAATGAAAAAAGAAAAGAAAAGAAATGGAAGCTTTCTTTCTGCATTACCAAAGAATTTCTACTTTATTTTTTAATTATGGTCTGTAGCCATAGCTGCTGACAAAGAATAAGGTCTGGTTGATAAAAATTTGAGAGAAGGAGGAAAAAAGCTGGTTGGATTCCCTGTAGATTAGGATTTTTGGTTTTAGAAATAGACATTTACCAACATCTGTTTCAAAAGGGAAAATTGAAGCCCACCCTAGAAGTCTAAGGGTCATCAGGAAATAGACAAACATCAGGATATTATATTAAAGAACATCTGTCTCCATTTTGGCAGGGAAAGCCTATATTTAGATATTAGTTGGAGAGCTGTGTTTAGAAGTGCTGATAAAGCAAATTCCACACTCACTTTTTGGTCAACTGTGTTATTGTTCTTTCTCACAGATGTGCACACTTGGTATCGTAGTCTGAAATATGTGTTTTACCAAGAACAGAGTTTAAAAAATAAAAATGTGGAATTTCTCTCTTTTACAGCCTGGCTTGTAAACTTCAGAGCGGACGTCGAATAGTTACTGTATCCTTGCTGGAAAGTCTTCTCATTGTCATTTTACCTCGTGTGCATACACACGTGTATTTGACTATCTTTGCCTAGAACCTCCTCTGTCCACATACTGTGGTGCTGGTCTTTAATTACCCAGTTGTTCAAAGGCCTGAAGTAGCCCTGGAGGATTCGTTCCTGTTTATTTCCAGTCTGGTAGCACCCTTCTGCAGACCTAATTCTTTTGCTGTGAGTTGTCATAGAAAAAGAACTGTTTGAACCTGACATCTAGGTCAGCTCTTGTCACCTGCCCAGGGTTCTGCCTAGAGATTGGAGCTGGTGGCGGAGGTACCCACTGTGCATGCTGAAGCCAGATTGTGGCACAGTCGTGGAGACATGCAAAGCATCACTCATTTCACATTCCTAGACTTGAACAGCCTATTGTGGGTTGGGTTCATAGTTATCATGAGACATGTAGTGTAGTTTTTGATTCTTACAATGTAAATTTTATTAGTAGTTTTCCTCTTCTCTTCCTAGTCACTGGTTTGCTCCATCATTCTGAGGAAGACTAAGAGGTGATTTTTCCCCACTATAATTTATACTTGAACGCCCTCTGAACCTGTTAGGAACAGCAGGAATGTCTTTGTAGTGTTATAAGGAACAATTAAAGAACTATGATTGGCTTTGTTGCTGAAAGGAAAAAAAAGTATTATTTGGTTATTAAGAAAGGGAGAAAGGAGTGACGTCACGGAAATGGCGCCGTGAGCAGCGCGTCCGACAGCTCTCCCCTAAATCACAACAAATTTATCAACTAGAAACAGAAAAATTTATCCTCGGAGCATTCCGGAGTTCCACACAAACTGATAGCGAAAGGACTGTTATCACTTAAATCTGAGAGACGAGGGTGTGGAGGAATCGACCACAGGGACGTTCTTTCAAACCGCAAGGAAGTGCGCCTGTGGTGAGTCAGCCCATATACTTGGGAACCGCGAGCGGCCGCCACGAACAGCCGGTTGAGCACCGCTGACGTTCCCAGCGGCCCGCACACTGCGAGTGGGGGTCGCCGGCCACCGGTGCCCGGAGCGCCCCATTCGCGCGCGTGCCTTGGGCATTCTACGAGCCCAGGGCGCCCTGCTGGCCCGCACACCCAGGGGGCTCCATTATCCTGCGCCTGGTGCGGTACAGCCGCCAGCAGCTGGGCGAGCGGGAGAGGCTTGGGAGATTCTCTCCGTGGGCGGGGCACCTCACCCAGCCATTCAAGCTAACAATCAAGCGTTGGGGGAGGGGCGCGCGCAGGCAGCCTAAAATACCTTCGGGAGCACAGCTGCGACCCAATCACTGAAATTAGCTTAACCCATAAAATCTGCGCACCCTCGGTTCTAATTGATAAGATCTCTCTCAGTTCAGCGATCCAAGACAAGAGGCGTGATATTTTTTAGTGCCTCTCGCTAAAGGGGCGGAGGCAACTTCTGATTAATAGAGCCTCCATATTCAGGGATAAACGCTAACAAGAAGGACTTGGCAGATAATAAGGTCTATACTACACTAGTCGTAAGCAGAGACTAGTGCCTCTTCTTCCCTGCAAAAACAGGCTACAAAGTGTGGAAAGCCTGGGTTGAGAGGTCCAACTAAATGCTAGGCGCTGAACAGTCACCTTGACAACAATTGACTCCCACCCCCGCCTGATTACACTGGAGGCCCTGACTGTCAGAGCCTTTCCCAAAGCCTTGCACTGAGTGGGGATAGAGTGGGGATTTCCCAGCTCTTTGAGCCTCTTACTCCCCAGGCAGAAGCAGTTGCAGCCTTATAGCTGGATCACCAGGCTGCTAATTCAGAAAGGGGGGACTAGGAGAGAGAATCCAGGAAAGCAAACTCTCTCATCGTTGGACCCTGCAAACGCCAACAAGCCTTTACTTCCAGCAAGACTAAAGCCAATTATATGACATTGCCATAGAATCCCATCAACTGCAAATCCCTACCTAAGAGTGACACAGGGGCAGAGCCTGGGGTACAGAGTCACCGACCAGGAAGAGGGAGAGAAAAGAAAAAGGAAGAAGTTAACCTCTCAAAATCAAGAAAAACCCACAGACTTTACAACTTGATCCACTAATTTTTTTTTGTTGTTGTTGTTGTTTGTTTGTTCTATCTTTTTGCCTTTATTTCCTCCACCTCGGTCCTTCTATTCTCTGCCCATCTTATGCTTCCCCTTTCTTGAACTACACTACCCATGAGTGTTGCATTTTATTTTTCATCTTCATCCTCACCCTCCTTTAAGGTTATACTCCAAAACACTTAACTCTCACTCTCTCCTCTTTTGTTTTTGTTTTTTTTTTTGTCTTGCTTTATTTTGTTTTTTTCTCTTCCTATTTTATTTCTTCCTTCGTTTTTCTATTTTTCTTATTTTTTCCTTTCTATTCGTTTTTTCTTTTCTCATTTTACTTTCCTCCTATATAATCCTCAATCACGAACAAATTAGTTAATTTGGGACTCAAGGCTTTTTTTTGGCTTTATTTTTCTTTTTTGCTTTTGTTTTTATTTTTTTTCTTGTTTGTTTATTTTTGTGGCATTTTGGGTCCTCCCAACCCAAGGTCTCCATTGTATTTAGTCTTCGCTCCACTTAATACAACAGATTTTTACTTATTATTATTATTTTTTCTTCTTTATTATTCTTTTTTGGTCCTTTTTTCTGGTTCCCTCTTATCCCTCTCATTATATCTCTTAGTTGACCATCACTTACAAGCAGATCATCTTATGCTTGTCTAAGATTTTCTTCCTTTTTTTTTTTTTTTTTTTTTTGCATTTAGTAGGTCCCTACTCCCTTTTTTTGTCCCTTGAACTCTTCACCCCAAATCAGGCCCTCCATTATAGGCACGATATTTCCCTGAGGAGGGGAGAGGAGGGAAAGAGAAGAGAGAAAAAAAGGGGGAAATAATAAATTATTACTGTTTTTTTTTTGGGGGGGTGTTTTACCTTTTTTTTTTTTTTTTACTTTTTACTCTTTATTAATTCTAATTAGTGCTATCAATAAGACCACCCTCAGATGCCGATAAGAAAGAGGAAATCGAATATTATGGATACAAAAGAAAGAGAGGTAACACAAATAGATGTGGAAAAATCTATGGAGAAAAGACTTAACATATTGGAAGCCTTGGAGCTAAATGACAGAGAATTTAAAATAGAAATCTTAAAAATACTCAGAGAGATACAAGAAAACACAGAAAGGCAATATAGGGAGATCAGAAAACAACTCAATGAACACAAAGAATATATTACCAAGGAAATTGAAACTATAAAAACAAATCAAACAGAAGTGAAAAACTCAATTCACGAGCTGAAAAACGAGGTAACAAGCTTAGCTAACAGAACAGCCCAGATTGAAGATAGGATTAGTGAAATAGAAAACAAACAACTTGAGGCACAACAGAGAGAAGAAGAAAGAGACTCAAAAATAATAAAAAATGAGAAAGCCCTACAGGAATTGTCTGACTCCATCAGAAAGAATAACATAAGAATAATAGGTATATCAGAGGGAGAAGAGAAAGAAAATGGAATGGAGAATATACTCAAACAAATAATAGACGAGAACTTCCCAAGCCTGTGGAAGGAACTAAAGCCTCAAATTCAAGAAGCAAACAGAACACCAAGTTTTCTTAACCCCAACAAACCCACTCCAAGGCACATCATAATAAAGATGACACAAACCAATGACAAAGAAAAAATTCTCAAGGCAGCCAGGGAAAAGAAGAGTACAACATGTAAAGGAAGGCCTATTAGATTATCATCAGATTTCTCAGCAGAAACTCTACAAGCTAGAAGAGAGTGGACCCCAATATTTAAAGCCCTGAAAGAGAGGAACTTTCAGCCAAGAATACTATACCCATCAAAGCTATCCTTCAAGTATGAAGGAGATATAAAAACATTCACAAATACAGAAAAGATGAGAGAATTTATCAACAGAAAGCCCCCACTCCAGGAAATACTAAAGGGGGTTTTCCAACCAGATTCAAAGAACAAAAGAAAACAACACCACAAGTAACAGCTCCACCAAGAACACAATAAAACCAAACTTAAACTGTGACAACAAAGGAAAAAAAGGGGGGAGAGGATGTAGATTAACAGTAGCAAAGGATGATGAAGTGCAGAAATACTTATAAGATAGGGTACTACAATGAATATGGTAGGTACCCTTTTCATTACTTAATGGTAACCACCCTTAAAAAAACCACCACAAAAACACTTGACTTAAAAAAGGTAGCAACAGAGGAAAGAAGTATGGAACACAAACAAACAAAAACAAATGATAGAAAAACAAAAGAGAAGAATCAAACTAGAAACAAAACTAACAGAAAGCAATTTATAAAATGGCAGTAGGGAACCCACAAGTGTCAATAATTACACTAAATGTAAATGGATTAAACTTACCAATAAAAAGACACAGAGTAGCAGAATGGATTAAAAAAGAAAATCCAACTATATGCTGCCTACAAGAAACACATCTAAGCAACAAGGATAAAAACAAATTCAAAGTGAAAGGCTGGAAAACAATACTCCAAGCAAACAACACCCAAAAAAAAGCAGGCGTAGCAATACTCATATCTAATAATGCTGACTACAAGACAGAAAAAGTACTCAGAGACAAAAATGGTCATTTCATAATGATTAAGGGGAAGTTGAATCAAGAAGACATAACAATCCTTAATATATATGCACCAAACCAAGGAGCACCAAAATATATAAGACAGCTACTTATTGACCTTAAAACAAAAACTAACAAATATACAATCATACTTGGAGACCTCAATACACCGCTGATGGCTCTAGATTGGTCATCCAAACAGAGAATCAATAAAGATATAGTGGCCTTAAACGAAATACTAGAACATCTGGATATGATAGACATCTACAGGACACTTCATCCCAAAGCGACAGAGTATACATTTTTCTCTAGTGTACATGGAACATTCTCAAGAATTGACCATATGTTGGGCCACAAAGACAATATCAGCAAATTTAGAAAAATTGAAATTGTACCAAGCATATTTTCTGATCATAAAGCCTTGAAACTAGAATTCAACTGCAAAAAAGAGGAAAAAAATCCCACAAAAATGTGGAAACTAAACAACATACTTCTAAAAAATGAATGGGTCAAAGAAGAAATAAGCGCAGAAATCAAAAGATACATACAGACAAATGAAAATGAAAATACGACATATCAGAATCTCTGGGATGCAGCAAAAGCAGTAATAAGAGGAAAGTTCATATCACTTCAGGCCTATATGAACAAACAAGAGAGAGCCGAAGTAAACCACTTAACTTCACACCTTAAGGAACTAGAAAAAGAAGAACAAAGACAACCCAAAACCAGCCGAAGAAAGGAGATAATAAAAATCAGAGCAGAAATAAATGAAATAGAGAACAGAAAAACTATAGAAAAAATCAATAAAACAAGGAGCTGGTTCTTTGAAAAGATCAACAAAATTGACAAACCCTTGGCAAGACTCACCAAGGAAAAAAGACACAGGACTCAAATAAATAAAATCCAAAATGAAAGAGGAGAGATCACCACAGACATCATAGAAATACAAAGAATTATTGTAGAATACTATGAAAAATTATATGCCACCAAATACAACAATCTAGAAGAAATGGATAAATTCCTAGAACAATACAACCTTCCTAGACTGAGTCATGAAGAAGCAGAAAGCCTAAACAGACCAATCAGCAGGGAGGAAATAGAAAAAACTATTAAAAATAGTTTAGGCCAAAAATAAAAGTCCAGGCCCAGACGGTTATACTAGTGAATTCTATCAAACATTCAAAGAAGACTTGGTTCCTATTCTACTCAAAGTCTTCCAAAAAATTGAAGAAGAAGCAATACTTCCAAACACATTTTATGAGGCCAACATAACCCTCATACCAAAACCTGGCAAGGATGGCACAAAAAAAGAAAACTACAGACCAATATCTCTAATGAATACAGATGCTAAAATACTAAACAAAATACTGGCAAACCGAATACAACAACATATTAAAAAAATAATACATCATGATCAAGTGGGATTCATCCCAGAATCTCAAGGATGGTTCAACATACGCAAAACGGTTAACGTAATACACCATATCAACAAAACAAAGAACAAAAACCACATGATCTTATCAATAGATGCAGAAAAGGCTTTTGATAAAATACAACACAATTTTATGTTTAAGACTCTCAACAAAATGGGTATAGAAGGAAAATATCTCAACATGATAAAGGCCATATATGATAAACCATCAGCCAACATCCTATTAAACGGCATAAAACTGAGGACTTTCTACCTTAAATCAGGAACAAGACAGGGTTGTCCACTCTCTCCACTCTTATTCAACGTGGTGCTAGAAGTTCTGGCCAGAGCAATCAGACAAGACAAAGAAATAAAAGGCATCCATATCGGAAAAGAAGAAGTAAAGCTATCACTTTTTGCTGATGATATGATCCTATACATCGAAAACCCGAAGGACTCCACAAAAACATTATTAGAAACAATAAACCAATACAGTAAGGTCGCAGGATACAAAATTAACATACAAAAGTCCATAGCCTTTCTATATGCCAACAATGAAATATTAGAAAACGAACTCAAAAAAATAATCCCCTTCACGATTGCAACAAAAAAAATAAAATACCTAGGAATAAACATAACCAAGAACGTAAAGGACCTATATAATGAAAATTACAAAGCATTGTTAAGGGAAATCGAAAAAGATACAATGAGATGGAAAAATATTCCTTGTTCTTGGATAGGAAGAATAAATATAATCAAAATGGCCATATTACCCAAAGCAATATACAAATTTAATGCAATTCCCATCAAAATCCCTATGAGATTTTTTAAAGAAATGGAACAAAAAATCATCAGATTTATATGGAACTATAAAAAACCCCGAATAGCCAAAACAATCCTAAGGAAAAAGAATGAAGCTGGGGGCATTACAATACCTGACTTTAAACTATATTATAGGGCCACGATAATCAAAACAGTATGGTATTGGCAGAAAAAATAGACACTCAGACCAATGGAACAGAATAGAAAGCCCAGAAATAAAACCACATATATATGGTCAAATAATCTTTGATAAAGGGGCCAACAACACACAATGGAGAAAAGAAAGCCTCTTCAACAAATGGTGTTGGGAAAACTGGAAAGCCACATGCAAAAGAATGAAACTCGACTACAGCCTGTCCCCGTGTACTAAAATTAATTCAAAATGGATCAAAGATCTAAATATAAGACCTGAAACAATAAAGTACATAGAAGAAGACATAGGTACTAAAATCATGGACCTGGGTTTTAAAGAACATTTTATGAACTTGACTCCAATGGCAAGAGAAGTGAAGGCAAAGATAAATGAATGGGACTACATCAGAATTAAAAGTTTTTGCTCAGCAAGAGAAACTGATATCAAAATAAACAGACAGCCAACTATATGGGAACTGATATTTTCAAACGACAGCTCAGATAAGGGCCTAATATCCAAAATTTACAAAGAACTCATAAAACTCAACAACAAACAAACAAACAATCCAATAAAAAAATGGGAAGAGGACATGAACAGACACTTCTCCCAGGAAGAGATACAAATGGCCAACAGATATATGAAAAGATGCTCAGCTTCATTAGTTATTAGAGAAATGCAAATCAAAACTACAATGAGATACCACCTCACTCCTGTTAGATTAGCTATTATCAACAAGACGGGTAATAGCAAATGTTGGAGAGGCTGTGGAGAAAAAGGAACCCTCATTCACTGTTGGTGGGACTGTAAAGTAGTACAACCATTATGGAGGAAAGTATGGTGGTTCCTCAAAAAACTACAAATAGAACTACCTTATGACCCAGCAATCCCTCTACTGGGTATATACCCCAAAACCTCAGAAACATTGATACGTGAAGACACATGTAGCCCCATGTTCATTTTAGCACTGTTCACAGTGGCCAAGACATGGAAACAACCAAAAAGCCCTTCAATAGAAGACTGGATAAAGAAGATGTGGCACATATACACTATGGAATACTACTCAGCCATAAGAAATGATGACATCGGATCATTTACAGCAAAATGGTGGGATCTTGATAACATTATAAGGAGTGAAATAAGTAAATCAGAAAAAAACAAGAACTACATGATTCCATACATTGGTGGAACATAAAAATGAGACTAAGAGACATGGACAAGAGTGTGGTGGTTACCAAGGGTGGGGGGGGAGGGAGGACATGGGAGGGAGGGAGGGAGAGATTTAGGGGGAGGGGGAGGGGCACAGAGAACTAGATAGAGGGTGACGGAGGACAATCTGACTTTGGGCGAGGGGTTTGCAAAATAATTTGATGACAAAATAACCTAGACATGTTTTCTTCGAATATATGTATCCTGATTTATTAATGTCATCCCATTACCATTAATAAAAATTTATTAAAAAAAATAAATAAATAAAATAAAATAAAATAAAATAAAATAAAAAAAAAAGAAAGGGAGAAAGTCTCAGTTTGGTACTAATATGTCTTCAACATCTTTCTATAATCTCCCTTATAATAAAAAGAGAGAGCAGACCTTGAGTTCAGAGTCTTAGCAGGCAACTGTTTCAAGTGAGAATTTAATAACACTATTGTGTTTTTATTTCTTTATGTTTTGCTTCTATTTAGGGCAAATAGTATGATTCCTTATAATTGCTGTTGTCCTATAAGTAGCACAGAGATTTATATATGCACAATTCCTCTTAGCTCATACTGATTGTGGTAATGTATTTAAATTTAAGATAGTGGCACTGGCCGGTTGGCGTGGTAGAGTGTCAGCCTGGCATGTGGATGTCCCAGGTTCGATTCTCAGTCAGGGCACACAGGAGAAGCAGCCATCTGCTTCTCCACCTCTCCCCCTTCTCCCTCTTTCTTCCCTTCCTGTAGCCATGGCTTGATTGGTTTGAGCACATTGGCCCCAGGTGCTGAGGATGGCTCCATAGAGCCTCTACCTCAGTTACTAAAAATAGCTTGGTTGGGAGCATGGCCCCAGATGGGCAGAGCATTGGCCCCAGACCGAGGATTGCCAGGTAGATCCTCGTTGGGGCACATGTGGGAGTCTGTCTCTCTATCTCCCCTCCTGTCACTTGGAAAAAGAAGAAAAAAATAAATACATTCAAGATAGTAACATTCTTGTAAAGTCTTTTCCTTTTTAGAAATGGGAGCATGTTAAAACAAAGCTACTTTTTCCACCAGCAGTACTGGTTCATATATAGAAAGAGATAAAATGGTCAGGCCAGGCGGTGGCACAGTGAATAGAGCGTTGGACTAGGATGTGGAGGACCCAGGTTCAAGACCCCGAGGTCGCCAGCATGAGCGCGGGCTCATCTGGTTTGAGCAAAGCTCACCAGCTTGGACCCAAGGTCACTGGCTTGAGCAAGGAGTTGCTCAGTCTGCTGTAGCCTCACAGTCAAGGCACATATGAGAAAGCAATCAATGAATAACTAAAGTGCCACAATGAAAAACTGATGATTGATACTTCTCATCTCTCTCCATTCCTGTCTGTCTGTCCCTATCTCTCTCTCTCTCTGACTCTCTCTCTGTCTCTGTAAAAAAAAAAAAAAAAAGAGAGAGAGAGAGAGAGATAAAATGGAAGAAAAAAAAAGTAATAATAGTCAGTGTAATTTATGTCACTCACAAATAGCTGAATATACAGAGAGAAACACAGTTCTGCATGCCAGGGAGGAGCTCTGAGTCTGAACCCAGCATGACCACAGTCCTTTGTGAGCATGTCTGGTGACCACTGGGACTTCTGTTGCTTCACAGACCTAAGCAATGATTAAAGGAATGATTTTCAAATAGTTTTAAAAAATCAATCTTATATATTATTAAAAAAATGAACTTTATTTTAGGATATTTTTATCTTAATTTTTTTTGTTATTTATTAATTTTAGAGAGAGAGGATGGAGGAGAGAGACAAAAACACCGATCTGTTCCTGTGTGTGCCCTGAGAGGGGATCAAACGGGCAACCTCAGCGCTTTGGGACAATGCTCTAAGCAAGGGAGCTATCCACCCAGGGCTAGGATAGTTTTGATTTACAGAAAAATTATGAAGATAGTGGAGAGTTCCCATATATAACACAACTACTTTCTCCTATTGTTAACATTTTGCATTAGTAGAGTATGTTTATCAGAATTAATGACTCACTATCGTGATCATTAACCAAAGTCCACCTTTTATTCAGATTTCCTTTGTTTTTCTCAAATATCCTTTTTCTATTCCAAGATTTCATCCAGGATACCGCATTACATTTAGTCACCATGTCTCCTTAGGGTCCTCTTGACTGTGATAGTATTTCAGGCTTTTCTTGTTTTGATAACTCTTAACAGTTTTAAAGAGCTCTGGTCAGGTATTTTGTAGGATGTTTTTCACTTGGGTTTGTCTGATTATTTTTTCAACTTTACTGTGGCATAATTGACAAATAAATAAATTTCTTAATATATGTTGTATAAAAATGAATAAAACTGAAGGTGTTCTAATTTATAATTAGGGAGGGGAAGAGTACAAAAATTTGTCTACTAAAGTTTAACTCCAAACTCCCTCCACTTCCTATCTTTGACATTTTAGGCAAGTTATTGAATCTCTTTCAACCTCAGTTTCCTCATCTATAAAATTGGCACAATAATAATATTCACTTCATAGAGTGGTTGTGA
The DNA here is from genome assembly GCF_036850765.1 of Saccopteryx bilineata. Lineage (NCBI taxonomy): Eukaryota > Metazoa > Chordata > Mammalia > Chiroptera > Emballonuridae > Saccopteryx > Saccopteryx bilineata. The sequence continues at coordinate 41,774,717 of NC_089493.1, read as the reverse complement.
AGATAGATATCCAAATCAATGTAAAATGCTTAGAACAACACCTGGTACATAGAACCATTGTTTCACGTTGTGATTTTTTTTATTGAAAGAACGACTTTGCTAATTGATCTCTTTTTTTTTTTTTTTTTCCATTTTTCTGAAGCTGGAAACAGGGAGAGACAGTCAGACAGACTCCCGCATGCGCCCGACCGGGATCCACCCGGCACGCCCACCAGGGGCGACGCTCTGCCCACCAGGGGGCGATGCTCTGCCCATCCTGGGCGTCGCCATATTGCGACCAGAGCCACTCTAGCGCCTGAGGCAGAGGCCACAGAGCCATCCCCAGCGCCCGGGCCATCTTTGCTCCAATGGAGCCTTGGCTGCGGGAGGGGAAGAGAGAAACAGAGAGGAAAGCGCGGCGGAGGGGTGGAGAAGCAAATGGGCGCTTCTCCTATGTGCCCTGGCCGGGAATCGAACCCGGGTCCTCCGCACGCTAGGCCGACGCTCTACCGCTGAGCCAACCGGCCAGGGCTGCTAATTGATCTCTAAAGTCTCCTAGTCCCCAAATTCTAGTGTTTTTTTCTTTTTAACTGCAGTACTTTATTTTTTTTCACAGTGACATTTTTCTGGGGCCTAATGTGCCTAATGTTCTCACATGACAATTGAAAACCAAAATTTGTGGCCCTGGCCGGTTGGCTCAGCGGTAGAGCGTCGGCCTGGCGTGCAGGGGACCCGGGTTCGATTCCCGGCCAGGGCACACAGGAGAAGCGCCCATTTGCTTCTCCACCCCCACCCCCCTCCTTCCTCTCTGTCTCTCTCTTCCCCTCCCACAGCCAAGGCTCCATTGGAGCAAAGATGGCCCGGGTGCTGGGGATGGCTCCTTGGCCTCTGCCCCAGGCGCTAGAGTGGCTCTGGTCGCGGCAGAGCGACGCACCGGAGGGGCAGAGCATCGCCCCCTGGTGGGCAGAGCGTCGCCCCTGGTGGGCGTGCCGGGTGGATCCCGGTCGGGCGCATGCAGGAGTCTGTCTGACTGTCTCTCCCCGTTTCCAGCTTCAGAAAAATACAAAAAAAAAAAAAAAAAGAAAACCAAAATTTGTTATCATCTCTTAAAGAATTGAGAATTCTTTATACAAAAAAGCTTACATTATTATACAAAAAATCTTACATAAATTAAAAGGATGAATATGTTTACAGGTAGAAATGCAAACTGTTTTCCAACTCAAGGCAGGTAACAATCCAGTTCTTCCAGGAATCATCAGTTAAGAGAAGAAAATGGTCCTAATGCTCAGACCTTCCCATCCCATCAGACTGGCGGAACAGAAATGACAACTGGTGGTCCAGGACTCATGCCCTCCTCTAGAGAAATCCTGGAAGACGCAGCTCCCACATGCTCATACCCTGCACACAACAGGAACACGCAGTCTTACCAGTTCTCATCAAACCACTGGACTTCTGTTACAGAAACATGTTCTCTTGTTGGCCACCAAGTGACTGACCACATGTACAGGGGTTTAAAACAAAGACATGTACAGGGTATTCAACATGTACCAAGGGAGCAGTTAACTTCAATACAAGGTCAAAATCAGCAACCAGTTCTACAATCCAGCGTTGAAATAAGATACGAGCTTCAAGGATAATTTCTTTTCAAAGGTGTCTTCCAGTTTCATGAGGCCAGTATGAGGTGTATACATTTGCTGGGGCAAACTTGATCAACTCAGGCAGCAAATGCTATGCATCTTCCCACAATCCATTTAGAAGCAGCTGTAGTGGCCGAAAGAGGGGCCTGACTCATTGTACTTCCACTTGCTGATCCACATCTGCTGGAAGCGAGGCCAGGACGGAACCACCATCCACACTGAGTACTTGTGCTCTAGCGAAGCGATGATCTTGATCTTCATCATGCTGGGGGTCAGGGCCATGATCTCCTTCTGCATCCTATGGGTGATGCCTGGGTACATGGTGGTCCCACTAGACAGCACCACGTTGGCATACAGGTCCTTACAGATGCCGATGTCACACTTCATGATGGAGTTGAATGTGGTCTCATGGATGCTGCAGGACTCCATACCCAGGAAGGAGGGGTTGAAGAGTGCCTGTGGACACCAGAACCACTCGTTGCTGATGGTGATCACCTGCCCGTCAGGCAGCTCGTAGCTCTCCTCCAGGGAAGAGGAGGATGCCACAGAGGCCATATCCTACTTGAAGTCCACAGCAACATAGCAGAGTTTCTCCTCAGTGTCACACACAATTTCCCATTCGGCAGTGTTGGTAAAGCTGTGGCTGCACTCCATGAGGATCTTCATGAGGTAGTTGATCAGGCGCTGGCCAGCCAGGTCCAAATGCAGGATGGTGTGGGAGAAGGCATAGCCCTCACAGATGGGCAGTGTGGATGATCCCATCCCCAGAGCCCATAACAACACCAGTGTTGCAGCCAGAGTCATATAGGGACAGCACAGCCTGGATGGCCACATACATGGCTGGAGTGTTGAAGGTCTTGAACATGATCTGAGTCATCTTATCAGAGTTGGCCTTGGGGTTCAAGGGGCCCTCAGTCAGAAGCACCAGGTACTCCTCAGGGGCCATACTTAGCTCGTTGTAGAAGGTGTGGTGCCAGATCTTCTCTATGTTATCCCAGTTGGTGATGATGTTGTGCTTGTGGAGTAATTGAGGGTCAGGATGCCATACTCACTCTGGGTCTTATTGCCAACATAGCTGTCCTTCTGCCCCATGCCCACCATCTCGCCCTAGTGTTGGGGCACTTGATGATGGAAGGGAACATAGCTTAGGAGGGCGTCATCCCCAGCAAAGCCAGCTTTGTACATGCCAGAGCCATTGTCAGTAACAATCACGGAGATCTGATATCTTCTTTCATGATGATACTATTGACTATCGTCCCTGTGTTGTCTATTACATCCCTGTGACTTATGTATATATTTTATTACTGGAAGTTTGTAGCTCTTATTTGCTAACTTTATGTTTTAAGTCCTAGCAAACACTGTTAACTGTGGGTCTATCACTATTGTGTTCTTTTTCATAGTGGGGATTAGTCTCTGGAAGGTTGAAATAAAAATGTTTTGGAAGTGACACCAAAGAAAATAAATATAGGCTCTCTTAATTATCCCTATTTGTTGTGAAAAGGTCCAACAAATAGTGACTAACACCTGCACAGAGAACCTGCTTTCCTTGACGTCATGCACTGTGTTATTTATTTTATCTTGAAAACAGCAGTGTCTATACCATGGTGCATATTGCTGAAGAGTTTAATTAACTGATGTCTCCTGATTCCATCAGGCCCTCCGGGTCCTCGACCCCTGACCTTTTTGGCTCCAGGACGGCTGCAGGTACAGATCTATTTGCCTGTCAGGCAGTTGGTATTGAGTCTCCTCTGCTGTGCTCCTGCCCCCTTTTCAGTAAACAATACATTCTAATATAAAGTAGATGGGATGATAGCTTATCAGGAAAACTGCCAAGACCCTAGAATCTCTGTCTCCTTGGAAAATTACTAAGTCACATTTAATACTATAGGCATCAACTTCCTGAGTCCCAGAATTAGCTTGCTCTTTCGGTATTAAGCAGCTACTGCTGATATGATCTGGGTTTAAAGGCAGAAAAGAAATGAGGATTTCTATTCTACTGTCTTAAAATAAACAGAGGCAAATCTGTTGGAGAAATTAATCACATTTTAAAATTCATAAGGATGTGAAAATAAGCACAAATAGATAACTGTGAATGCAGAGAGGATATATATATATATGCCTTTGGCATAAATTCTTCATTAAATAAGAATTAGAGTAGATGCTAAGAAGACTCAAGATGTTATACATACCCAATCTTGAAAAGTTAATTATAATTTAAAAATAATTCAGTAGAGTGGCTAAGAGTGGCTTTCGAAGCAGGCTGCCAGAGTTGGAATCTCAGCTGCACCATTAATTAGTCATGTGATTCGGAACATGCTGCTTCACTCACTGTGATTTCACTTCTACATCTGTGCCTATTGCTGTATAACAAACTACCTCAATATTTAGTGCTCTAAAGCAATTATCCTCTTATTAAATTTCATGATTTCGTGAGTCTTGAATTTAGGCAGGACTCTGGGCAATTCTCCATGTGGTGGTGACTGAGTCGTGTGGTGGTTTTCATTTGGCAGCTGTTCTGGTCTAGATGGCCCAAGAAGAATTCCCTCATTGTCAGGTCTGGCACCTTGATGTGATGGTCCAAGGCTCAGATCAGCTGTGCCCCTCTCCCTTGCTGAGTGACTCTCCATGCAGTGTCTCCTACAGGGTAGCTGGGCTTCTTACAGTGGTAGCCCAGGGCTCTGAAAGGGAGTGTATGAGAGACAAGAAAGGGCAACTCTTGAGGTTGGGCCTGGAAACTGTCACTGCATTACTCACTCCTCAAACACTACTGGCCAAAGCGGTCACGTGGCCCACCTAGATTTAAGGGAGGGACTTCAACCTCACTGTGCAATGGGAGGAGTGTCAAAGAATTTGTGGCCCTTTATAATTAACCACAGTGGGTGATTATAACTGTTCTAATTTAAAAAAGTAAGTGCAAGGATTAAAACAATATATATGCAAAGAGCTTAATAGCACCCATGACAGACTACATGTTCTGTTAGATGTTATAACATATGTCCATATATACTATGCCACACGCAAATGTATATATGTATAATTTTATTTATAGAATTTATAAAATATATTGTTTTTATTATCTGACATGTACATAGGCTATAGATGTGTATATAATAATCATGTTTTATCTATGTCTCATTACATGTATATAATTGCTGAAATGGTGACCAATGTGGCTATTCGTAATCCTTAAATTGTTTCAGATTTCAAGCTTCTTAGTATTTGCATGGTGAAGCACTTTTCTTACTGCAAGAAATACAAGGCTGTCTGCAGGGAAAGTTCTTTTTATCTAGGTGTTATCTTTTAAATACAACTAAATATCACTAAACACGGGAGCAACTGGTGTGCTTCCCTGTGCTGACTCCTGAGTGGCTGGTGGCGCTCAGCCCGTTAGCCTTGGAGAGAAGAGCCAGAACGTCAGGCGGTATGTTTCACGGAGAACAGGGAACACGGGGGATGACTCTTTACTCTAGGAAGCATAGTTTTATGCTTTCAAGTCTGAATGCTAAGAAGACACAGTGTGATCAACAGTAGAGAGTAAGCTTCCATGACAGAAGACCGGGAGAAAGAAGGTGGTGGCTCCCTAAGAAGAAAGATTTTCAAGTACAAAACAGGGTCATGCGTGAAAAGGCTATCGGGACAAGTGTGCTCAAGTGCTATATGGAGGCAAAGGATCTAGAAAATAAATGGAAAATCCTGTGCATAGAAATACCAGAGGCAGCCCATGCTTAAAAGGAGAAGGGTTAAACCAAAGAATGGGGACAAAGAACCTTAAGAGGCTTCAGAAAGCATAACTGCCCCGCCAGAGAGATGCTGCTCCAACGTGTGACATTAACAAGCTATCAGCCTAATGTTTCCGAGCGTGAGATGGAGCGCTTACCGACAGGAGGGTAGCGGGAGGGAGAAACCCAATCAGGTTTAGGCAGCAACTACAGCAGGATATAATTTTTTTCCCCTTAACCCTTTGAGTAGAGAGTTTTTTTTCATGCTTGCTGACCCCCAGGAATGAGTTTTTCTTCCAAAAAATGAAATTAGTTCCAGTTCCAGTTTTATTAACTTAAAATCATGTTTGTTTGATAACCAATTTATGGAAACAAGAAGAACATGCATTTGCCTTTTTTTTTTTAATGTTGCCTTGCACATTTTTAAAATGAATCGATCGTTCTCTGGATGGTCAGGAGGCACGAGGACGTACATGAACATTTGTACTACTCAAAGGGTTAAAGTTGAACTTGAAAGCACCAATCTAAAAAGTTATTTCAAACAGTAACAATTCTCCATTTTTCACACCTGACTCATCCAGGTGAGTTTGGCTTACCTATGACCATGCTGATGTAAGAACCATTCAAAATTATCCTAGAAAACAACGCATGGAAAAGTCGTGGGTTAGAGCTTACAGACGTGCGTGGTCCATGAGCAATGCGTGCTCTGTGTCTTGCTGGGTCAGATGTCCGATCCTGCGCTCCTCTCTGGCTTCCCCGAGGCCCTGCCTGATGCCTGGGACTTTCGTTCCTGCATTTACTCCTGATAGTTAATAGATAGTAGGTCTTCATTTCTGCCAACTGTGTTCATGATCTGATTGCTTTATTCATTTTATTTTCCATTTGGATTGTCAGGTTTATTTCCTAATTTATTTATAGGAACTCTTTGTAACTGAAGGAAATTGGCCCTTTTTATATATACATACATGGTGGGGTAAAAGTAGGTATACAGTTGTTTGTATAGAAAAAATACAATAACAAATAAATACTAATACAAGAATAAACTCTGTGTTTTGCATACTCACAATTGTAAACCTATTTTGCCCCTCACCCTGTATGTTGCAAATATGTTCCTAGTTTGTCATAATTTGACTTTATGATGTATTTTTTTTTCCAAACAGATGTTTGGATAGATTTGACCACATAAACATTTTTTGGGTTTTTTTTTTTTTTTTTTTTTTATTACAGAGACAGAGAGTGAGTCAGAAAGAGGGATAGACAGGAATGGAGAGAGATGAGAAGCATCAATCATTAGTTTTTCATTGCGTGTTGCAACACCTTAGTTGTTCATTGATTGCTTTCTCATATGTGCCTTGACCACAGGCCTTCAGCAGACCGAGTAACCCCTTGCTGGAGCCAGCGACCTTGGGTTCAAGCTGGTGGGATTTGAACCGGGGTCCTCTGCATCCCAGTCCAACACTCTATCCACTGCGCCACTGCCTGGTCAGGCGACCACATAAACATTTTAATTTCCTTTATGGTCTCTGAGCTTTATATACGTTGCCTAGAAATCATTTCTCATTCTATGATTATGACTATAAATAAATTTATCTATGTTTTCTTTTATTCCTATAATAGATTTATTTGGACAAAAATCACTGATTAATTTGATTTTAGAATTTCAGTTGTAAAAAAATCTCTGATTAATTTGGATTTACTTGTAAACACTGGGGAAGACATTTTTTTGAAATGGTTAGCTAGTTTTCGTATTGTAACTTACAGATTAATTCATTTTCCTATACTGATTTAAATATTCTAAATTCCCATTTGAAGTAGAATCTATTTCTGGGTTTACTATTTTATCCTTTGATCTCATTCCCTCTGCAGCACCAAACTGTTTTTAATTATTGTAGTTCCATAACACATTTTATTATCTGGGAGGGCTCATCGCTTTCCTGTACAGAAACAAGACCCAAGTAATATGATATAATGGAAGAAACAATCTCATTTATAATATTAATAAAAACTTTTGGAACAAACTTAACAGAAAATATGCAGACTCCTATAAAGAAAAAATATAAAATTATACTGAGAACATAAGAGAGTGTAAAGACGTGCCTTGATCTTAGATGCAAAAATCTCAGCAGTGTGAAACTATCTGTTCTCCTTCAATAAATCCATAAATTTAACACAATGCCAATTAAAATACTCACAAGATTTTGAGGAAAACTTAACAAATTGGTGCCGATGGTCTCCCAGAGGAACAAGCATTCAAGAAGGGCCACAAAATTCCTCTTCATTTTTATCATCTTATTAATGTTCTCTATTTTCCTCATTTAGGCTTTTAAAGACTTATAGAGTTGACTCATGCTTGCAGTGAAATGACTCAAACATTACAGAGGCGTAAAAATCTGAGCAGCTGACGGTGACAAAGAGCTCAAGGTGCCAGGCCCTGTTCCGAGTGTTATTTAGATGACATGGTCAGGATCTGATTTCATCCTCATGACAGCCTTATCAGGCTAGCATTCTTATTTTACAGATGGGTAAACAGGCACAGAGAGGTTGGGTAACTAGCCCAAGGTTACTTACGTGGTAGTCTTCCAAACCCTGAGTGTTTAAACCAGCATACCATTTTGCCTTCCTGTAGGTAAATAATAAAAAAGGAAAAGTCCCTCCCACACCCTAGCCCCATTTCCTAGACTCTTTTTTTGTGTGTCTGGTTCGTTTATGTACCTATAATCATATAAAATATTCTCATAAAATAGGGCAATTTAATATACACAATGTTCTGTACTTTGTCACTAAGCACCACATAAAGGGTTTCTCCGTGTCAGCACATAGAGAACCACTACATCCTTTTTAGTAGTCATTCAGGATATGGATGCACCCATAATTTATTTAACTAACATCCTTTATTGATGGGCACATAGGATGTGACCTCAAATTGTTAGCATGTTTCCTCTTTCTTCAAGCAGCTATTATTAACCCTCATTATTTCATTGTGGAGCTCATTTCAATCTCTCTCATGTTTCATTGAAGGCAGGATCCTGGACATTCTCAGTTGTCTTGGAAGAACCTAGCAGGGAGTCTGCTGGACCCAACAGTCTTTTCCCTCCAACAAATAGTATGACAATGCAGCTCATGTTTTTTGAGCTGTGTTTGTTAAACAAATTATTTGAGAGCTGTCCTTTCCTTTATGGATTCTCAAATGTTATTTCACATCTCTAACTCCTTTTTCTTTTTGTATTTGGAACAGTTTCTCAAAGACATTTTATGTACTAATCTGCAGTTTCTCTTTCAGTGCTGTTTGCTGGTTTTAATCTTTTAAGGTTATCATAAATAATTAATCATTGTCATGAACATGTACGGACTCTTCCCCATGAGGCCCTGTGTTAAAAGCTTCATACTCATTATCTCATTTGAGTTCTCATAACAGCCCAGGCTAGAGGAGGTGATGTAAGTATGAAAACTCCCCTTTCTCCAATGTTAGATAGGAAGAGAAACTGAGGCATGGGGGGAAGTTAGGCAACTTGCCTTAAAAAGAAAACAAAGCAAAAAAACAAAACAAACAAACGAAAAAAGCAAACAAAAATCAGAATGTTGCTTAAGATGTGGTTCTGAGACTAGAACCCTGTGTGTCTAACTTTTAAATTCAACCTAACTTCTATCCTTTTTCTGGTAAGCCATCCCTGCTTTCTCTGCTTTTCATAGGAAGAAATTTCCCTTCCTTGATCTCCTTTTTCTTCTCTCATTACCTTGACGTCGTAGCAAACATTTCTCCTTTGGTCATTTATTTGTTTTCTTGGCTTTAACTTCCATCCTTTTCCTCTTTCTCTGTGCATTTCATTAGCCATTCCCACAGCTGGGAGCATTTATTTGTTTTTAAGAAAGACTTTGGCTTTCTTCCTTTGCGTTTTCTTTGTATTGTTTTTTAAACATGTCCTGCCATTCTCTTATCCTTTCCAAAGCCGGGGCGGCTTTCATCAGCTTGATCATTCCTCTTACATATTTATTTCTTCTTGTTTGAAGATAATTTGATCATCTGCCATATACCTCTGTAAAATAGCCTTCATTTTGATAAATTATTTTCAGTGATTTCCTTATCATTAATAAAGAGGCTTTAGTCCTTTCATAGCTCTTAAGCTCCCTTGGACCCGTGCCTTTTTGTGGGACCGTTAGCATGTGTGCTAAATTAGTAACCTTTACGTTCTCTGTTCTTATGGAGGAATTCTAAATGGTTGGAGTTAGGGTAACTTTGATTTACTTCCAATGTCATCACCTTTTCCAAAATCTCATTTGAAATTCCTTCTTGCTGCTGCTGCTTTGTGTTATATGTAGGGAATGAGGGTTGGTACTTTTCACTTCCACTTCCCAGTTCATCCTGATGACCGTGCATATTCCACACAAATCTTATCTTTTAAGATCATATATTTAAAAAGAAGAAAAGAAAGAAAAAAAGAAGAGAAAAGAAAGGAAGAAAAGAAAGAAACCTACCCTCTAGTCTTATTCTCTTTCTATTTTGACTAGAACGATGATGCTCTTTTTTCTAGGCCTTTCATTGACAATATATTTTCTCATTTACATTTAGCCATGTTGTCTCATCCTAACATTTATATTGTTGGGAACCCATGTGATTTCCTGAAAGAGTTCAAAGCTTTGGAGGAGGACAGAGATGGTCTTGACTATGGCTCTGCCATTTACTATATCCTGTGATCCTGAATAAACTACTGAATGTCTTCGAGCCTACTTTTTTCATCTTAGTAAGAAAATTTACACCATGGTATTTGTAAGTCTGAGAGGAAATGAAGAAAAAATGCATAGCAGCATGCCTGGCTGGAGCAGATACTCTATAAAGGGGAGCTGCTGTTATTAGTGTTGTCATGATTGTTCATTACTAATGGCCTCTGGGCTTATAGCCTGCAACTTCAAGTAAATTAGTTAGACTCTTCTATTTTTGTTAACTTTAGGTTGTTCTTTGCATTTCTGTTGTCCTCTACTCCTCCTTTAATTCTTTGCATTTTACCTTTCACCCCTTAGGTTTTACTTTTTTTTTGCATTTTTCTGAAGCTGGAAATGGGGAGAGACAGTCAGACTCCCGCATGCGCCCGACCGGGATCCACCCGGCACGCCCACCAGGGGCAAAGCTCTGCCCACCAGGGGGCGATGCTCTGCCCCTCCGGGAGGTCGCTCTGCCGCGACCAGAGCCACTCTAGCGCCTGGGGCAGAGGCCAAGGAGCCATCCCCAGCGCCCGGGCCATCTTTGCTCCAATGGAGCCTTGGCTGCGGGAGGGGAAGAGAGAGACAGAGAGGAAGGAGGGGGCGGGGGGTGGAGAAGCAAATGGGCGCTTCTCCTATGTGCCCTGGCCAGGAATCGAATCCAGGTCCCCCGCACGCCAGGCCGACGCTCTACCGCTGAGCCAACCAGCCAGGGCCACTTCTTTTTTGAAAAAGCCACTTTATTGAGGTATGATTGACATATAAAAATCTGTACATATTTAATGTATACAACTTGAAGATTAGGCACCCATGAAACCACCACCACAATTTATGCCACAAATATATCTATCACCTGCAAAAGTTTCTTCCTACCTTCTTTGTTTATTATGATTATTTCTGTTGTTATTATTTTGTGATAAGAACACTTAACAAAATGTGCTCTGAACAAATTTGATCATCTGCCATATACCTCTGTATTTTTATAATTTTACTTCTTTCTTTCTATCTACTACGATCATAGAAGCTTTTCTGCATTGTTTTTCTGTTACTTTTTCTGTTTTTCTTAAAAAATATGTTATTTATTGGCCCTGGCTGGTTGCTCAGTGGATAGAGCATCAGTCAGGCATATGGACGTTCTGGTTTTGATTCCTGCTCAGGGCACACAGGAGAAGAGCCCATCTGCTTCTCTTCCCCTCCCTCTCCCCCTTCTCTCCTTCTTCCCTTTCTGCAGCAGTGGCTCGGTTGGTTCAAGCATGGCCCCAGGCATTGAGGATAGCTCCATTGGAGTGCCTCTGCTTCAGGCACCAAAAAATAGCTTGGTACTTGAACATTGCCCCAGAAGGGGTTGCTGGGTGGATCCCAGTCAGGATGTATGAGGGAATCTGTCTCTCACTATCTCCCCTCCTAGTTAGTTAGTTTTAGGTGAGAGGAGGGGAGAGATATAAAGAGAGAGAGGGAGGGTTAGGGAGGGAACAGGAAGCATCAACGCATTGTAGTAGTTGCTTCTTGTATGTGCCCTTGACCAGATAAGTCCAGGGTTTCAAACTGGCAATATCAGTGTTCCAGGTCAATGCTTTATCCACTGAGCCACCACAGGCCAGGTTCTGAATGTTTTCAAAAAATTTTCCTTCTCTATTTCTTCCTTTTACCTATTGGAGTAAATAATATACTCCTAATAAAGAATAATCATATTAAAAGAAAATTGCCAAAATCTTCAAACAGGTGAATGAGCACATAGACCGTGAATACCTGCTTTGAAGAGGAGCCTAAATGTGTACAGAAAAGGTCTGAAAGGAAGTGGGGGGAAGCTGGTCAGTAGTGTGATTCTAAGAGAATTATAAGAGAATGCTTAAACAGTGTTGATCCCTGTTTGAAAAAAAAAAAAGATCATGAGTAGAAAATGGTGAAGGACCTAATGAAATGTTCCTCAAATGTGGTCCATTGACCTACAGGACAGAAAAAATAAACCTTGAGGCATTTATTTCTGGGCTCCACCAGAAGCCCAGAAATCTACTAGTCAGAACTGGATAGGTTGTCATGGTAACAAACAACCCCCAAATAGTCCTGGCTTAATACAACAAAAATGTATCCCTTGCTCATCCAAACTCAGGGGTATGTCTGGCAACTTCTCAGAACAGCCTACCTCCCTTCAGTGACTCATCGGTCTAGAGGCTAGACTGCAATTGTGGGGCCCCTCTAGCGCAAATGAGGACGCCACATTTGTGACAGCAGGGGAAGAGGAGTGAATGGAGAAATACACTGGGGTTTCTCACCACTTTCACCTTAATGCGGTGGTACATGTCACCTCTGATCACATTGTATTGTCTAGTACCAGGCATGTAGCCCTGTTTAACTCCAAAGGAGTAAGTATTGTGTCTCTTATGCCAGGAGGAAGGGATGAAGTGGGGATGTGGGTGTGCACCAGTCATGTCTTCAACTGAGTCTGAACCTTCACGTATGTGAGAGTCTGCAGGGAGAGAATCTACATTTAAACAAGCTCCCCAAGAAAACGGAATCCTTGTGTACTTTGGTGGGGATATAAATTGATGCAGCCTCTATGGAAAACAGTATAGAGGTTCCTCAAAAAATTAAAAATGGAACTATTATATGATCCAGCAATCGCACTTCTGGGCATATGTCCAAAGGAAATGAAACCAGGATCCTGAAGAGATATCTGCACTCCCTTGTTTATTACAGCATTATTTATCCACAATAGCCAAGCTATGGAAACAACCTAAGTGTCTGTCAATGGATGAGTGGATAAAGAAGATGTAGTATGTATATTTTATTATATATAAAATGAAATATGATTCAATCATGAAAAAAAAAAAGGAAATCCCGATATTTGCAACAATGTGAATGAATCTTGAGGGAATGCTTCAAAGTGACATGAGTAAGAGAGAAACAAATATTGTACAATCTCACTTACATGTGGAATCTAAAAAAGCCAAACTGATAGAAACAGAGAGGAGCATGGTGTTTACCAGGGGGCAGGAAATGGAGGAGATGGAGAGATGTTGGTTAAGGGGCACAAACTTCCAGTTATAAGATGAGTAAGTCTTGGGATCTAACATGTATCATGTTCGTTGTAGTTAACAATACTATGTACACAGTATACTATATAATATCCTCTTACACTGTTATTATATACTTGAAAGTTGCCAAGAAAGTCTATCTTAAATATTCTTACCTCAAAAAAGAAATGGTAATTATGAGAAGTGATGGGGATGTTAATTAACTCTAAGGTGGCAATCATTTTAAAATACATATATAGAAGTTGATCAATTCACCACATTGTATAACTTAAAGTATACAATACTGTATCTCACCTATATCATAAGAAAAATAAAATAAACAAGCTACCCAGATGATACTGAAAGTTGAAAACCAGTCACATAGAGAACAGAACATGAGAACTCCGGGGGCCCCTGCAGGGACTTCTGAGGCAGACGTGACTGTGTCTGACATGGCAGGTGGGAGTGACCTGACGCACTGGCAGCCACCAAGTGCACCACCACATGGCTACAGCAGGACTCACAGGACAGAAGGCTCATGGATCAAATTAAGACATTCTACAGCTAGTGCTCGACTTACGACCACAATTGGTTCTGACAGACCGGTCGTAACACGATTTGGTTGTAAGTTGAGTAGGCTATATGTACAGTACTGTGAAATGATGTTATAAAAATCTTTAAGTCAAAGACAATTTCCTCTTGGTAGATATCTTGGGAGGGGTTTGATGAAAAATATCCAAGACACAAAACATAAATTGCTGTACCGAGTCTGGGATAACAGTTGAAATGGTGCACGCGGAGATGGTAGTGCTGCCGGAAACTGGTCCACACTGTCGTACACCCAGCTGGGCAATGCTTGCACTGTCAGATGCAGAGCAGTCATGGCTAGCAATTGTGGTTGTAAAGTTGAATGGTCATAAGTTGCATAGGTTGTAAGTCGATCAATACCTGTAATAACCTGACTTATTTTTATAGAGTGATTTAAAACTCACAGCAGGAAGCAAGATATCTTAGTTTCCCAGGGCTACTGGAGCAAAGTACTATGGACTGTGTGATTTTACAACAGTTGACATTTATTCCTCACAGTTCTGGAGAGTAAAAGTCTGAAATCAAGGTGTTGGCAATTCTCTCTCTGAAGGCCAAGAGGAGAATTTTCCCTGACTTTTTCTAGTTTCTGTTGGTTCCTGACAATCTTCTATGTCCCTTAGATTGTAAATATGTCACTTCAGTCTCTGCCTTGGTCTGCATGTGGCATTCTCCCTCTGCATGTGTGTCTCTGTGTGTCTTCTTAGAAGGACACTAGGGCGAGTGATTAGATTTAGGGCCCACCTTAATCCAGTATGACTTCATCTTAACATGATTATATCTGCAAAGACCCTATTTCCAAAAAGAAATCACATTAACAGGTACCCGTGGTTAGGACTTCAACATATCTTTTTTGGAGATGCAATTCAAACCATAACACAGGGGGGAAGAAATGAGATAAATTAACACACTTAGTATGGTGTGAGGATGGTGCAAAGACCACACCACTGGATTCTTGAGTTATACAATAGTCATATAACTGCCCCCCTCTCTGTTTCCTCCTCTGATGATGTGGTTGTAAGGAGAGAGTTGAGGTTTGAGTAAGATAAAGAGGTTTGAACAGACAAAAGGTGTGTAGGCTCAATGACGAGCACTTGTTTTTTTAGAGAGACACAACTATATATTGTTGATTACCTTACTGAGCAACTATGGGCAGAGGACACAAAAGGCTAGGATGGGTGTCACCAGTGGGTGGTCAAACTAGCCCTTATGAACTGAGAGCCTCATATATCCCATGTTATATAGTGTATCATGAATATTAATATGACCTGGTCTTCCCATCCTCTTTTGTCTTCCATTCTATTTTTTCTTTTTATCTAGAAAACATAAGTACAGCATATCGAACACTCATTATGCTCCACTCTGTCTAAATATGTCATCCTGATTACTAATTTAGATCTATGTGCTTAATACATCTTATCAGTTTCATACATCCCATTCGTTTTTTTGTCTTCTATAGCAGTATTGAGTATGTTCACACAATACATCAAACACACATGATAAGCATTTCAATAACAGAGAACCTTTATTGAGTCCTTATGCTGTACCATCAACACATGATGGGTATTAACTAAGTTGAACCACACAGCAGCTCTATAAGGATGTAGTTATCAGCGGAGTTAATTAGAAACTGATTCATAAGAAACCAAGATGATCTGGGTACCTGGAGGTGGGGTACTGTTTACCAAAAATTCATAACACGTGGGATTGATTTCAGGCCAGGTGGAGGGTAGAAGGTGAGCTGGGTCTCCAGGAGCACCTTGGCAGAAGCCGGTGAGCCTGGGGGAAGCCGCTGGTGAGTGCAGAAAGGGGATTAAGGACAATGCTGTTGGGAGCTGGAAGAAAGGGGAGCCTCGCTGCAGAGTGGTGGCAGGTTTGGTAGCACTGTTGCCAGCAGAAGTATGAAAAATAGAAAACGCACCTAATGAAAGCTCTAGCCAAGGAGATTTTTCAGGAGGAACATGAGAACTGCTGCCTGGTTTCTTCTCACTGTCTGTAGTAAAATATGAGCGGAGACAGGAGAGCTGACGAATGAACTAGCAGACATAAAGAAGCCAGGACTTACTGGATTAAAAAATAAAAACCATTTTTTGTCTAGTTCCTTCAGGGAGCACACAGTTCTCAAATTAAGAAAGGGTCCCTGGCTAGAGATCAGATCCAGGATGGGACTAGCAGATCTTTTGTTAAACTTTAGGAAGGTGGAAGACAGTGCCCAGTAGAACTTTTCATGGAAACTGAAGGCCCTCTGCGGGTCTGAGGGGGTAGCTCTGAGATGCTTCTCAGCATAAATCAAGGCTTCTCAGAATCTAAAAGATGTTTTTTGTTTCACTGTAGTCTCACTGGGAGCCCAAGTAGAGAAGGACTCATCTCAAAGAGATGTGCAGTTGTGGCTTTTATCTAACGAATGACCTCAGTCCGATTTACACAAAACTCCCAATGTTTTTAAGAGAATTGTTCTAGTGGAATCACCACCAGCTTGGCCTGAAGAGACAGATTCAGTACAAAACAAAACCAAAAGAAAAAAAAAAAAAAGCTTGATGCTGTATTGGGGCTCTTGGGAGAGTGAGTGTATTTTGTATGTGGGAGGAATATAAATAACTTGTGGCCAGAAGGCAGATCCTTGCAGTTTTAAGACAAGACTCCACTTCTTTGACACATTCCCCACTGAGAGGGTCATATGGACCTATGTTTTCTCCTGTGGGATTTGTGCACCATGGCTGCTGGAGTCTGGGCACAAGCCTTAAGAAACTGATAGCCTTCACTTTCTGTCCCTGGGGGCGTTTGCTCTCAGATTCCAGCCACCGTGGTTTAAGGAAGCCCCAGGAACCCATGGAAAGTCACACACTGAGGAATGGAATCCTAGGCCCACAGTCCTGGCTGAGCCTCCAGACGGCGGTCACTACCAACTTGCCATCTTATAAGTCAGGGGTCCCCAAACTTTTTACACAGGGGGCCAGTTCACTGTCCCTCAGACCGTTGGAGGGCCGGACTATAAAAAAAACAACTATGAACAAATCCCTATGCACACTGCACATATCTTATTTTAAAGTAAACAAAATGGGAACAAATACAATATTTAAAATAAAGAACAAGTAAATTTAAATCAACAAACTGACCAGTATTTCAATGGGAACTATGGGCCTGCTTTTGGCTAATGAGATGGTCAATGTCCGGTTCCATATTTGTCACTGCTAGCCGTAACAAGTGATATGACGTGCTTCCAGAGCCATGACATGTGTGTCCCACGTCACCGGAAGTAGTACTGTACGTGAGCGACGCCACGCTTTACGTTGCTCTCTCACTGACCACCAATGAAAGAGGTGCCCCTTCTGGAAGTGCGGCGGGGGCCGGATAAATGGCCTCAGGAGGCCGCATGCGGCCCTAGGGCTGTAGTTTGGGGACCCCTGTTATAAGTGGATCCTCCAACCCCACATTGGGCCACTCTAGCTAATGCCATGTGGCACATACACCAGCGGTTGCCACCATGTCCTGCTCAAAGAGCAGCTCTGGAAGGAGAAAATGACTGCTGTCTGTCTTACGCCACTAAGCTTTGCAGGGTATAGTTACATAGGAATAAATAACTGGAATGTCCCATTTTATAGATGAGAAAATTGAGAAACAGATTAAGTCACATGCCCAAGGCCGTACAAATAGCCAGTGGCAAACCCATGTGCACTAGGCCTTTCATCTCAGTGCTTCAAAACTTCATGCCAGTGCCATCTTCATCAAGTCATCTTCCAAGTGTTACTGGCTTTTCTCTGGAGACTCTGTGGGAAGTGTGCGCTTATGCCTGTCTACACTGACGTTCTGCTTTGTATATCTCTGTGAGTCTGGGCTCTGGACTCAGGCCCAGTGCTGATAAAATCCAGCTTTTGAGCCTGCAAGGCTGAAGGCCAGCCCGTGGAGTAGGTGGATCAGTACATCGGCACATGCACAGGGAGGCTGGCAGCCAGAGCCCTCTCCGTCCACAGGCCAGCACAGTCCCCAAATAAAAAACCCTCACTTCTACAATATGCATTCATGGGTCTCCTTTTTGTTTTCTGAGCTCTGTAACTCCTGCTGGTTTTTACTTCTGTACTTACTAGTTTCGTATTCGTCTACCTGCTTCAGTCTCTGACCCCTCCATTCTCACTCCTTAATCCTGAATTCATCTTTATTTTTATTTTTCTTCTAGGAGCATCTTCTCCTCTGGCTTCTCCTTTTACAACATCTGGAGCCTTCTCTAAATTCATCTTGGCAGATGTTATTGGCTCAGCTGTCCATTCATGTTAATGGGCCCAGCTGCGTAGGCCAGGCCTCTTTTCATTTTGATGTGAATTGGACTGTTTTCACAAATATGTTTTAGTTTTGTCATTACAAAGATTCTATAAAATTCTTTTAAATGGATATCAAGCTAAGGCTTTATTATCTTAAAATACCTAAATAATTTTTTCTATACATTACCCTGTCCTTGGGTTTATCTATTAATCATTTACTTACCCATTCACCTACCCATCTACCCATCCATCCATCCATCCATCTATCTATCCACCCACCCACCCATCCACTATCTACCCATTCATCCATCCATCTATCCATCCATCTTTGTTCATCCTTCTGTCCTGAAGCATTGAAAAGTATATCATGGGGATTTAACCTCACCTATTTTGCTAGAATTCTTTCTCCTATATATTTTCCATGTATATATTTCAAATGTTGCTAGTTTTCCTGCAACTGTTAAAACATCATCATGCCTTTTTTTACTTGAGTACAAATGGCTTGCTTTTATTGTCATTTTTAAAGAACTGAAACTTTAACCTTCCCCTGCTACACAGAATTGCCACAAAATTACTTCTTTAGGCCTAGTCTTCTTTCTCAGAAATAGGCTTTAAATAATCTAGTTATGTCGATGATTTTAATCTCTTCTATCTCCTGGAATTTAAATGACTACAAATGATACCCTTTGAGTTCATGCTGATTCCATTAATAACTGGAATTTGCTTCACTGTCTCTTTCTGGGGAGCTGTTCTCATCACTGGTGAGTGAATTCACACCCCAGTTCTCCCTGAAAGGCCTTTCTGCTATCCTTCCCGCAAGGTGTGGCTTTCCTTATCTCCTGCTGAGGCCTAAATATATAGAAGATGAAACCAGTAGCCTGGCTGTTCTGTTTGGCCTCCTCCTGGGCCACCCATCCTTCTTTGTGTCTTCCCTTCATCCTGCCTCAGTTGCCAGCTTTGTCCAGTCTCTCCCCTTCAGAGTTCCCCTCTGCTGCTGGCTCTGCAAGCTTCCCCAGCCCCGCAGGGGATTGAGGCAAAGGCAGTCTTTAGCCCATCTAAACTTTCATAGTCCTTTCTCCTGCGGTCTCTCAAGTTCCCCCTTTCCCACTCAGGCATCCACATCTTTTGCTGAGTGTGTTTACATTATCACTCTCCTCCTTTAGTGGGTGTGGGCTGCTGCTTCGAATCTTCTATTAGCATATCTGCTGTAAATTATGTTCAACTTTCTGCTATTACCAAATTAGGAAATCAGTTCATGCTTCCCAGCTTCCTTATATATGTGATAATCCAGATAATAAACTTATCCATATGCAAATAGCGATGTCTAATTCATTCCAGTGCAGTGGCCTATTTAGGACCATTTGAAACTATTGAGGCTCTATTGATTTTGCCTTGAGATAAAGGCACTCAACTTATTTATTATTATTATTATTAGTTTGAGAGCGAGAGAGAAAGAGAGAGACATGAGAAGCATCAACTTGTAGTTGTGTCTCTTTAGCTGTTCATTGGTTGCTTCTCATACGTACTTTTACAGCAGGCGGTGTGTGTGCTCAGGCTGAGCCAGTGACCTTTAGGCTCAAGTCTGCAACCACAGGGTCATGTCCATGATCCCACGCTCAAGCTGGCGACCCTGTGCTTAAACCAATAACCTCAGGGGTTTTTTTTTTGTTTGTTTTTTTTAATTTTTTCTGAAGCTGGAAACGGGGAGAGACAGTCAGACAGACTCCCGCATGCGCCCGACCGGGATCCACCCGGCACGCCCACCAGGGGCGAGGCTCTGCCTACCAGGGGGCGTCGCTCTGCTGCGACCAGAGCCACTCTAGCGCCTGGGGCAGAGGCCAAGGAGCCATCCCCAGCGCCCGGGCCATCCTTGCTTCAATGGAGCCTTGGCTGCGGGAGGGGAAGAGAGAGACAGAAAAGAAGGGGGGGGGTGGAGAAGCAAATGGGCACTTCTCCTATGTGCCCTGGTCAGGAATCGAACCGGGGTCCCCTGCACGCCAGGCCGATGCTCTACTGCTGAGC
Source organism: Saccopteryx bilineata (assembly GCF_036850765.1). Classification (NCBI taxonomy): domain Eukaryota; kingdom Metazoa; phylum Chordata; class Mammalia; order Chiroptera; family Emballonuridae; genus Saccopteryx; species Saccopteryx bilineata. Next base: position 41,754,810 of record NC_089493.1, on the reverse strand, counting down.
CAATCGGCCAGGGCCAACCTCAGGGTTTTGAACCTGTGTCCTCAGAGTCCCAGGTCTATGCTTTATCCACTGCGCCACCACTAGTCAGGCTCAATTTATTTACTATTAAATACAACTAATTTTTATCATGTTCTCTGCCTTTCAGTCATTGAAGTATTTTTTAATTTAAATTTTATTTTTTAATTACAGTTTATATTCAATATTATTTTGAATTAGTTTCAGGAATATGACATAGTAGTCAGACAATCATATACTTTACAAAGTGCTCCCTCCCCCCCACCCTCATATTTCCAGCACCCACCTGGAACCATACACAGTTATTACAATATTTTTTACTATATTCCCTATGCTCTAAAAGCCACTCATTCAGTGCTCACAAAGCTACTGACTTATCCAAGTTTCCTAGAATCAAATGTTCCTAGCTCACTGGTCTTATTCACCTATGTTCCCCATCTCCTTCTCTCTGCACAAACTGGTTTCTCCTTCAGCACTCCACCATCTTGGCTTCTTCTCTTGGCCTCCTCCATGTGGCCTTTCTCTGCTCTCTCCCCTAATGCTAATCTCAGGAACAGAGAGAGAGCAAGCTCCCGGTCTGCACCACTCTATAGTGTAGAAATCCAAACCTTTAATCCAATATACAAACAAGGAAGTCTGATACAAAGTCACTTATCTGAGGCATAATGGGATTCCTCAGGAGAGTGCATCACCCTGCATCATGCAATCAGTCAAGTGTGGGGAAAGGTAATATTTTACTTTTTTATTCATGGAAAAAATTTAAAGGTTAATAGAGAATATTTTCCTTCTCTGTTTATTTCTAGTGAAAGCCACACAGCTCTTAAGGTCTATCAGAAAGTTCTGTCTGTTTTTGGAATAAAACAAAATACTAATTTTTCTTACCGTCAATAAACTTTATTAAATAATATAATTGCCATTATTGTTAATGATTTCTTGCCAGCATGAGGGCAATTTGTATATCCCATTTTTGAAAAATGTTTTATCTTTTGATGTGAAAAATTGAACCAGTGCTTGTTTGATATCTTCTTCATTTTTGAATTTTTTGCCCTTCAAAAAATTTTGTAAGGATAAAAACAAGTGATAGTCAGAGGGTGCTAAGTCCGGGGAATATGGTGGATACGACAGACATGTTTCTGTAGCATTTCTTCCTTGTTGAAATTTGTAAAACTTACAGTGGCGTAAATGAACTTTATCAGTAGCCATGGGTACACTATCACTTCACACATAAGACTAACGTGAATCAACTTTGTTTTAGTTAATTTGCTATGTCAGTATGTGTACATTAAGTGATAAAAATAGAGAGGCACACATGCGCCAAATAACCATGTGCTTACGTGTCGAAACTTTTTGTGATAGAAACAGACAGAACTTTCCGGTAGACCTTATATAATGTTATTTTATATTGACTAATCCACTAATCCACTGATCCAGTGCCCACTCTCTAGGGAAGGATGTATAAAATGCTTCCACAAAAGAAGGGGAACTTCCTGTAAGTGCTACAGGTTACCAGTTAAATCTACTACTGAGGAAGAGACACATGGAGTGTAATTAATCCTATCTGATCTTGGAGACTGGGCATATGCCTAGGTGTGAAATTGGGAGAGACCAGAGAGCACTTATTTCCTGTAAGTTGAGAAGCAGCTTCAGTCTGCTGTGTTGACAACAAAGCTGGAATCAATAGGCTGTTTTATTAATTTATTGTAGGGTGAGTTGCTTTTGCCTCCGGGCATTCCTGTGTTCAGCTGGGGCTTGTGCCAAAAAAGCCAGAACTTCCTTAAATCTCTTCTTTCCTCATTAAACTCACAGCTTTGGCTAGTCACAGATCTTGCAGATCTGGGTGTGCTCTCCGCTCTTCAGTTTTGTCTCAGCACCATATGGCTTTTGACAAAGTCAGGCCACAGCGCCAACCTAAACAGTTTACCAGTTCACCGTTATCAAAAGCCCCGCCCACTGAGGAAATCACCCCTGTGTGTTCCTGTAGGTCCGGCAGCTGGGAGTGGGGATGGGTGGGGCAGTCAGTATACCTTGAGGGCTGTGGAACCTGTGAAAGAGGGAAAGCGATTAGGTGAGTGTGGGGAATAGCAGGAATTCAAATGGACAAGATGTAGCCGATTCTGAGCAATATTTTCGAAGTTCGAGGAAAATACTTTGTTCACATTCATTTCTTCCTAAGGATAAGGAACTTTCACCTGGATTTAAAAGAAACGAGGATCCAAAGTCTGGTTTCAATTAGCGTGTTTTAGAATACTCAAGGAGTGCTTTCCATATTGTTTCCATAGCTTACATTTGATGTTTAGGACATAACTGTATTATAAATGCGGGGACGTGGGAATGTGAGTGTCAGAATATCAGGGCTGGGGCGGAGGTGGTGGCTGTTTGCCTGCCCTGGGGTTCTGTGTTCCAGACCTCACCCAACTGCATGCTATTTTTGGCTTGCAACCTCCTTCCAGGCAAGCTTGATGAACATCTAACATTAGGGGAAAGGGAGAGAGAAGCATAACGGAGCCAAATATCTCTCTACCCCCCATGTTGTTTCACTTAACTCTCTAAGACCCAAAGAACCAGATGTCAGCTTCAAACCTTCCCACTATGATCCACAGCAAATTGCGAATACTGGGCCAAGATGAACCTAACGACGGCTAGAAACCAAGAAGGCCAGTGCATCTTCTTCTGGCCTTGTCATGGAGAGACAAATGGCTCATCCATCCAGGGTCTGATTTCAGGAACCAGCAGGACAGTTGGCCTGGACTAACTATGAAGCTCACAAAAGCCAGAGGTAGAGAAGCCAGCAGAGAAAAGCCATTTTATTTTTTATGTTCACTGATGAATTTGAAGTTGAGAAAAAGAAACCCTGCCATAAGGATTATTTTCACTGAAATTGCGATAATTAACTAAGCTACTTTGCTCACAAGCTGAGGACTGGAGCGGAATTTAATGCTGCCCTTTTAAAAGGTGTTGGAATAGATAAGCAGAGGACATGGCTTTCCCGAAGTTGTCTTTGAAAGCTCAAGCCTCAAATGGTGCACACGTCATTCAGCTTAGGCTGTGCCGTCTCCCTGCCCTGAAGCCTGCAGTGGCTCATGGTTGTCCTGGGCTGGAACGGCCTGACAACATCTGGCTGTATCCCACTTTTCTCATTGGGTTTCCCACGTTTAACTCTTTCTTTTCTCTCCAACTTCTATCTACTTAAGTCACATTGGTTTACTCACTCTTCTCCCAGGATGCTCGGAAGTCTTCTGCTCATATTTTCCCTCTAGAATTGGAATGTCCCACCTCCTATCTCAAACGTGTGGACGTTTCATCATTTGGGAACTGCTTAGGAACCACCAAGATTTCTCTAGTTGGCCAGTCTTGTCTCAAGTCTAGAACAGCGGGTAAGGAAACAGGCGTGGGCTAGCCAGGCCCAGGGTCAAGTCCTTTCTCTCTTACTATCTGACCGGGGCGAGGTATTTAACCTCTCTCTGACCTTCTTGTCCTTTATCTATAAAAGGGACAATAAATTGAGAACCAAAAATACGGTTAATAAAATTGGGATAAGCTCAACAAGTATCATTTAGTGAATTTAAATTCCAGGAATAAAAAGGAACTTCAAAGCATTGAAGTAGCTAGACATTTATCTTTTTAGCGTATTCCAGGGAAGAATTATTAGGCCTATTAATGTCATAGCAATTCCGTTTAGTTCTGTTTGTTTGTACGTTGATTTAATAACCATCTATTGGGCGACTATGTATGCCAAGTATATAGTACTAGGCATCAGGGATATAGCAATGGATAATACCTACAATTTATTCCTTCATGGGGTTTATAGTTTAGTGAGGAGTCCAGGCATTGAATAAAGTGCCAAATATTATGCAAGAGAAGTGCAGGGTATCTGAGAATAACGAAAGGGGGTGCTGACTATATTGGGTTCAGGTTATAAAAACAGCCTCCTCATTGACCTTTCTGCTTCTAGCTTCTCCTTTTCTCTTTTCCTCCTCTTCATTATTATTATTATTATTATTATTATATTATTATTTTAAAGCTACACTGAAGCCAGAGTGATCCTTCTCAAGGTAAATCCACTTACAAACTTCCCTCCTGCCAATCCAATACTTACACGTGGTTCCCTAATACTTACACAAAGCTGTCTTTGCACGAGACAGGACATAGAAGTTTCTTCTGCCTTTCTCCAACAAGCCCTCTTTTCCTGCGTTTCCTCAGGTAAACCAGCTGCCTGCTCTCGGAGGCCTTGGAGGTAGAGCCATGCTAATCCTGCTGTAAGTTCTAACCTTCACTGAAATCTCTTGAAAAGCGGTGCAAATTTTACAGTGTGCTTCACAATCTCCAAATTTATTTTCATAGGAAAATGATGGAGTAAGTTGTTCTACCTGCCATCGTGCATCTCAGGCTGGACGTGCCCCTTACCAGATCCTCCCAAGGCTCTGGTTGTGAGAAAGGGGCACCTCACAGGACAGAGTGCACACTTGTAAGCGTGAAATACAAGCGATCTCATGAATTGGTCTCTGCCGTCTTCCCTGCCTCTTCTCGCCTCGCCCCCATTACCAACCCACATTACAGCCTGCCTGCCTAACTGGGGCCCCTTGCCTGGCTCCTCTCCATGAACTCCCTTGGTGATGGTGCTGCCTCCAATGCCCTTCTTCTATTTTTCTGCTTGACAAATTCCAACTTACCCCAACGACTCAGACTCCCAGAAAGTTTAAGCTTTCTCCAGCATCTTCATACAGTTCACTACTTCCTTTCTCAGCATCGCACTGCGTCTTCTTGGTGTCTGCAGTATCATACTTAGCATGCTGCTCTCATAATTTGTTTATATATGCTTCTTCTCTCTTCCACGGGAAACATTCAGAAGCCACCGTATGTGTCTTCCTGTCTTTTATTTCCAGCCAGGGCCCAAGTACATAGGAGTAATGATAATAGCTAGCATTTATTGAGGCCTTAGTTTCCAGACATTGTTTTATGTAAGTTTCTTTCTTTCCTTTTTTTTCCTTTAAATTAAGTAAGAGGTAGGTGTAAGGTATTTTTCCCCTCCTAGAAGGAAGGAACGGGGCCGGAGCCGCAAAGTGTGGAATAGCAGATGGCTTTATTGAGTACAGAGCGCACATCCCGCCCGGCAAGGTTCCCTGGCCCCGAAGAAAGAAAGATGGAGGAGAGATGGAGGTCAGGGAAGTTGCATGGATTAAACTGCGTGGGAGATATTTAAAGGGTCCCTCTAGGAAGTGGAGCTACTATGACGTGGTGACTGGCTGGCAGACGATCGCTTCTTTCCAAATGGTTCCTGGGAAGCTTCCTTTGGCGGGCTTGATTGTGGGCGGTCCTAGCCAAAGTGGGCGGGTCTGAGTTCTCCACGTGACCATCCCTCTATCCACCAACCTTACAGTAGGGAGGCAGACAGAGAGGCTCCTGCATGAGCCCCGACTGGGATCAACCCAGCAAGCCTCTACCAGGTGATGCTCTGACCATTTGGAGCTGCTGCTTCATTGCTTGGGAACTGAGCTCTTTTAGCACCTGAGGTGAGGCCATGGAGCCATCCTCAGTGCCTGTGGTCAACTTACTTAAATCTTTGAGCCATAGCTGCAGGAAGGAAGAGAGAGAGAGAGAGAGAGAGAGAGAGAAGAGGGAAGGAAGATGAAGAAGCAGATGGGTGCTTCTCCTGTGTGCCCTCACTGGGAATCGAACCTGGGACTCCCACATGCCAGCTGACTCTCTGACACTCTACCACTGAGCCAACTGTCCAAGGCCAAAAAATTTTAAAACATGTATCATTTATATATCCCTGGATCCAGCAATTCCACTTCTAGGAACTTATCTTAAGTAAATAACAAGTATGTGAAAATTTATATTTAAGGGTGGTTAATAAAGTATCATTTATACAAGCAACTCAGGTTCAATAAAAGTGAATATGGTTAAATTAATTATGGTTGAATCATGTGAGATGGACTATATACCACTACTAAAATAACTGCAAAGGTAAATGTTATTGACATGCAAAGGTATTCACAATGTATTAGATTTATAAAAACAGTAGGTGTGATATAACCTATTTTTCTTTTCTTTTTTTTTTTTTTTTTTGTATTTTTCTGAAGCTGGAAACGGGGAGAGATAGCCAGACAGACTCCCACATGCGCCCGACTGGGATCCACCCGGCACGCCCACCAGGGGCGAGGCTCTGCCCACCAGGGGGCGATGCTCTGCCCCTCTGGGGCATCGCTCTGCCTCGACCAGAGCTACTTCAGCGCCTGGGGCAGAGGCCAAGGAGCCATCCCCAGCACCCGGGCCATCCTCGCTCCAATGGAGCCTTGGCTGCGGGAGGGGAAGAGAGAGACAGAGAGGAAGGAGGGGGTGGGGGGTGGAGAAGCAAATGGGCACTTCTCCTATGTGCCCTGGCCGGGAATCGAACCCGGGTTCCCCGCACGCCAGGCCGACGCTCTACCGCTGAGCCAACCAGCCCTGGCCAACCTATTTTTCTTAAAAAAAAAAAAAGGAAAAATAGAAAAATTCTGGACAAGCATACACTAAATAGAATTATACGTGTTTTCAATTTTTTTCCAGTTTACCAGTATTTTCTAATTTCCGACAATAGCCAAGGATAATTTTTTTTGTTATACTATCTTAAATTTCAAAGCTAAAAAAAAGGAAACAGTAAACATCAGTAGTCTCTGTCCTGTATGGTTGGTGATCAATTCAGTGCCTCCACATTGCTTGCTCCGTGGCTGCCCTTAGCGAGGAGAGAAGAGCCGGTGGGCTGGAAGCCTTCTCGGGAGGGCGAACAGGCGCTTGTTCTGGTCTCTGGGACGTGAAATGAGGTGTTGCGAGCCTGTGGAAAGTCCTCAAAGCATGGCTTAAGGAGGGTTGGAACCCTGCCACCCACATCTGCATCAGCCCATTTTCCTTTTGAATATTTATGATTTTATTTAATCTTGAAAAACAAATCATTATTCTCCTACAACTGCCCAGGGTAGGCCCATATTGGTTTAAAGCAGCAATTTTCAAACTTTTTCAATCTCATGGCACACATAAATTAATTACCCAAATTCTGTGGCACACCAAAAATATATTTTTTGCCCATCTGACCAAAAAAAAACAAAAAACCAACACTCCAATAATAATTTTGATTTATTCACACTGGACAGCTATTGTTATGTTGGCTGTTGTCATTTTTTAATTTGTCAATCTAAGGGGAAAGAGGTCAGTGTCCCTGACTAAATTGTCAGGTACTTTATGTACTTTATGTTTTAAAAATTCTTGCTACAAAATGTGTGAAAGTCACTGGGTTCAAGAATTGGACAGTGTGCATATTGGTTCTTCAATATTATCAATTATAAAGTGAATTCTAAAATCTACATGGAGAATTCAGTAGATGAAAATAATGTAGCAAGTACGTGGCAAGTCAAGAAAAGGTTTCTTTGCAATCAACGAAGATTTCCTGAGCACTGGTCTTGTGCCAAACACTGTGCAGGATCTCAGAGCAAGCAGAGTATTATTGTGACCTTAACCCAGACAGGAGAAGGGGGAATTTACTATAGTGCTTAAGGGCTTCTGAAAAATAACAAATGCGCTGGGATTAGATAGAGGTGACGTTAGGCTTTGGCCACAGGAAAACCAGGGGTATTCTGCCTCTAGGTCATATGATTTGGGGAAAGTTACTAAACTTCTCTAAACCTCCAAACTATGACAATGATGTCATTTACTTAAGTTGGTGGAGGTTCTGAGAAGACCAAATGAGACAATGCATGCAAATTGTATTTTAAATGGCATTTGGTGTCTGCTCAACGACTATCAGCTATAATTAATATATGGCTCACAAAAATTAGGGAATATTTCAAAATGAATATGAAATGATAATAAAAAAAGAAGCACTTGATTTTTTCTTTATTAAACAAGAACATCAGAAAAGCAAATGACAAGTCAAAGAAAGTTGTTTGATTATGCACATGAGATGCAAAACTAACTTTTATTTCATTGGCGAAAATGTGCTATATAAAAGGCTGAAAGTATTGGAGTATCTGCACGTTCCCTGATCCCCTAATTTTTGGGAGCAGTATTATATTATTATAATTCTTTTTCTGAGTGTGAGTGGGCCACACTTTGTCCCTTGTGAGCTCCGCACCCATGAAATGACAAATCACAGGTGAGAGGGGCCCTCGCTGATTGCTGTTAGTACAGAGGCTCTATTTCTGCGGCTGCTTGCTCTCTCTTCTGCTGCCAAGCTTTCACAGTAGCCCACGGGAGCATCCCTCACAAATGGGCAAAGGCAAGAGACTGGTTTTGCTGAGACCCTTCCCCCTCCCTGCAAAGTTCCTTAGATTTATCAAATCATGTTTAAGGAGGGAGAGATGGGCATGCTACCCAGAATGGAAGACAAAGAGCTCTCACTGAGCACTCAGGGACCATATAATTTTAAAAATACATGTCTTTTTCACTCTTCTTCGCAAGCTTACCCCAGCACGAGTCATGAATGGAAATTGCTGATGAATGAGAATGTTCCCTAAAGAACATGTGGTTTCCAGCTCACATGAAACTTTTAAGAGCTATGCATTTATTATTTAAGTGGGATGGTGAATGGAGGCCCTTTGTTTTCATAACAGGTGTAATGAAGAACATGGTGATGTTCGAAGTGCTCCAAAATCATCAATGGTGGTCACCCAAGATGAACCAATTCCTTTGGGTTTCGTTCAGGATGCAGAATTAAGTGATTATGGCTACATTACCTTGTTTCCACCTGAGAAGTGTTTGTGCATTCAGAAAAATAGAGAAATACAGGTGATCTCTTAGCAAGCTAGCCACTATAAAGTACATAGATACCCTCAAGTGTGAGTTAAATGGGAGTCCAAGGCTTGTTAAGAGTCCAGGTGGTTTTTGACAGAAGGGTAAAATGTAAGAAAATAGCCAAATGGTTAGCAAATTGGCCTCAGCCCAAAGATTGATTGTCATGGTATGAGAGGACATCTGTGGTCCTACTCACTTGATAAGCCCAATTGTAGAATAACTCTGCCTAGAGCATTTTGTATACCACAGAAACATATCTGCCTCACATGCATACTTTATATACCAGTGTCTAAAATAGTGGTAGTCAACCTGGTCCCTACCGCCCACTAATGCGCATTCCAGCTTTCATGGTGGGTGGTAGCGAAGCAGCCAAAGTATAAATAAAAAGATAGATTTAACTATAGTAAGTTGTTTTATAAAGATTTATTCTGCCAAACAGCGAAAATCTGACATAAAGTACTTGGTAAGTAATTATTATTATATACTTTAACTTGCTGTAACTCTGCTTTATAAATTTTATAAAGTAAAGTTACTTCCCCACTTTATAAATCACCATTACTGTGGAACCAGTGGGTGGTTAAAAAATTTTACTACTAATAGAAATACAAAAGTGGGCGGTAGGTATAAAAAGGTTGACTACCCCTGGTCTAGAAGAAAGAATATGAAAATGTCCAATGGCATATCCCAATCCATGACGTTAAACATTAACCAGTTAAATTAAACTAAATAACTCAAGTTTTAGCCAAAGAACAAAGTTAAGAAGCTTAGTCAAGAAATATTTCACCACATCGCAAAGTGCTGACTTTGTATGAGGAATCTCCCTTACAGACCTTATTGGTTGTCACTTAAAAGGGATGGTGTGAATGACCTTCCCTCAGCCTGACCAACTTCCTTGTCATCTCAGCAATTGGATATGGGATAAATGCAAGGACCAGTTGCCACAGCAACAGCATCTTCCAGCGAAGGTGATGAGAGAAATCATTTCTCTCTGAATACTAATAGGTTGTCACTTTCCTCTTAAACTGGCTGTTTCCCACTGTTTTCCTGATTGCCATGAAGCTGGAGATATTATTTTCAGATTAAGGGCTGGTACTTGATCTGATCACCTATGTCCTAATTTATGCTGTATCTTTCAGGAGAAGAATAAAATAAGAATTTAAAGCAAATGTTATGGTTTATGTTTTCAGAAATTTAAGGTTTGGCTTTACTCTAGAGAAGTAAGGCATTTCTGTAGCGTCCGGAAGGTCATTGAAAGCGATCTAAAATGTCTGTAAATTACTTGCTCTGCAGAGGCTGGCTCTGGTTGCGTGCACTGAGCTTGGGGACCAAGGTCAGAATGGCCCTCTTCCTGAGACGTAGTGTGAGGCTGTGAAAGAGAGCATCCTAAAACAAATCTACACACAACCCCGTATTTTTAAATCCTGGAAGCCACTTAGAACAGGAGTTTAGTTTTTTCTCATCATTTGCTTCAAAACACAAGATTAAAGACCTCATCCACTAAGAGAAAAGTAAAGGATTATGTAAATTTCTCCCACTTAATGAACTGTTGAGTACATCGTTATTGTGTGATGGGGATAAGGGATTATTGAGCCTGGGTTACTCTTCCATTTTTTTAGAGAGTAGAGATTATTGTTGGGAAGACATGAGATCAATTATACACAATATCCAATTTTTTTGATTAATGAGGGTTGAGCTGTAGGTCTGTCATAAAGTCGCAATTTCTATATGGGAGAAATCAGGAAAACAATAGTCTTATATTAGAAGGTGTTGATGAATGTAGATGAGATAATGCATGGGAATTGCTTAGCATAGTACCTGGCACATGATGGCTGCAAAAATAAGTTATATATTATCATTACTATTGACAGGAAATATCTCTAATGTCCTTAGGCTTTAGATAAAAAGACTGTCTAAAAGTACAGAACTATGGAGAGGTAGGTGTTTGCCATATCAGGCTCTACCAGACCACAGCCATGACCACCCTGCCCCTCTTTTCTGTCCTGTGAATGGCTTGCAAACAGTATGGCAGCTTACACTTCAGGAAATATGTTTTTAAAAGTACATTTATTCTTGAATACTAAGCACCCACTAAAAATAATCTTGGAGAAGCTTATATAATATGGGAAAATGTCTAGGATACACTGTTAGGTAAAAAATGTGGGTTACATGACAGCATGATCCCAGTTTAGGATGATGGAGAAGAAAAGAATACATGGAAAGAAAAAATATACGTACCTACACATATCAACACATGCATTTGCACACATGTGTACATACTCTGTGGAAGAATATTCTTAGAATTATTAATAGTAGTATATCTTGGTCTTGGGATCATGAATGATTTAAAAATTTTCATTTCTTATTTATCTTATTTCCTGCACTAAACATCTACTATTTTTGTAGTTTTAAAAAAAGTCACTTTAAAAATTAAGCTGAATTGACCCTAAATGTGAGTTAACTGGAATCCTTTTGTCTTCCCTATTATTAAACCAGCCCCGTGGCCTGGGAGCGCAAGCAGAAATCCCAATGGGGGTGGCACACTGGTTTCGTGCCTCATTAGAGTCATCTCTTGTTTTCTGGGAACAATGAACTCAGCTGCTCCTGCTCTTGGGCTCAGGGCCCACAAAGACTGAGTCAGAGGTGCTGCCTTGTCATCCCGAGGACTTTCTTGAATGTGTCCTCTTGGGATAGGGCCCCATTCTGTGCTCATTGCTATACGTAGCAGTCGAGTCCCAGCCCCTCCTGACTGCTCACCTAGGCTTTGATTGACCGTTTCTGAGCCCAGGAAGCTCTCTCACCCCTGGGTCTGCAGCCAGGGGGGTGGGGGTGGAGCTGCTATAGCAGCTGGAAAGGGGTTTCCTAACCTCTCACTCCTGAGTCCGTGTGGTTTTCAGTAGAGACTAAGAAGAGCTCCCTTAAGAGGAAGCAATGCCATTAGACTCAGAGGCACACTTGGACATAATAAGAGGTTACATTTCCAAAGTGGCACTTTGGGTTCCCTGTGTTGAAATCCAATTACTTTCTACTGGTGACCTGCATCTCACTTACCAAGGAGCGCTGTGAAGCTGCAGCCCGCGATGTCGAAGGAACGTCTGTGCTGCCTTTGTGAAGGTGAGCAATCCTGGAGTTAGTTAGGAACTCAGAAGTCTGCTAATGAGACTGAGCAATTGGTGTATTGTGTTAGAGAAAATACCCTGACCCACTGCTTCCAGTTTACAAACGTTTCCTCACGATTGCCAATTATTGCACTTTTTATAGTCTCTCCTATTGAGAAAACATAACCTCAGAAATGGACTTTAATATGTAAACTTCGGTGGGATACTGCTGTTGAACCATTTTAAAATTTAAGAAAAAAAATCTATTCAAAGAAAAAATTTTGTTTGAGCAGTAGACATTTCAGAGGGCCATGTTTGAAACAGCTTTTTTTTTTTTTTTAAGTTAGAAGATGCATCATCCTACATCTTGTGCAGCTGTATGTGTTACAGACAGTAACAAATTAAATGAAGAGTAGCTCTTAACTGAGAGAGCTGCACAGATGCTTTGGGGAACTGCTACTTTCTTGCTGCTTTGGCAGCACTGTAAGATGATAAAATGTGAAAGCGCCTATCACTCTGTTGGAATTATTGTCCGGGGGCTCCACTGAAAACTGTTGCAATGGGAAGTGGCAGAATAACACTGGGCATTAAGAAACGACTTAAGCATGTGTTAGTAAGTGTGTGTTGCTTGGAGTCCTGAAGGTGAGATGACGTTAGGGATTTACTTAGTAAAGACCTTGCTGGAGGGATGGAAAGGAGGGAAGGGAGGTGAGGGATGACAAGGATTTCATGGGGTGCACTCCACGTGCCCTAACAGCAAACTGGCTGTCAGATTGGATCATTAGGAGGTATGTGATGGTGGAAAAGGTATGAAGGAAAGGAAAGAAGAGCCTGGAGACAAAACTGGTGTGACTGAGAGGTAAGGAGAGAGAATCGTTTCACATCAGACTGCTAATTTGTGAGCACAGTGAGATACCCAGCCCAAGGTCTCTAGGAGTCAAATTGAAAAAGTATGTCTGGGATGCATCAGCGACACTGGCTACAAAGAAATACTTGGGCATCATCCATATGGCAGTTGAACAGTTGGAGGATATGAAAATGTCATGCAAAAGAGTTCAGAAAATTAAAGAAAGACTGAAAAGAAAACTTTTGAAGTCGGAGAGGAGAGAAGAGCCAGAAAATTACCTCTAACTTTTGGCTACTGATATAATTATTCAACTAGTATCCTAGATTTAAAAGCTTAAATCAGTGTTTATTGTTTGTTTTCTCCAAATTTTCACATTTAATTGGTCATCAGGTCCCATTGACTGTTCCTCTAGGTGATTCTTGTATTAGTTTTTCCTCTCCATTATCAGGGCAATCACCTCCAATTTCATTAAGACCAGCTATGAGGAAAACCAAGCGGAAACACAGGCCTAGGGTTTATAAGTCCTAGAACATGGTACTAGCTGGGATGTATTTCTGCGTTCTTTTTCTATTCATCTTCCATACCATCTCCAGAATTGTCGATTTAAACCATGGCTCTTATAGCGCTAACATCTTTTAGTAATTCTCCTTAGCCTACAAAGTAAGATCCAAACTATTGACCTACCCTTTAAGAACCCACACAATTGGGTCCCAGTTCACTTTCCCAGTGTTAATTTTTATCACTCTCCCACTAGTTTGCTACAACTACACTGAATACTTACCATACCTAGACAGACAAGCTTTTTTTGTATGTGCCTTTCCTCGTGCTGACCTATCTGCTATAATGCCTTCTCCCTGGCCATATGCTCCCGTCTTCACAGGGCAGTGTTACCTCCTTGAGACAGGTTGCTTGGACCCTCATTCCTGTCCTTTCATAGAGGTGATATTTCTTTTTCTGTGTTCCCTTTTCATTCATTTAACTTGGGTATAATGAGTCAACTCCATAATAGTTACCCTCCCAAGACTGAAAAACTCAAGGGAAGGAACCATGCCTTTGGTGTCCTCAAAGCCAGGTACACAACCTGGTTCATAACTGGGGTCCAAGAAGTGTGTCTATTAAAAGAAAGCAGAGAATGAACTGTGAGAGATGGAGACAGAAAACCAGGTTAGTGTCCGTATAGTCAAGGGAATGGGGGTTTACCAAGGAAGGCCGGGTCACAGGAATAAACAAATTCTTAAGAAGGAAGTTTCTTGAGCGATGGAGGCCTCTACTTCCTTGCCACCTACTCATCTCTTAACCTCCTGTAGCTTGGGTTTTGTTTCCACGTCTTTACTGTAGCTGCTTTCTGGAAGGTCACTAATGGTATGCTAACTAGTAAATCCAATGGATTCCTCTTCATCTTTCTTCAGCAGGGTCCATGCATTTGGCCATGGCTAAGGCTGAGCAAAGTGAAGTGATAATTAATGTCCCTGGAGCTGAGGTGGTTATTTGGTAAATGTCCCTGGAGCCGAAGAGGCTGGATGTTATAAAGGGCATCGTCCTGGAGGTGGAAGTTGGGGCTGGGGAGGTACATAGTTATTGAGTACGGTGAGAAAGGCAGCAGAAGGAAGTATATGAAGGCAGTGAGGACTGATGAAGATGATGGTAAAGGTGAGGAGGGGTGGCTGTCCAAGGATGGCTAAACAATCATTTGAGGAACTGTGGGAAGCATGAAGTATGCTCACTCCAGGAAATGGCTGGACTGAAGGAAGTCAGCTTTCCACCATGATGAGGAGTGGAGGGAAACATGGGTATGATCATGGTCCAACAGGCCTTTCACAGGGTAAGAGGAAAAAGGCTAGTGAGGAACAGGGCAGGGGGGGAAAGGTCTTGGAATAGAGGCTGGATGGGGAGGAGGAGGATGTGGGAGGACAAACCACGGGGAAGGGTTTACTCATAAAACAGGAGGCAGAGTTCAATGGATTTAGAATTTTATGGGCCTGTTTTAAAAAATAGTGATTGTGCAACTTCCTTGACTCTCATTTTATAAAAGTTTACATATTTGAGAGCATAATCTCAGCACACAGGACAATTCCTTAAACTGTACATGTTTTTCATATATAATTGTATTTTGATATGTAATTTATATTTTAAATATTATATATAAAATATTTATCAGAAAGCCACTGAATTATCCTTATCCTTATTTTTTTCAGTTTGACATATAATAGTCAAAATATTGTCTATTTACTATCATTTACTCTCAGTGTGACCTTGGATCACTTATTTAGCCATTTGGTGACTTGGTTTCCTGTTGTATAAAATGAGTGCAATCATAATACCCATGACACAGTTTTGTTGTGAGGATTAAATGAGTTGATATTATATAGAATGCTTAGAACAGTGCTTAGTGGGTAATCTGTGAGTCTTGTTAAAACTATTATGTGTGAACCAGCATTTGAGGACAAACGGGCAAGAAAATTGGGTTAAAGGGAGCAGAGAAGGGTAATAGATTGCAATCATGGGTTAGTGATAAGGAAAAGAAATTTTGAGAGGCAAAATTTTGTTGCTGGAGAATATTTTTGGATAAAACATCTCTAGGGTCCCAGTGAAATGTTTATGGGCTCTTGGATCATTAATTAAATGCAAGACTGAGGCTTCCTGACAAGTTTTTCTCATTCTTTTATAGGTCTGTACTGTTTTCTCCTCCAAGATAACTACTATATCCTGTCTCAAATTGTCTTCTGAGTGAACATCTCATCTTCCCAGATTATAATGTTCATGAGAACATGGGAGTCCAACTTGCACAAATGTCCACCCTGCACAGCTTTCACGGCACCTAGTGCAGGGCCTACACATTGTCATTATTTATTGAATGAATGAGAGACATACAGTAGCACCTCCTTCCAATGTTTGGCTTCCTCTACTAGGTATTTCAACACCTTGTAATACCTAATTACTTTACAGCTAGTGGCTTATTTAATTTTGCATCTAACAACAACAACAAAAATTTAACATTACCCATGTTTTCTGATCTTAATGGGAAATGCTAGATTTCCAGATAAAGATTGCTATCTTTGCTAAGTGTACATGTGTCCTTGGCAAAAAGAATTTACCTTGATATAGTGATAACTCAAGGTCATTATTATCAGTACCAGTGATTTCCCTTAAGGACTATTGAGGTGTGTGAAATTGGTCCTCGCTAAATGAGTTCCTCTGTCTGACTCTCATAGGGAGGGCTGAGTCCGAGGATGCCATCCTTTGTGTTTGCTACAGGACACAGCCTTTGTCCTCCTCCAGCAGCCTTTGTCCTTCCTCCAGCAGCCTTTGTCCTTCCAGTGTGCCGTGACCAAATGCAAGGGGTTGAGAAAGGTAGCCTCTGTTCTGAGTACTGTGCGTTCCTATAAACATTGGGAGCTTTATTACTCATTTGTTCATGTGAAAAATTTTATTTAGGACCTACTATATGCCAGACACCCTCTTAGGTGCTTAGGATACATCAGAGGTAGAAATTGGAGAGATGTCAGCATACAGACTGGATGAGAGATCTCCAAGGCTGAGTGGATTAGTACATGAAATGAGGAGAACCAAGATCCAAGCTCTGGGTTCTCCTGTATTAGAGGTGAGGGAGAAGTGAAAGAACTGACCAAGGACATGAAGAAGGGGTGACTATTGAGAAAAACCAAGAGGAGAGAATGGACACTAGTGGACAACCAGTAGTTTTTGCCACAACTGAGAAACCTAGTTATTGGTATGCTTGCCAGAAATGGGTGAAGAAGTTCACTGGATCTCAAGAGGCTTTTCTATGGCTGAATGTGTGGGAAAAGTAATTATAGCAGTAGTAACAAAAGTAATAAAACGATAACAATAAAATTGACAACAACAGCATTTATTGAGCATTTTTACTATGGGCTTTATATTTATACCTTATTAATAGCTGAGGAAACTAAAACATAGGGAGGTTATAGGCCCTGCTCGAGTATAGAGATGTCTTGGATTGCACATCCAATTTGGCTGCTCAGAGGGGCTTTCTTGAGACTCAAGTCCCTGAATTATATTCTGAGTAAGTAAGATTACTGGCTGTGATTTTTAATTAGATGATGTACTTCTATGCAATGTTTTTCTTTTTGTTTGTTAATTGGTAGACCCACATGCTGAGTGGTTAGTGTTTATGTCCAAGTGACTCTGTTGGAGATTTTTTTTTTTTACTTGACAGATAATTTGAAAATTCTCGCTAAGATAGTCCCTAATTAGGACATAGTCAAGTCATTTCTATCATGATCTCTTTAGACTGAACCAGGACCTTTGAAATGGTTGCTATGTGTCCTTTCATCTGGTAGCATTTACTAATAATCACCCTAAACTTTCCGTTTTCTAGGCACCCCTCCCAGCTGTCCCTTGGTGTTGTTGCCTATGATAATATTACTTAAGTGTGATGATCATTTCTAGTATTACCTCTAGAGAAGTAGAATCTGGGAATTTTTGAAGTGCCTGATACATTTCTCATCTTTTTCCTTGGCTATTCCAATTTATAAGGTAGTAGGGCCATCCCAATATTTAGGGGCTTTTGGGATTTGATGATGGGGCACAGTTGAAGAGGTTTTTGGAGTGAAAAAGATGAAGATTCATTTGCAATGTCATAATGATAGAGTGGAGGTTGCCTTTTGAATTGGTATGTGGAAATAAGCTTCTCCTTATGTCCCGATACATGTAAGACTCTGATTAAAGGGCTTCAGGAAAAATGTGGCATGTGCTGTATTAACAAAGGCAAACTACTCACATCTGCCAACAGCTGAGAGGCCGATTCTTGCGGCAACGTCTCTGAATTATAAACAGTGCCGTAATAACACTTGTAATTTGCGATGTCATCAGCTAACATAAGAGACAATTATTGCTCTCTAAATTGTTTTGCTAATAGTTTGAAAAACTTAAATCTAATGTTCCTAGATCAAATTCCTATGGATTCCACAGGGCACTGAGCACATGATAAGATTTCATTGTACTCTGAGCATGTCCTCATTAAGACTGCTGGCCGCTGCATTTTTATTGCTCCCCAGGGAATTTTACTGAGTTAATGCTGCCAGTAAGAAGGAGTATTTTCCTAGTCCCCCCCCCCCCCCCCCATGCTGGCCTTCCAAATAGATCTGCAGACAACGGACATGTGAAGTTAGTTTATGACTATACGTCTTTGGCACCTTCATGAAAAGTGAGGGCAATTAGAAGTCAGTATGAAGTATGACGTGGCTATAAAAAAAAGTATAAATACCTAAATAACATCCCACTGAGGAATGTTAGTATAGACTCAGGAAGAAAGCACTGAAGAGTAGGAAAGTCAATGGCATTAATGCTTTAGGTTGATTTTCCATAGAGTTTGTGCTTTCACCATTGCTATCGCTATTATGTATCATTGTTATGTATTATTGTTTATTTACTTATTTATTGTCTGTGGGAACTCTGGGCTTTATTTTTAGAGCCTTCTATTTGCCAAATGATTTCCAACCCCAACATGCCTGGAGTTTACTTGAAGAGTGTTGATTTACATTTTACTTTAATCTTCCTATAGGGGAACGAACTACCTTAAAAGAATGGAAAGGAATAGAGAAGGCCAGGTGTATGCCGACCGCCCCAGTTCACTTTCATTGCACATACACGGTGTGATTCCAAAAGGGCGGCCTAACGCCTCTGCAGTACCTGTGCTAGGAAGCCGCGTGGTAAACGCAGGTGAAGATGAACGAACTGATAGCTGAACTTTTTACTGTCTCTACATTTTTGCCTTCTACACAATGGCATGCAGTTGGAATCACACAGCATGTAGCCTTCTCTAGATTTTACCTTCATTCTTAAAGGATGCTTTCACAGGATTAAGAATGTTAGGTTTGCAGTTATTCTCTTTCAACATAAACCCCACTGTCTTTTACTCTTTCTTTTTTAAATTGGGGTCACACTGCTTAATAAAATTGTGTAGGTTTCAGATGTACCATTCCATAATACGTCATCTCTATGTTGTATTGCATGTTCACCGCCCCAAATCAAGTCTCCTTCCATCACTATTTATCCCCCTTTACCCTCTTCTGCATCCTCCCACTTCCCTTTCCCTCCGGTAATCACCATACTGTGTCGTCTGTGTCTATGAGTTACTTTAGTTTTTTGTTTTTTTTTTTCCAGTTCCCTTCATCTTTTCACACAACCTGCAACCCTCTCCCCTTGGACAGCCATTGGTCTGTTCTCTGTGTCGATGAGTTGAGTCTGTTTCTGTAGTGTTTGTTAGTTTATTATGTTCATTAGATTTCATATGTGAGTGAAATCATATGGTCTTTCTCTGATTGGCTTATTTCACTTAGCATAATGCTTTCCCAGTCCATCCATACTGTCACAGAGGAAAAGATTTCCTCTTTTTCATAGCTGGGTAGTATTCCATTGCGTAAATTACCACAGCTTTTTTATCCACTCATCTATGATGGGCACTTGGGCTGCTTCCAAATCCTAGTTATTGTAAATAATGCTGCAGTGAACACTTTCAAGTTAGTGTTTGGGTTCCTTCTGATAAATTTCCAGAAGTGGAATCACTGACTGGGTCATAAGGCAGTCCCATTCTTAGTTTTTTGAGGTAATTCCATACTCCTTTCTACAATGACTATACCAACCTGTGTTCCCACCAACAGTGCATGAGGGTTCCCTTTTCTCCATGTCCTCATGCCAACACTTGTTGTTTATTGATTTATTGATGATAGCCATTCTGACAGGTGTGAATTGATATCTGATTGCATTTCTATGATGATTAGTGACAATGAACATCTTTTGATGTGAATTGGCCATCTGTATGTCCTCTTTGGAGAAATGTCCGTTCAGGTAATTTGTTTACTTTTAATTAAACAGTTGTTGTTAGTTTTGGGTGTGGAGTTTTATATGTTCTTTATAAATTTTTGACATAACCCCTTACCAGATGCATCATTGGTAAATATGTTCTCCCATTTAGTGAGTTGTCTTTTCATCTTGTTGATGGTTTCCTCGCTGTGCAAAATCTTTTTAGTTTGATGTAGTCCTATTTGCTTATTTTTTCTTGTGCTTCCCTTACCCAAGGAGATATATCAGAAAAAATATTGCTAAGAGAAATGTCCAAGATTTTACTGCTTGTTTTTCTCTAAATTTTTTATGATTTCATGACTTACATTTAAGTCTTTTGGTCCATTTTGAGTTTACAGGTATTGATCAACTTATGACCTAAGCAACTTATGACCATTCGACTTTATGACCACAATCGCTAGCCACGACTGCTCCACGTCTGGCAGCACAAGCATTGCCCAGCTGGGCATACGACAGTGTGGACCAGTTTCCGGCAGCACTACCATCTCCGCGTGCACCATTTCAACTGTTATCCCAGACTCGGTACAGCAATTTGTATTTTGTGTCTTGGATACTTTTCATCAAGCCCTTCCCAAGATGTCTACCAAGAGGAAATTGTCTTTGTCTTTGAAATAAAGATTTTTATAACATCATTTCACAGTACTGTACATATAGCCTACTCAACTTATGACCAAATTGTGTTACGACTGGTCTGTCGGAACCAATCGTGGTCGTAAATCGAGCACTAGCTGTATTCTTGTGTATGGTATAAGGTGGTCTAGTTTCATTTTTTTTTTTTAATGTATCTGTCCAATTTTCCTAAAACCATTTATCAAATAGACTATCTTTACCCCACTGTATATTTTTGCCTTGTTTTGTCAAATATTAACTGACCATAAAGGTGTGGGTTTATTTCTGGGCTCTCTGTTGTATTCCATTGATCTATACGTCTGTTCTGATAACAGTACTATGCTGTTTTGATTACTATGGCCTTATAGTATAGTTTGACATCAAGAAGCATGATTCTTCCAATTTTGTTCTTCTTTCTCAAGATTGCTATGGCAATTCTGGGTTTTTTTTATTCCATATACATTTCTGGCATATTTGTTCTAGTTCTGTGAAATAAGTTTTTGATATCTTGATAGGAATTGTGTTGAATCTATAGATTGCTTTGGCTCATATAGACATTTTAATGATGTTAATTCTTCCTATCCATGAACACTTCCACTTCTTTAGATTTTCTTCAGTCTCTTTTTTTAGAGTCTTATAATTTTCTGAGTACAGGTCTTTTATATCCTTGGTTAAATTTATTCCTAGGTATTAAGCAATAGCAAATGGGATTTTTTTAGTTTCCCTTTTGGATAGTTCATTATTGGTGCATAAAAGTGCAATTGATTTCTGAATATTTATTTGTTATCCTGCTACTTTACTGAATTCATTGATCAGTTATAGTAGTTTGTCTTTTTTTGTGTGTGTGGAATCGTTACAGTTCTTTATATAAAAATATATGTCATCTGCAAATAGACAATTTTACTTCTTCCTTTCCAATTTGGATTCCTTTTATTTCTTCTTCTTGTCTGATTGCTAGGGTTAGATTTTCCAGTACTGTTTTGAGTAAGAGTGGGAAAAGTGGACATCCCTGTCTTGTTTCTAATTTTAAGGGAAACACTTGAGGTTTTTTCCCATTGAGTCTGATGTTGGTTGTGGGTTTGTCATATATGTCCTTTATTATGTTGAGGTATGTCTCCTCTATTACCACTTTGCTGAAAGTTTTTTATCATAAATGGTTACTGTATTTTACTAAATAAATTTTTCTACTTCTATTAATATGATCATGTGGTTTTTCCCTTATTTTTTTTATTTGGTGCATTACATTTATTGATTTGTAGATGTTGTACCAACCCTGTATCTCCAGAATAAATCCCACTTGATCATGGTGTATGATCTTTTTAATGTATTGTTGAATCTGATTTGCTAACATTTTGTTGAGGATTTTTATTTTTATTTTATTTATTTATTTATTTTTATTTTTTTGCATTTTTCTGAAGCTGGAAACAGGGAGAGACAGTCAGACAGACTCCCGCATGCGCCCAACCGGGATCCACCCGGCACGCCCACCATGGGGCGATGCTCTGTCCACCAGGGGGCGATGCTCTGCCCATCCTGGGCGTCGCCATGTTGCGACCAGAGCCACTCTAGCGCCTGAGGCAGAGGCCACAGAGCCATCCCCAGCGCCCGGGCCATTTTTGCTTCAATGGAGCCTTGGCTGCGGGAGGGGAAGAGAGAGACAGAGAGGAAGGTGCGGCGGAGGGGTGGAGAAGCAAATGGGCGCTTCTCCTGTGTGCCCTGGCCAGGAATCGAACCTGGGTCCTCTGCACACTAGGCCGACGCTCTACCGCTGAGCCAACCGGTCAGGGCCTTGTTGAGGATTTTAACATCTATGTTCATCAGGGATATTGGCCTATAATTTTGTTTCCTTGTAGTGTCTTTATCTGGTTTTGGAATTAGGATACTGCTGGTCTCATAAAATGAGCTTGGGAGTCTTCCTCTTGAATTTTGTGGAATAATATGAGAGGGATAGGTGTTAATTTTTTGAATGTTTTCTAGAAGTCATCTGTGACCCATGCAATCCAGAACTTTTGGTTGTTGGGATTTTTTATTATTGCTTCAATTTCAATAGCTATAATATGTCTGTTCTGATTTTCCAATTCTTCCTGATTCCATTTTGGAAGATTGCATATTTCTAAAAATTTATCCATTTTGTCCAGGTTGTCCAAATTATTGACATATAATTGTTCATAATATTTTCTTACTATCCTTTGTATTATTTTGCTGTCAATTGTTACTTTTCTTTAATTTCTGGTTTTATTTATTTGGGTCCTCTCTCTTTTTTTCTTGATGAGTTGGTTAAAAGTTAATCAATCTTGTTTATGTTTTTAGGGAACCAGGTCTTGGTTTCATTGATCTTTTATATTTTTTTAAATTCTATTTTGTTTATTTCTGCTATGATCTTTATTATTTCTTTTTTTCTAATCACTTTGGGCTTTATTTGTTGCTTTTTTTAAAAGGTCCTTTAAGTGTAAAGATAGATTGTTTATCTGAGATTTTTCTTGTTTCTTTTTTTCTTTTTGTGACAAAGACAAAGAAGGGACAGATAGGGACAGACAGGCAGGAAGGGAGAGAGATGAGAAGCATCAATTCTTCGTTGTGGCTCCTTAGTCTCTTTAGTTATTGATTGCTTTCTCATATATGTCTTGACCGGTGGACTACAGCAGGGTGAGTGACCCCTTGCTCAAGCCAGTGACCTTTGGGCTCACGCCAGCGACCATGGGATCATGTCTATGATCCCACACTCAAGCTGGTGAGCCCAGGCTCAAGTCGGATGAGCCCACACTCAAGCCGGTGACCTTGGGGTTTCAAACCTGGGTCCTCCATATCTGAGTTTGATGCTTTATCTAGGGTGCCACTGCCTGGTCAAGATTTTTCTTGTTTCTTGAAATGGACCTGTGTGCTATGAATTTCCCTCTTAAGACTGACTGCTTTAGCTGTGTCCCATACATTTGGGGGGGGGGTTGTTGTGTTCTCACTTTTATTTGTTTCAGGGTATCTTTTGATTTCTTCCTTGATTTATTTCATTATTAACTCATTTTTTAGTAACATGTTTTTTAGCCTCCATGTCTTGTATTTTTCAGTTTTTTTTTCTTCTTCTTGTTATTGATTTCTAGTTTCATACCATTATGTTTAGAGAAGATGCTTGATAAGATTTCAATATTCTTAAATTTATTGTGACTTGTTTTGTGTCCTAACATGTGGTCTATTTTAGAAACTGTTCTATGTGCACTTGAAAAAATGTATATTCTGCTGCTTTGGGGTGAAATTCTCTGAAGATATCAATTAAATCCATCTGGTCTAGTTTGTCATTTAAAGCTACCATTTCCTTGTTGATTTTCTGTCTGGAAGATCTATCTACTGAAGTCAGTGGTGTGTTAAAATCTCCTACTATTTCTGTATTACTGTTACTCTCTCCCTTTATGTTCATCAGGATTTGCTTTGCATATTTAAATGCTCCTATGCCAGGTGCACAAATGTTTATAAGGTTTACATCCTCTTGCTGGCTTGCTCTCTTTACCATTATGTAGTGACCTTCTTTGTCTTTTACTATAGCCTTTGTTTTAAAGTCTATTTTGTCAGGTGTAAGTATTGCTACCCCAACTTTCTTTTTTTTTTCATTTGCATGTGTTTTTCTTTTTTCTTTCCATATTACAAATATCTTTTTCCATCCCTTTACTTTTAGTCTGTGTGTATCTTTCAGTCTGAGGAGTGTCTTTCATACACAGCATTTTTATTGGTCTTGCTCTATTTTACATTCAGCTACCCTATGTCTTTTGATTGGAGCATTTAAGGCATTTACGTTTAAAATGATTATTGATAGCTATGTATCTATTGCCATTTTATTCTTTTAATTATGTACCTATTTCTTCCTCTTCCTCTTTCTCCTTCTTCCTCTTCAGTCAGGTCTCCTAACATTTTATATAATATTGGTTTGATGGTAACAAACTCTTTAGCTTTTTCTTGTCTGGAAAGCTTGTCTTATCCCTTGGATTATAAGATTCTTGAGGCTTGGTCACAATTATGTGCTATTTCCCAGTACAAGGTCAAGTTTATGGTGAGTGCTCAATATACATATGTTGAATAAAGCAGAGTATACCTGGTGCATACTGCATGGGAAGGCAGGCTTTTTTGGAGGGTAGGTGACTGCTTTGGGAAGCATAATTTTCCACATGAAGTCTTGAGCCTGCTACTGGTTACTGGAAAACCGACTCAGTGAGTGGCATCTTGCCAGGCTTTGTAATCCTCTGGAAATTACATTTTTAGAACACAGTCTCCTTTTTGTGACAGGCAATTAAGTAATACATGACTAACTGAATATAAATTATACAGGAATTTTGATTTAAAAAAAATGTTAGGGGGACATTCAATTTAAAAATATTTTTGATGTTCATAATACATTTATGTTAGTCCACAAAGGACAAATTTTTTCCTGTTTAGTTCTATTCATGAAACAAGACTTGGTAAGGGTATTGAGTATGTAGAATCTGGTCTCTGTCTTTCTGCTGAGGAGGGGCTGAGAGTGGCAGGGTGGAATCTATGGTATTGTTATCAAAAAGAGGCAATGGTCTTTAGTTGAAGTCAATGAGAAACTCATGGCCCAAGAATTTGGGTCAAAACCCTCCTACTTGAAGAAAATGTACACTTCTTTAAAGTCTTTAATGGCATGTGAACTGATAGTGAAAGTGGAATTATGGGTTTTATTGGCATAACCAGGATCTTTTGTGGTCCCATCATTCACTCTCCCGCCACCTACTTCAGTACCATTATGTACTGAAACTTTCCTATTTGTTAAGATTTTACTCTTCTCTATCAATGTTTCAGGGAATTAGAGTCGGTTCTTTCACTGAATAAAGCTCTGCAATCTTTATCCTCTCTGAATGACACTGGCTACTGGCTTTCCACACTATAGGAGGTCCTCGGGTTACCACACAGTTCTGTTCTTACGACAGTGATATAACCCGAATTTTAGTGTAAGTCAAAACACACCCTAGCCTAAGCCACTTACCTATCCTAACACAGTTGTAAAGTCATAATCTAGAACATAAAAGCACAAGCAAGCCACAGCAAAAGGAAAAGGACATAAATATACTGTACTGTACACTGTACTTACTGCATATTCTTCCACCACGCGCAACCAAACTAGTTCGCCAGCGTAGTCTGTAAGTATGATGCTAACGATGTAAGCTGAAACACGCATGTCTCAATTTTTTAAAAGTTTTTATGGGGGTGAGTGTTGTAAACTCAAAATGTCGTATGTCGAGACTGTCATAATGCGAGGACCCTCTGTACTTTAAGGAAAGCTGGAAGAGTTTTGGTCTTAGCCAATGGTAGAGTCATCAAAGGCTTTCCAGACATACTTGAGCATTCTAATAATTGAAGAATGGTACTTGAATAGAGACATTTATTTATTTTTGCCACTGAGTATCTAAACTAGCTAGATAAGAGTTAATGAGCCTAGCTAGTCTTTGATCTTAGTTTCCCTGTAAGTTTTTTCAGTCTGTGTGGATTTTCTGAAATTTGTATTCACTGTCTCCCCAGACCTGACCATGAAGAAAGACTCCCACTCTAATTCTTTGTTCTCTGGTTAGGCAATTTGATGTAATGGTTGTCTCAGTGTATATGGTCAGCTACTATTATGTGTCATATGTTGCAGAACGGTACTGTGAGTTCCAGAATAATCAGTCTTCATTAATATATGTGAGAGTTCCAAGAGTGAAGTTATATATGCAAATACATTTTAAAAACTTTGATTTATATTTGAGTGCACCAATAGAAGCTAGAAAATGTGATCAAGAAAAAGTAGTAATCTTTTGAAAACCAATTGAGGTGGATGGCAACAGAACTATGATTAAGTTAAAGGTTCAAAGGCAAGTATTCTACATTTTGTAACTCAAGAAATTACACTGATTTATGTGCTTGGCATATAGACATGGAGTCTAGTTGCATGGGGAGTCAGATAACTAAACAGAGCAAAACACATTAGTGTGATGAACTCTATGATAGAAATCAAGTCTGTGAATATGTAAAACAAGGACACTTAACCCAGTTGTTGGTTTTAACAATAAACCTCTTATTGAGTGTCTGTTATGTGCCAAGTACTGAAGTACTTTATGGATATTATATTTAATCTTCCTACAGATGTATGTACTCATTTATTTTATGGCCAATAAACTTAGTGGGGCATTGACATTACCATCAAATTTGAGTGCCACTTTTACTGGCGTCCTTTTTCTTGCCATTTATCATGAAGTGAGATCATAGCCATGACTTTCTGACACACGAGTTGGCTGGAATTAGAACCATACTTGGTGTAATTCATTTCCCCTGATCCAGACAGAAAAGGAAGACAGATTACAATAGGACTTCTGAGCTAATTACTTAATGGCAAGCTGTGATTCCAAAACCACAAAAGAAGAAGGCAGAAGAAGTTTTAATAAAAATACACTGCAGCATGGCTTTGGGTCATATGGTATAAACATTTGCAGAGACTTTTGTTTTGCAGCCGAAGTTCCATACTTATTCAGAACTATCTGGCATACATTGAACAAAGAAAGTATATACCAACAAAGCATGGAGAGAGACTGAGCTGCCCACCCAGGCAAACCTTAGGAACTTAATAGACAGAGCTCAGCTCCATGTGGCCCAGTGTGAAAGCAATTCTGGGTGTGTGTGCAAGCGCATTTACACAGGAGGTCAGTTCTGCTGTCAACGCAGAATCCAAAATACCAGACAATAATATGCAAATTATAGCCTTTTAATAAAGGAATGCCTTTTTTAATGTTTTATTGTAGTCAACTGAAAGTGAACAAAAACTAAATCCCTGAAAGAATCCTTGCATTTCAAAGGTTTAGTTTTGACAAGTACTCAAAGGCCAGATTCCCAGGGATTTTGAAGGTATTTCATTTCTTTCCAAATCTCGAGTGGCCACCCACTTCTTCTGAGATTCCTATCCTTCCAGCAACCTAGAGTATTTTGAGGGCCAATATAGTCCATTCATTATTGATATCTATCAAAATGTGTCTATGTTTCACAACAGAAGTAGAAACGTATTTACAACCTAATAGTCAGGGTGACAATTTGTGAGGCAGAAAGACAATTCCTGAGAAGGAGAAAGCAACACTGCATTGGTCCTTTCTCAGCGGAATGGTGCAACACAAAACTCTGAGCAAATCCAGTAGTAGGTAGGATTAAATAAATGAAGCTTTTCATTTTCACTTCTCTTGTCTCAGGTTTTCCCATTTCAAATATCCTGCCTTCATTTTCTTACCTCCAAGCTATAGTTCCAATGCTCATTTCATGAAATCCTAAGGGTGAAGAATTAAAAATAAACTTAAAGAAGAGAGATCTCCTTTGACCCCCTACCCAACCCACACTTTCACTGGCCCTTCTAATGTTATTCCTGGCAAGTTGTCACAAAACCTCTGGTTGAATACTCCAGCCAATGAGGAAACATACGACTACCATTCCCAATATGAGCAACTTTGTTTGCAGGGTCTTCCTTCTGCTTGACTTTGCCTTCTCTTTAAAATCCCTATAAAGTATAACTGTTGATTTTAAGTAACCTCCCTGTAATGAATTCCCCTTAAACACTATAGCTGATCTTCCAATATTTAAAACCAGGTCTTGTGACCTCTCTGTTTTTTGTTTACTTTCTTGATTTCCCTCTCTAGGCTAACTCTCCGTCTCCTTGGACTTTACTCATATGATCTGTTCTCTCGCGTCTTCATGCCCAGAGGTTTCGGGAGTGCTCTCCTGTCTTACTGGGCAACCAGATCTCTGGTTTTGCTCCAAGGCTTTGGACTGTATCCCTTCCCAAGCCTTACCCCTGCAGCCATACCTTGTCTTTGCCTCAGGTTGATGTTATACATACAGTAGTACCTTGAGGTACGAACAGCCCAACATACAATTTTTTTTAAGATATGAGCTGCAACTCAGTCCATATTTTTGTTTGAGATCCGAGAGAAATTCCAAGATACGAGTCGTGATTCAGGAAGCTGCCACTAGTTGGCGCATTGGCGCATGGGTCATATTGGCAGTTTGATATACGAGTTGACTGACTTATGAGCTCAGTTACAGAATGAATTAAATTCGTATCTCAAGGTACCACCTGTATTTCAGTAGGTCTCCTAGGTTCCAGTAGCATCTGAGCTACTTAGAGGCCCCACATGCATGGTTTGACATCTCCCCCATTATCTTCTTTTTTGTGTAACACTCCAGGCGGTCAAGGTTAACTTTGGTTTTAATTTCGAATCTTGAAACTGTTGGTCACTGTACCTTTTATATCTTTATCTA
The DNA here is from genome assembly GCF_036850765.1 of Saccopteryx bilineata. Classification (NCBI taxonomy): domain Eukaryota; kingdom Metazoa; phylum Chordata; class Mammalia; order Chiroptera; family Emballonuridae; genus Saccopteryx; species Saccopteryx bilineata. Next base: position 41,726,361 of record NC_089493.1, on the reverse strand, counting down.
TGTCTGTAAAATTATAGAACACAACTAAGTGAAGTGTGCAATCAAGTAAAAATCATTGGCTAAGAGGCTAGGCTCTTGAGTTTGAGATCTGGGGCGAATTCTGGCTCTGCCCCTTGTGTGGCCATGGCCACATTACTTAACCTCTCTAGGCTTCAATTTCCTCATCTGTAAAATGGTTACACTAATAGTTCTTCCTTCATGAAGTGGTTGTGTGTATTAAATGAGATAAAATGCCTGGCATAGAATATGGCCCAAAATAAGGGCTCATAAAATGTTAGCTGTTATTGGTATTTTGGTACCATTAAGTGTCTTCAAATAATTCAATGTGGATGCAGTTCTTCTAATATCTATCTTTAGTCTGCTGCTATTGCATTGATGGGAGGCAAAGAGCAAGACATCCGGGGCTCCAGGAATACTGGAGAGGTAAGCTGAGGTTGAGAGTAGAGGTCTGAAGCCCTAGCACTGCTGTTTACTAAATGACCTGAGCAAGATCCTTAACTTCTCAGTGTCTCTGTGTGCTCATCTGTACAATGGGAATGGCAATGGCACTGACCCCATAGCTTATTGTGAGGATGTAATGAGTTAATAAATGTTGACCAGTACCTGGCACATTAAAAATAATCAATAAATGTTTATTATTGGTTTTTTAAAGGTCTCAATGTGGTCACATTTCAAGATTCCTGCCAACTGCTTATTTCGGGGACAAGTCAGTTCTAAGGTATTGAGGTATTATACTAAACTAGATCTTCAAGTGGCCCACAGATTGGGATAGATCTGTTAAGGATGGAGTGAAGATCGTCTTTAGTTTTAATACAGTGTGTCCGTAAAGTCATGGTGCACTTTTGACATGTCACAGGAAAGCAATAAAAGACGATAGAAATGTGAAATCTACACCAAATAAAAGGAAAACCCTCCCAGTTTCTGTAGGATGATGTGGCAGCATGTGCACATGCACAGATGATGACATAACACCATGTATACAGCGGAGCAGCCCACGGCCATGCCAGTCGAGATGTGGACGGTACAGAGGAAAGTTCAGTGTGTTCTGTGGCTCGCTAAATTCGAATCTGTGACCAAAGTGCAACGTGAATATCGGCGAGTTTATAACGAAGCGCCACCACATAGGAATAACATTACTTGGTGGGATAAGCAGTTGAAGGAAACCGGCAGTTTGGTGGAGAAACCCCGTTCTGGTAGGCCATCAGTCAGTGACGAGTCTGTAGAGGCTATACGGGATAGCTACCTAAGGAGCCCTAAAAAAAATCTGTGTGTGAGCCCACATTGAACTGCATTGAATAGGTATGAAACTGGGAGAGTTTTCCTTTTATTTGGTGCAGATTTCACATTTCTATTGTCTTTTGTTTCTTTCCTGTGACCGGTCAAAAGTGCACCATGACTTTATGGACACACTGTATAAAAAATGTGATGTCTGGGATATTATTAGAGTGGTGGTATTACAACAACAATAATTTCTATCAATTGTTACCTAGAAAACCTGAATTTCCAATTTTTATTAACCTCTTCATCAGAAACTCCCACTAGAACACAGTTGACTGTCTTGGTTGGTTCCTTCCTTTCTTCCTTTTTACTTAATTTTACTTGTATTTTCATCTTTTTTCTTTCATTCTTATTTTGTTTAATTTCCTCTAGAGTCATTCTCTCTGACCCATGCCTATCTCCACTGAGAATTATCCATCAGTTAGTTTACAATTAAATACAGTTGTATTTTCCTAGAATGCATCTAGATCTTTTCTTGCTTCATGCCTATTTTCAATTTATGGGCTGAATTGTATCCTCCCCAGATCCATAGGATGCAGTCCTAACCCCAAATACCTCAGAATGTGACTGTATTTGGGGATAGGGTTTTCAAAGAGGGAATTAAGATGAAATGATTAGGGTCAACAGGGTGGCCCTAATCTGATATAACTTGCGTCTTTATAAGAAGAGGAAATTTAGACACCACAGAAACACAGAAGAAAGACCATGCATGTGAAGACATAGGGATCAGAAAGTTATCTATGAGCCAAGGAGAGAGGCTCTCAGAAGAAATCAACCCTGCTGACACCATAATCGCGGACTGCTAGCTTTCAGATGTGAGGAATAAATTTTTGTTGTGTGATCCACCTAGTATGCACGCATAGTTATGGCAACGCTAGTAAATTAATGCCTTTCATTCTTGGGACTTTTTATAGGAGAATTTCTTCTTACACTTCATTGTGATTCAGTAAGATTTAGGAAGGGAAGTTAATGCTTATTTTCTGTCTTCCATCTTGAACTAGAAGGCCAGAGTTACTTCTGAGCTGCTTTCCCCATGGATGATGACTGGGTATCGGCAGGTAAGGTAGGAGGTCATAGCTCTCATTTCTTGAATTTTTACTATATGCCAGGCCCTGTGCTAAGGTCTTTACAAATATCATCTTATTTAATTATCTAACCATTCTAGAGGGAGGGTATAATTATTTCCCCCCTCTTTTGTATATGAGAAAACAGTCACAGAGAGGTTGAGTTATGCTGACCAACTGGCCCCACACTTTGATAATTGAGAAATTTCACTCCAGGTGCGTCTTCTTGATAGAATTTTTGCAAAACTTAAAATTTGAATCTCTCTCCCTAAAGAGTCACTTAAAGGGAGAAGTTATTTAACTGATAATTGCAAGATTCTGTCATTGACATCATCTGTACTGCTACATTAATTGCTAATCTCCTATTTGTTGTAACATTTGGCTAGCCTCACTTGGAACATGAATTGGACAGATTCTCATTGAGTGACTTTTGATCGACAGTGCTGGCTTACTGGTGTGTGTGAGTGAAAGGAAATAGGCAGTTCTTCCCTATCTTTCATTCACTTCAACCAAGTTTCGTCTCTGTGCACGCCAGTGTGTTTAAATGAGTTTGGCACCATCCCTACCTGCCAGGAAGACAGGAAGCGCATGTATAACCCTGGGAGGAGAGATACCCAGTATCGTTACCTTTCCATCTATTTAATGGTCCTAAAGCTAGAAAAATAATTAAAACTTACTCTGATCTCAAAGTTCCTTACCCTTCAGCTCTATTCATTTCTGTCTCAATTCCTTTTTAATTTTTCAATACCTTGACATATCCTAGATTCGTCATCTCCAGTAATAGCTCCACCTTTTATGTTTTAGAAGCCAATCAGAACTCCCGCACTCTCTTTTTCCACTGACTCTTTTTGACTCATGCAAGTCTCTGGCCTTGCGGAGTATTGCCATTCTGTCTCTCTCAGCTGAGCAGTTTCCTTGTGGCTTCATTTCACTCCCAGTCTCAAGGCTCATTCATTTGCTTATGCAATTTCCGTAATTTTCTTATATGTTCCCTCAATTCTTTCCCATCCTAATTCTCCCATTCTGCACATCCACAACTCATGTGACTTTTATGGTTCTGCTTTTGCATTTCTATACTCATTAATTTATTGGTTCCTTTAACAGCTATTATATTTATTGAGTACTTATTCTGCACCAATGGCTGGAGGTAGTGGTGAGCAAGATCAACACAGATTCCACTCTCAGGGAGCTTATGTTTTCGTGATGCGAGATGGACAAAGTCTGGGTCAACCCGGGCCAGTAAGAGCAAAGCACACAGCCAGACAGGTGGTGGCCACAGCACAGCTAGGTTTCCAGTTTCATCGCGGACCTCAGCAATGCTCATCTACTTAGATTGTTTTTGGTCAGCACTGTCTCCTGTTTCTTTTGAAAACTCTTCTATACTACTTATCTTGCCCCAGCACATTTATTATCAGACAATCATTTCCCTTATGCCTTCCTGATAAATCAAGGTTTTCAGTCATGGACTCTCAGTTTCACAGCCCCTGTCTCTCCCTAGGTAACCTTCTACATCAACACTTGTCCCTCCCCCTCTCCAGTCTCGGACCATGAGCTTTCCTCCTTCCTGGTCAAGTCCAGCTTCTCCACCTAACTGCTTGATCTTGTTTACTCTGGTCACAGCACCTTCCTTTATCATTTTCTCTTATATCCACTATCTTCAATCCCTCTCACTTTCTTTCTGCCAGCCGAGAAATATACTCAATTTCTGATGTTCAGTTTTTAATAATAATGGCTGTCCTTTATAGAGTATAGCCACATAGCATACACCTTATATTACTCATCTACTTTAGTTCTCATTATCACCTGTAAGGTAGTTATTACTCTCTCTATTTAACAGAATTAGAAACAGGTTTAGCGAGAATATACTTGCTGCCTGATTTCAATCTTTTCTTTTATACCTAAGCTTCTTAAAAGAGTGTCTCCATCCCTACCCTCTTGAATCATGTTTCTGCCCCACTCTTCTATGGTGCATAGGTCACCATCAGCCTTCCAATCCCTAACTGCAATGGACACTTTCTGTCTCCATCATACAGGAACACTACAGGAAATATACGGTATTGTTGTCCACCTGGAATTCTTGCCTCCCTGGACTTCCATCATGTTGATCTCGACTGGTTCTCATCTTATAACTGTGCTTTCTCAGTCTTCTTTAGATTTCTTTCTCTCATCCCCCCTTATGTATTAGCATTCTCTGAGGTTCTCTTGTAAGTGTTCTCTCTCTTCCTCTCTTTTTCTTGAGATTCAGGATTCTCTCTGAATGATCCTTAGCCCCCCCCCCTTTTTACTTCAAAACGATGTCTCTGGCTCTAGTACCATTTATAACAAAGAGTAAAAACCAGCCACTGAAATGAGCACTGCGGAGAGCCATGCTGACCTCACTAAGTGTGATTTGGGGGCAGAAACCAGACAGGGTGGGCTGAAGAGTGGGAAGGAGGTAAAGATATGGAAAAAGCAGCAATGAACAGTCATTGACAGACAGGGCTGTGAAGGGAGGCTATCTAGGAGGGAGGGTAATCAAGTTGCTTTCCTTTTTTTATTGGAAAAAACCACGAGATTATTTAAATACTATTTGTATTTTAAAGGATCTATTAGAGGGGACAAGCCAAAAATGCTGGCATGAGAAGAGAACTGATGTGAGAATGGATTCTGTAGTAGAAGGAAAAGGGTTGTCCTTAGGAGGAGGGGTGCCTCTTTCACCAGAAGGAAGGAAGACGGTGCAGAGGCAGGTCCATTTGCTGAAGGTGAGGGGGTTTCTGTCTATGAGCCAATGTCCCATTGTAGTAGTGGAGGATACTGCTACAACCATCATTGGAAAATACAATCTGCCACAGGGGTTTAATGAGCCATGGCACTGGGGAGCAAAAAGCCTTTGTGCTTGGTGTATGAGAGGATAAAGAACCTCACGTGAGCAACTATGTGGAAGTGGGTATCCCTGAGGAAAGCCAGCTTTCAGTTAATGCCAGGAAGTGGAGGGAGGATGAGGTGGTACGAAGCAGTCTAATAACAGAGTGGGGACTCAGGAAGCTCAAGGGAAGGAGAAATAAGTTTATTGATTTGAGGATAAGGAAAGACAGAGTATCATGGTGACAGTATTGTCTGGACAATAGATTAAAGAAGTAAGAAGCTTAGCCTTTGTGAGTTGACTGTTAGGAACAAGGATGAGAAACACTAAAGGATTTAGTCTTGACACACCCCTGCTGGAAAGTGGTTATCTTGGCTCCATAAACTTGATGTAGTTTCAACCTGGTATCAGAGATTTCAGGGTAAAAGTCTCGGAAGCTATAGAATCCTATGGGTGTGGGTGTCTTGGAGTGTCAGCCTGGTCTTGCTGTGCCCTAGTGATTAAAACATACCCCCATAGAGGGGAGCCTTTGAGGCCAGGACTATGCCTTACTCAGCTTATAGCACAGTGTTATGTGTATCCAGACACTTAAAGGAGGGTTGGGTAATTTAAAGAATTAATAATAGAGCATGGATTCAAGCCCCGGTCAGCTGAAGCCAAAGCCTGCCACCTATCAATTCTTTGTTCCCAAGCATTCTACCAGAGCACAAAAGGGACATTTCCTCTTAGGCTATGTGTGAATGACACAAAATGTTCATAAAACCTGACAATTTCCCAGGGAGCTTGATCAACATAAACATTCAAATTAGATATCTCAGGCCAAATTACATCTACTCAATATAATTATTTAAAATCTACTCCATTCCATGCTGCCTAAGGCATATGGCTTTCCTTCAAAATAAAAAAAAAAAAAACCCCACAAAAACCCACAAACCTTTAGGATAAATGCTGCACTATGGGATTTGGGACAATTGTGCCTGATTAACAGCTGCTACCAATTAGACAGATATCTATGAAAAAGATAATTCTCTGAGAGCCAACGCATGTATGTAAGACGTGCCTAACAATTTAAGGCCATGGGAGCAGATGGTCATGGTCTAAAAATATGTTTATGAGATTCTATTTAGGAGAAAAAGAATGTTGCCTGTGTATCAATCGCTATTCTCACATCATTGCCTGCAGTACAAATAAAAGCCTTTCATGAATATATTCAACTCTTCATACATCTGTCAAAAGGGAGTTGTTGCAAAATAACACTTTTCTATTAATTCAAACTTTGGGCAATCTCTGCTATCAGGAAACACAAAAGTACTGAATCTGAGATTATAAAACCTCTAAATAGAGAGTGATCATTCACGTCACTAAAAAGGACACACAGGTAAGAAAGATTTACACAGGTTTCCTTCCTTCAATAGTGAGTTTCCCTTGAGTATTTAAAATAAAACTTGATTTATAAAATTTATAAAATTATATCCATAAAATTTTTCAGGGGACACATTAGTACAGTGGTTCTCAACCTGTGGGTCGCGACCAAAACACAGGGGTCACCTAAAGCCATCGGAAATACATATTTTATTTAAAAATGTATTGTATAATAAATATGTATTTTCCAATGGCTTTGGACGACCCCTGTGTTTTGGTCGTTCGACCCCAGCCGGGGTTGCGACCCACAGGTTGAGAACCGCTGCATTAGTAGGAAATGAAATATACATGCACATTACAATGAGAACCACATTATTTAGTCCACAGCCTGACACTAGTTAAATTTATTAGATTCACTTAGATTTTTTTTCCTATCTCTTTCGAAACCCCAAATATTTTTGATTTGTTTAAAATTCTTCAACTGTAAGATTGATAACTCTTAGAATTACCATTATTCACTGCAGTAGCATCTGATCTTTTGAAATATAGTTCTCTGCTGGAGATGTGATTTATCCCAGTAGATAAAATACCAGTCTGGGAATCATAACAACTAGATCTGCTTGCATCTCGTTCAATAACTGCTCAGTTATTTTTGGCAACACATTTAACTTCTCTGCATTCAATCTGCTCTTTTAGAGAAGGGATTATAACTATTTGCCAGTTACTTGCCTCACTGGGGTGTCAGCTTTGGAGAGATCACAGGTGCTCATGGGCCATTACAGATACAAATCAGAAGCTTTGTTCTTTTAGGTTTCTAGAGTGGGAAACTTGGATCCAGTCAATTTGAAAAAGTATCTTGAGGCTTTGGAAGGCGTAGATGAAGGAGATAGTCCTCAAAGTTGCCTGTCTAAGGAAAGGAAGAATGGTCTTAACATTCCAAGAGAACAATATAGTTATAATAATATTTGAGAAGCTCCTGCAAAGTGGTATAACCTTACTAATGTTTCATTTCTGATATTGAACAACATTCTCTCTTGCTCAAGAATAATATTATATGATCTTTTGTACTGAAACAGCATGGTGACCTAAGATTTTTTTTAATAAATATTATGATTTCTGCTTCAATATTCTCCAGTGTTTTAGTTCCCTGGCTACCACTGCAGATTTCAAATCCACCTTTAAAAACTTACTGAATCTGACTTACTCGAAGTTCACAATGTGCCCTTGTGTGCAGCTGAATTGCCCTCTGTGAGATGGAAGACCAGTAGCTTAACCACAGTTCCTTTTAATACTTCCTTTAACAAGGCTTAACAGCTAAGAACTCACACTTTACTTTTAGTTTAAAAGCCTCAGAAAACTTCAGAAAAGTCAGAACTCAAAATATAGAAGATAAAAACTCATCAAACACTGACAAATCGTAATGCTGTTCTAAGACCTGCGTTTTCACAAGAAGCTCTTTGTTCTTTGCATATGTCAATGTTTAATGATTTCTAAACTTTGCTGGAAGATACTCTACCTATAGCAGAGGGGTGGTTTGAAATAATAGCTTAAGGTGGACACTGTGTTCTTTGTGTTGGTGGGAGGAAGGGAGTGGAAGGGTCCAAAAGACTCTTGACTCCCATTGGTCAGCCAGTGATTGAGGCCACATGACTTATCTGCTTCTTGGTCTTTTGTAGTGTTAAATTCCAGGCATCTGCTGGTGACTGGGATGAGGGAGTCTAAAGGGAATGGGCTAAGCCTTGCCTCAGCTGAGGAAATGCACACACAGGCTCCCAAAGAATGTTCGAGCAGTTTTTCACCCCAGGTTCTAGCCACAATCCGTCCAGTGCAAAGAATTGCTCCTCCCACTGCCTTGTCTGTACGTGTTACCCACAGGTCTGGGGCCTCTGCTCATGGACTCTCCAGGTGCCTCAGATGGCTGCTCCCCTCGGTCATGGGCAGTGTCCATTTAGACCCTTTCCCCAACTCCTATCCTGCCTCCTCAGCCCAATCCCTTGGCCTTGTGGCCAGTTCTCTTCCTTGGAAGTTTCTTTTTCCCCTCTGTCATATCCTCTGGCCTGGGTGGTCACTCTCTGCTGTGAACCTTGACAGGACCAAGAGAGAGCCCAGGGAGCGGGAAAGAGTACTCTCTAAAGGAACATCAGATTGCTTGTGTATAGAAATTCTTTTCTAGCTTATATTCTGTACCTTATTGAGCTAAAGGAGCATCTGGCTCCTGCTCAGACTTGAGTTCCACACAAAACTTTCCATCCATTTATTTTGTTATAGGCTGGCCCAGGCTCCAGGAAAAGAAGGAACAATGGAGAAAACTTAAATCAGCCCCCAAATGATAACATATTTCTATAACACTTTACAAATGACCAAGTTTCTCCCTAAATAAAATTATAGATACCTAAAAAGTATCTGCTGAGCTGAATTTAAAGCCGCTTTTGTGTGGCTCATCTTCTCTTGCTGTCTGAAAGTTTGTGAAATAGGCTGGACTGCTTATAAATCTTGTCTTTATAAACTCAGATGATCGTTTCCCCAAAGTGACGTAGCTACAGAGTGTCAACGTTGGGACTGGAACACAGACCTTTCAATTCTGTGCAGTGTTCTTTCCGATTTTTGTGATTAATCATATACCCAGATATTTATTAGTGATGAGTTTGGGGAGACTGACATTTTAGGTACCAGAAATCAGGCTAGCTTTTTTTTTTCCCCTTCAACTCGCCTTGCTTCAACAAAGTTTTCATCTCCGGATTTCAAGTTGGTGTGTTAAACATTAAATTTTTGTTATTATATTTTATTTGTGCCATCTTCATGTTCAGGCCTTTGCTCTTCCTTTACTCAACTTATTGTCACGCCTCCAAACTGATGCCGATTGGTTCCTTAAACATGATCTTGCTCAAAAATAAATTTGATTTTAATAGTCAATGGCATTAAATTCTTCAGTGGCTCCTTTTCACCAATGACGGTGTCCTCAGACTTCTGGAGTGACATTCTTGAGGGCTTAGGGAGGTCATCTTTAGTTTGTCTAGGAGTTTCTTCGATTCTTGTGTTTCAATGTCAATGAAAATAACCTTAAAAATAAGTATATTCTGGATCATCTAAATGACTGTGTTCTCACACATAAAATTTCACTCTCTGTGTTGCAGATATCTTTTGATCTTGTTGGCACCAAGTTGCGTGACTTAAAATGTCCTGAGTTAATGGAAAATGAACAGAGGCGGACTTAATTTGCAATGATGAGTCTGAACTATGTGAAGCCCAGTTCTGTGTTTGAAGGGAAGTTTTCAGTACAGTGGCTCCAAAAGAGAAAATTGTGAGGAGAATTGGGTCACCGTGGTCACTGCAGACTGGGCATGCCTGACTACATCTCAGAGGCCGGCCAGAACAACACAACCAAACCAGGGAAGAGCCTTAGCTCTTGGTAACACTTTTCTCATAGTGGGTGGTGTTTCAATTTTAGTAAAACATTGAACACGACAGACAAATGCTAATTTAAACAATTGGTTTCCTATGGAATTAATTGTTATGGCTTTAGATTCACATAAAATCTGTAAGCAAAATGAATTCAAGTCCTCATTTTCTATTTCACATATACATGCTCTTATTTTTCAAAACTATTTCCTATCTTTCCCTTATTGGGTCCTGTCTTGTGGGAAAATTATACTTTCTACCCTCTTGACTTTAACTTTGGCTGTGCCGCTTGGCTTGCCAAATAAATTGTGAGTGGATGTAATATGGGGTTCTTTCAAAGGGAAGCTTTTAGAGCCACTGCACATTTGACCCTCTCCCCTTTTTCTTTCTGGCACGACTTTAGCAAAATCTCAGAAAGGAATTGTTCCTTTAGCCTGCTCCCCCGAAGGAAGATTATACAGAACCAAGAGCTTCAGCCAAACATAAAGGACACAGAACACAGTGAAAGATATGTGTGTGTGTGTGTGTGTGTATGTGTGTGTATATATATACAAACAAATACACATATGTAAGATATGTGTGTATATATTTATATATATGTATTTGCATATGTATGTATATATGTATTTGTGTGTGTGTGTGAATGTATATGTATCTGTAGCTAATGACTGATGTTAACACTGGGGGTCAGGGACAACTGTTTCCTTTTAAAGGGGGTTTGTAAACCACGTAAGAAACTCTGATCTGTAGAATACATGCTCTTTAGCTTCCCAAGTCTTTTTGACATTGACTCTCGCCTGTCTTTCCAGTGTCCTTTCCAGGGTGCCTTTGCCATCTTCACTGTTCCTAATCAGATCCTCTTTGTTTAAGCATTTCTACCTTGGTTGATCTTTTTCCTTATGGGAGAAACATGGAAAAATTGCAACAGTCCGATCAATTTTGTGATGATAACTGAGCAGGCAAAGCCTGCCTGAGTCCCAGAGGAAGAAGCTGGGCTGGCTTCAGCTGCCGCGACCACATTTCACGGAGTCGCTAACAAGTGGCCACCACAGTACGGGTGAGTGTCTCCACCTCCCTGAGTCCAATCTAGCCTCTCATGGAGGTGCCAGCAGGTAATGAAGTCTCCAGACAAGAGAACAAACAGCCTCTGAACGATGGGAGAGTTTGATTGTGTTTTATTTCCCGAGTCCCTTATGAAACGTCTCCTGTGAACTCTGCCTTTGAGTTCCCACAAACTGCGTAAAGAGGAGGCTGTGAGTTATCACATCTGAAGCCTGCTGCTATGTTTCCAAATGATCTCTTTCTTGGACTGCTCAGGGACTGCGGTTAGGCCAATTAATCCTAGGAGGAGTTAAGTAATTGTACTCTTAGAGAAGAGACTCTATGCCCTCAAGGCCCTGCGACTACACACATCCAAATCTCGCATTTCATTTCTATCAAGCGTGGAATTAATAAGAGTCGGTGGTAATAAAGTATCAGGTCAAGACATGGAAAATAGATATCATAAAAAATTTATGTAATAAAGAATAATCCCCTTTGCTAATATAACCCGCATTTTTTTTGTTCTCGATGAAACCTAATAACAAAAGCATTTAAATCACTGTAAGAAGGAATTACTACACTCTGCATGAGACACGAAAAACCCAAACACAGTTCACTTATCAAAACCACAGTATCTTGAAATAAATGACCTGTGAGAATAAAATGTGCTCCTGGATACTTGTCCATTGCTAACGGCAAATTCAACATCTCTTTAATAAGTTATCCTGCCCGGCATATTTCTGAAAGTTTATAATGAATGGGGCTGGCAGAAAAATTGAAATGTAATTGAGTAACATCTTCTAATCATAGATGCAGGTTGAAGGTGGGAAATACACAGGGGAAAGGCAGTCCCAAGGCTCTCTTTCCTACTGCGCATGTCAAATGGCTGTCTGTATTGTTTTAGCCACCAACAGACCCGTCAAGCTTCTCTGTGAAGGTGAGCTGTTTTTTGTCGTGGAAGGAGAGTTACAAATGACACCTTTCTATATTCAACAGTGAGTTTTCTATCTTTCTATTGGCATAAGATGTCATCTCCATTAAAAAAAAAATCTTCTCTAGGAAAGATTGCTGGAGTTTGGAGAAGTGCATTTTCGTGTTTGTTTCACTCTCTACTACAGTTGTTTTGATACATGGCCTGAACTGAAATGTTCATGGCTAATATCAGTATCTGACGTTCTCGATAAGCGTGTTTGGTGACACTTTCAGGTGCTCCAGATGTGTACCAGTGGTGGGATTCAAGTAATTTAACCACCGGTTCTCTGCCCTAATGACCGTTTTAGGTATAAGAAAATGATATGCTGAAAGGTAGTTTATTATTTCATGCATTTAATCCTTAAATAAGAACAATAAAAGAGGGACACAAAACTAGATTATGTTATAAGAGAGTTTTAAAATATTAATGAAAAAATATTGAATAATACCTGACAAAATATAATACAAGTTGTCAGTCCCTGGCTGTTTGGCACCTTTTTTCTTTATGTTATATGTTTGTTTACTGAAGTAACAAATGTGAGGGAATTCAAATGCAGTATTTCATCAAAGGTATAATGAGTTTTATAAAATGAATAAATAATATTACAAGCACGGTTCTGTCAAATTTTTTCTCACCTATGGACAGAATGAACATTAATTACTACGGGCACTTAGAATATGCTGTTGTGCAGATGAACGTTAAAAAAGAGTCAGGAATGTAAATTTGTGATTTCCACATTGGGCGGCTACCCAGGCACCCACCTCAGAGAAAACCCTGATTACAAGTGCCATTTTAACAACCGGTTTGCCTAACTCAACAAAAAATTCGGTATCAGTTCTGCAGAACCGGTGTGAACTAGCTGAATCCCACTACTGATGTCTATATAAAAAACATTCTTGCTTTGTTTGGATGCTTTTTCTTTTTAGGTGATCTTAATAGAGTTTTCTATACTAGAAATACAGGAATAGAGGTGATAGGATTCTGAAGCTGTCATCTTCTGTGCTCTAATTTCTTTTTTTGTTGTTGTTGACAGCCTTTTCTTTCAGGAAATTACACTTAAGTTGTCCTTCATAATTCCCTCTGATGAACAGTCTAACAAGATGCTTTTGATCCTTTGATAATTAAATGCTCCACTGAATGATAAGAGAGACAGAGCTGCCTTGTATTAAATTCTCCTCTAAGCAGAAAGGAGGTTAATGACACCTCCAGATAGTAATCGGTAGTATTGCTAGAAGATAATGAGCTATTTGCCACAGGCTGAATCTCATGTCTTTATACCATGAATGAGCAAAGCACATCATGATTCACAATTTGCTTTTAGAAAGAACGTAAGCATCTATAAATCTGTGAGCCGATTGTCTGAAATAGTTTTATTTGTGGCTGTTGACCATATTTACCATACAGATTTTTTTTGTGAAAGAAGTGTTCTGTAAATGCCTAAATCTAAGCTTGTGCTAGTCATTCACCTGGATTGCTGTGGCCAGGACTGGTACGCCTTTTCGGAAGCTCTCAGAAGTCCTTTGGAGGAGAAGGATGTGAAGGATAGTTTCATGTTTCAACTTGGCTATGCTACAGTCCTGTTATTTAGTCAGATATGAATCTAGATGTTGCTGGGAAGGTATTTGTAGATGTAGTTAACATCTACAATCAGTTGACTTTAAGTACAGGAGATTATTTGTAATAATGTGGAGTGAGGCCTCACCTATCAGTTGAAGGCTTTAACAGTGAAAACAGGTTTCTCAGGGAAGAGATTTTGTCGCAAGACTGCAGTATCGGCTCCTTGCCTGCCTTCCGCGTGCTGGCCTGTGCTGTGGAGTTCAGATTTGTCAGCCTCCACCATCTGTAAGCCCATTTCCTAAAACAAACCACTTGTGTGTGTGTGTGTGTATGTGTGTGTGTGTGTGTGTGTGTGTGTATGTGTGTGTGTGTGTGTGATACATGAATAAAGGGTAGACAAAAGAAAGTTTACAGTTGTAAAACAAATAAATAATTTAAAAATTAATAAATAATAATTCAAGGATAAACTGTTTCACATACCCACACCTGTAAACCTCCATTTGCCCACCCTCTATATGTATATAGTCCTAATCATTCTGTTCTCTGGAGAGCCCTGACTGATACAGCTGGTCAATGAAAGATAGAAACCAGTGACTTGTAGCTCACGGGAGAGTTTATTGGGTCTGTGATGCAGGCAGGTATCATGGACGTAGCCAAGCTTAGCTGCTAGGAGTCAGTTTTTATGATTCTCTCCTCACTGCAACATGTTTATTTAATAAGTCCCTCCCACGTCAAATCGCTTCCTCAGACACCTTGCCCATCCCATTATGAGTAACATGCTCTCAGATACAATCTTTGCCACCAATTTGGAGGTGCTAATGCTCAGTGTCCTCGTCCATGGCACTTATACGAACCACTGACCATTCAGTTGAAGAATATCAATAAATGTTAGGGGCTTACAAATTCTTGACACTAAAGGCCCTGGTTAGAATCAGTGCTATTTCCAGTGGCCTTCTTGTTTCTTATCTCTGCGTAGCTACACATCTCGAGAAACTTGCTTGTACTCGGGGTCTTCATGGCTATATTTGCAGCTTCCCCATTGCAGTGTGATCTTGACCCTCACTACTCTATGCACACAGACCCTCCTGCTATTAAATCCAGTGTATACTTAGTCTTTATTTTACTTAATGTCTTAATTGAATCAGCCCACTACTGTTGACCATACTCTTCCATTAGTCTCTCCCTCTGTCTTCTGCAGCCAGTTCTCTCAGGGTCAGCATCCTATTCATCTAGAGAAATTGCTTCAGCCTCCTTCAAACAGACTGGTCCATTGTGGGTTGAATAGTGCCTCCGAAAAGATATGTCCTAACCACTGGTACCTGTGAATGGGATTTTAATTGGAAATTGATTCTCAACAGATGTAATCAAGTTAAAATGTCATTAAGGTGGTCTCTAAACCAATGTGATAGGTGTCCTTATAAGAAAAGCCAGCACCCTGTGAAGACACAGACACAGGGAGAAGAAAGCCACGTCACTGTGGAGGCGGAGCGTGGAGCACTGCATCTTCAAGCCAAGGAACGTCAGGGAGTGCCAGCGAATACTGGGTATTCTGAGAGGCAAGGAAGGGTTCTCCCTCAGACTCCAGAGGAAGGATGGCCTCTCCAGCACCTTGACCTCAGACTTCTAGCCTCTAGGACTAAAGCAGTTTTTATCTGGTTTATGGTACTCTGTTACGGCAGCCATAGGAAATGAATCCATGGTCTCACAGGATGCTTTGAAAGTCAAAGTGCTTTTAGCATGTATTCTCATGGATGTTCCTTCCTCAGGCTAACACCATCTAGGCTGATGTGTGAGCAGTTCTTTTGGTGGAAACAGGGAAAGCATGCTTAGTACAAGATGACATATGTGTCAATTGTGCTTTTCAATCACACTGGCTTGTGGTGAGAAGCTGTAGTATACAGCCGCTCAGGCCTGCGGTGGTGCACCCTCCCACCGCCTCTCTGTCTGGAATGTTCTATCTATGGATTTGCCCTAAATGGGGCCCATCAATCTGTCTCTTGTTTGCTTATGGTTCTTGGGGGACTGACAATGATGAAAGGCCAACATATTCTCAGCAAAAACGCTCCCGACACATTCTGCTGTTCAGGCTTCTAACTCAGTTGCTCTCTGCAGCTGAATTTCAAGTCATAACACATTCTGTAAGAAGCCGGTCCGTGGGCAGCTCTGCCCCTGGGGGAACTGTCTGATGAAGTGGGCTCTGTTAACCACTCGGGCAGCCTCATAGGCTTTGATTACTGCTCACAAGGTTCCCATTTCTTCAAGGAGCTTAATGAGGTTTTTCTGGAGGGCAAAAACCATATATTATATTTCCATTTTTTAGTGGCTCTCCTGATAGGAGTACAAATTGTACATCCCTATCACAGCCCACAAAACAATGTTCCTCATTGCTTTCTCTCTTGGGGTAGCAATTCAGATGTCTTCGGGCCCATGCCATCTAAAAAATATTGAGAAAAGTAGAATGGAATATAAATATTAATTATCTCTTTAAAGGTACATACTTTAAAATGTGTAATTGCTGAGATATGAAAAATATATGGTGCTGAATATGCCTCGAGCAGAAATCAATTTTAGTGGTCAAAAAAAAAAATGGTTGTGTAGCTTGGGAAAAAAAAGTCTGCATTCATTTGCTTTTTTAGACCTAACTACAGAAGAAAGTCTTTTTTTTTTAATTTTATTTATTCATTTTAGAGAGGAGAGAGAAAGGGAGAGAGAGAGACAGAGAGGGAGAGAGAGAGCAGAGACAGAGAGAGAAGGTAGGGAGGAGCAGGAAGCATCAACTCCCATATGTGCCTTGACCAGGCAAGCCCAGGGTTTCAAACCAGCGACCTCAGCATTTCCAGTTGACGCTTTATCCATTGCGCCACCACAGGTCAGGCAAGAAGAAAGTCTTTTTAGTACATTCTAACTTTTTAAAAATTGTTTTTTCCCCTCTCACCACAATTCTTCCCTGATTTATTTATTTATTTTTGGCTCCTGCACATAAGAGTACTTTTATAACTTTAGTGATGGAACTCATGGTTGACAGCCAAGTGTTTTTTTTGTTTGTTTGTTTGTTTTCTGTATTTTTCCGAAGTTGGAAACGGGGGAGGCAGTCAGACAGACTCCCGCATGCGCCCGAACGGGATCCACCCGGCACGTCCACCAGGGGACGATGCTCCGCCCATCCAGGGCGTTGCTCTGTTGCAATCAGAGCCATTCTAGCTCCTGAGGCAGAGGCCACAGAGCCATCCTCAGCACCCAGGCCAACTTTGCTCCAATGGAGCCTTGGCTGCGGGAGGGGAAGAGAGAGACAGAGAGGAAGGAGAGGGGGAGGGGTGGAGAAGCAGATAGGTGCCCCTCCTGTGTGTACCCTGGCCAGGAATCGAACCCGGGACTCCTGCACGCCAGGCCGACACTCTACCACTGAGCCAACTGGCCAGGGCGACAGCCAAGGGTTTTAATACCCTCCCCCCCAGTTTGATGACAAACGCCTGGCTGGATGTTTGGCTACCTGTCCGATTGCTAACCAGGGGTCTCCAAACTTTTTACACAGGGGGCCAGTTCACTGTCCCTCAGACCATTGGAGGGCTGCCAAATACAGTGGTCCTCTCACTGACCACCAATGAAAGAGGTGCCCCTTCCAGAAGTGCAGTGGGGGCTGGATAAATGGCCTCAGGGGGCCGCATTGCGGCCTGCGGGCCGTAGTTTGAGGACGCCTGGCTAACACTGTCGCCCATTTCTCTGAGGAGGTGGGGATATAAAAAATATGCAATCAGAACATTCTAAATGAAATAGCAAATTTAGCGGCTAGAACGTGCGGAATGCTAATGGGACGTGCACCATCAGCTGGGCCTGCTGTGCAATCATGCGTCGCACACTGAGAATAATGACCTTGCTCAAACCTGAAGCCGAGTCAGTGCAGTTGGGAATGAACAGATGCCTCTGACGACACTCCAGCCACCTCTCCTCCCCTGGGGCCTTCGTATCCGAGCTTTGTACATGAAAGCTGCCACCTCGATTAAGCACACATGTTTGCTCACCTTGAGGATGGGGCACAGCGCAGGGCAAAGCTGGCAGAACGACCTCCAAAGTTCACAACAGTCTAGCTTCAAAATGCCTGACTATCTGACACATTCTTCAAATTAGTTTTTTAAATTAAATAAAACACCTTGTCACTACTTACCCTTGCTGCTCACAGACCTGAAAAATTAGAAATTTCCTACAAAACATCTGCCTTCTATAAAAAGCAAAAAGGACTAAATAATTTCCTTAGAGTGAAAGAAGAAAGAGGAGACACTGAGTTTGGAAAAAACCTGCTAAAATCCCTTTGTCCCTTGTGTGCAGAAACACAAAAGTGTCATTGTTGCCGGTGATCACCCTTTGCTAAGCACCTTCCCGATTTTCATGCAGCAAAGCTCAGAAGCTGCTATTGTTTGTGTGTCTATTTTATAGATGACAAAACTGACAGTGGGATGCTCAGTGTGTCTGAAATCAAATAGCTAGTGAGCGGCAGAATTAGGATTTACACACGGGCCAGTGTGACTCAGGATCTGAGTCTTTAATTGCTACATTTTATTGCCATTCTACCTTTCAAATGGCTTTTATGTTACTATTTTCTCTTGGAGAAGCGACTCAAGAAAAATATACCAAAAATTCTAATGATGTCAGCATGACAAATTCACTGTCTATGGCCAGCAGAGCTGCTATGAAGGAAAAGTTTATCTGAACTTAAAAAAAAATTATGACCCTGGCCAGTTGGCTCAGCTGTAGAGCGTCGACCTGGCATGCGGGGGGACCCAGGTTCGATTCCCGGCCAGGGCACATAGGAGAAGCGCCCATTTGCTTCTCCACCCCCCCTCCTTCCTCTCTGTCTCTCTCTTCCCCTCCCGCAGCCAAGGCTCCATTGGAGCAAACATGGCCCGGGTGCTGGGGATGGCTCCTTGGCCTCTGCCCCAGGCGCTAGAGTGGCTCTGGTCACAGCAGAGCGACCCCCCGGAGGGGCAGAGCATCGCCCCCTGGTGGGCAGAGCCTCGCCCCTGGTGGGCGTGCCGGGTGGATCCCCGTCGGGTGCATGCGGGAATCTGTGTGACTGTCTCTCCCCGTTTCCAGCTTCAGAAAAATACAAAAAAAAAAAATTATTTTAAGACAGTGATTTTGGAAGCTTGTATTTTAAATGCTTTTTCTTGGATATCATTGTGCTGCTGGGTAAGAGAAAGAAATGTGTAGAAGACCTACTACCACCAAGGCAAGAGGAAATCTTTGGATAAACGAATCACACTCTCTCTAACACTGTGGTAGGCAGCATTCAAAATGGTCCTCAGCAATTCTTGCCTTTGTTTTTTTGTTTTTGTTTGAGCGAGAGAGAGAAGCATCAACTTAGTGCTCCAGTCAGTTGTTCATCCATTGCTTGCTTCTGACTGGAGCTTGAACTGGTGACCTTGGGGTCAGCGTTCTTAGGATCAAGCAGGAGACCTCAGAATGGAACTGGTGACCCTGGTGCTCCAGGATGATGCTCTATCCACCGCCCTGTTGACAAGTCCAATTCTTGCCTTTTAACTTTCATGCCCTTGTAAGGTTCCCTTCTGCATTTTATAGGAGCTGTGTAAAAGAATATGGTAGACTGAATGGTATCTTACATTTCAAGAATAGCTTATTAAGGACTATGTGATTTCCATTTTGGTTGCTGTCTTACAGTTTTTTCTTTTTTTTTTTTTTGTATTTTTCCGAAGCTGGAAATGGGGAGGCAGTCAGACAGACTCCCACATGCGCCCAACTGGGATCCATCCGGCATGCCCACCAGGGGGCGATGCTCTGCCTATCTTGGGGCGTCGCTCTGCCGCAATCAGAGCCATTCTAGCGCCTGAGGCAGAGGCCACAGAGCCATCCTCAGCGCCGGGCAAACTTTGCTCCAGTGGAGCCTTGGCTGCGGGAGGGGAAGAGAGAGACAGAGAGGAAGGAGAGGGGGAGGGGTGGAGAAGTAGATGGGCGCTTCTCCTGTGTGCCCTGGCCGGGAATCGAACCCGGGACTCCCGCATGCCAGGCTGACGCTCTACCACTGAGCCAACTGGCCAGGACCTATCTTACAGTCTTGCTCTCTCTGGTGTCATTCACTCTGGGGGAAGCCAATGTTATGAGCAGCCTAAAGAAGAGGCCCACAGGCAAGGACTGAGACCTTCGGCCAAAAGCCCGCAAGAAACTGAGGCTTCCTGCCGAAGTCCACAGCCCTGTCCCAACTATCAGATTACCGATGACCTCAGCCTCCACTGAGAGCTTGGCTGCAACCTCAGAAGAAATCCTTAGCCAGAATCGCCCAACTAAACCACTCTCATATTCCTGACTCTCAGAAACTGTGAGATAATAAATGTTCGTTATCTGAAGCTGCCAAATTTGGGGGTAATTTGTTATGCAGCAATAGATGACTAACACAAAACCCAGCAAAGCCATGGACACAAATCATCTGAAGAAACTGAAATTCAGAGACCAAGCCCATCTTAAGAAAGCAAGCGAAGGAAGATATTATTGTGACTAAGAAAGTGTGATCATATTACTTAATTAAAGAATACACAGTACTTTTTATTAGCGATGAGAGCAAATCACAACCAACTTATTAATCTTACATATAAAATATGCATCTTATTCCTTTTTGGCAGGAAAATTTAATATTCTATAAAATTTTTCACTATTAATCAAGGAGCTAGAAAATAAGTTTAATTTTGGCTTTGCCAGTGACTGCTGTAGCATCAGCTTTCGTAATATTCCTGGCTATTTCAGAGGATCATGATGCTAATGATGCTGACCTTTCTTTTCAGCGTGATGTGAAAATGGCTAATTATTGTTGGCGAGATGCCTCAGAACAGCGGACTACTTTACGAGTGCTAAATAATAGCAATTAGTAATACTACAATTTCACAAAGTTTGTAGAACGTGCTCCAGAAACAATGAAGTCCAGCATAATGTGTATCTGCTGTTGTTCTTCACAGCCCGGGCCAAGCCTAGACAGTGAGTTAAAGGATGACGAGAAAGAACCACACTTGTTCTCCACGCCTTTTCTTCTGAGATCAGGTTATCTCTGAGAAAGTTTAGTGTGAAAATATTCTCAGGCTGCCCTGGCTGGATAGCTAGGTTGCTTAGAGTAAACTTCCCGATAGGCAACGTTGTGGGTTTGATTCCCGGTCAGGGCGCATCCAGGAACAGATTGATGTTTCTGCCTCGCTGTCTTTCTCTCTCTCTCTCTCTAAAATCAATAGATAAGTTTTTTTAAAAAGAAAATATTCTCAGGCTCTGAACTCCTCTATCTTCATAGCAAATGTGGCTCAATTGCATAGCTGCAGCCTACTGATTATACAGAAATAAATCATTGTTATCGCAGCTGACTCTGTGTGACCACCTGCTGTCAGATAGTTGTACCTGCGTGGCCTGTCTGCTACTTTGTCACTTTCCCTTTGAGCCTAAGGTCACCTGTAAGGCTCCCCTTCCACCGACTGTGATTTAAGCAGAAACATGTGAAGAAGGACAAGACTGACATCCTTGTGTCTCTATCTGCCAGAGTAGTTTTGTACTAGAAGCTTTAGAAAAGGGTTGTCTTTAGGGGCAGGGGATTTGTTGCTTTAGAAGACTACCTTCTTTATTTATCCTTCAAGGGTAAATAAATCCATGAAAAGTAAGGCTGTGAGAAACTGGGACACAAACACGCACACACACATACACACATACAATCTGATCATAAGGATAATTAATTCATGTCTAGTCTAAAAAATTTGGAATACAGAAATCGTACAGAAAATAAACATGAAAAGAAAATAAACATGATTCTATTTCCTTCATTACAGTTAACATATTAACTATTAACTTTTTACTATATTTCCTTTTAATAACTTTTTAAAATATATTTAGAAATTTTACACACAACTTTTAAAAATAGCATTATATTACTACTGCTTTCCCATGTCATTGGAAACATGATTTTTAATGAGTGCATGGTATTTTACTATATTGAGATATTGGGTATTTATGCTATTTTTACTTATTTTATTTTTTGCTGTTAAAATAATATAACCTTGAACATTCATATATATATATGAATCATATATATGAATTCATATATATCTTTGTTTGCATTTCTGAGTATTTTCTTAGGAAAATTTCCAGAAGTTGAATTTCGGGTCAAAAGATATAAATTTGGGTGGGGGGACAATCTTTAAACATATGAATAAAATACTCTCCAGATATTTACATTCTCATTAACATATCTCATACTGCTTCCAATGACATTGAATATTATAATTTAAAATTTTTCACATTTTTGTCTAGGTATAATGGTTTCATTGAGTTAATTTTAGTTTAATCATTAGTAGATATGTTTATTGATAATTTTTTTATCTTCTTATATCAATAGCTAATTGTCTTTCTTGCTGGTTTTTCATGTGACTAAGCCTAGCAGTCTGGTGGAATAATTCTTAGGGGTCAAGAAAAAATTATCTGGGACCAGAATGAGGTGGGTTTCTTTAACTGCACTGGTTTCCTCAAAATTGGATATTTGCATGTAGTTAGCGCTTCAGGAATCTTACACTAAGCAGCTGGTGGGACTCTGTGGCTGGTTTCCTAATGCCTGAGATTGCTTAACCGTCATTTAATGAATGAAGAAATGGCTTAGAGGGAGAAGGTCAGACTGAGTCCCCAAAGTAGTCGTCTACGATAACAGCTATTCTTACTCTGCTAATGGAATTCTTTACATACATTTCCTCATTGAATTTTCCCCCAAACTCCAAGAATTTGTATTATTATCTTCTAGTAGGTAAGGAACTGAGACTCAAAAAAAATAATAATAACTTGCCCAACATCTCAGAGTAAGTGAGAGGTGGAGCTGGAATTCGAACCCAGTTCATTTTGCCTTCAACCTAAACTTAAAATGTTTTTTAATTGAATTTATTGGGGTAACATTGGTTAATGAAATTATACGGGTTTCAGGTGCACAATTCTCCAATACATCATCTGTATATTGCATTGTATGCTCACCACCCCAAGCCAAGTCTCCCTCCCTCACCACCTATCCCTCCCTCTACCCTCCTCCCCACCCCATTTCCCTCCTACAGTCCCCACACTGAAACCCAGACTTTGGATCAGACAGTGGGCCAGCAGTAGGCTGAGCCAGAAGTGAATGCAGGCCATTTCCTGTGACAGGCTCTGCTGGTGCTTTGTCATGCTCCCTTATGTTCAGAGAGTCTGTGCGATGGAGGCCATCACAGTTGCTAGAAATGGTACTTGAAAGAGACTGGGATAATACAGCCCATGGAGGGAACATGCTTTGCCTGGGTAGGTGTTCTGTGGGTTAATTAATGGTCTTGGGTTTTAAAACATTCTTTCTTGTCTTTCTGAGACTCTTGGGACTCTTCCAACCTCCATGACTGTGGTGTACACATAGTTGTACGTTTGGGGCTTTAGCGCAGCCAGGTTGGGGCAACCTCATAAAGCACGTTGGAATGAGGGCAAGGATAATTCCCCTGGAGTCATGTACAAGAACTTCTACAGAAGCAATAGTCTCTTTATTTATTTATTTTTCCATAGCTGGTGAAAGGAATTCTATGTTAGAGTTAAGCATGTGGTTGAACTGCTATTGAAAATATGTTAAGCCACAGAAAATAACTTGGGTTAGAGATGTAGAAACACTCTGTCTAGTTTCTAAGCTCTTTGTAACAGTTTATCATTATACTGCAAGGGGAGTGTCTGCCTTTATGGCAGATTCGAAATACCTTTTTGAGGCAAGAGAAGGGCCGCATGGCAGAAAGGAAATATAGCGTGAACCAGGAACCTAAACAAGAAGCCATTCTTGCTCCAAGCCTTATACTGAGAGCGGCAAAGAATAAATCTTTATATATTTTTTTCAGATACATTTGGAATACTTTAAGCATGTCACTTGTGTCTCTTATATTTTCCTATAGAATCTACTTTTTTACCACCTAATGTGCTCTGCTTGAGGTCTGGACATGACACAGATTTACTGCTGATGTATTGACTTGTTTGTCTTCTAATCTTCCCACCCTATAAAAGCAGCACTTGAAATTTAAAAAAATTTTTTTTCTTAAGTGAAAAGTGGGGAGGCAGAAAGACAGACTGCTGCATGTGCCCCAGCTGGAATCTACCTGGCAAACCCCCTATGGGGTGATGTTCGCTCATCTGGGGCAGTTGCTCCATTGCTCCATTGCTTGGCAACTGAGCTATTTTAACGCCATGGAGCCATCCTCAGCACCTAGGGCCAACTTGCTCCAACCGAGCCTTGGCTGTGGGAGAAGAGAGAGAGACAGAGAGAGGGAGAGAGAGAGAGAGAAGGGAGAGGGAGAGGGGGAAGGGTGGAGAAGCAGATGGTTGCTTCTCCTGTGTGCCCTCACTGGAAATCGAACCTGGGATATTCACACCCCAGGCTAATGGTCTACCACTGAGTCAACCAGCCAGGGCCAGCACTTTAAATTTGTTAAGGGATCTTCAACTTGCCAAACTAATGAGCTTGGGAAAAGATGAGTTTTCAATGCAAATCTTTCAGTGAATTATGTATATTTTCTAAATGAATATAGTTTCTATTATGAACATACTTAATACATCTTTTCTTAGATTAACCCTATGAAGTTTAAACTGTGCATGTCTGACTGTTTTATGCACACTATGCTCCATTCTGTCCAGAGAGACCCTTCATACATGCTTTGGGCCGCTAATTGGCTCCTCCTGATTGGCCACTTTCACAGCCTCACCATTTTCCTGTTTTGGTTTTTTCTTGCTCCCCTTTTGTCACAAAAGGACCTGTCCGATGAGCAAAGGCACCGCTCTTCACTGAGACAGATTTCTCGGGAGTTGTTTTAATAAACATCCAACCATAATTGAGTGCTGACTGTGTTCTAGGCACTAGACTAAAACTTTATGTGGATTTTCTTATTTAATCCTCCTAATGTCCCTGTGAGGTTGCTATTGTTAATATTCATAGTTTATAGATAGGAAAGTGAGAGGAGAAGTAAAATGGCATATACTCACTCATTAAAAGTGTTCTTGGCCAGCAACATGACAGGATTTGAACCTCTTAAGCCTCACTCCAGAGCCCTACTTCCTTCTCTAGGGGTGCAATGGGGTGGGAGTCCACCTGGTTTGCTGCCCTAAAGCAAATAGGCAATGGAAATCACAGGGCTGGCACTCAGGAGAAGGACAAAGGGGTTTTCTGACTCTTGGGCCAGTATTTACTCTCTAAGAAGATTCTGGACACAGGATATAGTGACTTGAGTGAGTGTGGCCACTGTCTGGATGTGAGAAGTCAGAAGAGATTAACACTCCTTCATCTGGCCCTCAAGAGGCTGGATGTCACCCCAGTTCAGTCCACCAATTCAACTGCTAATCTCTCTGAAGTCACCCTCACAGACACAGCCAGAAATCGTGTTTAATCAGATCTTTGGGCATCTGGTAGCCCAGTCAAGTTGACACATTTAAGTAACCATCACAAATCCATCCCTTGTCAAGTTGGCACCCATACACACCTTGTAAATGATACTTAATCTCCAAATAAAGCCAATAACAAGGTTATAATTCCACCTAACATGATACAACTATTCTACATACAACCAGAAACAGCACTAACTCTTCCTCAGAAGAAGAGGTGGGGTCCTTGTGTGATATTTACTTTTCTCCTTGATATCGTGTTGCTGAAATACTATGACAAAGAATTAATAATGCTTAAATACTATGATATAAAGGCAATGCATCTCATGTTTCATGATAAGGGAATAAGGGAGGAAAGAAATAAATGTCTGCTTGTGTCTGCGTATATGCATATGTGTACATGTATACATTTATGAGTCCAGAGTGAGTATTCTGGATACACAAAGCTTTGCAATGAGAAAGCGCTTGACACTGGCATGACACTGACTGTTGACTTTTGGAGTGCTTTTGAAGTGACTGGTTATTGCTTTGGACAAACACCACGGACATAAAATGACTTCCTGGCATTTCTACATTCACTAGCTAGTGTGCCTTCTGTTTTGGTTGCAGCTTTTCGCTTAGAATTATGAGGGAAGATGAATCTCAGGATTTTAAAACAAAGGAGTTGCACTCTGAGAGAGTTTAATGTGTCCTCAGCCTCCTTCTCACAAGGGCACGTTTTTCTCCCTTCCCAGTCTGTGCTCCCCGGGTCCTCCCCCGGAGGTGGCTGACACCAATGGCAGAATCCCCGAGAAAGGTAAAAAAAGCAGGCTGACAACATTTTAGCTCAGGGGTCTCAAACTCGCGGCCCGCGGGCCGCATGCAGCCCGCCGAACAATTTTGTGCGGCCCGCAGACTAATCCACGAAGTTCAAAATATTTTGGATAAAATTAAGTAAGCCTAGGGGCCTACTTGTATTTTTCATTTCTCTAGCATCCTAGCTAGATATTAGCTTAGTTAACAGCAGTTGTGATGCGAACTACAGTTTCTGGTCGTTTTGTGACACTGAGTAAACTGCATGTACGATTGTGCTTGTTGTACTGATTTTTTTTTGTTTTCAACTGCAGTGAGAAAAGTGTTGCGTAACAGTTGCCTTTTGTAGACCTAGTGGGCCCGCCTAACGGCTGTGATCTTGCTCTGCGGCCCACATGCTGAGTTGAGTTTGAGACCTCTGTTTTAGCTCATTTTCCATTTTTTTTTTTTTTTTTTTTTTTGGACACATCTTCCTAAGTTTCCCTCTCACTGTCTAAGTTGTCTCTTGTTAACCTTGGCCATCGTTTATGTCATATTCTTCTCACCCAGAGTCACAGACATGTCTCCTTCTAGTGAATTAACTCTCTGTTATTCCAAAACTGGTATAAAAGTTGTGTCTTTTCCTTGAAAGAATAGTAAGGTGAAAAATTTTAACTGAAGTTAAACATATATACTTGCTTTCCCTGGGTCCCAATTTTTGTAGTCGCTTGTCTTTTTCTTTAATAGTTTATTGGATTTCCCTCCTCAGTAACCTTCTCTACTATTTTTTCTAGATTTACATTTAATGTCAAATATAATAAGGCTGATATTTAATGAAAATTGTGTTAGATCTATTTGGTTGGAAGCTTACAGCTGATGGAGACGGGAAAGCAGGAAAGTATAGCGCAAATGCAGAGTTTGCAGGCAGTATTCTCGAATTCCATCCTAATGCGAACATTGCCTCATCCTGAGCGTGTCAAGTGGGCATCTCACCATTCTGTGCCTGTGTTTCTCAACCTGCGAAAAAGGTTTCTCAACCTTTCTTATCACGCAGGAATGCTGTGAGGGTAATGTGGTAGCATATTCGAAAGAGTTCTGAATCCTTTGCAGGAAAGACATTGTAATCTGTATCATATTACCTTATGTTGCAAAGGGGACTATTTAGCATAAGGAATAATTTAGGACCACAGAGCTACAAAAAATAATTGCAAACACTTCTTCAACCTGTCTCTTCCTCTTCCTCATAGATGCCTATTCTATTAATGTCTGTCCTGGAGCAGATAGATATGGAGGAAACACTGCTAGACCGGTTGGCATGGAAACTAATCCTGGAGGATGCACGCAGTGCTTGGACCCAGCTGCATGGCAGGTGTGAGAAACACCCCTTTCCTTGAAAAATCACTGTGGAAGTGAAGAGTGTCGAGTTTGACTAAAGCTAGAATAATAGAAAATAATTGAGTTGTAAATATATGCTGTTATTCCTTCTCCTATTTAAAAAAAAATCACTAAAATACCTTGTGGTAAAATGGACTTTAAATCAGCCTCTCTTGGCACACCACAGTCTGCCTAAATGAAATTATTTATTTAAAGAAAGACTAACCAAGATTTTCTGTCTCCTGTGATAGATGCTTTTAGGGATGTCTGCTCACCCTGTACCAGAACCCTTTCTCTGGAAACGTCTCTCGAGTATGTTGGTACTGTGCCACCCTGCCCAGATTAGAATTGAACACCCAATTCAGATGGACAATCAGGTTCTCTCTCCCTGGAACTGGGAATTAGAAATGATGATTTAACAAAATTATTTAACAAACACTTATCGAGCAGCTTCCAAGGTATGCAATTCTAGCATGGGAGTGAGATGGGGTGGAACTCGTGTAGGTTTGCTACTGTTGTTAACTCAGTGAAAAGGCAGGTGGCAGAAGGTGACGCATCTGGAACTGAGTACAAGCCCTGTTTCCCCCAGGGACCCGCTTGAGGCCTTACACGAGCTCTAGGACTGCTGAGCCTTCATTTCTTTACACTAGGTTTGTTTTTTCTTTGACAGTCTCTTCCCTCAATTTTATTGAGATATAATTGAGTAAGTGTTAAGGTGTACATCATGTTGATTTGATGCACTTATATGTTGTGACATGATTACCACCATAGCATTAGCTAACACCTGCCTCATGTCACATAATCACCATGTCTTTTTTGTGGTGAGAACATTAAGAACATTAAGATCTTCCCTTTTGGCAACATTCCAGTAGCCAATAATATTATTAGCCATAATCACCATGCTGTACATTAGCTCTTCAGAACTTGTTAATGTTATAAGAGTGAGTTTGCACCCACTGACCGATATCTCTCCATGATTATATTAACTCAGTCAAGAGTCAGACTATTTGCTTAAACCATGCTATGCCCAGGAAGTATGCCAGAATTAGTTCAGTGGGTTTTACTGTTAAGTGTACTAGTTTATATCCCTCACTAATTTGTGAGCTTGTTGGTAGCAAGAATTTAGTTTTATTCCTCTGAGTTCATCTGAACCCAATGGAATGTGGTCATTGACATACCAAGAGCAGTGAGAGCTATGAACCATTTTGATGGGCACGATCATTTCTTCTGGAAAATTGGGGACCCCAGATTACACAGAAAAGTAGCAAGAGTTGTGAAGAAATAAAGTTTAAGTTAGGATGGTGTTTAGTGATTATATTAGGATGCTAGCAGGAAACAGTTGGCACATTTATTGCATAACTTGAGAATTTAATAAAGGGACTATTTACAAAGGGTAGATCAGGGGAGCAAATGGGACATCTGCAGCTCAGGGACCCCTTTCCTCCCACTCTAATTTCGGCTCTCATCCCTTCCTACCTAAACATTTGCCATACCATAACCTCTCACCAGGTCTGACCATGTGACTCCCAGCTGTCTCTGTCCTGATCTGGGCCTGCTTTTCCACCCCCCCCCCCACACACACACACTTACTCCCTGAACCCTTACTCGGAACCACTGACAGTTTTCCTTCGTGCCTCTCTTCCTATCTGCAGGCACTGTATACTCAGCCTAGAGTACTCTCTGTAGCCCTTGGCCACCTTTCAAACGTCTGTTCCTCTTTCACAACTGAAGTTCACTCTCTGCTGTTTTCTGTCCATTCCCAGCAGGGTTGGGCATGTTCCTCTCTTCCTCCCAGGTCATCCTCCGCCTTCCTCTGGTCACATATGTTGCAGAGCACTGTTAACACTGGTTCGTGTGTCTTCCTCTGCTGTGGGTCCTTGAGAGTTCCTGTGATGACTGTACTCTGTTTGGTAGCCTTAGCACTTAGGGCCTGGCATAGACTTGATGCTCAGCAAATGCTTTCCATCACGCCCACCTCCCACTTGCCTTCCACATTTCCACTTCCCCCACCCCCAGAGGAATCATTCAAAATAGAGTCATTGTGACCCTCCCATTTCTAGTCTTCTGAGACAGAGCCGTGTGTGAGCTCTCCATCCTGCCTACATTTCAGTGTCATGCACCACTCCTTCGGGCGCCCTTCCCGCACCCTCATCCCTATTCTAAGTGCTTAGCAAGCCATAGTTTCCCATACTTTGTCATATTTGCATCTGTTCCTCCTTCTGCTTGGAATACCTCCTCCACTTTCCAACACGAACATTGCTTGCCTTCCCACGCCACCCCCCCCCCCAGCTCTTCTCCACCAGCTTAGTTGGCAAAGTGATATTTGTTAAAAGATTTAACTTATACAGCATTTCTTCTGTAAAATTTCCCTTGAAAGCACTCCCTTGCAATGCAACGAAGTTGCCTACCTTTTTACCTTTATGAAATCCCTGACACATTGTGTTAAAATGACTTGTTTACTTATGTGTCACTATTGTCTTTCTTACATCCAGAATCAAATGCAGAGCCTGGCATATACTACATTGACTAATAACTGTATCTCAGACAAATATAGAAATAAATGAATCAAATTTGAGTCCTGTAATGCCCTGAACCATGCAGAGAACATGGCCCTCTTTGGTGATTTCTATGTAACAGGTGAGGTCCTCCTGCTTGTCTATGACACACGATCATGTGGCACATAGCCAGTGGGATGTTATGAAACTAGACGTGTATCAAACTAGAGAGTGGAGTCCTTAAAGGGAAAGGTGATGGCTTCTTCATTCCTTTCTCCTTTCTGCTGGCTGTTGTGAATACATGGGCTGCAGGGCCATCAGCCAACTTGGAGCATGAGTTAGGGGCCACAGAATGGTGGAACAACATATTGGGGGTCTCCAATGATTGTGGGGTTGCCCTATCAGCCCTAAATGATCTATATAGATTTTTATGAGAGAGAAATCAAATTCTGTGTTGTTTAAGCCATTGTTACTTCGATGGTTCTGCCATTTGCAACCAAACCCTACTTCGTAATTAATATATCTACTGAATTATTTTTTCCTGGCTGACTCAGAGTCAACCATTGTGAAAACAAAATGGCAAATCATTCCTCATTTTCTGTACTTACCATCCTTGCTTAAATTTTCTGACATCTCAAATCAGCTCTCAGAGATGCATATTAAAGGGCCTAAATTTAGATAAGCAAGGACATCACTTTTCTTTTGTAGACAGACTTATGCCTTATCGTGACAGCTGACTTTCAGTTGACAGTGTTTGTACCTCAGCCTCACAGACACACTCACCAGGGGTAGGTTGTACTGCCACAGAGTGTTTTATTCTGCTTCCAGTGGAGGATTCTGCCTCCATTGTGGGGGAAGAGACTAATCACATTTGTCTTTTTATCTCAGTGATATTTCGATATTTCACCCTCCTTAAGTCAGAGCCCACAGCTCCCTCTCCAGCCCTCGTGATCTGGCTCTAGGACATGTGCATCCAACGCACGGTAGGCTCCTGTTCCTGCTTTTCAGTATTCTTTTATTTGTTATATTTGTCTTGGATCACTTCTCAACAGGCAGAGCATGGGCAGCAGTTCCAGAAAAGGAAATTATCGTCTACCCCTTATGGCAAAGTTCAGCTTACTGTGTGAATTGGGATTTTTGTATTATAAAAGAAATGGAGGAGATTTTTTGATTAGATGGATTTTCAGGGAGTTTTCCATGAGGAGTCAGCAGTTCCTGGTTATGTTCTGCACCTGTTAAAAGATGGAATTGTGAGACTGATGCGTGTGTAATCTCTTCAGGTTTCCATGGCAACAGTGGCAGTAATTCAGCAAGTAGTTTTTTTTTTTTTTCATTCTTTCATCAAGACCTTCAGGCTATAAAATTGTTTCAGAAAAAAAAAAGCAGTTCTTTCTTAACATTTAATATATACATTTAGATTCATTCTAATGAGAGAGTTGTGAAATGAGAAATAGTCTCAAGATGTGAGTCCAATAAGTAAGTGGTTCTGCTCCTACTAACAGGTTGTGTGACCTTGGGCAGGTCAACCTCTATAAGCCTCAATTTTCTCATTTATAAAATATGAACAAAAACACATTTACACTACAGGGCTGTGGGAGGACTAAATAAAAGGATGTGCACAAATTGTTTAGTACAACCCATGGCTTATGGTAACTCTCAGTCATTATTCTGAATGAACATTTAGCCAGCTGGGATATAATGTTAGGCGGTAAGCCTTCAGTATGAAGGTAAGCAACATGTGGCTTTTTATATCAGTAGGATTCATAGAAATGTCTCTCCTGTCATTCCTATAATCAGTAGTTTGTGTTTTCTTTTTTTAGATTTTATTTATTTATTTTTGGAGAGAGTGGGGAGAGAGAGAAAGAGAGGGCAGAAGCAGGAAGCATCTACTCATATTAGTTGCCTTCTGTATGTGCCTTGACCAGGCAAGCCCAGTGATTCAAACCAGCAACCTCAGCGCTCCAGGTCGATGCTTTCTCCACCGCACCATCATAGGTCAGGCAGCAATTTGTGTTTTGAATCTTTTTTCTTATTAGGACTTTATCTGTGACTTTATATTTAAAGTGTGTCATTTGTAAACAACATGTACTTGGGTTTTGTTTTTTTATCCAGTAAGATAAGCTCTGTCTCGGAGTGTTTAGTCTATTTAGATTTAATATAATTATTGATGTGGTCAAGTATGAGTCGATTTGCTTTCGGGCTGTCTACTCTGTTCTTTATTCCTGCCTTAGTGCCTTAGTTTGGATTAATAAAATATTATTTAGTATTGCATTCTATCTCTTCTGTGGGTTTTTTAACTACAACTTTTTGTATTCTTATTTTTTTAAGTGGTCACTCTAGGGATTATTACATTATACACCCTTATTCCATTTACCGTCCCCCCTCTTCTTTATGCTATTGATGCTATACACTGAACTTCTGTATATGTTACATTCTTATTGTTTTGCTTTACATAGTCAATTATCCTCAAGAATTTTTAATTAAAAATACTCTTTACACCTAGCCATGTATCTCCTATCTTTGGTATGTTACATTCCTTCCTGTACATCTGGTGTCATTTCTGTCCACCCTGACTGACTTCATTCACCATTTCTTATCCTATGGGTCTGCTAGCAACATGTTCTCTCTGCTTTCATTTCCCTGGAAATGTATTTTGTCTTCATTGCTGAACAATATTTCCATTGGCTATATAATTCTAGCTTGCAGGGTTTTCTTTAAGCACTTGAAAGTTTTACTCGTTGGGCTTGTGTTGTTTCTAATAAACAAGTCAGTGGTCGTCCTTAATATTCTTCCTCTGTGTGTAAATATTTTTCTCTGGAAGCTTTTATCTTTGCGTTTCAGCAGTTCATTTATGATGTATTTTGTTTTGGTTTTCTTTGTATTTCTCTGCTTGGAGTTCACTACACTGATTAGATCTGTAGACTGATGTTTTTAATTCAATTTAGAATTTTCTGATGAATATTTGTTCAAATATTTTTATCTGCCTTATTCACTTCTTCAGAGGCTCTAAGTACATCTTCACTAGATGGAATGACAGTGGCTGCTATGTCTCTGAGGATCTCTTCATTTCTTAGACTTCATTCTCTTTATGCGTCAGTTCGGATAAAGCCTGCTGATTTGCCTTCTAGTTTACTGATCCTTTCTTGTTGATGGTCTAATACACTTTAAACCCATTAAGTGAATATTTTTAGACAGCCATATAGAAATATAATTAACATACAATAAAATGCACTAATTTTAAGTATACAATTCTATGAGTTTCAACAAATATGTACAGACATGTAGCCATTATCACAGTGAGGATATAGAACATTTCTACAACCCCAAAAGTTTTCTCTTGACCCTTTGCCGTCTGTTCCCTCCTACCACTCTCATCTCCTGGTAACTACTGACCTGTTTACATCACTATAGTTTTACATATGTGTATACACACACACACATGCAACATATATAAATGGAATTAAGCATAAAATTTTTTTTGTGTTTGGCTTCTTTTACTTAGCATATTGCTTTTGGGACTCATCTATGCCATGGTGTGTATCAGTAGTTTTAATTAAGTAATATGTACTGTTGAATAAATCAAAATTTATCTATTTACCAGTTGATAGATACTTATATCTATAATTTCCTTATGGTTAGAGAGTAGATATCCTTATCAGTTTCTCTCTTTCTCTCTTTCTTTTTAATACTTTATTTATTGATTTTACAGAGAGAGGAGGTGGGAAAGTGAGAAGCATCGACTCATAGTTGCTTCCTTTTAGTTGTTCATTGATTGCTTGTTGTATGTGCCTTGACTGGGCAAGCCCAGGGCCTCGAACCAGCGACCTCAGCATGCCAGGTCAATGCTTTACCCACTGTGTGACCACAGGCCAGGCCAGTTTCTTTTTTAAATTTGAGCCATTCTGTTGGGTGAGTAGTAGTATTGCACTGTGGTTTCGATTTGCATTTCCCTGATGACTAATGATGTCGAACATTTTCTCACATGCTTACTTGTCATTTATCTTTCATCTTTGCTAAAGTGTGTGCTCAAATCTTTTGCATGTTTTTAAAATGCTTGAGATTTAAGATTTCTTTATATATTCTAACTTGTAGGCCTTTTGTCAGGTTTATGTTTTGCAACTATTTTTCTCTCAGTCTTTGGCGTGACTTTTCAATTTATTTCTAGTGATTTTCAAAGAGAAAATATTTACAGTTTGATGAAGTTTAAGATATAAGATTTTCCTTCTTATGATTCAGGCCTTTTGTGGCCTAAGAACTTTCTGCCTAGATCAAAGTCAATTTTTTTTTCTCCTATGTTTTCTATTCTAGACCTTTTATAGATTTAGTAATAACACTTATACTTATAATCCATTTCAAATTAATTTTTGTATGATCTACATTTTCCCAAAAGAAATATCAATTGTACCAGTCAATTGTGAAAAAAGACAACCCTCACCTGTTATATTGAATGGGATACTTGAAACCATGTCAACACAATAAATTTAAAATAAAAAAAGACTACCCTCACACTATTGAATTATTTTGGCCCCTTGTAAAGAAATCAGAATATCTCATTTTCCTTTTTACTTTCTCATCTTCCTGCCTCTCTTTCTCCCAAACCTCACTTCTCTCTCTCTAGCCATTTATCCATTCCGTCATCTACCCATCTACCTATCTATGTACATCCTTTCTTAGTACAAAAAGACTTTGCCTTCTTCTCACAATGCTTGCAAAACAGAAAACCCTGAACCTTGTTATATTTCCATAACCAGTAAAGGCAATATAACCTCTGACATATAATTTCTAACATTTATTATAAAAAAAAGTAGAGAATTTTACTTGGAATGGTGGCCTAAGCCCCATCCTAATTGTTTGCCCAATAAGATTCATCAAGCAATATTTTAAAAATAAAAAACCAGCTTGTGACTTAAAAAGTAAATAAATGATGGTCAATACTATGTTTTTATTTAATGCAAAATAATGTCAATCAAATCTAGAGTTATAGAGTGACATGGGGTGGGAGGGTCCATAGTTTTAGAATTACCTTTTAAAAAAATATTGCTTTTGAAATAGTTTGAAAAATTCTGTGACAATCATTTTGACAATTTGAAGAGCCATTATTAGAAAAAAATTGTTATATTTCACCATCATTCAGTTTCTTTATGGTACTTTACTACCCTTAATTACAGTATTAGACAGTATAAACTTTAACTGTGAAAAGGTAGAGAAGACAAGAAGCCACCTGGAGTTCGTTTCTGTTAGAGGCAAGATTTCTAGTTGTACTTCTGCAAAATCTTTATTGCTATTGAAAGGTTTTCTGTTTGTAAGATGATTATAGTACTATAATATTGTATATAACCTTTTATTTGCAGAGGGGTTTATAGTTTGAAAAACACTTTCATACTCTTTATCTTATTTGATCCTCATAACATTTATTCATTCGTTTGACAAATATTTGTTGAGTGTTCATACTCTGTTGGGCACCAAGGATACAATGGTGAAAGAGACGGTTTTATATTTTGTCTATTTGCTTATTTGTCCAAATTTATATCTCCAGCCTTTGTACCTTCTCTTAAACTTCAGAGTCACTAGATCTAACTTACTCAACATTTTCACTTGGATTTCTAACAGGTATCTCAAAATTAACTAATATGTCTAATATCAAACACCTCATCCCTGCCTCTGCCCTTCTCATACAAACCTTCTCCCTTAAGCTCCCCATCTCTGTTCCAGTTGTTCAAGTCAAAACCTGGGAAACATGCTTGATTTCTCCCCCCAGTTAAACTGTCAGGAAATCCTGTAGCCTCTACCTTAAAAAGGGATACCTGGAATAAAAGCCCTTCTCACTACGGCCATTGTGACGACCCATTCAGAGCACCTTTTGTCCTTATCTGGATCATTGCTGTAAGCTCCACAGGTCGAGTTGTCACCACTCAAACCCTTTGTGACCCTGTTCTCTACAAAACTGCTGTAGTGAGCCTCATAACACGCATGTTATACCTTCACCCCAAACCAGCCCAGCTTCCCAACTCATTCCTACCAAAAGTCCCTACCATGAATGACATGCGTAGCTGGGCTCCCTTCCCATCTCACTCTGTGCCCCTCACTTACTCCCCTCATGCTGTGCTGCCCTTGCTGTTCTTGGAACAACCGGGCAGGACTTTTGTCCTTAGAGCTCCCACCTTCTGGAATACACCAGCAACAGAGGATTGCACGTCGTTCTCCTTTACTTTCTCCGGGTCTCTGTTAAAATGTGATAGACTCAGGCCTTCCTTGACCACCCTGTGAAACTGCATCCCCTACAGGGACCCATTTTATTTCTTTTTTCTTTCTTTCTTTCTTTCTTTCTTTCTTTCTTTCTTTCTTTCTTTCTTTCTTTCTTTCTTTCTTTCTTTCTTTCTTTTCTTTCTTTCTTTTCTTTCTTTTCTTTCTTTCTTTCTTTCTTTCTTTCTTTCTTTCTTTCTTTCTTTCTTTCTTTCTTTCTTTCTTTTATAGCAAGAGAGAATGAGGTAGGAAAGACAGACAGACATCCATGACAGAGACAGACAGGAGGGGAGAAAGATAAGAAGCATCAACTCATAGTTGCAGCACTTTAGTTGTTCATTGATTGCTTCTCATACATGCCTTGACCCAGGGGCTCCAGCCAAGCCAGTGACCCCTTGCTCAAGCCAGTGACCTTTGGGCTCAAGCCAGAGACCTTGAGCTTCAAGCCAGTGACCTTTGGGCTCAAGCAAGCAACCATGGGCTCATGTCTATGATCAATGGTTGGATTCAACTGGTTCACGCTGATTCAGCAGAACCAATACCTAATTTTTTGTTGAGTTCAGTGAACCAGTTGTTAAAATGACACTTGTAATCAGGGTTCTCTCTAAGGTGGGCACCCGGGCAGCCACCTAATGTGGAAATCACAGATTTACATTCCTTACTCTTTTTTAATGTTTATCTATGCAACAGCATATTCTAAGTGCCCGTAGTAATGTTCATTCCGTTCATAGGTGAAAAAAATTGTGAGGACACCAATCAGGAAGCAATATGAAAATATCTTAAATAACAGTTTTATTGTTTTTTGTCAGGTACTATTTAATATTTTTTCATTAATATTTTAAAACTCTTATAACATAATCTAGTTTTGTGTAGCTCTTTTATTGTTCTTATTTAAGTATAATATTAAATGCATAAAATAATAAACTACATTTTGGTATATTGTTTTTTAATACTTAAAATGGTCATTAGGGCAGAGAATCAGTTGTTAAATTACTTGAATCCCACCACTCAAGCTGGATGAGCCCATGTTCAAGCAGGAGACCTCCAGGTTTTAAACGTGGGTCCTTAGCATCCCAGGTCGATTGGAAAGTCAGGGCATCCCAGACTTTAAAAAGCAATTCTGCGTAATGAAGGAACACCTTCCTTTCCGCTCCTTGCTACAATTACTGCGCTTTCTACCCATTTATTTTGCTAAAACAAGCACTCAGGCAAAACCCACTCTAAGAGATGGCATGGCCACCTCCCCCAAAATTCCACTTTTGAAAATTCAATGCACTATTCAGGGGTAACAAGAACAGGTGGACTTTGGCAGGATTCCACATTTGACACTGAAACCAATCATTTTATAAACAAGGGCTGTATTTCACCATGAGATTTTTAAAGAACCCTCCCCCTAATTTTTTTTCATTATACCTGGAGTAGCCAAGAAAACCATCGGTATGGATAGCATCTCCTCCAATATAGTTGAAATCATTGATTTGTTAAGGTCAAGATTTGATTTCTAATAGGTACTAAACGACCAACATGTACCTGTCCCTGTACCAGGATCTGACCCCATCCTCCCAGCCCCATAAGACACTAACAGGTGTGACCAACACACAGGTGCTAATGGGATGTGACAGCCCCGTCAGGCAGGAAGGCAAGAAGGACTTCATCTGTTGTAGACGGATCTCTGCCAGGGGTTTTTTGGTCTCGGGCAAACGGCAGCCACACCTGAACTGAGCCTCTCAAGTCCAATCACAGACTCTGAGTGATAGCCAACTCAGACCTCCAGAACACTGTGTCACCACCTGGTCAAGCTCAGTTTATTTTTTTAGCCCACTGTATTCTTCTTCAAAGCCCCTGTCACCACTGGACATACTATATGTTATTTGCTTATTTGTTCAAGGCCTGGCTTCTCTATCAGAAAGCAGGGTCTTAATCTCTTACTTTATGACGGACCCTCAGTGCACTGCACAGTGTCTGGCATCCAGAAGCCACTAAACAGTATTTGTTGAATGAATCCAGCAAGACATAGGGCCCTTGCCCTCATAGTCATCAGCAGAGGCAGTCAACAAACAAAAATGCAGAGTTTGGGGAAGGAATTGGAACGAAGTGATGTGATATCAAAACCAGAACCTGAAAAACAGTAAGGAACCAGCCTTGAAGTAGAGTTGCTTTTTCACTTTATGAATCAGGACAGTGAGGATTAGAGGCCGTGTGACCTTTTGCATCTGTTGAGTGGTAGACGTAAATTTATAATCCCAAATTCTGACTACAGTTGATCCTTCCTGTTAAATGTCAAAGCCTGTCACAATTAAAATGGCAAAAATGCAACACGAATTGAAAAAAAGTACACAGCCCATCTCTCTGCTAACTGTAGGGTGAGAGTCACCACCACCCAGGCTCGGCAGGTTGGCAGCTGGCCACATGGAGACAGTTGGAAAACACATTGATTTTTTGTTGCATTTTAGCCTTTGCATTGAAGACTAGTGAGCGTACAGCTCAGGCCTGAAAAAGAAAAGGGAAAGAAAAAAAAAATAGTCCCTGATTGTTCTCACTCAGACTGCCACTTCTTAAAGCCGTCCCCTCACTTCCACAGCTGGTCCTGGGGGAGCAGCCTCTTCTGGCTGCACCGCGTCCAGCTTCTTCGTGTTTCTGGAATGCTGCAGGATTTCTTTCTTAAATGGTCAAGTCGTGCTCTTTGTTTTCAAGTCCTCAGAGCTCTCTCAGGCTTTTCCTCCAACACAGAGACCCAGTGCGGGCCAAATCCGCCCGGTTTCCTTCCTGCTTCCCGCAGCAGATGGTAATCCTGCCTCTGAGACTGCGCCTTCCTTTTGCTTTGCTAATAGCCCATGAGCCTTTGGGAAAGCTTGATTGATAACATCTTTGGAAAAACGTAAAAGAAAAACTTACTGAGGGGACTGGTTCTGGTAAGGGCTTGCGGCCTCTCTTGGAATGTGCCCAATAGCACAGACTTTGAAGAGCAGAAGCAAAAAAAATCCAACCGTTTGCTGATCCCGGTGCTTAGTAATTCACCACCTCGCTATCTCGTGTTTTCTTTCTCTAGCGTGAGTTTTTGTATACACGACTTAACTCATTTCTAGGCTCGTTTCCAACGATGTGCGTTAGAAAAGCGGTTAGGAGGGAATAAGGCGAAGAATGCTGATTTCACGAGTGAGAGAGGAGTTTCAGAATGAAGGCAGCAAAAGCCATTCTTCTTGTTTCCTCTTTTCATTCTATGTTGGAAGGGGGGCGTGCTTCAAAGAATAAGAGAGAATGACGGTTGGTGTAATAAGACTAGTTTATGGTGTTATTAAAGAAGAAAAAAGGTTTAAAAAAAAAAAAGGCTGTGCCTGTGAGCAACAGGGATTAACATATTAGAATCAGAGGAGCAGGAAATGGTTAAAGAGAAAGCCCGGCTCAAAGTGTCCCTATGCACAAAAGAAAGAAGTTTGAGTACACACCCCGCATGCATCTCAAGATCTGAGATGCTGGTAAGAAAGGAAGAAAGGAAAGCAGAACAGGGGAGCTGAACTCACACAGATTCAGGGTATAAAAGTGTGTGTGTGTGTGTGTGTGTGTGTGTGTGTGTGTGTGTTTCCAGGAGAACCAGTCTATGAAACTGCAGAGCAAGCATATGCAATTCGAATTGGCTTTTCTGATGGGGGCGGGAGGCCGCAGGTGAGCCTTTTGGCATGCGAGGAATAATGGCACTATGTATGCTTGATGGAAATAACGAAGTGAAAGCACATGATTGCTACATGCAATTAGAACTTGGAATAAAATATGATTTCTGTTTTCATGTTTGCATATGTAGGATTATATTATAATTGAATGGCATAGTTACAAGAGGTGTGAGTAAACCGTTGTCCTGGCTTGTGTGAAGATAGCAATAAGCACCAGTGGACCTGGGACAGTGGGGGAGCCCTGTCTGTGGGTTTTTGTTCCAGGAAATTCTGGCACCTTGCTAGAAAGCTAAAGCTGTTAGGGAGCTGGCCATTCAAGTAAGAAAATGTCCAGGATCCCAGCTTTGAATCATCCAAAGGCTAAGCTTTTACAGTTTAGGGAAAAGCATGAGCTTCTATGGTTAGGTTAAGAGAATTTTTAGAAGAGGATAATGCTGTCAATGCCAGACTGTGCCTTGTCTGAAGCAGTTTTCCCCAGGA
Source organism: Saccopteryx bilineata (assembly GCF_036850765.1). Lineage (NCBI taxonomy): Eukaryota > Metazoa > Chordata > Mammalia > Chiroptera > Emballonuridae > Saccopteryx > Saccopteryx bilineata. The sequence continues at coordinate 41,686,420 of NC_089493.1, read as the reverse complement.
GAGCTCTGTTTCCATTGGCTTATAGGTAGATTTGAGCAAGGAAACGCTGCTTGCCTACATTGCCACCACTAATGATATTCTGAAACATGTCTTTTTTTTCTTGCTGTCTTTTATTTCTTTTGCTTGAAGCTAAGAAATAATTGGTTGACTGCTCCTCATTAAATGTTAACTATTTATTGTAACCTAAGTAACTTGGTCTCAGGGTATGAGAATGAGAATTTGACATCCACAATAAATAGATTATGAGTTAATGTTTGGTTTATGATGATATTATTAAACCAGATACAGGAACAAGAAGGGAGAACATGGTTTGGGGAACAGACAAGTTGAGTTAGAGGTACCTATGGGATATCCAAATTGCAATGTCCAGCTTCTTACTCTCTCCTGTCATCCTAGGGTGTTTTGTTTCATTCACTCCTATGGCTTAGTTTTAATACCCATATATACTGATAACTCCCAAATGTCAATCCCTAATCTATTCCTATATCTTGAGCTCTAGAGACATACATACAACCAACTCCTGGACACTGCAGTTTGGATGAGTGGAGGCAGAGGATCTCAAAAAGAGGAGAAGAAGAAACCAGAGACATAATAGGAAAGGCAGGAGAGGCTAAGATCAGGAAAACTAAGAAAGAAATTTCAAGATATTGGGGCTTTCAAAGAAGTTAATAAGACTGAAAAAAAGGACTAAAGTACAAATGGATGAAATTTTAAAATGATCAATTGGATCAAAATGTCTGCTAAAAAGACCTCTCTGAATCATCCTGGTTTCACCTTCCTTGCCCAGGGGAGAAAATAGGTCCATCAACTAACAGCTGGGTTGGGCACCATGATTAGTGGGGCTTCAGGAACCAGCCAGGACTTGACTATTGTGGCAAGAATAGGTGTCCTAGTAGCTCGTAGCCCTCGTTTCCTGAAGGCAGAGGAACACATGTGGGGCATGAAGGGACAAATGTACCCAATGCGCTGCCATGTAATGCTGGCCCAGCCAGAGAATCTCACCAACCTCCTTGTCCTCCTTCCAGGGTGGGTTGGAGTGGAGGAGTAGATTCCAAGGGACAGATTTAAAAGCAGGAAATAAAACATGGCTATAAAATAACATATTAAGAATGACCTCAGAATTTATACATCTGCTCAAACATTATTCCAGCTCTAGGCGTGTCGTCCCCTGTAAGGAGGATGCTGTTCTAGGATTACACTTACTCCTCTGAATGCCTTTGTCCTTCTATGTTAGTTTCCTATTGCTGCAGAACAAATTACCACAAACATAGTGGCTTAGAAGAATTGCCCATTACTAGCTGACCCTTTGGTAAGTCAAAAATCGTGTGGGCTTGGCTGAGTATCAGGAGGCTCTGGGGGAAGAAGTGGATCCTGAGCTCTCATTAGGACTGTGGGAGAAACTGGTTCATTGCTCACTGCCAGCTGGGGGCCACTCTCACATTCTAGAGGCTGCACACCTTCTTCATCATGTGACCCTTCCTCATCATGCAACCCTTCTTCATCATGTGACCCTTCTTCATCATGTGACCCTTCCTCATCATGTGACCCTTCTTCATCATGTGACCCCTTTTCATCATGTGACCCTTCCTCATGGCATGTACAGTCATTCCTATGCTGGGAATCTCTCTGATTTATTCTGCCACCAGCCAGAGGAAATTCTTTGCTTTTTTTTTTTTTTTTTTTTTTTTTAATAAATTTTTATTAATGGTAATGGGATGACATTAATAAATCAGGGTACATATATTCAAAGAAAACATGTCTAGGTTATTTTGTCATCAAATTATGTTGCAAACCCCTCGCCCAAAGTCAGATTGTCCTCTGTCACCCTCTATCTAGTTCTCTGTGCCCCTCCCCCCTCCCCCTAACTCTCTCCCTCCCTCCCTCCCATGTCCTCCCTCCCCCCCCCACCCTTGGTAACCACCACACTCTAGTCCATGTCTCTTAGTCTCATTTTTATGTTCCACCAATGTATGGAATCATGTAGTTATTGTTTTTTTCTGATTTGCTTATTTCACTCCTTATAATGTTATCAAGATCCCACCATTTTGCTGTAAATGATCTGATGTCATCATTTCTTATGGCTGAGTAGTATTCCATAGTGTATATGTGCCACATCTTCTTTATCCAGTCTTCTATTGAAGGGCTTTTTGGTAGTTTCCATGTCTTGGCCACTGTGAACAGTGCTGCAATGAACATGGGGCTACATGTGTCTTCACGTATCGATGTTTCTGAGGTTTTGGGGTATATACCCAGTAGAGGGATTGCTGGGTCATAAGGTAGTTCTATTTGCAGTTTTTTTGAGGAACCACCATACTTTCCTCCATAATGGTTGTACTACTTTACAGTCCCACCAACAGTGAATGAGGGTTCCTTTTTCTCCACAGCCTCTCCAACATTTGCTATTACCCGTCTTGTTGATAATAGCTAATCTAACAGGTGTGAGGTGGTATCTCATTGTAGTTTTGATTTGCATTTCTCTAATAACTAATGAAGCTGAGCATCTTTTCATATATCTGTTGGCCATTTGTATCTCTTCCTGGGAGAAGTGTCTGTTCATGTCACTTCCCATTTTTTTATTGGATTGTTTGTTTGTTTGTTGTTGAGTTTTATGAGTTCTTTGTAAATTTTGGATATTAGGCCCTTATCTGAGCTGTCGTTTGAAAATATCAGTTCCCATATAGTTGGCTGTCTGTTTATTTTGATATCAGTGTCTCTTGCTGAGCAAAAACTTTTAATTCTGATGTAATCCCATTCATTTATCTTTGCCTTCACTTTTCTTGCCATTGGAGTCAAGTTCATAAAATGTTCTTTAAAACCCAGGTCCATGATTTTAGTACCTATGTCTTCTTCTATGTACTTTATTGTTTCAGGTCTTATATTTAGGTCTTTGATCCATTTTGAATTAATTTTAGTACACGGGGACAGGCTGTAGTCGAGTTTCATTCTTTTGCATGTGGCTTTCCAGTTTTCCCAACACCATTTGTTGAAGAGGCTTTCTTTTCTCCATTGTGTGTTGTTGGCCCCTTTATCAAAGATTATTTGACCATATATATGTGGTTTTATTTCTGGGCTTTCTATTCTGTTCCATTGGTCTGAGTGTCTATTTTTTTGCCAATACCATGCTGTTTTGATTATCGTGGCCCTATAATATAGTTTAAAGTCAGGTATTGTAATGCCCCCAGCTTCATTCTTTTTCCTTAGGATTGTTTTGGCTATTCGGGGTTTTTTATAGTTCCATATAAATCTGATGATTTTTTGTTCCATTTCTTTAAAAAATCTCGTAGGGATTTTGATGGGAATTGCATTAAATTTGTATATTGCTTTGGGTAATATGGCCATTTTGATTATATTTATTCTTCCTATCCAAGAACAAGGAATATTTTTCCATCTCATTGTATCTTTTTTGATTTCCCTTAACAATGCTTTGTAATTTTCATTATATAGGTCCTTTACGTTCTTTGTTATGTTTATTCCTAGGTATTTTATTTTTTTTTTGTTGCAATCGTGAAGGGGATTATTTTTTTGAGTTCGTTTTCTAATATTTCATTGTTGGCATATAGAAAGGCTATGGACTTTTGTATGTTAATTTTGTATCCTGCGACCTTACTGTATTGGTTTATTGTTTCTAATAATCTTTTTGTGGAGTCCTTCGGGTTTTCGATGTATAGGATCATATCATCAGCAAAAAGTGATAGCTTTACTTCTTCTTTTCTGATATGGATGCCTTTTATTTCTTTGTCTTGTCTGATTGCTCTGGCCAGAACTTCTAGCACCACGTTGAATAAGAGTGGAGAGAGTGGACAACCCTGTCTTGTTCCTGATTTAAGGTAGAAAGTCCTCAGTTTTATGCCGTTTAATAGGATGTTGGCTGATGGTTTATCATATATGGCCTTTATCATGTTGAGATATTTTCCTTCTATACACATTTTGTTGAGAGTCTTAAACATAAAATTGTGTTGTATTTTATCAAAAGCCTTTTCTGCATCTATTGATAAGATCATGTGGTTTTTGTTCTTTGTTTTGTTGATATGGTGTATTACGTTAACCGTTTTGCGTATGTTGAACCATCCTTGAGATTCTGGGATGAATCCCACTTGATCATGATGTATTATTTTTTTAATATGTTGTTGTATTCGGTTTGCCAGTATTTTGTTTAGTATTTTAGCATCTGTATTCATTAGAGATATTGGTCTGTAGTTTTCTTTCTTTGTGCCATCCTTGCCAGGTTTTGGTATGAGGGTTATGTTGGCCTCATAAAATGTGTTTGGAAGTATTTTCTTCTTCAATTTTTTGGAAGACTTTGAGTAGAATAGGAACCAAGTCTTCTTTGAATGTTTGATAGAATTCACTAGTATAACCGTCTGGGCCTGGACTTTTATTTTGGGGGAGATTTTTAATAGTTTTTTCTATTTCCTCCCTGCTGATTGGTCTGTTTAGGCTTTCTGCTTCTTCATGACTCAATCTAGGAAGGTTGTATTGTTCTAGGAATTTATCCATTTCTTCTAGATTGTTGTATTTGGTGGCATATAATTTTTCATAGTATTCTACAATAATTCTTTGTATTCCTATGATGTCTGTGGTGATCTCTCCTCTTTCATTTTGGATTTTATTTATTTGAGTCCTGTGTCTTTTTTCCTTGGTGAGTCTTGCCAAGGGTTTGTCAATTTTGTTGATCTTTTCAAAGAACCAGCTCCTTGTTTTATTGATTTTTTCTATAGTTTTTCTATTCTCTATTTCATTTATTTCTGCTCGGATTTTTATTATCTCCTTTCTTCGGCTGGTTTTGGGTTGTCTTTGTTCTTCTTTTTCTAGTTCCTTAAGGTGTGAAGTTAAGTGGTTTACTTCGGCTCTCTCTTGTTTGTTCATATAGGCCTGAAGTGATATGAACTTTCCTCTTATTACTGCTTTTGCTGCATCCCAGAGATTCTGATATGTCGTATTTTCATTTTCATTTGTCTGTATATATCTTTTTATCTCTGCGCTTATTTCTTCTTTGACCCATTCATTTTTTAGAAGTATGTTGTTTAGTTTCCACATTTTTGTGGGTTTTTTCCCCCTCTTTTTTGCAGTTGAATTCTAGTTTCAAGGCTTTATGATCAGAAAATATGCTTGGTACAATTTCAATTTTTCTAAATTTGCTGATATTGTCTTTGTGGCCCAACATATGGTCAATTCTTGAGAATGTTCCATGTACACTAGAGAAAAATGTATACTCTGTCGCTTTGGGATGAAGTGTCCTGTAGATGTCTATCATATCCAGGTGTTCTAGTATTTCGTTTAAGGCCACTATATCTTTATTGATTCTCTGTTTGGATGACCGATCTAGAGCCGTCAGCGGTGTATTGAGGTCTCCAAGTATGATTGTATTTTTGTTAGTTTTTGTTTTAAGGTCAATAAGTAGCTGTCTTATATATTTTGGTGCTCCTTGGTTTGGTGCATATATATTAAGGATTGTTATGTCTTCTTGATTCAACTTCCCCTTAATCATTATGAAATGACCATTTTTGTCTCTGAGTACTTTTTCTGTCTTGTAGTCAGCATTGTTAGATATGAGTATTGCTACGCCTGCTTTTTTTTGGGTGTTGTTTGCTTGGAGTATTGTTTTCCAGCCTTTCACTTTGAATTTGTTTTTATCCTTGTTGCTTAGATGTGTTTCTTGTAGGCAGCATATAGTTGGATTTTCTTTTTTAATCCATTCTGCTACTCTGTGTCTTTTTATTGGTAAGTTTAATCCATTTACATTTAGTGTAATTATTGACACTTGTGGGTTCCCTACTGCCATTTTATAAATTGCTTTCTGTTAGTTTTGTATCTAGTTTGATTCTTCTCTTTTGTTTTTCTATCATTTGTTTTTGTTTGTTTGTGTTCCATACTTCTTTCCTCTGTTGCTACCTTTTTTAAGTCAAGTGTTTTTGTGGTGGTTTTTTTAAGGGTGGTTACCATTAAGTAATGAAAAGGGTACCTACCATATTCATTGTAGTACCCTATCTTATAAGTATTTCTGCACTTCATCATCCTTTGCTACTGTTAATCTCCATCCTCTCCCCCCTTTTTTTCCTTTGTTGTCACAGTTTAAGTTTGGTTTTATTGTGTTCTTGGTGGAGCTGTTAATTGTGGTGTTGTTTTCTTTTGTTCTTTGAATCTGGTTGGAAACCCCCTTAGTATTTCCTGGAGTGGGGGCTTTCTGTTGATAAATTCTCTCATCTTTTCTGTATTTGTGAATGTTTTTATATCTCCTTCATACTTGAAGGATAGCTTTGATGGGCATAGTATTCTTGGCTGAAAGTTCCTCTCTTTCAGGGCTTTAAATATTGGGGTCCACTCTCTTCTAGCTTGTAGAGTTTCTGCTGAGAAATCTGATGATAATCTAATAGGCCTTCCTTTATATGTTGTACTCTTCTTTTCCCTGGCTGCCTTGAGAATTTTTTCTTTGTCATTGGTTTGTGTCATCTTTATTATGATGTGCCTTGGAGTGGGTTTGTTGGGGTTAAGAAAACTTGGTGTTCTGTTTGCTTCTTGAATTTGAGGCTTTAGTTCCTTCCACAGGCTTGGGAAGTTCTCGTCTATTATTTGTTTGAGTATATTCTCCATTCCATTTTCTTTCTCTTCTCCCTCTGATATACCTATTATTCTTATGTTATTCTTTCTGATGGAGTCAGACAATTCCTGTAGGGCTTTCTCATTTTTTATTATTTTTGAGTCTCTTTCTTCTTCTCTCTGTTGTGCCTCAAGTTGTTTGTCTTCTATTTCACTAATCCTATCTTCAATCTGGGCTGTTCTGTTAGCTAAGCTTGTTACCTCGTTTTTCAGCTCGTGAATTGAGTTTTTCATTTCTGTTTGATTTGTTTTTATAGTTTCAATTTCTTTGGTAATATATTCTTTGTGTTCATTGAGTTGTTTTCTGATCTCCCTATATTGCCTTTCTGTGTTTTCTTGTATATCTCTGAGTATTTTTAAGATTTCTATTTTAAATTCTCTGTCATTTAGCTCCAAGGCTTCCAATATGTTAAGTCTTTTCTCCATAGATTTTTCCACATCTATTTGTGTTACCTCTCTTTCTTTTGTATCCATAATATTCGATTTCCTCTTTCTTATCGGCATCTGAGGGTAGTCTTATTGATAGCACTAATTAGAATTAATAAAGAGTAAAAAGAAAAAAAAAAAGGGTAAAACACCCCACAAAAAAAAAACAGTAATAATTTATTATTTCCCCCTTTTTTTCTCTCTTCTCTTTCCCTCCTCTCCCCTCCTCAGGGAAATATCGTGCCTATAATGGAGGGCCTGATTTGGGGTGAAGAGTTCAAGGGGCAAAAAAAAGGGAGTAGGGACCTACTAAATGCAAAAAAAAAAAAAAAAGGAAGAAAATCTTAGACAAGCATAAGATGATTTGCTTGTAAGTGATGGTCAACTAAGAGATATAATGAGAGGGATAAGATGGAATCAGAAAAAAGGACCAAAAAAGAATAATAAAGAAGAAAAAATAAAAATAATAAGTAAAAATCTGTTGTATTAAGTGGAGCGAAGACTAAATACAATGGAGACCTTGGGTTGGGAGGACCCAGAATGCCACAAAAATAAACAAACAAGGGAAAAAAAAAATAAAAACAAAAGCAAAAAAGAGAAATAAAGGCAAAAAAAAGCCTTGAGTCCCAAATTAACTAATTTGTTCGTGATTGAGGATTATATGGGAGGAAAGTAAAATGAGAAAAGAAAAAACGAATAGAAAGGAAAAAATAAGAAAAAGAGAAAAACGAAGGAAGAAATAAAATAGGAGGAGAAAAAAACAAAATAAAGCAAACAAACAAACAAAAAAAAACAAAAGAGGAGAGAGTGAGAGTTAAGTGTTTTGGAGTATAACCTTAAAGGAGGGTGAGGATGAAGAAGAAAAATAAAATGCAACACTCATGGGTAGTGTAGTTCAAGAAAGGGGAAGCATAAGATGGGCAGAGAATAGAAGGACCAAGGTGGAGGAAATAAAGGCAAAAAGATAGAAGAAACAAACAACAACAACAACAACAACAAAAATTAGTGGATCAAGTTGTAAAGTCTGTGGGTTTTTCTTGATTTTGAGAGGTTAACTTCTTCCTTTTTCTTTTCTCTCCCTCTTCCTAGTCGGTGACTCTGTACCCCAGGCTCTGCCCCTGTGTCACTCTTAGGTAGGAATTTGCAGTTGATGGGATTCTATGGCAATGTCATATAATTGGCTTTAGTCTTGCTGGAAGTAAAGGCTTGTTGGCGTTTGCAGGGTCCAACGATGAGAGAGTTTGCTTTCCTGGATTCTCTCTCCTAGTCCCCCCTTCCTGAATTAGCAGCCTGGTGATCCAGCTATAAGGTTGCAACTGCTTCTGCCTGGGGAGTAAGAGGCTCAAAGAGCTGGGAAATCCCCACTCTATCCCCACTCAGTGCAAGGCTTTGGGAAAGGCTCTGAGAGTCAGGGCCTCCAGTGTAATCAGGCGGGGGTGGGAGTCAATTGTTGTCAAGGTGACTGTTCAGCGCCTATCATTTAGTTGGACCTCTCAACCCAGGCTTTCCACACTTTGTAGCCTGTTTTTGCAGGGAAGAAGAGGCACTAGTCTCTGCTTACGACTAGTGTAGTATAGACCTTATTATCTGCCAAGTCCTTCTTGTTAGCGTTTATCCCTGAATATGGAGGCTCTATCAATCAGAAGTTGCCCCCGCCCCTTTAGCGAGAGGCACTAAAAAATATCACGCCTCTTGTCTTGGATCGCTGAACTGAGAGAGATCTTATCAATTAGAACCGAGGGTGCGCAGATTTTATGGGTTAAGCTAATTTCAGTGATTGGGTCGCAGCTGTGCTTCCGAAGGTATTTTAGGCTGCCTGCGCGCGCCCCTCCCCCAACGCTTGATTGTTAGCTTGAATGGCTGGGTGAGGTGCCCCGCCCACGGAGAGAATCTCCCAAGCCTCTCCCGCTCGCCCCGCTGCTGGCGGCTGGACCGCACCAGGCGCAGGATAATGGAGCCCCCTGGGTGTCCGGGCCAGCAGGGCGCCCTGGGCGCATGGAATGCCCAAGGCACGCGCGCGAATGGGGCGCTCCGGGCACCGGTGGCCGGCGACCCCCACTCGCAGTGTGCGGGCCGCTGGGAACGTCAGCAGTGCTCAACCGGACCGGGCGCGCGCGCAGCGGCTCGTGGCGGCCGCTCGCAGCGGCAGCTCGCGGCGGCTCGCGGTGGCGGCTCGCGTCGGCCGCTCGTGGCGGCTCGTGGTTCCCAAGTATATGGGCTGACTCACCGCAGGCGCACTCCCTCCCGGCTTGAATGAGCGTCGCTGCTGCGGTAGCTTCCTCCACACCCTCGTCTCTCAGATTCAAGTGATAACAGTCCTTTTGCTTTCAGTTTGTGTGGAACTCCGGAATGCTCCGAGGATAAATTTTTCTGTTTCTAGTTGATAAATTTGTTGTGATTTAGGGGAGAGCTGTCGGACGCGCTTCTCACGGCGCCATTTCCGTGACGTCACTCCAATTCTTTGCTTTTAAAGGAATCATGTAATTAGACCTATCCCACCCAAGTGTTCTTTGTTTTAAGGTCAAATGATTAGTAACCTTAATTATACCTGTAAATTCCCTTTTGCCATGCAATATGATGTCTGCACAGGAGTGGCATCCCATCATATTCATAGGGGAAGAAACTATAGAAAAGAGAGTCTTTTGGTATCATTCTTAGAATTCTGCCTACCTTTATAGCCTTCCTTTGTTTAAATGACATCAGTAGTGCAAATTTTTAGCGTGGATCTGCTCTTTTGGGCACAGCCAAGAGTCATTTGGGGAGGATCAACTTATCATTGAAAAATAGACTTGAATATAAAACAATATGAATGTTTTACTTGCATGACATTGAAAGTGATTTCAACATTTCTAAGACTAAGAAGTTTTCTTAGTTCACCTTTGATTACGCTACTGGAAAGGGAATTCTTTCTATGGGAACTGATGGTTGAAAAGAAAGAGAGGGATCTGAATGGAAGCACAAAGCTTAAGTCTACGAAGCCCAAAATTCCCTCCTCAGTTGTAGAGAGACTAATCTCCTGGGTCCAACATTTATTCACTAGCAATGGAATTTGTGTCTTAATTTCCTCTTGCCTCCCACCTGCCAGTGACACTGGGCCAGAGGAGGGAGCTTCTGGTCCGGTTCAGCAGTTGGAAAGGGAAGGAGAGCCTCCTGGGCGCTGTCTGGAGAGACAGAGAGGCAGGCTCTTGTGTTTCCATGGTGTTTGGACAGACCGTGCATCCTTTGCAGGTGGGTGGTCTAAACGAGCTGCAGACAGTTTAACTCCTTGGGGTCTTGGGTCCTGGAATGTGCCTAATCTTTCCAAATCAACTCAGTTCTGGAGGTTTTCTGGAGGCAAAACCTCAGAATCAAAAATGAGCTCATTAAAAAAGAAGGGGAGGCAGCTGAAGCCAGGGTTCCAGAGGGAGTTGTTTACCCTCGGACTTCCTTTATTTGACTTTCTTTGGCCCAAAATATTATATAAATAAATAAAGGAGCCTGCATGTTTTAACTAGTATGTAAGAGACCGTCTTCCTAAGGCTCTCAGCTCCCTGCTCTCTAGTGACAGGGAGGGAAGGCAGTGGGTGGGACGGGAGAGAGGTTGCCTCCCCTGACCTAACCTGTAAGACAAAGAACTAAAACAAAATTAGGGGAAAACCAGCAGACTCAGGCTCAATGCCACATAAATGTGTCAGATTCTGTCATAAAAAGGGAGAAGCAGGCCATTTGTGTCAGAAGTGAGAACCATCTTATAGAACAGGAGTCCCCAAACTTTTTACACAGGGGGCCAGTTCACTGTCCCTCAGACCGTTGGAGGGCCAGACTATAAAAAAAACTATGAACAAATCCCTATGCACACTGCACATATCTTATTTTAAAGTAAAAAAACAAAATGAGAACAAATACAATATTTAAAATAAAGAACAAGTAAATTTAAATCAACAAACTGACCAGTATTTGAATGGGAACTATGCTCCTCTCACTGACCACCAATGAAAGAGGTGCCCATTCCAGAAATGTGGTGGGGGCCGGATAAATGGCCTTAGGGGGCCGCATGCGGCCCACGGGCCGTAGTTTGGGGACCCCTGTTATAGAATGAAGGGATGCAACTCCCATATTAATGGCCAAATTTCTTAAATTAGCAAGATTAGGACTTGTAAACATGTGTTGTGTAGCGGAAATGAAGAAATAATGCCTGATGAAGAAGATGAATGCTCCTTCAAGAGACTGGCTGGGTCTAATAATGGGAATACTTGTTTAAAATTTATATATACTGCTTCAGACTGTTCATTATTCGTGTCTGAACAAGATTCCCTCCCCACCATCAGGCACCTTATGTAAACAGGCATTTTCTATTTTAATTTCATCAATCTACTGGCCCTAAAATATTTTGTCCATTCCTTCCAGGGAACAAATTAATTAAATTAAATATTCGATATAATTATTTAAATGCTAAACTTAACTAAACTCCTCCTCTTGGCATCTCTTTCCTTTCCTTTATTTTTCTGGCCCAGTATTAAAATGTCCAGGTGTAAGACATTGTCCTTTCTCTCAGGAACATAACTTCAAGCAACTCAGTGGGTAAAGAATTTGATTTAGGGTGTCTTTTAAACATGAGAGTTAGGACTTACTGTCAAAATCCTTTGTTCCCTGAAGATTTAGCTTTCAACAAGAAATGAGGAGAGAAAATACCAGTATAATGTAAAGATTGAGAATATGGGCTTTCAAGGTACACAGACTCATTTACAAACTCTAGCCTTGCCTCTTAATATCTATATTTCCTTGGGCAAATCACCATTCAGAGCCTTTTTTCCTTACCTATAAATTTAGTATAACAATAATAAATGCTAAATATAATAATACATACAACTAGAACACGGTAACACTCAAATATTTGCTATTAATATTATTGCTTCACTCTGAGAACTCCAAGCACAATTATTTTAAGGTTAGGTTTTTAAAACTTGGTGACTTAAAAAAACATCCCATAAAAACTGGAATATTTAGACTCTAGAGTATGAAGCCTCTTCTCTGTCAATCCCACTTATCTCAACCCTGAACTTGAACCTCTGCCTCAAGAGTTTAGAAAGAATTTCATTCTCTGTTGCCCTTCCAAATATTGCTTTCACCCACTTCCATTTCTTTCTATAAAACACCCCCTAGTTGGTCAACAAAACACTGAATCTTCTGTGTTTGTCTTGGCTGGGTGATTTTCCCGAGTACCGTTAGAGGCATTGGCCTCCACCTGTCCTAATTGGACGACTAGGTTTGTAATGGCCTGGAATGCTCTTACACTCACCCTTTTAAGAGGTTAAGTTAGAACTCAGGCCTTGCCTGTAAGTGACCCTGTTAGTTACAATATCTTGCCTTGATATACAACCCTGGCAAACAGGAAATGACCAAGTGGCAACAAATGCCTTTCCTTTGGGTATAGAAATCCATTGCCTCCATTCAGGAAGCTGACAGAAAAAGGACTTTTTGTGTATGTTTTATGGGTATAATGTGTAGATAATTATATAGGATACTGGGAAAGCAGAGTGCAGGTTTTTTTTGGTGGCATGTTTGTTTTTAGATAAAAGAACATTCTTGGATATGCTAGAAAAGGGGTAGGCTCTGGCTGGTTAGCTCAGTGATAGAGTATTAGCCCAGCATGTGAATGTCCTGGGTTCGATTCCTGGTCAGGGCACTCAGGAGAAGCGACCGTCTGCTTCTCTACCCCTCCCCTCTCCCTTCTCTCTCTCAATCCCTCTCTTCCCCTTCCGCAGCCATGGCTCAGTTGAAGCAAGCTGGCCCTGGGCAGTGAGGATAGCTCCATGGACTTGCCTCAGGTGCTAAAGTAGCTCGATTTCCAAGCAATGGAGCAATGGCCCCAGATGGGCAGAGTATCACCCCATAGGGAGGTTGCTGGGTGGATCCTGGTTAGGGCATATGCGGGAGTCTGTGTCTCTGCCTCCCCATTTCTCACTTAAAAAAAAAAGAAGAAGAAGAACAGGAGTTGGCAAGCTATGACCCATTGACCAAAATGGTCCTTTGCCTGTTTTGTAAACCTATGACTGCTTTGTGCTACAACAGCTAGGTTGAGTACTTAAAACAGAGACCTTGTGGTCCACCAACCCTAAGATATTTGTTCTCTAGCCCCTTAAAGAAGAATTGTACAACCTTGTGCATTTCAAGTCAGATAAAGCTTCCACAAAGACTTAATTGCTTTTCCCGCTATGTTTTGTTCATCTGGTATGGACATAAGCAGCCATATACAATTTTCTGGGACAGTCTTGTCCAAAATTGTTTTCTTACTGCCCTCATCTATATACATGAAGAAATTTATACTAATTTGACAGTGTGTTTTGTTCTTTGGTTTAAAAACTCCAGCCCCCATGGGTATGGATGCCAGGGCTGGCAAGGAGCATGGAGAGACAGACGTTGGCAGAGCTACAGCGATCACTGTGTTGAATCAATGTGATCGTTATTAGGCCCGAGGCAGTTTAGGTATTTAGAAAATGTCTGCTTATTGCAATTTAGCTTTTCATGTTAGAACATAAATGAAGATTTAAATTTTCTTCAGCCACAGAGAAAGCAAGGGAATTAAAATCAGTGTGCGGTTCTCCAGCCTCCCTGCTCATCCATGCCTAAGGCTACAGAACATGTTCATTAGATGTATTCTTCAGGCAAACAAGATCTTTGACATGAATAGGTCCTAAGCAATGTTATTATCTTATACAAGATAATTCGGTAGGAGGGCACTTTGAGAGAGTCCTTTTACATTTGTGCCGTAGCATTTTTTAGTAATTGTAGGATTTATGGTGATGGGTAAAGAAAGCTAGATAGCCAACGAAGAGAAGCAGAGGTCATAGAATGAGCAATATAGTTGTGGAAAGAAGGATTAAACTCTCTAAAATGTTTTCATTGTTCCATGGCCTCCGATACACAAAAACACACCATTCAAATAGAGGATTACAATGGGGAGGCAGAAAAACAAATCTTGAGTATGTAAAAGCAACCTGAAAATGTGTGAAGATGATGCATTGGCTGGAAATCAGTTTTTAAACATGCAGCTAAGTACAAAGTTATTTCAGGCTGCCCCCAACCTGAAATGCCTGCCTTGCTAACCAAATAGTTTCCTTACGTAAGTGCCCCCACCTGCCCCGTGGAACTCCCTTTGCTGCCATCAGGAAAACAAATTGGAACTATTTGGAAAATTTACAGGCTACAAAAGTAGAAAATTCTACAACTGAGAAAACTAATAACTTGATTAAAGGAGTTGGTTTGGGTGTGTAATATTGCATTATGACCCTTATCCCCGTCCAGAAAACCATGAAGCCCTGGGCCCAGACTTAGGGAAGCAGCAGATCAATTTGAAGGCAAGAATGTGAGTCTGTGGGGTATTTTGTTTGTTTGCTTGTTTTTGGAGAAGTGGGACCAAAACCCAGGTATATCATCCAGGGTAAACAGGGAAGAAAACTATAAATCTAGGACCCTGCGGGAAAGGAATGGAGACCAGGAATAAGTGGAGGTGTGGAGTGGCAGGTGGGGTTTGGTAGGAATGTGTCTGGGGGAAAGGAAAGGTTAGAAAATGTGCAAATGGCACTTCTATTAAAGTATCTGTAGCCACAGCTGGGAGTGTCTTAGGGCCCCACCCACATAACCTCATTTAACCTTAATAACCTCCTAAAAGCCCAACCTCTTAGTATAGGCACATTGGGGGTAAGGCATCAACAGACAAATTTCGAGTGGATGCAATTCAGTCCTCGTAGAGGTGCCCTCTGGCCTGGCGCTGGTGTATCTGAATGGGGAGAGATGAGGCTGGTCTGTGAATGCTGAAACACCTGCACACTGGGGCCGGTTGCCACTCCTGGCAAGAACTGCCAACACCGGGTGAAGAAGCAAAGTTGGGTGATGCCAACAGGGACAGCGTCCTTTCTCCTCAGGTCCTCCTGTCTGCCTCTAGATCTCCTGGCAAAGCAAAATGTAATTCGCTGAGTCCCACCTCCAACATTGCAAAACATAGTATAAAAGGGAGAAGTTGCAACTGAGGGATTTGAACTGAAAAATTGGCTCAACAGTGCTGTGGGAAAGAATGCTGGTTGCTTATTTTTAACATCTGTTCTTCCTTCATTCTTAGTAATAGAATGCTAAATTTATTCTAATAGAAGACAAGACCCAGCTAAAGGATGTTTCTCAGCCTCCTTTGCAGCTAGATAGGTCATGTGACTATTTTAGCCAATAAATGCAGGGAAATTATTATGTGGGGCTTCCAGGAATTTTTCTTTTGTTTTTTGCCCCTTCTTCTATTATGCTGCCTAGAATGTGGATGTGATTGATGGCTGGTGCTCTATCAGCCATTTTGGGCCATGAAGACAAGAACCACTCTCAAGGACAGCAAAGGAGCTGTGGACTTTGACAACTTTGTGAAGTAACCATACCAGTCCTGATGACTAAGATCTAGACCCACTTCATGTGTGTGAGAGAGATTAACTTCTATCTCGTTTAAACCCGCTAGGGCTTTACTAGCATATGTAGCCCTCACTAATCCTAAGAAAGAGAAAACTATACTAGCTTGAACAGGTACATTCACCTTGCTTTCAAATTATTTTCCCACATAGTACTTTACATTTAGTACATTTTAGTACTTTACATTTATTATTGAAAGAATTACTGAAACCCCCTTTATTTATATATTAAATTAGATTAGAACTATTTGTCTTTTGGAAGTACAAATACTTCTGTGAGGATTAAGGGAACATGAATCATCCATAGTTTAGAGTAGATTTGTTTAATTAGATTTTTCTCTAACCCCCTAGCCTAGATCAATTGCTCTGAAGTTTGTAGACCTTCTGGAACTTATTACTAATTCTTACAACACACCTGCAAGAAAGATATCGTTATCCCCATTTTACACGTAAGGAAACCGAATTGGTGTGGGACGCACTGTGATTGGTCCGTTCATCACTTTGGATGGGAAATGGGAAGCAAAGTGCTTTAGCCAAGGGGTTTTCCACTGCATGGGGGTCTGGGTCTGGCCCTCCCCAGCAGGGCTTTCAACACTGGCTGGGGATGGGAGTGGAGAAGCCTCCACGAGCAGGCTGAAAGGATTCTCACGGTATCTCAACACTCCTGATTCCTCTCTCTAGCCTCTCTCTTGACCATGAAAGAATCTGATCTCCCTCCTGTGGGGCAAGAAACTGCCATTAATCCCTATCTTGCATTATTTCCTACATGGCTGTGTTCCACCCCAGACTCTGGCTTACTCTTCCAATCAAGCCCGTTTAGAAATCAAAACAAAACCACTTCTCTTATGCTCTTGGCTCTCACACATCAAAAATGCTTTGGTTTTAGACTATTATGATTTAAAAAAAAATCACTTAGCAAGTTAGTGGAAGTCTTTGTCTCTCTGTTTCTGCCCTCCCCCCCCCCCCACACACACACACACAACCAAGGATGCCCTGCACCCAGTGCGTGGGGAGCTGCCGGGCAACATGGATAGTTTTCAGAAAGGAAAACCTCTGTTTAAAATCTCCATGTATTATCCCATTACGTAAATAACAGAAACCAGCTTACCCTAGGTTAGAGAGAAAAGAAAGGAATTTGTTGGCAGAAACCCCTCTTGGTTCTCCTTGCTAGCCCCCCTTCTCATCTCTGTTCCTGGTTCTTCCTCTCGTCCTAGATAAAACCAGCAGGGAGCCCCAGGGCTGCTTTTCCTCTCTCAAGATGCTCCCTGGAGGATTCCTCTCAGACTCAGAGCCTTTCAGGTCCAAGTGTACGTGCATGACTCTCAAATTCATGTCTCTAATTCAGTGTTCTGACTTCGGTTTCATATCCGTACAGCCAATGATCTATTGATGCTTTATGGCTGTCTAAAAACACTCTCAAACTTAGCATGGCCAAAACCAAAGTCCTCGTTTCCCTAAGTCCTCCCCCCCCCCCCCATTTCCATTAATAACTACTCTGTGCCTTCGGTTATCAGGCCAAAGCCCTGTAGTTATCCATTCC
This sequence comes from Saccopteryx bilineata, assembly GCF_036850765.1. Classification (NCBI taxonomy): domain Eukaryota; kingdom Metazoa; phylum Chordata; class Mammalia; order Chiroptera; family Emballonuridae; genus Saccopteryx; species Saccopteryx bilineata. The sequence goes on along the minus strand of NC_089493.1, from coordinate 41,669,431 downwards.
CTCTTGTTTATTCACACCCCATATGCAAACTTCAAGCAACTTCTATGATCATTCCTGCAGGAAAATATCCAGAATCTGCTTGCTCCCCTGTTGCTATGTTGGCTCGAATCACCTGATTATTGCAACTGCCTTCCAAGGCCTCCCTTCTTGCCTACCTAGAGCTTATTTGTGCAATAGTCAGGGTGAGCATTCTAAAGCGTGATATCTTTCACTTAACTACTGTGACCATAGCTCTTTATTTGCTTCCCATTTTGCTCAGAGTAAAATCCAAAGTCCTTATCATCACTCTCAAGTTTTCCAGGGCTTGACCCTTAGCCACTGCTTTGACTTCTCCTTTGACCCTTCTTTTCCTTACATCTCTGCTTCAGAAAACACTTACCTTCTGTTTCACAAACATGCCAAGCTCACTCCTGCCTCAGGGCCTTTGCATTTGCTGTTCCCTCCATCTGGAATGCTTTTTCCTTCAGATATTTGCATGACTTGTTCCCTCACTACTTTCAGGTCTCTGTTCAGATGTCATCTTAGAGAAATACCTTCCTTCTGCATTCTTTATTAAATACCAATTTCTTTCCCTGACACCAAGTTCCCTTTTTTCCTAATCCTGTTTTATTACTTTCTATGTGCTATACTGTATATTTACTCTCTTGTTTTTCTTTTTCTCCTTACCTCCCAACAATGCTGACTAGAAATGAGCTCCGTGAGAGTGGGGCCTTTGTTTTACGGTAATGTCACAGTAATCTCATATTCTTAGCATAAGAACTTATCTGGCACTTTCCGGCTGTGCAACAAATATTAAATAAAAGAGAGAAGAAACAGGTAAACCCAAACAGTAAGATGTATCAGTTAGACATTGCTTCATGATAAATCACCCCAAACTCCGACTTAAAACAAAGGACATGTTATCACTTGAGTATGTATGTGTCAGATGGATGGGTCTATTGCCCTGGGCCAGGCTTAGCTGATCTTCCCTGGGTTTGTTCATAAATTTGCGATCAGCTGGAAGATCCAGCAGGGCCTGGCAAGTCTAGGAGAGCCTCAGTGCTTTGTTCATGTGCCTGGTGATAGAACGTGTCCATCATTTTCACTGTATTCTGTTGTTCACAGGGCATCCCTGATTCAAGGGACAGGGAATCATATTCCACCAGAGAGAGGAACTGCCAGTCACACTAGAAAGAGTGTGGTTACGGAGAGGGGTGAGAACTGCCGCTGTATACACAAAGCATTCTGCCACACAGAGAATCTTAAGGAATCCAAGGAAGAGTTTAGCAGCCAGGCCTAGGAAGGCTTGACATTCAGATGTGCAGCTTATGGGCCTTCTCAATCAATTTCTGACGCTAAAGTAACTCTGCTTCCAACTCCCACGCCCTGAAGCTCGCGGCTCAAATTCTAGATTCCCAGGAGAAATAATCGACCCAGCGTGGATCAGGAGTTCCTCCTGGCCCTTGCTCATTCCAGTCCACACTGGCCGGAAGGAAGGATTACATTTAGGGCCTGTGGATCAAGGGGCAATTCCCAAAGAGGTGGAAATTAGAGAAGAATCTCTCCAAAGAATCTATCCCATCTAAATATAATTTTTTGAAATTCTAAAAATTTAAATTTAAATGTTGCCTTTCACATATTCAGATTTCTATGAAATGTATGGAAGAGATTTCTCTGAAGAGAGTCTTGCTAGGGGGCTGTGATAAATTTAATATCTTTCATATGAATCTGTAAGAGACAATGAGAATAGTTAAATAAATTGAATAAGCAAATAACCAAACATGGTTCTAGGCAAATGTGGCATAAGGCTTGCAGTATCATTTCATAAATATATATTTTTGCTTCCTTTAGGATCTGTGTGACAGCTTACTCAGGCTTTCTTAAAGAGGCTTTGTTGAATTTCCCTTCAGTATTGGACTTGGCTGTTGGGCTCTCTGAATTTATGAGGCAAAGAAATGAAGAAAACAATCATGAAAGCTATTAGGTGTCATAGGTTTATATTGCTGCTGTGACAAATGACCACAGATTTAGTGTCTTGAAGCATGTATTTTCTTACAAATATGGAGGTCAGAAGTCCAGAATGGGCTTCACTGGCTGAAATAAAGATGTTGGCGGGACTGCTTTCCCCCTCGGGCTCTCAGGGAGCATCCATTTCCTTGCCTTTTTCCAACTTCTAGAAACCATCTGCATTGCTTGGCTCGTAGCCCCTCATTCAGATCATTCCAGCTCCCGCTTCTGTTCTCGTCACATCTCCTTGTCAACTCTGACACTCTCACTGATGGGCCCTTGTGATTACACTGGACCCATTGGAGATAATCCAGGACGGTCTCCCCATTGCGAGGTTCAATGTAATCACATCTGCAAAGCCCCTTTTTCCAGGTAAGGTAACATATTCACAGGTTCTGGGGATTTGGACCTGGACACCTTTGGGGGTCATTATTTTTCCTACCACACTAGGTAAATATAAAAAACAGACAAATCCATCCTTGGACAAGTAGATTCTACATTTTTCCAAATAGGAAGTTTCTTCCTCAGGAGGTCTTTATAGAGCACTGGGATCTTCAACAAGTAGGGGTTGTACCTACGCATTTTGAACTGATTTGTTGCCCCGAAACCCCCTGATATAAGAATAAACTAGAATTTGTTAATTTGATATCATTATGTTATTGCAGAATTAGTAACATTTCCAAGTATACATTCACCGTTCAGTGATTGTTGTTAAACTGCTCGGAATTGCTGTGTGGTTCATGAATTTTCCCACAGCATTGGCGGCACAGTTGCTACTGTTGTCAAGTCTTTAAGACACTCTTTCATTTTTGGCAGGGTGGTGTTGCTCTTGCTTTCTTCATTCGTCACAAAGAATCATTATTTTAAAAAATAAATCTTTAACCCTGCTTCTGGATCTTCACATGAGACCAACTTATGGATCCTTATGGCGCTCTGTGGGTGCTCAGTAATCTTGCAGACAGTTTGTCTGGCTTGAGTATTCATTGCAATTTAATTCCCATTAAACTGGCCTCCAGGTACTAATGTGGCACTTAGAGGAATCTTGCCTAACTAGTTGACTTTTCACAGAATACCTGCTTTCTGTTGAGTCGTACATTGCAAAATATCTGGAGAAATTGTTTAGTCCTCCCCTGAGGACTTTGTTCTGCCTTTAAATATCCACCCTGTTATTTAAGGGCCACCTAGAATCTGGCTCTTGAAAACATTCTTGTCAAATTCCCATTCTCCTGCTAAGAGCACTGGGTGAGGTTTAAGTGCTAATGATTCTGGTCAACAAATTCCTCTGTGTGTGTTTGGGAGGGTGTGTGTTTCCCCACACCACCAAGCAATTCTCTGACACCAGCTGGGGTCCTACAATCCAACTCAACCCTGCCTACCTGAAGATAGCCTGGAAATTGTCGCAGATCCCGTTGGTTAAGGGCTTAGTTCTGTCAGACCACCTTCCCACCACTTCAGATGCCTGCCTATCACAAATCCAGGTTATCAACATGCTTCTGACCAACGAGCTGAAAATAGGAGGTTCCAAAAACCCACTTCTTAGTTTAATTACTTGCTAGAGTGGCTCACCGAAATCAAAGAAACATTTTACTTACTAGATTACTAGTTTATTATTAATAAAAAATGTAACCCAGCCTGACCTGTGGTGGCGCAGTGGATCAAGCGTCGACCTGGAATGCTGAGGTCGCTGGTTCAAAACCCTAGGCTTGCCCGGTCAAGGCACATATGGGAGTTGATACTTCCTGTTCCTTCCCCCTTCTCTCTCTCTGTCTCTCTTCTCTAAAGTGAATAAATAAAAATAAATAAATAAATAAAATTTTTTAAAAAAAATGTAACCCAGGAGCAGACAGATAGAAAAGAGGAGGGGTGAAGGGCTTCCGTGTCCTGAGCAGGGTGCCACCTCCAGCACTTCCAAGTGTTCATCACCCGGAAGCTCTGTAAATCTGTCTTTTTGGATCTCTATGGAGGCTTCATTACATAGGCATGATTGATTAAATTATTGGCTATTGGTGATTGTACTCAATTTCCAGCCCTTCTTTCTAAGAAGGGTGGGGGTGGGACTGAAAATAGAGTGGGGGTGGGACTGAAAATAGGGTGGGGGTGGGACTGAAAATTCCAATCCTTTCATCATATGGTTTGTTCCTCTCACGATCAACCTCCATCCTTAGGTGATCTGGGGGCTCTTCCAAAGTTGTATCATTAATGTAACAAAGAACAATTATTGCTCTCATTGCTTGGGAAATTCCAAAGATTTTAGGAGCTCTGTGCCAGGACCAGGGAGAAAGATCAAATATCTATTTCTTACTATAAATCACAATATCACGAGTGTTCAAGAAGAGTGCTTCTCAATCACATATGAAGGTTGTAGAGCCAGAGGGAAGATGTTGACAGGTGAATCGTGGGAGGAGACTGTGGCCAAGGCCAGGACAGCCAGTCCAAAGGGGAAGTGTATTCATCCAGGGCTCTAGACAAACCATGGAAGATAAGGTGGCCTGCCAAATATCAGGTGATTAAGGGCGCAGGAAACTAAAAGTGAGGAGAAGCTGCCGAAAATGGACAATAGGAGATGATGAATGAACTATGGAGACAAAGTGGGAACACCTGCAGCATATTGTTATTTTCACTCTTAATGAGCCTGTGAGATTAAGTTACACTCATTTAAAGAGACTCAAAGATGTCCTCACAGCATTGCTTATAGCAGCAAAACAAAACAAAAAATGAAAAGGGCTGGTTAAAGAAATTATGATTTCTGTGAAGAAAAGCAAGGTACAGAGTATATACATGCAGATAAATGTCCCCTGCCCGCCCCAAGTATATATTATAAAAGAAAATGTTAAAGGTTGTTACTTTAGGGAGTGATCCTGGGGGGAGGGGACAGAGACTTTTATTTCTTACTTTATATTTTTATGTGCTATTCAAACTTTTAAACTGTGTATCTATATTCCTTTTTGCTATTGTTTTTAAATATCAGCAATGGTTATCTGGGTGTTAGAATCATGTATCATTTTTGTTTCCTTCCTTGTCCTTCTTTGTAATTTTTTTAACCCAATAATTATTATTTTTAGGAAGAAATTATATACAGGAGCACAATAAGGCAGACATCTGTAAACAGAATTATTCTCTCTTTTCTCCATCTTTAGAGCCTAATTATCTCTCTGGCACATATTTTCCATTATTTTCACACAGCTAGTATGTGCAGCTTCAGAACTTGAACCCAGGACTTTTTGACTCTTACAACTGGGCTATATTTTAAATCAACTCTGAGAGAAATCCAATGGGATATTTAAATTTAAGCCTAGCTTGCCTTGCAAATTGCTACATGGTTTTTCTCACACAAAGAAGTTCCTTTATGGAACAGAATATTTGCATTCGTAAAGTACATTTATTTTATATCCATTCATCCATCCATTCATTTATTTGATGTTGTCTTTTCTCCACAACTAGATTATAATCTATTTGTGAAGAGAGATGTCTTCTTTCCCTTCAAAGAGTAAATTTCTCCTCCTCTGGAAATTTACAAAGCAAACACCCAAATTTATGCTGAAAAAATGAAATAAGTTGTGTGCACATAAATGTGAGCAGAAAGCGTCCTGAGGTGCCAGTTCTTTGATGACCCATAATTGTTGTCTCTGAAGGGCTGCTGGGATCACTGTGGAGAAGGCTAGGGTCAACGGGGCCCTGGCTGCCATCTGTTGTCTCTGTGAAATTTAGTCCTCTTTTCACTTGCAAAGGGCACTGGCTTAGACAATGAATTAAATGATCATCCTGACTGAGGGTGCTGGAAAGGAAAGTGGCAGCAAATGTGCAATATATATGTCATCCTGTACTAATTGTTATCATTCCGTAAATGTGAGATTTCAAGGGACAAGGTCAGCTTCCAGGGAGAAGAGTCTACACAGTAGAGATGAGCCATCTGGACTCTCCCCAATGCAGCAAAGATAAGAGCCAAGTCCAGATGTCAGGGCTGGAGAAGAGTAGGCCTGGGTGGGCGCCTGAATGACTAGCACTCATCACAGATACAATGGGTCTTGAGCAGAAAACCACTAAGTGACCTTCCCTGAAGATACAATTAGGAGTCACTCCAGAACTGGCCAGGATCTGAGCCTGTACATTCTAGTCTTTGGTGATTCCAACGGAGAGGTCTGGAAAGAAAAGTTGTAGAAATGGAGCATTAATTCTTTAGGGTTCAAGTACCTGGAGAGATTTAAGTCAGAAGCTTCTAGAACATCTGCAGATATCGTATGACTCAATCATGAAGACTAAATAGTGTAAATAGCAGGAGTTCACTGATCAATTACATTCAAATATTACACAGAGAACAAACAAGTAATGGTTTTGTTTTACTATCTCTTCCATAAACCATGGTGAGGAGGTCAGTGACTGTTTGCAAGGCTGTACTGAACGTACAAACTGTCCACTGAGTTTCTCTTAGAGCTGATATACAGCATAGCAGAGCGATGAGGAGCTTTGGATGTGGGGGAGAGACTGACCTAGGTTTGCATCTCAAATCTGCTTCTTACTAGCTGTGTATTGCTGACAAATAGCCCAGCCTCAAAGCCTCAGGATCCTCATCTGTGGAAGGGAAAAATAAGAATGGTGACCACATAGGGCTGTTGTAAAGATGCAATGAGAGAACAGGGAGCCTGGCACACAGCAAGTGCTCAGTAGAAGCCAGTTACGTCAGTTATATGAAAAATGGTCGTTTCCTCTCTGAATTCTCATTGACCAGTGTGGTGTCTTATCTCCACTGCCTGTGAAGGTCCCTTAGACACGGCTGCTTCCATGGGGATCTAAGGCTGTGGTCTGGGGAGAACGCAGTCTTGCCAAACAGCTGGGAAGTGTCCTGGGTGTGCATGAGAAGCTGGGAACTGGCCTCAGGGAGGATTGTTTTGGTGATAAAGAGGTTGCTATTTTGGCTTTCTCACAGGAGCAATTCACTGATGGCACAGAGAGAACGTTTTCTGTCTGCTCTCATAACAGATACATTCCAGCTGTTTTCTGCTGAACTGCCCTTGGTCCCCACCCTTAGATAGCCCAATCTTTTATCTTAGATATATCTTTTCTCCTTCAGAAAGAGAAGAAAAATATAAGAATGGGAAAGGGGTATTTACTTCGGTTACTTCCCAAAGAGGACAGGAGATGTAACTCACCCACCTCACGTTACATTTTTCTCTCCACACCTCAAAGCTCTGTAAGACACGTGACGAAAGCACCCTTTCGACTGTGGACTCATCCCACAGCCATTTTTCCCATTACAGCTCATAAAATGCTGCATAAGAGTTTCGAGGCAAGTATGAGAAAATATTCAAATGATATCAAGAAAAAGGCACTGGCCCCCCGAATGAGTCTGCCGTGGGTCCCCTTGGACAGAGAGAGCCTTTGCTGGAAGAACCATAGCATGGTTCTGACGGTACTGACCTGGCAGGAAGGGGCAAGGCAGTTCCTTTGGCTTCTGCAGCCTTCAGAACCTAATCTTCCCCATTATCTGATAAGCTAGAGCTTTCATATCAGATTTTCTTTTTCCTTTAGCTTTGAGAAGTTAGAGTGTGATCAAGAAAAATGTGAGCTCAGCGTGCCCTCAGATTCCTTTTCTACCTCGTGCTCTGTGCTCTGTGGCAGTGGGCTGACTCCTGCCTGCAAGCTAGGATTCCCAGACTCCTGTGTCAGCTGGCTTCTGCAGAGGCTGGGGAGGTGCCGGAGGAAGCAGCACACAGGACAGCTCTCTGCCTGGAGTGATCTCTCCAGCATGACTGCTTCGGCCCTGGGGCTCCAATCCCACTGGACAGGTGGGCTGTGGTACCAGCTCTTGTCCCATGACCTTGGCTCCGGATTCTTGAAGCCCCCCCCCCCCTCCCTGCGGCTCTCTCTGCTGTTGTTCCTCTCTGGGTTGCCTCACGATCTCTGCTTGCCTTTCAGCTAGCTCTTCTATCCATCACACTTGCAACTAGTTCTCCGCATTAGTTTTCTTTTCTATAAAAAAACACAGCGTGGTTTTCTTGTTGGACTCAGACTTTTACAAAAAGGCAGTTAGTAGGGAAGAAATAAACCATCTTTAAATACTTTTCAAACAATCAACTCAGTGGATATTTGTTTCTAGATACCTTGGAAACAAGTCACTTTAATGGCAACAATCACAGGCCATTTGTAATGAAAGCTTTGCTGTCTGAACAATGTATGATTATTTTCAAATTTGATGTCCTAGATATATTACGGGAAAAGATGAAAAGGGCCCTCAGCGATCCCCTTTGCCCTGATTCTTAGAGCTCATGGGGGCACTGCTTCCCCTCACGTGCTCTCTGGAGACAAGGAGCGGAGGATGGGCAGATGTGGGCCTGGGGTCTGGAACTGCTGGGTTCTTTGTTCCTTTGCCTCAAGGCCCGAGTGAAACAGATTTATTTCTGCCAGGAAAACTACATTGCGGCAACCAGCTCTCTTTTTATTTCTTGGCTCCATCAAGCCCTCAGTCTATTGGAGTCTGAGGTTTTGATAAAAATGCATAAAAACATACTTTCTATTATGATCTGCAATTTTTCAAAGAGGAACCCTCAGAAATGTTCAATACAGCTTTTATACCCGGGACACATAAAGCATAGTAAATATACACACAGTCATTTGTGTGTTGCTGCTCTGAAAAGCGTGCTTTACAAACTAGAATTTCAAAGCCGCCTCCTGGAGGACATTTAATTCCACCTGGGACGTGGGTGGCGTGAGACCCAGCGGCAGCGCCGGCACTGGATCGACTTTGTGCAGCTTTAGCCACAAGGCAGGAATTCACGGCAAACCAGCTTCTTAGTATAGTTCCAATAAAATCAGAAGCATCCAGGCCAGTGGGAAAACAAGGGCTTCATTTATAGAAGAAAAGTGTTATACAGAGTGATACTCAGCTCTGAAGAAGCAGTCCTGATTCATTTGATAGCAATGGCCTGATGGAATTTTCTGGGCACTTTTACATGTCCCCAAACCTTCTCAATGAACAAAACAGACATAGGAGTTGTGTTACTTATCTATTTTTGTTAACAAAAATAAGCTGCTTTCCCATTTTATTTTTTTAAAAGGATAAAAGATGTATTTCAAAAAATCACTTGTGAATTTTTAAAAATTCTTACTCACCCCATACCTGAAGAGACACAGAATACCATACAATTGGAACAAAGGCTTTTGTAGTCAGACTGCCTAGAATTCTTCAGCAAGTAGGATGTTTATGTGACAGGAAGATATTGATTGATTGATTGATTGATTGATTGATTGACAGAGACAGAGAGAGAGCACTTAGGGACAGACTGACAGGAAGGGAGAGAGATGAGAAGTATCAATTCTTTTTGTGGCTTCTTAGTTGTTCATTGATTGCTTTCTCATATGTGCCTTGACCGGGGGCTACAGAAAACTGAGGGACCCCTTGCTCAAGCCAGTGACCTAGGGCTCAACCCAGTAACCTTAGGTTTCAAGCCAGCAACCCTTGGGCTCAAGCCAGTTACTATGGGGTCATGTCTATGATCCCATGCTCAAGCCAGCAACCCCGCACTTGGGCTGATGAGTCCATGCTCAAGCTAGATGAGCCCGCGCTCAAACTGGCAACCTCGGGGTTTTGAACCTGGGTCCTCTGCATCCCAGTCCAACACTCTTTTTATTGTGCCACCACCTCATCAGGCAGAAAGATTTATCAAGACATTAGTTTTCCTGTTATCCTCTTCTCTGTAGTTTCTTTTTATTATTATTATTATTATTATTATTTTTGCATTTTTCTGAAGCTAGAAACAGGGAGAGACAGTCAGACAGACTCCCGCATGCGCCCGACCGGGATCCACCCGGCACGCCCACCAGGGGCAATGCTCTGCCCACCAGGGAGTGATGCTCTGCCCATCCTGGGCATCGCCATGTTGCGACCAGAGCCACTCTAGCGCCTGAGGCAGAGGCCACAGAGCCATCCCCAGCGCCGGGGCCATCTTTGCTCCAATGGAGCCTTGGCTGCGGGAGGGGAAGAGAGAGACAGAGAGGAAGGCACGGCGGAGGGGTGGAGAAGCAAATGGGCGCTTCTCCTGTGTGCCCTGGCTGGGAATCGAACCCGGGTCCTCCGCACGCTAGGCCGATGCTCTACCGCTGAGCCAACCAGCCAGGGCTTGTAGTTTCAAGTAGAAAGACAGTTTTCTGTGTTCTCTTGACCTAGGGGATGTCCTTGTTTTTGCCAGTAGCCTTACCTCATTAAGAAGATTATGTCAAGGGTGTATGGGAAGGGGGTGACAGGGTCAGGTACACTCTTTCTAACTAGCATGTCAACTACTGTGCATCTTTCTTTAAAGTAAGGTGGGGGCACAATGGCAATGCCCATGACACAATTTCTGGAACTGAAATGCACAATAGTAGTGTATTGGATTCAAGAAAGAAAGGTCAAGACAAGCTAACCTGTTCAAGGTTACAAAGATTAGTAAGTAAATGATACAGCTGGGATTGAAATCTTAAAATAAATAAAAAAGAAATGTGAAATGTGTTAACTGTAATTACTACTATTATATTATCTTATATTAACCTTTGACCCTGGGTTCCATCCCTACAACTCATTTTCCCTCATGTAGTCCATGAACATATCAACCCTCCTCAAATGTTGAGAGCTGATATGTTTAGATAAGAAAATCAGAGAGAGACAAGATGGCGCTGGAGTAGGCGGACGTACCAGCATCTACCTCCCAGAACCAATGTGGATTACAAACTAATTTTATGAACTATAAGCTGGAAAAACCAACTTTGGACTAAACTAAAAGGACTCTTCAACCAAGGAACGCTGAAGAAGCCACACAGAGACTGGTAGGAAAAGCGGAAACGCGGAAACACGGAGAGGGCTGCCCAGCTTCTCGGAGCGAACGGCAGCAGGGAGAGACTCGCGTGGCGGGAAGTGAGTTTAGCAGAGGGGAAAGGGTCCTGAGCCCCAGGAACAAAGCCCCAGCCTGCAGCCCCAGAGCCCAGAAGAAGCGTAAGGACAGTATTTAGCTGGAAACAAGTCAGGATACTGTTTGTGAGAGAGTCTGATTTCTCAGACCCAGGATCCTTCTTAAAGGGACCGCGCAGAACATCTCTCTCACAAACACTCACCCGGGGCTCCTGGAGATGGAGGGAGAGGGGAGAGAACCACAGTAACAGGAAGAGAGTGCAATCTAGGAGGTATAGGGAGAAACATTTTGGGAGATAGCCACCCTAACCCCTGGGACGAGTCACTCCCCAAAGCTGAAGTGATTATTTCCCCCGGAAACAGCAATACCAGCAAAGGGAAGCAGGAGAGCAGCCAAACAAGCTCCCCCGCAGCATTCAGAGCAGAGCCACATAGAAGGAGGAAGCTTTTGGGTCTACAGTAGTGAGTCTTAGGGTCCGAGCTGCAACACCCCCACCCACGCGGCTGAGGGCGCACCGGAGAGCGGGCGGCAGCAGGAGACAAAAGCGCGGTTCTGCTGGCAGGGGCGGAAGCCGGATGGCCACCAGTGGGCTCAGGTGTGAGCTCAATCTTGCCCGGCTAGGGAGAAGGGGGCGCGCAAAAGCGGCTAAGCTCAGCTGCCGGCAGCTTGTAATCCAGCCTCCGGGAGAAGGGCGGGAAACCCAGAAAGGGTAGAAACCAGCCCAGGAGCAAGGGCAGAAGAGCACAGCCCTGCCCTGCCTGTGAAACCCAGGCTTGTGGTCTGACTTGGTAGCCAGCTCCTCCCGCGGGGGTGGAGCCAAAAGCCCAGAGAGGCAAAGTTCCGCTATGAAGCTGAGCTTGGGCACGCAGCCCTGCCTGGCAGTAGAGCCAAGGCTAGCAGCTGTTCCTTGAGTGGGATCATCCTGCAAAGGCAGGGCGAAAGCTCAGAAACAGGCGGAGACCCGCAGATGAGCAAAGGTGCTCGCCAGTGCCCTCAGGACTAAGCATAATGTCACACACAGGGGCGGGGCAAAGGCCAAGGCCACCAACCCTTGTGCACCCGAGCACGTGATCACAGCCACTCTCGTGAAGAGAAAATGCGAAGGCAGAGAAATACAACACAAATAAACCAAGAGAAATCCCCAAAAAAGGACCTAAGTGAATCAGATATAACCAAATTACCAGATGCAGAGTTTAAAATAACGATTGTTAGGATGCTCAAAGATATTAGAACCACCATAGATGGCCATTACAAAAACCTAAATAAAGAGATAACAAATATAAAAAAGGACATTGAAATAATAAAAAAGAATCAGACAGAAATGACAAATACAATATCTGAAATAAAGAATACAATGGAAGGAATTAAAAGCAGGATGGATGAAGCAGAGAACCGAATCAGTGAGTTAGAGGACACAATAAATAAAGGCACGGAAGCAGAGCAGAAAAAAGAAAAGAGACTCAAAAAGTCTGAGGAAACTCTAAGAGAGCTCTGTGACAACATGAAGAGAAATAACATCCGCATCATAGGGGCTCCTGAAGAAGAAGAGAAAGAACAAGGGATAGAGACTTTGTTCAAACATATTATAGCGGAAAACTTCCCCCAATTAAGGCAGGAAAACATTTCACATATTCAGGAAGCACAGAGAACTCCATTAAGGAGAAACCCAAAGAAACCAACACCAAGACACATCATAATTAAATTACCAAAGCTAAATGATAAAGAGAAAATATTAAAAGCTGCTAGAGAAAAAAAGACTATCACCTACAAAGGAGCCCCCATAAGGATGACTTCTGACTTCTCAACAGAAACACTTGAGGCCAGAGGGAATGGCAAGAAATATTCAAAGTAATGCAGAACAAGAACCTACAACCAAGACTACTTTATCCAGCAAGGCTATCATTTAAAATTGAAGGAGAAATAAAAAGCTTTACAGACAAAAGAAAACCTCAAGGATTTCACTGCAACCAAACCAAGGCTGCAAGAAATGCTAAGGGACCTGTTGTAAACAGATCAAAGGAAAAAAAGAATATAGCAAAAGAGAAAAACAGTTTTAAAGAAAAAAAATGGCAATAAACAATTACATATCAGTAATAACCTTAAATGTTAATGGATTAAATGATCCGATCAAGAGACATAGGGTAGCTGTGTGGATAAGAAAACAGGACCCATATATATGCTGTCTACAAGAGACACACCTTAAATCAAAAGATGCACACAGACTGAAGATAAAAGGATGGAAAAAAATATTTCACGCAAATGGAAATGAAAAAAAAGCTGGGGTAGCAATACTTATATCAGAAAAAATGGACTTTAGAACAAAGACCATAGTTAGAGATAAAGAAGGTCACTACATAATGATAAAGGGAGCAATCCAAAAGGAAGATATAACCATTATAAATATCTACGCACCTAATATAGGAGCACCTAAATATATAAAGCAGACTTTGATAGACTTAAAGGGCGAGATCAACAGCAATACTATAATAGTAGGAGATTTCAATACCCCATTAACATCATTAGATAGATCCTCAAGAAAGAAAATTAACAAAGAAACAGCAGACTTAAAGGACATATTAGATGAACTCGATTTAATAGATATCTTCAGAACCTTTCACCCTAAAACAGCAGAATATACATTCTTTTCAAGCGTTCATGGTACATTCTCTAGAATAGACCACATGTTAGGGCACAAAAGCGGGCTCAACAAATTTAAGAAGATTGAAATCATATCGAGCACTTTCTCTGATCACAATGGCATTAAACTAGAAATCAACCACAATAGAAAAATTGAAAAACATTCAAACACTTGGAAACTAAATAGCACATTATTAAACAATGAATGGGTTAACATTGAGATCAAAGAAGAAATTAAAAAATTCCTAGAAACAAACGATAATGAGCATATATCAACTCAAAATTTATGGGACACAGCAAAAGCAGTCCTGAGAGGGAAGTTTATAGCATTACAGGCATACCTCAAGAAGCTAGAAAAAGCTCAAATAAACAACTTAACCCTGCATCTAAAAGAACTAGAAAAAGAACAGCAAGTAAAGCCCAGAGCTAGTAGAAGGAAGGAAATAATAAAGATCAGAGCAGAAATAAATGACATAGAGGCTAAAGAAACAATACAGAGGATCAATGAAACCAGGAGCTGGTTCTTTGAAAAGGTAAACAAGATCGATGAACCTTTAACAAGACTCACCAAGAAAAAAAGAGAGAGGACTCAAATAAATAAAATTAGAAATGAGAGTGGAGAAATAACAACTGACACAACAGAAATACAAAATATTGTAAGAAAATACTATGAAGAACTGTACACCAAAAAACTAGACAACCTAGATGAAATGGACAAATTCCTTGAATCATATAATCTTCCAAAAATCAATCTGGAAGAATCAGAAAACCTAAACAGACCAATTACAACAAATGAGATTGAAACAGCTATCAAAAAACTCCCAAAAAAGAAAAGTCCTGGGCCTGATGGCTTCACAAGTGAATTCTACCAACTATTCAAAGAAGAACTAACTCCTATCCTTCTCAAGCTATTTCAAAAAATTCAAGAGGAAGGAAGACTTCCAAACTCCTTTTATGAGGCGAGCATAATTCTGATTCCAAAACCAGGCAAAGACAACACAAAAAAAGAAAATTATAGGCCTATATCCCTGATGAACTTAGATGCAAAAATCCTCAATAAAATATTAGCAAACCGGATCCAGCAATATATGGAAAAAATCATACACCATGATCAAGTAGGATTTATTCTTGGGAGGCAAGGCTGGTACAATATTCACAAATCAATCAATGTGATTCATCACATAAACAAAAGAAAGGAGAAAAACCACATGATAATTTCAATAGATGCAGAAAAAGCATTTGATAAAGTCCAGCACCCATTCATGATCAAAACTCTCAGCAAAGTGGGAATACAGGGAACATACCTCAACATGATAAAGGCCATCTATGACAAACCCACAGACAACATCATACTCAATGGGCAAAAATTAAAAGCAATCCCCTTAAGATCAGGAACAAGGCAGGGGTGCCCCCTTTCACCACTCTTATTCAACATAGTTCTGGAAGTCCTCACCACAGCAATCAGACAAGAAAAAGAAATAAAAGGCATCCAAATTGGAAAAGAAGAAGTAAAACTATCATTATTTGCAGATGACATGATATTGTATATAGAAAACCCTAAAGTCTCAGTCAAAAAACTACTAGACCTGATAAAAGAATTTGGCAAGGTGGCAGGATATAAAATCAATACTCAGAAATCAGAGGCATTTTTATACACTAATAATGAACTGTCAGAAAGAGAAATCAGGGGATCAATCCCCTTTACCATTGCAACCAAAAAAATAAAGTACCTAGGAATAAATCTAACCAAGGAGATTAAAGACTTGTACTCGGAAAATTATAAAACATTGATAAAAGAAATCAGGGAAGATACGAATAAGTGGAGGCATATACCGTGCTCATGGTTAGGAAGAATAAACATCATTAAAATGTCTATATTACCCAAAGAAATTTATAAATTCAATGCAATACCAATGAAAATACCAATGACTTACTTCAAAGACATAGAACACATATTCCAAAAATTTATATGGAACCAAAAAAGAACACGAATAGCCTCAGCAATCCTGAAAAGGAAGAAAAAAGCGGGAGGTAAGACAATACAATGGAGTAAAGACAGCCTCTACAACAAATGGTGTTGGGAAAACTGGACAGCTACCTGCAAAAAAAATGAAACTAGACCACCAACTTACACCACTCACAAAAATAAACTCAAAATGGATAAAAGACTTGAATGTAAGCTGTGAAACCATAAGCATCTTAGAAGAAAACATAGGCAGTAAGCTCTCTGACATCTCTCGCAGCAATATATTTGCTGATTTGTCTTCACAGGCAAGTGAAATAAAAGACAGGATAAACAAATGGGACTTTATCAAACTAAAAAGCTTCTGCACACCTAAAGACAATAAGAACAGAATAAAAAGACAAACTACACAATGGGAGAATATATTTGACATAGCGTCTGATAAGGGGTTAATAACCAAAATTTATAAAGAACTTGTAAAACTTAATACCAGGAAGACAAACAATCCAATCCAAAAATGGGCAAAAGAAATGAATAGACACTTCTCCAAAGAGGACACACAGATGGCCAATAGGCATATGAAAAAATGTTCAACATCACTAATGATTAGAGAAATGCAAATTAAAACCACAATGAGATATCACCTCACACCAGTCAGAATGGCGCTTATCAATAAAACAACACAGAATAAGTGCTGGCGAGGATGTGGAGAAAAGGGAACCCTCCTGCACTGCTGGTGGGAATGCAGACTGGTGCAGCCACTGTGGAAAACTGTATGGAGATTCCTCAAGAAATTAAAAATCGAAATGCCTTTTGACCCAACTATACCACTGTTAGGAATATACCCCAAGAACACCATAGCACTGTTTGAAAAGAAGAAATGCACCCCCATGTTTATGGCAGCATTGCTCACAATAGCAAAGATTTGGAAACAGCCCAAGTGTCCATCAGAGGACGAGTGGATTAAAAAGCTTTGGTATATATATACTATGGAATACTACTCAGCCATAAGAAATGATGACATAGGATCTTTTACAACAACATGGATGGGCCTTGATAACATTATACTGAGTGAAAGAAGTAAATCAGAAAAAACTAAGAACTATATGTTTCCATACATAGGTGGGACATAAAGATGAGACTCAGAGATATGAACAACAGTGTTGGGGTTACAGGGTGGGGGGAAGAGAAGGAGGGGGTTGGAGGAGGGGAGGGGCACAAAGATCATGGCTTTTCAGCATTTGCCATATTCCCCCCTTAATCTATAGACAGACAGCAAATATTTACGTATGGTGTTCCCACTATAAAAACTGCTGTCTTAGGGACAAATGCTGATAAACTATTTCAGCAGTTCCTCCTTCTTCAAAGACTTATATGTAAACATAGAGCTCCATGTTTCATAGGACATACTCAAGCTCACTCCATGCTCCCTGTTGCTTTAGCACAAGGGAATGCCCCCCCCTTTTTTTTAGTATTTTTTCTTTTATTTCTTTATTTTTTGTATATTTCTGAGGATGGGGATGGGGAGGGGGAGGCAGTCAGACAGACTCCTACATGCGCCTGACTGGGATCCACCTGGCATGCCTACCGGGGGGAATGCTCTGCCCATCTGGGATGTTGCTCTGTAACAACCGGAGCCATTCTAGCGACTGGGGCAGAGGCCATGGGGCCATCCTTAGTGCCCAGGGTGGATTTGCTCTGGTGGAGCCTTGGCTGCGGGCGGGGGGAGAGAGACCAAGAGGAAGGAGAGGGGGAGGAGTGGAGAGGTAGATGGGCGCTTCTCCTGTGTGCTCTGGCCGGGAATCGAACCCGGGAATCCTGCACACCAGGCCAATGACTCCAACGGGTCTACCATATCATGCTTTTTACTTAAAAAAAAAAAAATTTACATTTCTTTTGAATGCTGATGAACAGGAGACACCAAATCTTTTTTGCCTGCAAACTACTACCTTCTTTATTAGATCTAGCTAATAACACTGTTCTGTCTTTTTTCCAAATAGCTCCAGATATATGGAAAAGATTTATATAGGCGGATGGGGATCCTCAAACCCCTCAGTGAGATCTTCTGAGAATGGCTTTTAAGATACCTAGAGGCAGAAAAAGCCCAATAGAGATCAGGGGAACTACCAGCTTTTAGGATACACCCTTAAAGGCTCCAACACCCCAAAGGGGTCTCATAGGATGCCATCTGGGTCCTGCTTCAATGGTGGAAAGGAAGGTCATTGAGCTAAAGCCTGCCAGGCTTACTCACCTCTGCTGTGAGGAAACAGGGACACTGGAAGGTGGGCTTCCCCCTCGCTCATCTAAGGGAGGGTTCAGTCTCTTCCAGCCCTGCTCCAGTCACCTATGACCTAACCTTGCCCAGAAAGCTGGGGTTTGCCACTGAAGGCTGAAGGTGCCCAGGGCCGTCGGCCCCATCTATGACACTGTGGACGAGCCTAGGGTATTTCTTCCAAAAAGCAGGTAAACTGATCTCATTCGCACAAGGGCCACTTAACTATGTTTTGCCTGAATAGTCAGGTTTTTTATTCTTCCCTCAAAGATCTCTCTTGTGGGTGTTGATAGTCCTATTTTCTGCTGCTTTGCTTAATATATAGTGTTTCCTTTATCCCTCCTACCTCAATGCCCCACTCATATTTCAGGCTGGGACCTACTCTTAATTTAGAACTCTCTTTCCTCCTTTTGCCAACTTGTATTATGAATTTACCTTTGCCACCCAGCTTAGTGTATCCCAAGGTTCTCTTTACCAGGCCACAGTCACAGAGCTCCAGGGAAAAGCAACCTGGTCTCAAATCTCCAGGCAGAGGAGAACAGAAGCTCCATATCCACGCATGCTGCAAATGGCTTTTTCCAGTCTACCTGAATCATTACCAGCTAGAAGCAGTGGTCATTGGGACTTGGACATGAGCTGCAAAGTATAGAATGGTGACAACAATTCCAGTGCCATGCGGACTTTTCCTGTGGGGAACTTTCCTGGACTCCTGCTCCCTGTGACAGCTCCTAACAGACTGAACTGTGCTTGGGTTGCATTTTTCAGGGATTTGGCATGGTGATGGGGCCAACTTGGACTTGGGGAACATGTTAAGGACACTACTCATTTATGGATTCTTGCTGTATTGGCCAAGAGATTGCTTAAAGGCTTTTAATCACTGTAAAAAAATAGAGGACTGGATGAAGAAGATGGGGCACATATACACCATGGTATATTATTCAGCTAGGAGAAATGGTGACATCGGATCACTTACAGCGGAATGGTGGAGTCTTGGTAGCATTGTGCGGGGTGAAATAAGCGAATCAGAAAAAAACAGGAACTGCAGGATTCCATACATTGGTGGGACATAAAAGCGAAACTAAGAGGCATGAACAGGAGTGTGGTGGCTATGGGGGGTGGGGGGAGGGAAGGAGGGAGAGGGGGAGGGGGAGGGGTACAGAGAGAACTGGATGGAGGGTGGCGGAGGACGATCTCTCTTCGGGTGGTGGGTATGCAACAGAACTAAATGACAAGATAACCTGGAAATGCTTTCTTTGAATGTATGTACCCTGATTTATTGATGTCACCCCATTAAAATAAAAATTAATTTATATAAAAAAAAGAAAATCATGCATATTTAAACATAATCACTGCTTAACCCTTTGAGTAGTACGAATGTCCATGTACATCCTCACTCAAAGGGTTAACAAAAATCTCACTACTCAAAGGGTTAAAGTACTCCATCAATCCTATTTTATTTTTTCCTTTGTTCTAGATTTCTACCCTTGTTTCAAAAGCAACTCCACTTATATGTATTTTATAGTCATTGATATATCATTTCTATCAAAGAAATAGTTCTAGTCTTGAATCCCACAGCTGTAGGGTCTACCAGCATTTTAAACATGCAACTTTTCTGAAGAATTCTATTTTGAGGAATCTTTTATACAGAAGCATTATGAAATGTACAAAGATATATATAGAAGGGTATATTTTGTGATATTTTTGGTAATAGTAAAAAAGTAAAAAACAAACAACCAAAGTGTTAACTAGTTAAATATATCATTATATGTCCATATTTGGAGGACTAGACTATTAAGCCATTATAATAAAATGCAGCATATCCATATTAGAACTTCTTGACCAGTGACTCCTCTTTATAACAGATATTTTGTAATCCTCCCTTTACTATTGTTAAATTAAATTCACAGATAACATTACTTTCTTACACAATTAGTTTTTCAAAAACCAATATAACTAAATTATGAGGTAAAAATGAAAGAAAAGTACTAGTATATTCTATCTGTGATGGTTGATTTTACGTGTCAACTTGTCTGGGCCAAAGGGTGCCCATATATTTTGTAAAATAATGTTTTGGATGTGTCTGTGAGGACATTTGGGGGCTAAACATTTAATCAGTAAGACTAGTAAAGCAGATTGCCCTCCCTAATGTGCCTGGGCCTCATTCAATCAGTTGAAGGACTGAGTAGAACAAATAGGCTGATCCTTATCTGAATAAAAAATAATTCCTCCTGCCTAACTGTCTTCACACTGGGACATTGTATTGCACCCCCCCTTCCCACCCCCTCCTTCAAACTTGAGCTGAAGCATCAGCTTTGCTGGGTCTTCAAACTGGAACTATAACATTAGCTCTCAAGGGCTCCAGCCTACTGACTCACCCAGGAGATCCTGGGACTTGTCAGCCTCCGTAATCATGTGAGCCAATTCCTTACAATAAATCTCTTCACGCTAATCAAGAGAACCCTGATTAATATAGTATCTATTTCATTATGTAGTGTTTAGGCAAAATGACATTAACAGATAAAATAATACTGTCAGATGTTTCGAGGCAACAGATACAAATGCAGTCTGACAAAGTTGCATTGATGTGATTCCAAACAAAAGAGGTTACAAAGTTTGCTTACTTTACAGTAATTGTATTTCTTGAAAATTCAGGAAATGTGTGCATATCAAACTGCAAAAATACTTCATGTTCACTTGTATAATAATAACATAAGGTCCTTGCCTCAAATAATTATAAACAGGTTGTTCACCTACATAAATGTCTAGTGAGATATTCAAAAGTCATGCAGAAGCTGAACAGTTTCTCATTGTGTGGGACGGATCGGCATGAATGTTGCCCACTCAATGCCTGCAGCATTCTTCAATTATTTGAAACCTAAACCATCTTCATGTATTCCTATACAGGGCAGTATACCTCCATTGAGAACCACTGGGCCTTATGGAAAGTCGCCAAGATAATAATAGTGTGTGTGTGTGTGTGTGTGTGTGTGTGTGTTGATGTATTAGTAATTATGTACTGTATTGGTTTTGTAGGACTGCCATAAAAAATGAACTCAAACCTGGTAGTTGAAAACAACAGAAATTTCTTCTCTCGCTGTTCTGGAGACCAAAGTCTGAAATCAAAGTGTCATCAGGATTGGTTCCCTCTGGAGGCTGTGAGCGAGGACGTGTCCCGTGCCTCTCCAGTCCTTGGCGTTCCTTGGCTTATTGATGAACCACTCCAATCTCTGTCCTCATCTTCACATGGCTTCCTCTCTGTGTAGCTGTGTCTTTCTTTCTGTTACTTATAAAGGCACACACTATTGAATTGAGGGTCCTGCCATTCCAGGATGAACTCTCAAGCTCCTTACCTTAACCCACTCTGCAAAACCTTCTATTTCTTTTCAATTTTTTTTTTACTTAAGTAACATTGGTTTATAACATTACATCTTTTAGGCATACATGATAAATCAACATCTTTATGTATCACATTATGCATCCCACAGAAAGTCTAGTGTCCACCCATCTCTATTCATGCAGGTTCCCCCCCCCAATGGGATCACATGCTGAGATTCCAGGTGTGTATAAATAGTTTAGTGCAAGTTTAATAATTCTAATCATTCAAGACATCTCTCTTCTTTGCCATAAGCAAAGGACAAGTGAGTTGGAAGCAGATATACTGCACTGAGAACCTTTTACTTCTGTGAATGCTTACTTAGAGAACTACATAATTAGGATTGAGCTTGGGTGCAGAGCTATTGTGTTGTGTTTTTACTCTTTGTGTGTGTCTGGGGGGAAAGGACCTTGACCACGAGGAAGGAAACGAAGCTCTGACTTGTAAAGGGCTGAGGCAGGGCCAGCTATCATCATCAACAGAAGAGCAACCGGGCTCCCTGCCGCAGGGCTGTAGCTGCCATTGATGAGCATTGTAGCGGAGCAAGTGTGAAAAATGATCATTTCTCTTAGAAACTTGTAGGAAAGGAAAAAACTTCTTTGTACCGATAAACTAGTACAAGTGCAGGATAGGCTGGTTCAGAATTTGGGCAATCAAGTGAAGTGGTTAGAAGGGGGAACGGTGGGGCTGAGGAGCAAAGAGGGACCAATATGTAGTGATGGAAAATGATGGAACTGCGGGTGATGGGTACACGACACAATCAACAGTTCACCTGAAACCTATGTACTCTTATTGATCAATGTCACCCCATTAAATTTTAATTTCTAAATAAAAATTTGGAGCAATCACATGGCATCGTTGAGAATAGGGGATGTTTTTTATTTGGAAAAGGGACAAACGTGCAGAGCTGGGGCCATTTCTCTCTGAGTTTGGGAACTCATAGATTTTTCTTCCACGGTTCATTTTCTGCTTATCTGTCCACTGCAGCGCATGCCGCCTCCTATGAAAAGTGCCTGCAGAACAAACATCTGCAAAGACACATTTGGAGTCAGAGCCGCAGGTACCAGGTAGTGCTGACAGGCAAATGTATATACTGGGAATCTTGATTTGCTTTCAATTCTTCGTGCTTTGGTGCATGAATGAAGTTGGGCTATTTGAAAATTGTTTCCAAGGAGCCTTTTTAAAATATTTAAGCTACAGGGTTGAAAGTGCATATACCATTTTAATTCCGCTAAAATAAACCATGTGAACTTGAAAAGATCTAGACTTTTATTTTGATGTTGATTATTTGTTAAGAACTCAAATAGTCATTTATTTAATCAAAGGACATTTGCTTCAAATTGCTTCCATCCATTGTCCTTACCATGAAAGACTGATTGTGTTTTGAACTAGGCTCTTACTTTTTTTTTTTATTATGAGAGAGATAAAGAAAAATTCTTATAAAAGAACCTACACATCAAAGAATCAGCTCCTTAAAACACTTTCCTTTTATATGTGTTGGCTATGTGCCTACATCTGTTCATGAACCGAAATGTAATCTTTTTATGTACGTTTGACATTACTGAACATTTCCTACCTTCAAAAACGAAAATACCAATATATTGGAAAACACTCTTGAGGTAAGGAATTGCATAGAAAAGATTGGCTTGTGGCTATGTTTTCTTGTATCTTTGCATTAGCTTTATTATAACTTTCTGTTTAACCTGAGATTGAGCTTTTAATAATTTATTAACAATTAAAAAGTCAGAAGTGGCCAAAACCAAAATATAAGAAAGCACCAGAAATCCATAATTTACTACAACGTGTAATATAAACACCTTATTTAACCTTTTCCGGTTATGCCCAATTAAACCCCAGATCCTCGTCTTAGGTAGTAGAGATAAAAGACAAAATTGGTCACACATCACATATTAGAATGCAAAAGAGAGGAGTATTAATTTTTTTCTTGCTGACAACCCAAGAGAAGGGAAATTTTGAGAATTAAGACAGGCAAGAAATAAATGGAAAAAATGTCTCAGAAGGTGAAAGGGATGTGTATGCGTGTGTGTGTGCATGTGGGTGCGCGAGTGTGCGCATGTGTGTGTGCATGTGTGTGCGTGTGTGCGTGCGTGCGTGCGTGTGTACATGTGTGTGCGTGTGTGTGCATGTGTGTGCGCAAGTGTAAGAAAAACTTAGTAAGAGGTTCCTTACAGCAGAGAAAGCCAGTGTGGACTCTAGGCAAGATGACACCTGAAATTAACATGTAAATTATTCACCTTTCTTTCTTGGAATGTTTCCATTATCACCACATCTCCTATGCGTCAGGCGCCTATCACTGCGCTGTGAGGGAGCTGCTTGGGGAATGGAGCGGAGGGCTTCCTTCAGATCTGGGGCAGTGATGCCAAGAGGACATCAAGGCCGCCAGAGTGGCGGTAAGAATACAGGAGGAGACAGACTGCTACCTAGAAGTTAGAATTCAAAACAAAAGGAGACAGCTACATGCAAACACTGGAGTCTGGGGACCTCCAGAAACACTGGGTAAAGACACATGTAGTGGTGGCAGCATTGTACTGCTCAGGTTGTCACACGGAAGGAACTGCTATGGGCCACAGTTGACAGCAGCTTCCAGTACCTGACCTTAGGGCCACGTGGCACTCACCCCTATGCCACGCTTCCCCAGCTGCTCCCAGACAAGGACTGAAGCCCGTGGGTACTTGAGTTGGGCCATGCCTGCCTGATGTGGGGCTTTTCTAACAGCGACCTCTTCCTGGGGCTGTTCCTAAGCCTGGCCAAGACTGCTCTGAACTTGGCTGAGACCCGAGCCTCTTCCTACCCAATCCTCCCTTTCCTGTCTCCTTTTGCAAGAGTCAGACCCGCACCTGCATTGCAGTCTGCAAGTTCTCCAAACCTGCTTCTGCTCCCTTCCTTCTGTCCTTCCCCCAGCAAATCTCTTCATGTCTATTACACCTCAGTGTCTGTTTCTCGGGAGACCCAAACTGACACAGCTGGTACCAAGAGTGGGGTCTGAGAAAGCTAACAGTAAGATGGGGCTTGGGATGGGCTCACTTATTGTCTAGTGGGCACAAAGGAGCCTTTCCTGATTGGAATGTGGAAGGCACGATGTAATACAGTTCCTGGTACAAGGTGAGGACCCCCTTGCTGAAGATTTCCTCAGTGGTGACCTTGGAAATGTCCCGGTGGTGACAAATGTTCTTGGCAGTGTGATGACTCTGGTGTGTGAAAGATACTGGGGAGCAATACCTCCAAGGAGCGGAGGTGCCTTCTTATTAGTAAGCTCCACTGATGGAGATAATGAGAAACTGAGGGCAGTGAGCAAACCATGAAAGGCTAAGGGCAGAGCCAGAGGGCCTCTTGATGGCTTCAACAGAGATTTTTATCCTCTGAAATGGAAGAGTACAGGCAGCTGAGCCACAGGGAGACGCTGGGATAGACACAGCGCTCCAGAGATGTCGAAATGCTCAGATGAGGCAGCTCTATCATGCTCACGTCCGGGCCCTGCTTGGGGAAACCTGGGATCCTGAACTCTCAGGGCTTGCAGATGGGGCCCACCCTAGCCTTGTAGGGAGCTGTCACTCCTCCTGCTGGGAGTTACTGCAGAGACCTTTCACTGCAAGGGAGCAGGTACTCCTTCTCCAGCTGCTCCCCCCTTTTCTCCTAGAGGCAGGCTAGATAACTAGGGTTAAATCTCCACGTGACCTGGCTGGACACATGCTGGACCTGATAAGGGAGGGGAGAAATTACATCCTGGATGAGTTATAAAATTAGCTAGCATGTACCATTAACAATGAATGGACTGCCTGATCTGGCAGTGACACTGTGGATAGTATCGGGCTGGGACGCAGAAGACCCAAGTTGGAAACCCTGAGGTTGCTGGCTTGAGCATGGGACCATAGACATGACCCCAAGGTCACTGGTCCAAGAAAGGGGTCACTAGGTCTGCTGTAGCCCCCAGGTCAAGGTACATATGAAAAAGCAATTGATGAACAACTAAGGTGCCACAACAAAGAATTGATGCTTCTCACTTCTTCACTTCTCTCCTTCCTGTCTGTCCCTATCTCTCTCTCTCTCTCTCTCTCTGTGTGTGTGTGTCTGTCACACACACACACACGAATGAATGGGTTACCTTTGGAATTGGATTTTGAGAGTTCTTGACTAAGATGGTTGGAACAAAAGAATGGTTAAGCAAAAATTTATTGATTTGGGGGCTTTCTCTCTAGACACAGAACTTAAAACTCTGGTGAGCCCCTGGAGCGCAGACAGACTCACTGGTAGGGTGGCTCTTAGCAAGCAGGAGAAAGTGACGGTGGTGCCACGTGAAGTGGAAAAGCTTGAGTCATTCTGGCAAGCAGCAGAGGAGAGCAGAACAGCACAAAGAGGCTGATGGACATGGGCACGCAGGAATGGCTGTATTATGGGAGGACAGAGATTTTATGTTGGAGCTGCTACCCGCTCAGATCAGTCTATTCACATGGAGGCCACTCCACCCTGGGGTTGTTCCCAGCCAATGACTCAGTGTAGTGTGGGGACCAGAGCTGAGCCTGCTCGGTGCTGGACTCCGCTACTAGGCAACTGTGCTCAGAGACATTTTGGTGTAGCCCAGACTTTCTCAGGATTGGGTAGGCCTTCCTACCCAGTCCTTCTTTTCGCTCTTTCATTGTATAGGTGTCAGACCTGCACTATGGCCTGCAGTCTCTCTGCCTATTTCTGCTCACTTCTCCCTTCATCCTCATAAGCATTTCCCCCAGAGACCCTCTTGCGTGTCTACTGTCACCTGGGACTGCTGCTCAGCGGATGCACACTGCTGCAGCTCAAAGCTTGATTCCTGTGACGAGTTTTATTAACTGCTTTATAGCCTGAGTACTGGCCACACTTTCGTTTCTTCATGTGTCTAGTAGTTTGCTGTAACTGAACACTTTTCATAAAATATTAAAGCAATTCTGGATTCTGATTTTTCTTCTCCTGAAGGTAGTTATTGTTGCAATTTTACTCATGTGTTAGTTTCTTTATTTAGTAACTTCCCTGGGCAAGATCTGTGAATCTGTCTCCTCTGTGGCTTGTGACTGCCAATGTCTCTGCTTAGTGGTTTTTCTTTTTCTTTCTTTCTTTCTTTTTTTTTTTTTTAATTCTTGTGTTTATTTTTAGGCTTGCTTGCTTGGTGTCACCTCCATGTCTACATTGCTTCGGTTAGACATTGGTTGGATAGAGGCTGTGCTCAACCATCTGAAGTCAGTAAGGCTTCTGTTCTCTGCTGATAGATATGTATGTGGGTATAGGCAGGAGACATTCAAAGTTCATGCCATTTTTAAGTATGCCCAGGCTTTCACTCTCTGCTGGGCTCTTTCGTGTTTCCTGTGCACACATGTTCAGCTTCAGGGTCGGCCAAGCATGTGCAATTGTTTGAGGACCTGCCCAGTATCTGTGTACACACACACCATCCAGCAAGACCTATGTCCAACAATGGCTGCAACCTCAGGCTGGTGGGGCTGGGAGCCTTCCCAACTCAACCACCCCTGTGCTTGTTACTTCTGCCGCCAACACGGCTGGGTGTGGGCTTTCCCCACCATACCCGATGGAGCGATCCCCTTCACCAGTCAGAGAGAAGCTGCTGGTCCTTGGGATCTGCTCTTCCCTGGAAAACCTTCTTGTCAACTGAGCTGGAGAAGGGATGGGAGTAGCTCAAGTCCAGAGCCCCACAGATTCCCAAAGTGCTTATCTGAAAAGTGAAGCAGATTTTCAAGTATAAACACTTCTCAGAGGATGACATGCTTTTGTTCATTTCCAGACTGTTGAAATGATTATTTTTGCCAATTTTGTCATAAGTTACTTTTCAGGGAGAGGATTCACTGATTGCCTCATTTGACCATAGCCAGGAATTTGGTCTCTGCAATCGGTTCATTGTTATTTATGACTCTAGCCTTTCTCCACCTCAAGCTCCATACTGAGGTACAAGCGATCATCCTAAAAAACAAATATACTTGATATAATTGTATTTCTTCCATACTTTGAATACTTCGATGATATACCATTTTTCTTAGAATAAATTCCTTATAAAACTCATCATAATTTGGGTCCTGCTTGTTTTCCTAACTTCCCTTTTACCACCCTCCCCTAAAAGTCTTTGCTCTGACCAAACAGGATGTCACTCCTGTCACGTGTCTTTTTTGCAACACTCACACCCTACCTCAGACTCCTTCCTTCTTTCCTCTCCCTGGGTCTTATTTTTCTTCCTGACTCCTACTCATCCTTCAGATTTGAGTTTTGATATCATTTTCTTCCAGGATCACCCTTACAATACCCCTTTCCATTCTAGGTCTGGTATCTTTGATTTGGGTTCCCATAATCTGCTACATTTGCCCCATTCTGGATGTGGTCCCACGGTTGATGTCATTGCTGTTTAACTGTCTCTTCCACGAAGATATAAACTCCATGCAGGCAGAGACTATGGCTGTGTGTTTATTGCTTTCTTCTCAGCACTGAGACCAGTGCGTTGGAGACTCTGCAAAAATACTTGTTAAATGATAACCAATGACTGACAAAGCCTGATTTATTAAGGAGTCAATAAACTTGTTTTGTAAAGAACCCAATAGTAAATATTTTAGGCTTTCTGAATCATAAAGTCTCTGTTACAACTACTCAACTCTGCTTGGTCAGTGTGAAAGCAGACATAGAAAATATACAAAGATGGCCCTGGCTGGTTGGCTCAGTGGTAGAGCATTGACCTGGTGTGCGGTTTGATTGGTTCAAGCACATTGACCCAGGGCTAAGGACGGCTCCTTGGAGCCTCCACCTCAGACATCGACCCCAGATGGGAAGAGCATCTGCTCCAGACAGGGGTTGCCAGGTGGACCCCGGTGGGGAGCATGCAGGAATCTATCTCCTCTCCTCTCACTTAAGTTAAAAAAATGTAAATGAATAGACATAGCTTTGTTCCAGTAAATATTTATTTATAAAAGCTGTTGTCTGGCCTGTGGGCTGTAGTTTAAAAATCCCTGGATTAAATGAATGAAGAAATTATAGATAATTATAAAGAATTGCAATGAAATGAACTAAACTCTAACTTGTTGTGTTTTTTTTTTTTTTTTTTGTACATAATTAAAACCCATCTTGTCTACATTTGGTCTAACAAAGAAAAAATGTAATGGGAAAAATTTCACATCACAATCCACCATCAGTAATAAAAATTATGTCATTTTATATTTTAATATAAAAACTGTCACTTGGATCCACAAGGGATTTTGGTTTTTTTCCTTTTCTCTCTTCATTTAGTTTTTCTGTCTTTCTTTTCTCTCTTTTTATTATTTTGCATAAGTCCAAGTACCAGAATAGCCAAAGAAATCAGGATAGTTAATTAACATGGCAAAATGACAGTTTACACAAGTATGATGAGCACAGTCATAAAGAACTATGCCAATTAAGAATATCACTGAAAATGACAGTTTGACATTTTGAAACTATTTGTCATTGTGTCTTTCCCTGCTTTTATCTACTTAATAATACTATATATGTTTTACATTAATGCACTTACTTTTTTAACAATGCAGTCAATTAAATAAGAATTTTTGCATTTTTAGATACTCTCTCTTTTAGGATCTCTATATTCTGTTCTATGAATTTATATATGTAATTATGAAGAAACCTACTTTAGTTAGGAAATAGTTTTATAATTAATAATTATATAGTATTTTGGAGACAACTCATTATATTCTTCATAAAATTGGATTAGTATTTTTCATCATTTATTGGGCATTTACCCTAAATGTACATACAAAAGGAGGCAGAATATTGAAGTTCATCAATGAGATCTGAATGCATGTTTAATTTATGAACTTTTAAAATTAGCATTCCCTGATTTCACTTCCAAGAAGTGTTTTTGTCATTTAAGAAAGAAAATGCTCAATGTCAATTATACAATAAAAAGGAGAGAGAAGAAAGAAAAAAAAAAAAGATGTCTTATTTAATAATTTTATTGGAAATTTTTATGAAAGAAAAATTGTTCTTAACTACATCTTAGAATTTTTTAAACTATTCAGATGCAATGTTTTACTATTTAAAAAAAACATATGTGAGTTAATATAACAGAGATTTCATTATTGACGTAGGGGAAAACTTGATGTTATATTTCTGAAGTCACTTTCCACTCAGGGAGTTATGAGAAAGCTTGAAGGGTAATAAGAAGAACTACATGGCTAATTCTGCCTCTATAAATCATAGGCAAGAGGCCAACGACCTGGGATTTATATCAGGTACTTCAAGATCAGCTAACTCACAATAGGTAGCTGAATTTATAATTTGTTTTATCTTAGTAGTTCATTTAATTGTACTCATTAAAGCTTAGTGAAAGGCTGTTCTAAAAACTCATCAATTAGTCCTGGGAGATTGTCTAAACAAAAAATATTTATCACAGCATGAAATTCAATAAATACCACATTAAGGATAAGAGTTTCTAATTAAAGGGAATAGGTCCACATGTCTATACTTGCATAGAAAGCTATCTGAGAACCAACTGGAATTGTAAATTCAGCCACCTACACAGATTATAAGTAGGTTCATTCTTCCAAGTGGATTTGAATGCACAAAAATTGAAATAATGTTCCTATCTTTCCAAAGCTCTTCTGAAATCTGTTTTAATAGGCTTCATTCAAACAAAGAGCTCTATGGTCAAATACAGTGGGATATCCTGTGTAAACAGAAAAAAGTAATTGGCTCTCTTTCCTAGGGGACTTTGCTGATCTTGAATATGCTAAAATGTACACTAGACTGACTGTATTTTCTTTTTCTGAATTATGAATGTACTTATATGGTGAACCAAAGCCAAACACCTTGCCTTCTATTACAGTCCAGGACAGATATATTCAACCATGTGCTTTTCAAGCCAAATGGTACACTTATTTATTGACTGAGTTAAAACCTATACAACCCACTGAAAAAGTCACTGAATTCTATCAGCTGAATCTTTTCTGGGGTCCCTTTCTCTGTGTATAACTCTGTTATTGATCCTGTTTAACACAATGTTGGAGTCCTGGTCAGTGAAATAGTATAATAAAATAACTAAGAGATTAAAGATGGGAAGGGAAGAAAGTAAACAGTCATCATTTGAAAATGATAAGATCAAAAAAAAAAAAGAAAATGATAAGATCATATACATTTTAAAAAGACGAGTCAACTGAGAGACTGATAGAACTAATAAGAGTATGGCAAGTTTTCTAAACACATACTATTTCTTTACACCAGCAATAACCCACTAGAACATGCATTAGAAATCCAGTTATCAACCACAAAAGTATTTTAAAGAATCTGTAAATTATATGTTTTTACATAATAAACAATGTTGTTGTTGTTTTTTATTTTGACAATCCCTGTCTATTTTATAGTGGTCATATACTGTGGTGATAATGATTAACATTAAGATGTAATTCATTAGTTCCTAGATATCAAAGCAGGATTGTTATTGGACTAGAGGTAAAATGGACATCACCCAGGAATGGAAATACTCTAACAAAATTTTATAAAACTTGTATAGAGAAATTTTAAAAATGTTATTATAAGACATAGATAAAACCCCAAATAATTAGAGAACCATACCATGTCTATTGATGAACAGTAATATTATAATGATGCCAATTATCCCAAAATCATTCAATAAGTCAATATGATTTTAATAAAAATCCAAGAGTATTTTGCAGCCTCTCATCAAATCTATTTCAAATATATATGGAAAAATAAAAGCCCACAGATAAAATCCTGTAGCGACATTTCTTATAATGGGAACCAGAACCTCACTGCTTTCAAACTTAACCTATCTGAATAAATCTTAAATTCTCATTTTATTCCTTGAGGATTTTCAGCCACTTATGCTACCAATTACTGTACAGACCAGCCTTCTTAGTTACCAAAACAAGAATCCCCTCTGTTTTGAGCAGAAAGAGGTTATTAAAGGGTATGTAAGGCTCACGGAATCATTGGAAGGGTTGACAGAAAAGACTAAACGGAGCAGCCACAGCGTCTGTCTCCAACACCCCCACCCCCCATCTCATTCCTCATACACACTCTCTTCCCCATTCTCCAACTTGGGAGCAATGCCATGCTTGGACCTAATATCATGGAACTACCCTCGTACAAATAAACTGTATTCAACTTCCTCCCCAAAAGATATACCCAAATCTTAACATTTATGTTAAAACAACAAGGTAGCAGTTCATGCCCACTGAATTATAAAAAAAAAAAATTAGAAAGATGTTATCAAATATTAATGAAAATGTGAAGAGACAAAAAGTCCCATGGACTGTTGGTGGAAGAGCAGCAGGCCCGGCTGTCCTAGAGCAGAAGTAGTTCCGAGACAGCACGCTACAATTCAGTATGCATTTATGACCACAGAATCCTACTCCTGGAGCCACACCTTAGGGAAACTCTCTGACAGATCTATGAAGAACGGTATAAGAATATTTATCACAGTGTTGCTTATGGTGGTGGAGTTGGAGGCTAAGTAAGGGTCCATACTGGGAAATAATGGAGAGAACGGTGAATACTCACCATGGACTGACTACTATGCAGTGCTCGGAATCAGAAACAATGCATTGCATGCACTTACAGCAGTAGGGGTAGCTCTTAAAAGCATAATATTGTCCCAATAAGGAACAAAAATTATCTATACTGCAATGCCACTGTGTGAGTTAATACCCACAGACATACACATAGATACACGTATTTATGGGTATCATACATATGGACACATATCCAGCACATTTTGAAGGGGACTATAATGTAGAGAATGGAAGTGGGGATAAGGAATTAAGTAGCAAAAAATAACTTAAAAAATGGTGGGCCTTGCACAGATACGTAATGTTTACACAGACAAATGAGGTTAGTCGACGCTGCACCTGAGGTTTTCTTTTTAATGGGGAAGATGTTCTGTGGTTACGGCATTCCATTTTCCCCAGTTAATTATAATAATTAAAAATTCAAAAATTGCCCCAATGGCACAGAACAATCTTTCAGACTTTGAAAATGTTTGTAATTGCTCTACATTTAGGCAAAGTTTTTAGCTGCTTAATAGCCATTTAGAGCTCTTTTTGGAAAGCAGGCAGCAATTCCTAGCCATAAAGGTAGTTTAATGGAAATGTTCCTTTTGACAGAAGGAGACATTGAAGAATTCATTCATATGCTATTTTAGCTGGCTCTGTGATTGCAGTCAAACAAAGCACTGCATGCATTCCAGAGAGATTCCACGAACAGAAGATTTTTCCATTTTAGTCTTTTAAGGTAAAACATTACCTTTTCATTTTCTATATACAGTAGGTTATCAAGAAAGGATACAATGTAAGCTATAATTACAATAGCATTTCTAAGTTTCCTTGATGATCAGAGGTATGAAAAGGAGAAGGAAGGAGAATTCTTTTTTCCCAGTGACATTATAATGCCTATTCAGATAAAAAATGTGTTTGAGCCTGACTAGTGTAGCGCAGTGGATAGACCATTGACCCAGAACATTGAGGTGCTGGGTTCAAAACCCTGAGGTTACTGGCTTGAGCGCAGAATCATCAACGTGATCCCAATGTTGCTGGCTTGAGCAAGGCGTCACGGGCCCAACTTAAGATCCCCGGTCAAGGTACGAATGAGAAGCAATCAATAAACATCTAAAGTGCTACAATTATGAGTTGATGCTTCTTATCTCTCTCCTCTTTCTTTATTCTTTCCTTTCTCTCTCTCTCTCTCTCTCTCTCTCTCTGTCTCTCTCTCTGTCTCTCTCTCTGTCTCTCTCTCACTTGCTCTCTCTCAAAAAATATACTAATTCATTAAATTTACTTTAAAATATATTGGATTGGCTTCCCTTTGTTTCACTGTTGTAACAACCTTCTATATCACTGCCTATTTCCCCCAACACAAGTCAGTGTTGCAGAGCAAGATAAGGACTATCTCCCATAAGCCTGTGTAGTGCTATGGATCTAGGATCAGGGTGCAAAGCTCTGGAATGAAATTAGAAAATGAATGGACTGTAGATTTGTCAGACATTTTTCCAGATGTTCAATCGAGCCTTCTGTTTCTTTCTTTAGTAATTTTATTTGTGCACATGTAACACCACCAGGAAACAGATCGTATAAATAGTGAATCTCTCTTGGGCCATTCAATTTTGGCTTTATATTTTCAACCATGCCAATGACTGCTGGTCACAGTTCTAATCCATTTGGGTGGTCTGATTTAAATGCAGAAGGCTGTGTGAGGGATAGCCAGAATGGCTATCTCCAGTGAAAGCTTCTGCCTTCAGTAATGCAGAGTTAATTACTCAGGAAATTCTAGTGTGGGAAACTCAATTTACCCAGGCTTCCTGACCACTGATCTTTGCTGACGCATCTGCTAAGATTCTGTGTGCATGGCCTCCATTCACTGCTGAGGAAAGATAGTCTCTTAGGAACAGAGCAGTGCTTAGTATTTTAGTTGGAAATAAAATTCCGTCTGTTTAGAAATAAAGGTTGCAAGATATATGGGTCCAATGGCTATTAAAAATATTCTTTCATTTTTGAGAAAGATATTCCAAAATGACTTTCTTTCCAGGATTATTTCTTTCGCCCTGACTACTATATGAGATTTTCAAAAAGGTACAATAAATTGAAGTTTATAGTTGAAGTTGAACTCTGACCTTGAAACTTTTCTAAACATTCTCTCACTGAAAGCTTCTGCCCTCTCCATTACTTTTCTTGTTTTGAATCTCTGCATGACCTTGAGCAACTGAAATCTCTGGCAGATCTGGAAAGTATTTGCTAAAAGTTTGTTGGCACCCAGATTCCACTGTTGCTAACTAAACATGGAGCTAAAAATAAATGAGATATGCTAGAGATATGAGTAAGTCCATGGTCTCATGGTAAATGACAACAGACTCTTTCAACTGTGTCTGCTTGTTTCAGGAGGATAATGCCCAGTATCAAAATTGTTTGGATGATAACCTGCTCTTACTCTTCCAGACAGCAAATAACCTACACTCTTCAAACCCCTAAATATTCTCGTGTTCACATTTTCCAAATACTTATGGCTGCTATTCTGAGATAGTGGGAACCAGCCCAATCTGTCATCTTATCGCTCTTAAATAATAAAACCCAGATTGCCACAATCAGCTAAACCCAGGATTCAGAGGTTGCCGTTTGAGAATATGGCATGTTGTTAATGGGTGAAGTACAACTTCCATAGCCAAGGATTCAAGTTCACAGCCAATGTGTTAATGACCCTGGATATCTGAGGTCATTGTAAATATACAGAAACATATGTGAGCCAAAAGGTTGAGGAGTCCTAAAGCATTCAAGATACTCTATATGTAGTTGACTT
The DNA here is from genome assembly GCF_036850765.1 of Saccopteryx bilineata. Taxonomy (NCBI): domain Eukaryota; kingdom Metazoa; phylum Chordata; class Mammalia; order Chiroptera; family Emballonuridae; genus Saccopteryx; species Saccopteryx bilineata. The sequence goes on along the minus strand of NC_089493.1, from coordinate 41,635,007 downwards.
ATTCTACTTTCCTAAGTGTAAGAATATTAAAAAAATATTTCAAGGGAGTTCTCTCCTCTCTAGATTCATTATGCTTTTCAAAACCAAGTTAATTTTACTTGCATGGATTTTAAGACTTCATCCTTTTACTTCTAGTATCATTGTGAATGGGGTTGAAAGGCAAGAAATTACAAAAGTTTAGTTGATGTGCCTTAAGCAATATTCTGACATTTGATTAATATGTTAGGTTGCATTGCCTTCTTCCTTAGTGCTAAAAGTTGGTTGCATAAACATGACAGGTGGATTGTCCCTACAGGGCTAGGATGTGTTAAGTAGGTCCCTTGTCTGGGCGGGATGGGCCTCAGGAGCAGGTCAAGTTAGTAAGGTTATTAGCTGACTTGCTTTTCTGTGCATTGCAAGGATAGAAGCAATAGGTAAGAGCCAAGGTCATAACTAGAAAACTGAAGGACACACATTAAACCTGAAAGGTAACATGGAGAAATTAACAGCATGATTATTCAGGAAATACCCATCCCTAAAAAATGCAGAATGTTGAATCAAGTTAGCTGGTTTGGAAGCTAGCGTGTTAATCAAGCGTGCAGTGGGTGTCCTTTGACGGGAAGCCTGGAGTGCTGTGAGTGTGACCGCTTAAAGGAGGCATGCTAAAGTGGAGACGATGCAGCAGGCCACACTTAGGGGTGGGCAGCAGGAGCAGGGGCGAAAGGAGATAAACGTACGCAGGCACAGCAAGTTCCGGAAGTCTGCTTATTGCTATATTTAATAGAAGTTATCTATCTACACTGGCTATCTGGATAATTTTACTTTTTGATTTAATTGTACTTTCTAATTTCCCTTCAATAACCATCTATTACCTGAATAATAAGATAGTTTAGAAAAAAATAAATTTAAAGGGATCAAATGAAATATAATAGAAAACCAAAACTACTCAGTCTGTAGAATTCTAATGAAAGAACAAGATCAATTCTCTCTCTCTCTCTCTCTCTCACACACACACACACACACACACACACTCTTTCTCTCTCCATCTGAAGCCGAGAGAAACATGATTTGATTTATTCTTGCTGTAGAATATTATGAGGAAGACAACATCTAGGGAAAGGCATGACCTTTGTTCTTTGTATAATGAAGGGTCAGCAGCTCCTCCAATGGTCCATAGCTGATGGTTTTAAAGTAAAGGAAAGAGTCTCTCTGCCCTGTAAGGCTGGTGGAGGCAGGAATCATGTCTATCATGTCCGCTGATATATTTCCAGGGCTCAGCACAATGCCTGTTTATTCATTGGCAATATGGCATTAATCATGCCTACCTCTCAGTGGTTATGACGATTGAATGAGATAACAGTATTTGGTTATTCTGGTTCTCTATTGTTGCATCACAAAAAATCCCCAAATCTGGTGGCCTAAAATAACCACAGTAATTATTTGTTTACAGAGCTGCAGTGTAGGCAGGGCGCGGTGAAGCTGGCTCATTTCTGCTCTGCTGAGCTTCAGCTGGGGTGGTTTGCACATGGGGCCTGGAATTAACTTCCCAAAGGCTCGCTTACTTATAGGCCTGGTGGTGATGCTGCAGCCAGTTGCGAATGCAGGTGGGCAGTTAGGCAGAACACTTGTAAGTGGCCTCTCCATGTCACCTTGGTGTCTTCACAATGCCATCCTTGGGTTCCAAGTGTGCACATCCCAAGAGAGATAACCAGAGGGAACTCTTATGACTTGCCTTGGAAGTGGGTAGTGTTGCGCCCACCACATTCTCTTCATCTAAGTGGGCGGTCACCACGGTCAATTCCATTTCAGTGAGAGGGGAAATCAGTTCCACTGCATGATGAGGAGTGGCAAGGCCGACCAGGAATATTGTTATGGCATTTAAAAAATATATAATCTTGCCTGACCAGGCGGTGGCACAGTGGATAGAATGTCGGACTGGGACACGGAGGACCCAGGTTCAAGACCCCGAGGTCGCCAGCTTGAGCATGGGCTCATCTGGTTTGAGCAAATAGCTCACCAGCTTGGACCCAAGGTCACTGGCTCAAGCAAGGAATTACTCGGTCTGCTGAATGCCCCGCAGTCAAGGCACATATGAGAAAGCAATCAATGAACAACTAAGGTGTCACAATGGCAATGAAAAACTGATGATTGATGCTTCTCATCTCTCTCTGTTCCTGTCTGTCTGTTTCTATTTATCCCTCTCTCTGACTCTCTCTCTCTGTCCCTATAAAATATATATTTTTTAAAATATATATATTATATATATATATAATCTTGCATACTGACACACAATGGGTTACTAAAAATATATACTCTTCCACACATACATAATGGGTTACTAAAAATTTGACATAGTTTTTATCTTAAAATAAAATGTTGGCTTGGTGTTATTAATCATTCTATTTATAGTAAGGCTGCCTCTCCTCAAATAAGCCATTATTCAATGATGGTCTGGCATTTTGTAGTAAGAAATGAGTTCTTTCTGGTGTGAGAGGGCCCCAGATTCCTGGAGAGTAAGCTGAATTTCTCGTAGAAATTTTGGAGTTAGATCATAATCAGAACCTTTCATTCTGGAAATTTTATTTGAAGGGAAAATTAAAATGAGCAATATTATCAATACATTTTTTAAAACAAAGGCAAACTTTATATTTCTTGAATAGATGGGCACATTTTGCTCAGGTGTGTGACCCAGGGTATTTCAGTGGACACTATGAGCAAGCAGTGTGGTTACTGTGACTACAAGAGTTTTTCTGGAAACTGATTTTTTAGAATCCTGTTTTGTGTTCACAATGGAACCCTGAACTTCTGAGCCGAACAGGGACTTGTGGCAAAGGAGAGGCCTCTGTCGCCGCTGCTTGGACAGTTGGAACTCTCTCCCCTTAACCTCGTGGAAGAGAAGGAATGCCACTTCCATCTCTGGGGTTGCTGCAGTTCCCGTTCTTCCATGATTGAGAAAGGTGTGAGGAGAGACTTTCGTTACAGTCTTTTAAAATCGAGAATGACCACAAGGAAAGAGCTACTGGATTTGGAAACCACAGAAATGAAATAACCTGGAATTAAAAAAATAATAATTTGTTTTTGAAACTGGAGTAAGTGCTTCAAGTCTCTGTGTAATCGGTAGGTTAAGGAATGCTCCTAGGTTGCATTTACTTACTCATTCCATCCATTACTAAGTACTTACTGAAAGCCAGCTACAGTATATGTTGGATACCAAGCTAAATACTTAAAATAGTAAGAGGAACAGAAGAAACAATGTCCTTGACTTCTCAGCCCTCAGAGCTTATAAAGATAAAATTATATGAGAATTTTGTTAGTTCTAGAGTTTTGAGTAGCCACAGGGAGGCACAGGCTGGGATTGGAGTTGGATGGGTCAGTGGGTCAGTTAGAATATGCAGCTATGTGTGACTGCTTCGAAGAGGACATATTGCATCAAAGGAAACTAGAAAGTGGAGAAGAGATTTTACATCCACGTGATCCATGTCCAGACAGTGGCGGGGATTGGAGTCTAAACCTGCAATAGAAACCCTATCTCCGGACCTTGAATGGGTAGGTGTGCCCACTTTCCAAACAAGGCAAGATGCCACAGTTACATGCAGTTGGTGATTGAATACCTGCAGTTTGGGGCAATATGACACCATCTGTCAAAAAGAGAAAGAGAGAAAGGGAGAAGCAGAAAATGTATCCCAATGTGTGGGTGTTCTCTGTCTCTTAGAGCCCTTTCCTGGCCGAAAGTTTAGTGAAGTGCTTTTATAGTCCCAAAATTTGCCATGAGATACCAAAGCTACTTAAGTCTCAATTTGGCTTCTGTCTCCTCTACAGTGAAAATGGGCTTCAGGGTGCATCAGATGCAACAGCTATGGCTTTCACTCGCCGAGTCTCCAGATAGATGAAGTGATCTCTGACTTTATTCCAAAGTTTATTATTTTTTCATAGCATCACTAAATGGATAGCACATGTGAATGGCAAGAATGTGTCAAAAATACCCAAAAGGCACCAATAATGTATTGATTTCACTAAGGTACTTGACAAATTTGTCATCGTGTCCTTGTGGATAAGCTTGAAAAATTGAATCATTAGGTGGCAAAGAACACCTAATGTCTCAAGACCATTGAGAAACTGCCTGACCAGGCAGTGGCACAGTGGGTAGAGCATCGGACTGGGACACAGAGGACCCAGGTTTGAAACCCCAAGCTTGCCGGCTTGAGTGCGAGGTCACTGGCTTGTGCATGGGATCATAGACATGACCCCATGGTCGTTGGCTTGAGCTCAAGGTTGCTGGCTTGAGCAAGGGGTCCCTCGCTCTGCTGTAGCCCCATGGTCAAGGCACAAATGAGAAAGCAATCAATGAACAATTAAGGTGCTGCAATGAAGTATTGATGCTTCTCATCTCTCTCCCTTCCTGTCTTTTTGTCCCTATCTGTCCTTCTCTCTGACTTTCTCTCTGTGTCTCTCAAAAACAAACAAACAAAAAAACACTGAGAAACTTATCAATGCTAATCTGGACCAATGTTTCTCAAACTTGAGTAATATGTACATAACCTTTAAAGAAAATATATTCTCATAGATCACCCCACTATTGATTTTAAATTTTTATTTCCATATTATTTGAACATATAAACCTAAAACTAGAAATCAGTTCTTTACACTTGCAAGCTTTATTCAACAATAAATATTTTAAAATGAGAACAGACACATGATTCAAATAAAAACACAGTATAAGGTAATTGTGTTTATTTGACATGACAGATAATGTTTGCTGACACTAAATCACTGACGTTAAATTTAATATTAAAATGAGTCTTCAGGTCATTTTATATAATGTCCAGCATTTTGTCTTTGTTGATTCCAAGGCAGAACAGGGTTTCCTCGCAGGAACACACCGTACAAAATGAAATTTACTCAAGAATTCACTCAATACTTCAGGTTAGTCAGACCTTATCATTTATCAATATTCTACCATCAAGAAATCCTTATGTGCCAATTTTAATTAATGACAAAAGATTAGCATTAAGATTAGTAGTTTTAGGCAATTGAAATCTACATTAAATGAGAACTTAATCCACTTATTTCTGGAAACGGAAACAGAATATCTTGATACTTATTATATAATTTCCTGCTAAACTGGCATTCTAGAAGAAGGGTTAAATATTATTTTGCAAACTAAGTATTCAATCAACAAGCATTTTTGAGCACATTTCTCAAACTGCTATGTTCTCTGTGAACACAGATCTCTCATTATATTTTCTTTCTTTGTGTGGGATGCCATGGGAATATTTGGCTTTCACATGGTGTGAACACAATGGCTGGCACAAAAGCAAGCCCCAACTCTAAAATGAAATAGAAATAGTCAGTGTTAAGATGATCACCAGATGATGAAAAATATGTTCACATTATTTTTTATTTTTTAAAGTTCATAATTCAGTCTAAATCTACATTTGAAAGTCTTAATTCAAATTCATGGTTTAGAATGGATTTGTAGAGCCATTCTTAGCTTAATCATATGAACTGCTCAACAAACGATAAATATTCTATTATGGTTGGTGGTGTTTGCTTATTTAGAACATTTGGTTGGCAACATAGTCAAAAGGGGCTGGTACCGGAGCGAGGATTTAAAGTCTCTTTTTCGATCTTGTATTGACTGGCCAGTTCATCTTGGATATCTCTGTACTTGAGGTTTCCTGTCCATGGATGAAGTTGAAACATTCTAGAATTATTAGGAAGATTATATGAATTTAAAATTTAATTCAACAAATGCCCATTATGCAAAACCCCAAAGTAAGACATATGGCATTATATGTCAGTGCTCTGGAAATCCAACAGTGCTGACACATCTTACATACTCTTTTAACAGACATGTGCCAATTTAGGGGAAATGGATTTCTCAACAATCAAAAACCCACTCGGTAATAGAGCATCAAATCATTCCCCTTGGGCAACTCTTTGATTATTCTACCACATATAGTGATTATTCTTTTTTTTTTTATTATTATTTATTATTTATTTATTTATTTATTTATTTTTTAATAAATTTTTATTAATGGTAATGGGATGACATTGATAAATCAGGGTACATATATTCAAAGAAAACATGTCTAGGTTATTTTGTCATCAAATTATTTTGCAAACCCCTCGCCCAAAGTCAGATTGTCCTCCGTCACCCTCTATCTAGTTCTCTGTGCCCCCCCCCTCCCCCTAACTCTCTCCCTCCCTCCCTCCCATGTCCTCCCTCCCCCCCCCACCCTTGGTAACCACCACACTCTTGTCCATGTCTCTTAGTCTCATTTTTATGTTCCACCAATGTATGGAATCATGTAGTTCTTGTTTTTTTCTGATTTACTTATTTCACTCCTTATAATGTTATCAAGATCCCACCATTTTGCTGTAAATGATCTGATGTCATCATTTCTTATGGCTGAGTAGTATTCCATAGTGTATATGTGCCACATCTTCTTTATCCAGTCTTCTATTGAAGGGCTTTTTGGTTGTTTCCATGTCTTGGCCATTGTGAACAGTGCTGCAATGAACATGGGGCTACATGTGTCTTCACGTATCAATGTTTCTGAGGTTTTGGGGTATATACCCAGTAGAGGGATTGCTGGGTCATAAGGTAGTTCTATTTTCAGTTTTTTGAGGAACCACCATACTTTCCTCCATAATGGTTGTACTACTTTACAGTCCCACCAACAGTGAATGAGGGTTCCTTTTTCTCCACAGCCTCTCCAACATTTGCTATTACCCGTCTTGTTGATAATAGCTAATCTAACAGGAGTGAGGTGGTATCTCATTGTAGTTTTGATTTGCATTTCTCTAATAACTAATGAAGCTGAGCATCTTTTCATATATCTGTTGGCCATTTGTATCTCTTCCTGGGAGAAGTGTCTGTTCATGTCCTCTTCCCATTTTTTTATTGGATTGTTTGTTTGTTGTTGAGTTTTATGAGTTCTTTGTAAATTTTGGATATTAGGCCCTTATCTGAGCTGTCGTTTGAAAATATCAGTTCCCATATAGTTGGCTGTCTGTTTATTTTGATATCAGTTTCTCTTGCTGAGCAAAAACTTTTAATTCTGATGTAGTCCCATTCATTTATCTTTGCCTTCACTTCTCTTGCCATTGGAGTCAAGTTCATAAAATGTTCTTTAAAACCAAGGTCCATGATTTTAGTACCTATATCTTCTTCTATGTACTTTATTGTTTCAGGTCTTATATTTAGGTCTTTGATCCATTTTGAATTAATTTTAGTACACGGGGACAGGCTGTAGTCAAGTTTCATTCTTTTGCATGTGGCTTTCCAGTTTTCCCAACACCATTTGTTGAAGAGGCTTTCTTTTCTCCATTGTGTGTTGCTGGCCCCTTTATCAAAGATTATTTGACCATATATATGTGGTTTTATTTCTGGGCTTTCTATTCTGTTCCATTGGTCTGAGTGTCTATTTTTTTGCCAATACCATGCTGTTTTGATTATCGTGGCCCTATAATATAGTTTAAAGTCAGGTATTGTAATGCCCCCAGCTTCATTCTTTTTCCTTAGGATTGTTTTGGCTATTCGGGGTTTTTTATAGTTCCATATAAATCTGATGATTTTTTGTTCCATTTCTTTAAAAAATCTCATAGGGATTTTGATGGGAATTGCATTAAATTTGTATATTGCTTTGGGTAATATGGCCATTTTGATTATATTTATTCTTCCTATCCAAGAACAAGGAATATTTTTCCATCTCATTGTATCTTTTTCGATTTCCCTTAACAATGCTTTGTAATTTTCATTATATAGGTCCTTTACGTTCTTTGTTATGTTTATTCCTAGGTATTTTATTTTTTTTGTTGCAATCGTGAAGGGGATTCTTTTTTTGAGTTCGTTTTCTAATATTTCATTGTTGGCATATAGAAAGGCTATGGACTTTTGTATGTTAATTTTGTATCCTGCGACCTTACTGTATTGGTTTATTGTTTCTAATAATCTTTTTGTGGAGTCCTTCGGGTTTTCGATGTATAGGATCATATCATCAGCAAAAAGTGATAGCTTTACTTCTTCTTTTCCGATATGGATGCCTTTTATTTCTTTGTCTTGTCTGATTGCTGTGGCGAGAACCTCTAGTACCACATTAAATAAGAGTGGAGAGAGTGGACAACCCTGTCTTGTTCCTGATTTAAGGGGGAAAGCCTTCAGTTTAGTGCCATTTAATATGATGTTAGCTGATGGTTTATCACATATGGCCTTTATCATGTTGAGATATTTTCCTTCTATACCCATTTTGTTGAGAGTCTTAAACATAAAATTGTGTTGTATTTTATCGAAAGCCTTTTCTGCATCTATTGATAAGATCATGTGGTTTTTGTTCTTTGTTTTGTTGATATGGTGTATTACATTAACCGTTTTACGTATGTTGAACCATCCTTGAGATTCTGGGATGAATCCCACTTGATCATGATGTATTATTTTTTTAATATGTTGTTGTATTCGGTTTGCCAGTATTTTGTTTAGTATTTTAGCATCTGTATTCATTAGAGATATTGGTCTGTAGTTTTCTTTCTTTGTGCCATCCTTGCCAGGTTTTGGTATGAGGGTTATGTTGGCCTCATAAAATGTGTTTGGAAGTATTGCTTCTTCTTCAATTTTTTGGAAGACTTTGAGTAGAATAGGAACCAAGTCTTCTTTGAATGTTTGATAGAATTCACTAGTATAACCGTCTGGGCCTGGACTTTTATTTTTGGGGAGATTTTTAATAGTTTTTTCTATTTCCTCCCTGCTGATTGGTCTGTTTAGGCTTTCTGCTTCTTCATGACTCAGTCTAGAAAGGTTGTATTGTTCTAGGAATTTATCCATTTCTTCTAGATTGTTGTATTTGGTGGCATATAATTTTTCATAGTATTCTACAATAATTCTTTGTATATCTATGATGTCTGTGGTGATCTCTCCTCTTTCATTTTGGATTTTATTTATTTGAGTCCTGTGTCTTTTTTCCTTGGTGAGTCTTGCCAAGGGTTTGTCAATTTTGTTGATCTTTTCAAAGAACCAGCTCCTTGTTTTATTGATTTTTTCTATAGTTTTTCTGTTCTCTATTTCATTTATTTCTGCTCTGATTTTTATTATCTCCTTTCTTCGGCTGGTTTTGGGTTGTCTTTGTTCTTCTTTTTCTAGTTCCCTAAGGTGTGAAGTTAAGTGGTTTACTTCGGCTCTCTCTTGTTTGTTCATATAGGCCTGAAGTGATATGAACTTTCCTCTTATTACTGCTTTTGCTGCATCCCAGAGATTCTGATATGTCGTATTTTCATTTTCATTTGTCTGTATATATCTTTTGATTTCTGCGCTTATTTCTTCTTTGACCCATTCATTTTTTAGAAGTATGTTGTTTAGTTTCCACATTTTTGTGCGTTTTTCCCCCTCTTTTTTGCAGTTGAATTCTAGTTTCAAGGCTTTATGATCAGAAAATATGCTTGGTACAATTTCAATTTTTCTAAATTTGCTGATATTGTCTTTGTGGCCCAACATATGGTCAATTCTTGAGAATGTTCCATGTACACTAGAGAAAAATGTATACTCTGTCGCTTTGGGATGAAGTGTCCTCTGGATGTCTATCATATCCAGGTGTTCTAGTATTTCGTTTAAGGCCACTATATCTTTATTGATTCTCTGTTTGGATGACCGATCTAGAGCCGTCAGCGGTGTATTGAGGTCTCCAAGTATGATTGTATTTTTGTTAGTTTTTGTTTTAAGGTCAATAAGTAGCTGTCTTATATATTTTGGTGCTCCTTGGTTTGGTGCATATATATTAAGGATTGTTATGTCTTCTTGATTCAACTTCCCCTTAATCATTATGAAATGACCATTTTTGTCTCTGAGTACTTTTTCTGTCTTGTAGTCAGCATTATTAGATATGAGTATTGCTACGCCTGCTTTTTTTTGGGTGTTGTTTGCTTGGGGTATTGTTTTCCAGCCTTTCACTTTGAATTTGTTTTTATCCTTGTTGCTTAGATGTGTTTCTTGTAGGCAGCATATAGTTGGATTTTCTTTTTTAATCCATTCTGCTACTCTGTGTCTTTTTATTGGTAAGTTTAATCCATTTACATTTAGTGTAATTATTGACACTTGTGGGTTCCCTACTGCCATTTTATAAATTGCTTTCTGTTAGTTTTGTATCTAGTTTGATTCTTCTCTTTTGTTTTTCTATCATTTGTTTTTGTTTGTTTGTGTTCCATACTTCTTTCCTCTGTTGCTACCTTTTTTAAGTCAAGTGTTTTTGTGGTGGTTTTTTCAAGGGTGGTTACCATTAAGTATTGAAAAGGGTACCTACCGTATTCATTGTAGTACCCTATCTTATAAGTATTTCTGCACTTCATTGTCCTTTGCTACTGTTAATCTCCATCCTTTCCCCCCTTTTTTTCCTTTGTTGTCACAGTTTAAGTTTGGTTTTATTGTGTTCTTGGTGGAGCTGTTACTTGTGGTGTTGTTTTCTTTTGTTCTTTGAATCTGGTTGGAAAACCCCCCTTAGTATTTCCTGGAGTGGGGGCTTTCTGTTGATAAATTCTCTCATCTTTTCTGTATTTGTGAATGTTTTTATATCTCCTTCATACTTGAAGGATAGCTTTGATGGGTATAGTATTCTTGGCTGAAAGTTCCTCTCTTTCAGGGCTTTAAATATTGGGGTCCACTCTCTTCTAGCTTGTAGAGTTTCTGCTGAGAAATCTGATGATAATCTAATAGGCCTTCCTTTATATGTTGTACTCTTCTTTTCCCTGGCTGCCTTGAGAATTTTTTCTTTGTCATTGGTTTGTGTCATCTTTATTATGATGTGCCTTGGAGTGGGTTTGTTGGGGTTAAGAAAACTTGGTGTTCTGTTTGCTTCTTGAATTTGAAGCTTTAGTTCCTTCCACAGGCTTGGGAAGTTCTCGTCTATTATTTGTTTGAGTATATTCTCCATTCCATTTTCTTTCTCTTCTCCCTCTGATATACCTATTATTCTTATGTTATTCTTTCTGATGGAGTCAGACAATTCCTGTAGGGCTTTCTCGTTTTTTATTATTTTTGAGTCTCTTTCTTCTTCTCTCTGTTGTGCCTCAAATTGTTTGTCTTCTATTTCACTAATCCTATCTTCAATCTGGGCTGTTCTGTTAGCTAAGCTTGTTACCTCGTTTTTCAGCTCGTGAATTGAGTTTTTCATTTCTGTTTGATTTGTTTTTATAGTTTCAATTTCCTTGGTAATATATTCTTTGTGTTCATTGAGTTGTTTTCTGATCTCCCTATATTGCCTTTCTGTGTTTTCTTGTATATCTCTGAGTATTTTTAAGATTTCTAGTTTAAATTCTCTGTCATTTAGCTCCAAGGCTTCCAATATGTTAAGTCTTTTCTCCATAGATTTTTCCACATCTATTTGTGTTACCTCTCTTTCTTTTGTATCCATAATATTCGATTTCCTTTTTCTTATCGGCATCTGAGGGTGGTCTTATTGATAGCACTAATTAGAATTAATAAAGAGTAAAAAGTAAAAAAAAAAAAAAAAAAAGGTAAAACACCCTACAAAAAAAAAACAGTAATAATTTATTATTTCCCCCTTTTTTTCTCTCTTCTCTTTCCCTCCTCTCCCCTCCTCAGGGAAATATCGTGCCTATAATGGAGGGCCTGATTTGGGGTGAAGAGTTCAAGGGGCAAAAAAAGGGAGTAGGGACCTACTAAATGCAAAAAAAAAAAAAAAAAAAAGGAAGAAAATCTTAGACAAGCATAAGATGATTTGCTTGTAAGTGATGGTCAACTAAGAGATATAATGAGAGGGATAAGAGGGAACCAGAAAAAAGGACCAAAAAAGAATAATAAAGAAGAAAAAATAAAAATAATAAGTAAAAATCTGTTGTATTAAGTGGAGCGAAGACTAAATACAATGGAGACCTTGGGTTGGGAGGACCCAAAATGCCACAAAAATAAACAAACAAGAAAAAAAAATAAAAACAAAAGCAAAAAAGAGAAATAAATCCAAAAAAAAGCCTTGAGTCCCAAATTAACAAATTTGTTCGTGATTGAGGATTATATAGGAGGAAAGTAAAGTGAGAAAAGAAAAAACGAATAGAAAGGAAAAAATAAGAAAAAGGGAAAAACGAAGGAAGAAATAAAATAGGAAGAGAAAAAAACAAAATAAAGCAATACGAAAAAACAAAAAACAAAAGAGGAGAGAGTGAGAGTTAAGTGTTTTGGAGTATAACCTTAAAGGAGGGTGAGGATGAAGAAGAAAAATAAAATGCAACACTCATGGGTAGTGTAGTTCAAGAAAGGGGAAGCATAAGATGGGCAGGGAATAGAAGGACCGAGGTGGAGGAAATAAAGGCAAAAAGATAGAAGAAACAAACAACAACAACAACAAAAAAAAATTAGTGGATCAAGTTGTAAAGTCTGTGGGTTTTTCTTGATTTTGAGAGGTTAACTTCTTCCTTTTTCTTTTCTCTCCCTCTTCCTGGTCGGTGACTCTGTACCCCAGGCTCTGCCCCTGTGTCACTCTTAGGTAGGGATTTGCAGTTGATGGGATTCTATGGCAATGTCATATAATTGGCTTTAGTCTTGCTGGAAGTAAAGGCTTGTTGGCGTTTGCAGGGTCCAACGATGAGAGAGTTTGCTTTCCTGGATTCTCTCTCCTAGTCCCCCCTTTCTGAATTAGCAGCCTGGTGATCCAGCTATAAGGCTGCAACTGCTTCTGCCTGGGGAGTAAGAGGCTCAAAGAGCTGGGAAATCCCCACTCTATCCCCACTCAGTGCAAGGCTTTGGGAAAGGCTCTGAGAGTCAGGGCCTCCAGTGTAATCAGGCGGGGGTGGGAGTTAATTGTTGTCAAGGTGACTGTTCAGCGCCTATCATTTAGTTGGACCTCTCAACCCAGGCTTTCCACACTTTGTAGCCTGTTTTTGCAGGGAAGAAGAGGCACTAGTTTCTGCTTACAACTAGTGTAGTATAGACCTTATTATCTGCCAAGTCCTTCTTGTTAGTGTTTATCCCTGAATATGGAGGCTCTATCAATCAGAAGTTGCCCCCGCCCCTTTAGCGAGAGGCACTAAAAAATATCACGCCTCTTGTCTTGGATCGCTGAACTGAGAGAGATCTTATCAATTAGAACCGAGGGTGCGCAGATTTTATGGGTTAAGCTAATTTCAGTGATTGGGTCGCAGCTGTGCTTCCGAAGGTATTTTAGGCTGCCTGCGCGCGCCCCTCCCCCAACGCTTGATTGTTAGCTTGAATGGCTGGGTGAGGTGCCCCGCCCACGGAGAGAATCTCCCAAGCCTCTCCCGCTCGCCCCGCCGCTGGCGGCTGGACCGCACCAGGCACAGGATAATGGAGGCCCCTGGGTGTGGGGGCCAGCAGGGCGCCCTGGGCGCATGCAATGCCCAAGGCACATGCGTGAATGGGGCGCTCCGGGCACCAGTGGCCGGCGACCCCCCGGAGCGACCCCCACTCGCAGTGTGCGGGCCGCTGGGAACGTCAGCGGTGCTCAACCGGACCGGGCGCGCGTGCGGCTGCTCGCGGCAGCGGCTTGTGGCGGCCGCTCGCGGCTCGCGGTTCCCAAGTATATGGGCTGACTCACCACAGGCGCACTTCCTTGCGGTTTGAAAGAATGTCCCTGTGGTAGATTCCTCCACACCCTCGTCTCTCAGATTCAAGTGATAACAGTCCTTTCGCTATCAGTTTGTGTGGAACTCCGGAATGCTCCGAGGATAAATTTTTCTGTTTCTAGTTGATAAATTTGTTGTGATTTGGGGGAGAGCTGTCGGACACGCTGCTCACGGCGCCATTTCCGTGACGTCACTCCTAGTGATTATTCTTAAATGAGACTTTCTGAAGCTGAGAAAATATTTAGAGAAAGTATTTTTTACCTGGAATGCAGGGATAGGCTTCAAAGAATGTATTTGTATGAAATATGTCCAACATTTTATGTGTGTGTGTGTATGTATGTATGTATGCATGTGTATATGTGTGCACACATATCTGAGAGGAATGGTTTATATTTCATCAGAATCACATAGGTGTATAAGAACCAAAATGCATATGAACCACTGTTTTTGGAATGACTCTTTTAACTCTTAGTACCACTTGAGAATTAACACTTTACTTTGAAGTGTTAATGAAAGCTTGGCTGTTTTTTATGAAATCATTTATTTTTTCTAGGAATAGTCTCTAGGGTGCTACACTATTAGTCCTTGCCGTAATTGTGATGCCAAGTAGTAATCAATTTAATAAGGGCAGTTACATCCTTCTTTACCTTGATCTAAGTTAAATTAAGCATAGAAATTAAATAATGGTACATATTGCAACCACTGAACTATGTTATTTGATTTGGAATTATAGGATTAACTAGTCCAAAATTCATGGTATTCCATAAACACAAGCTTGATTTTTATGGATGAAACCCATTGAAATTATAGCAGGCGTCCCCAAACTACGGCCCGTGGGCCGCAATGCGGCCCCCTGAGGCCATTTATCCAGCCCCCACTGCACTTCTGGAAGGGGCACCTCTTTCATTGGTGGTCAGTGAGAGGACCACTGTATTTGGCAGCCCTCCAATGGTCTGAGGGACAGTGAACTGGCCCCCTGTGTAAAAAGTCTATAATAGAGCATCCTTTTAGTTCAGTGAATGTGAATTTGTATTAGTATAGGAACTAACCAGATTCAGCCTGGCTCTAGCCTTCAGTTATTTTATTGACATATACATGGTGAGATCATATATGGATATATATATATGGTGGGTCCTAAGTGTACAGTTTGGTTTTGACAAATGTTTACACCTGCATAACCCACACCCCTGTCAAGATATTGGACAATACTGTCAGTCTAGAAAGTCCCCTTCTTCCCCTTCTCAGGCATTCAGACTGACTTGGTTTCTCTCATGTTGCCTTCAGTTATTTCCGAGTTTATCCTAGTTTCTTATTTAGAAAACCAATTGTCAGATTAGCATAGACTAATGTTTTCAACCTGTATTTCCTAGTCTTAAGATCCGTGAAGATGGCTTGGGAGCCACTGCCTGAAGACCGGAGGTAGGGATGGAGGAGGATCTCAGAGAGCTGTAGACACTTCTCCAGCTCCTTTCAACTGGAACGTCTTCCTTTTGAACTCTTTTACAAATTAGAATTTCTTGTGAAGATTGGTTTTAAAAGGAGTTCTGCTTCTTTTAAAAAAAATTATCTGGCATAGGTTATTGTGCCAACAATAACTGCAGTGGTCTAATTAAACCGTTATAGACTCTAACTCTTAAAATGACAGTTAAGATTTCTGAGGACCCAAGGGAGTGAGCAAAAGTCAGCAGTTGTACGGAATGAAGACAGACCAACCAAGGCAGCCCCACGTTGCGGCTAACAGCACCCGGGAAAGCAACTCCTCAGGGGAGTGTGCTTCTCAAGGCACGCAGAGGTGTTCATTTGCTCCCAGGTGATGTTTGCATTTTAGGCTGTGTTTTCTCTAATAAGGTGACCATTTTGACTGTTTCAGGTTAATCTCATGCCTTAAAACCAACTAGACTCAGAGACAAGGCAGAATCACTTATGGCAATATCTAATGAGGCATTGTCCTATTTTCTTCCTAAACTCCAACTTCATTGCTTTATGAAGTTCAACCGAACATCTGTTTGTCATAAGAGGTTTTGCTTTAATGAAAGAAACCATTAATTGTGTATACTACAAATGTTCTTATATCTATCATAGGGAAAACTACCTTTAGAATAAAATTTATTTTCATAAATTATTAGCTCTTACTTGCTTAATTTTTATAAAGGACCCATTAGAGAAGTATCTTTGTTGGTTGGATGTTTTGATCTTGTTTTTCTTTTAATTTTATTGAAAAAAAAATAAAGGATGAAAATACTTCATATTTGTATCTT
The DNA here is from genome assembly GCF_036850765.1 of Saccopteryx bilineata. Lineage (NCBI taxonomy): Eukaryota > Metazoa > Chordata > Mammalia > Chiroptera > Emballonuridae > Saccopteryx > Saccopteryx bilineata. The sequence continues at coordinate 41,619,186 of NC_089493.1, read as the reverse complement.
GATTTACAGTTTGTAAAATTGTCACATCTGTGTATTACAGTAACCCTGAAAAGTGTGTATTATTATCTCCATTTTAAAGACTGGTACACTGAGACGTTGATAGGCTAAGTGTTACACTCAAGAAGTAGAGAACGCTAGAGCACAGTACTCATTTTAATTGCTAAATCACTAGTGTAGTGTCATATGTGCGGCACCTAACATTGTCTACCTGCATTTGTTTACCTGTCACACTAGTATGTGACAGTGAATGGGGAACAGTTCTTAACCAGAGATCTTAGTGTCACCCCATTTGCTAGCCCATCTTTAATGTTCATTTTATCTTTTATTCACTTATAAATAGTTTTAAATTTTTTAATTTAAAAAGTAAGTCTGCTTCCATCAGGAGAAGAGAGGAAATTATTTCCAAAAACTTGAGAAAGTGTCAGGAAAAGCTAAATGATCAATACCCCATAAAGTTATCAGGCATTTCATTTGGGCAAATGTCTCTGAGAAAGAAATCTTCCTTAGATTGGAGGGAACACCTTTGTGAAGCACCAAACCAGGAAAAGGCTTGTTTGACTGGATGGCAGGGAGGGATAACACATTGGAAAAAGGCTCCAGGGAGAAGGCCTCCCGAGGATATATAGATCCAAAAACGCAGTGAACGAGCCAAGTTCTGCGAACAGATGTGTCCAGCTTCATCACTTGTCTCTTGAAGGGCCGTATTATAAGCAAGGAGCGAGAATTTCATTTTTTAAACAAATGATCACTTAACTGAGGGCACTGTTACTAAGAATGTACACTCTCCATCAAAGAGGAAGAGAGCCCATTGTCACACATTGCAGAAACAAAACTGGAGGAGAGACAGAGAACAGCAGGTGATAACATTGCTGTTTCGGGGTCAAAATGGAGCCATGATGCTAGATGAGTCATTGATGGGCTGAATTCCTTCAGATAACTCAGGTGAGAGTCAGAAGGGGGCTGAACCACAGAGAAAGCAGATGACAAAGGGTGAGAGCAGGCAGCTGGACAAAAGGCTACACAGGCTGTAGGGGTTCAGGACAGCCACAGGAGGGCATCAAAAGCACCACAAATGTAAATTCTGGAGCCTGCTTTAACGAAGCATCAGTTTTTAAAGATATAGGCATCAGTGAAATATTTCTTAATTACTATACTATAACCTAACCCAAAACAACTCTTATATTCTATTTAAATATTCAAAAAATTATGTAGGAAAAGTAGATTGGGTAGAAAGATTTTCTGACTGGGTTAAAAACAGAAGATGCATTATTCCTTTTATTATTTTCTCTTTGCCATGATGTATAGAAATGTCTGGGAATAGTAATTAAGAATTAAGGACAGAAGTTGTGCCCTTTCTTTGCAGTAGTGACAAGCAGGCTGCTAAAGACACACTAATGTCTTCAATCAGAACAGGATAAATAAAAGAGGAAATTAATAATTGGTTGATGAAACTACTTAATTGATTAATTAAGTAGTTAATTAAACTACTAAGTTAAAATTATACCTGGAGGCTACAATGAGGCTCCTTCCAGAAAGGACTTTTTTTTTTTACCCCATTTCTTTTTTTTTTTTTTCTTTTTGTATTTTTCTGAAGCTGGAAACGGGGAGAGACAGTCAGACAGACTCCCGCTTGCGCCCGACCGGGATCCACCCTGCACGCCCACCAGGGGCGATGCTCTGCCCACCAGGGGGCGATGCTCTGCCCCTCCGGGGCCTAGCTCTGCCTCGACCAGAGCCACTCTAGCGCCTGGGGCAGAGGCCAAGGAGCCATCCCCAGTGCCTGGGCCATCTTTGCGCCAATGGAGCCTTGGCTGCGGGAGGGGAAGAGAGAGACAGAGAGGAAGGAGGGGGCGGGAGTGGAGAAGCAAATGGGTGCTTCTCCTATGTGCCCTGGCCCGGAATCGAACCCAGGTCCCCCGCACGCCAGGCTGACGCTCTACCGCTGAGCCAAACGGCCAGGGCCCCCATTTCTTATTCTCCATGAATTTTCAAAAACTGTATGGAGGAAAGATTATAACTTTTTTGTTTAAATCTCTTTTTTAAAAAAAAAAAAAGAAAGAAAGTGAGAATCTATAACTGAAAACAAAAATACTGTTCTGATAGGTCATCTGCGTGGCCCCCAGAAGAGACCTGTTTTTATGTTGGGAGTTAATTTCGACTCATGGATGCAATAGATTACTTCTATTTCAGGGCAGGAAGCCCAACTTTGGAGGAAACGGGTGAATCTACCCTATAATGTCAGGACGGGAACTAGAAGACTAAAGTGAAAAGTACTTATTGTGTTCAGGGAATGTATTCTTCTCACTATTGCCTCTTGAAAGCTGAATTTCCTGCTTTTTTTTGTTTTTTTTAAAACTCTGATAAAGTATCAAAAACAAAAGACATTAACTAGGAATTTTTCCCTAGGAAAGGGTTCCAAAAAACAATCAGGGATGCAAAAAAGTGATTTATGCCCAATGATGTTCTAAGGTATGAATGTTTGGAGACATGCATATTTGAGAAAATAAAAAATAACCCCCAAATTTTATAATAATTTATTGAGTAGTAACTTTGTGCCTGGTCCTGTTTTTAGGCCTCACATTATTTGTTTCCTGTGAGCCTAGGAGGTATATGTTATTATTATACCCATTTTACATATGAGGAAACCAAGGCTCCAAGAAGTTCTATATCTTGTCTAAAGTCACACATCTAATCAAAAGTGGAATTGTGATTTTCACTTCAAAACACGTGGTTTTAATGTTATATTATATAGCTTTCTACATTTTGGTACATGTTTATCATAGAACATTGTTCAACCTTTAATGCTTTTGAAGAATAGCAATACAAGATTAAAAGCAACATGTTAAGTGAAAAAGACAGGATACACAATCATACATGCAATATGACTTCAGTTGTGCAAGATTCAAAACAAATACACTGAAATGTTAACATATTTCTAGATGATAGATTGAAATTTTCTTCCATTCATCTTCTGACATTTTCTAGTTTATTATAGGAATATACTTTGCCTCTGTAAGAAAATCTGGTATGATGAATGAGAGTTGCTTAGAAATTTGTAGGCAACTTTGCATAAGCAGCCCAAATATTTGGTGGAAGGTGAGGAACAAGAATCTGACTTTATCTATGAATGACTCATAGTTCCTGAAACCTGTTGGGGAGAATTACGGTGGCTTTAATTAAGTAGCTGGGGAATACAATTGAGGTCTGTGAAAGAAAGTCACCATGCTGGTAGAAAAGAGGTGAGGTCAGTGGGATCACTCTGGCAGTGTGCACCTTCATGTAAGAACAGCATGTCCCTGCTAGGATGCTTTAGACTGTAAGAGGCACAATACCTAACCAAAATTATCTTAAGTTGTAAGGACATTTCTATTTTCAGGGTGATCACTTCATAAGGTACATAAATGCCTAATCACTATGTTAACCACCTGAAACTAATATAATATTGTGCGTCAACTATAATGGGAAAATAATTCTTAAAAAGATAGTCTCAAAAACTAAGGATATTTATTATATCTCATAACAAGTCCAGAGGTGAAGTGGTTCCGGTTTGGTTCAGCAACCCAGTGTGCAGTGACGAACCCAGGTCCTGTCCCATCTTTCCCTCACCGGCCTCAGTGTGTTGACAGTATCTCCCCTCACTGTCTCATGATGGCTGCAGTAGTTCCAGGCATCACATGTAGACACAATCATATGCAACATATATGAAGAGTTGATTTTTCCTCCACGCATTTCTTCTTACTATAGATATACTTCCCACCCATCCCCACTGCTCAGGAATACATACCAGCAAGAGAAAAGGGGAATGGCCATTGGGTCAGCAAAAAACATTGTCTACACAAGTTCTTCTGGGTGATGCAGTAAATACTAGAACTTGACCAGGTGCTTCAGATGACACAGCTGTGTTTTAAAGAACTGTAACATTGTAAATTAGAAGTCCCAGCTACACTGGTCATGGAGCACCCTAGAGTCAAGGTGAGGGTCAGAGACTGATGTCCTGGGTAAGACAAATCGTTCCCAACGCTATTGGGTATTATCAGAGAGAAGGCCCAGGTGGGATTCAAGTGGTTTTTTGGGAACATTTAAAAGAAATGTGACCATTCATCATGCTGGTAAAATGAGATGTGATGATTACATTTTTATAAAGGAGAAGGATAATATTATTTAAGAGGATATATTAAGATCAGTATCTGGCAAGAAAAATATTTTTAAAAATAGAAAATAGAAAGTAAAAAATAAATATAATAAGTAAATAAGGCAGTAAAAGCTAGAAGACAGAGGAAGAAAATAAACAAGGTAAAATAATGCCAACAGGTATCTGAATAAAGAATAAAAGAAATAGAACAAAAAGACCAAATATGGTGATATAATAAATCCAATTTAAATATATGTATGACTTTAGTTTTCAGCTTTCTAGATTGTGGTAATTAATTACAGAAGGCCAACAAACCTCTTCTTAAATTTGAAATGTTAGAGTCTATGGCCTCATGCTGAAGGTAGGTGTCTCCAGGTATTTCTTTCTTTCTTTATTTTATCCTTCTGTTAAAGAAACTGCCAACTGACTTTGGCTTGACTCCAACTCCTCTTCCTTTCCGGCCCCAGTGGGAATGCGAAGCTTCTGCTCTATTCCTGCCCAGGCAGACCACCAAGGCCATCTTTTGTTCTTGCTATTTTAATGAAGGCATCCTTTTTTAAAAGAGAAAATGCATAATTGACTGAATCATATGCAAATCACACTCACTCTTGGGGAATCCTCACCGGCTAGTCCACAAAGGGAGTTGCCCGATTTTCCAGTACAACGTCTAAAAATAACCCAGCGTCCACACAAGTCAGGTTTCCAGGTGATTGACTCCTGTTCCCTGTGCGCCTCCCTGGATCCAGCAGTGCTCTGTCGACTATCTGGGCTTACATTACAATCCCAGCTTTGTTTTTAACCTTTATTTGTTCAGTGTCCCCTCATCAGCCACTTGCAAGAATTGCCATTTCTATCCGGTAAAAGCCCAGGGTCCTGCCGAGTGCACGCTGACCCTCTGTTAGAGACCTGAGCGAGGGAATGACAAATTACAGTTATTCCCGGAAAATGGATATTTTCTAAACTTGTATTGATACTTATAACCCTTCAAGTAAATGATCAGTGACTGCAATATTTTTATTAAGTGATATATGTTCATTTTAAATGTTAGGAAATACAGATATACATAAAGAAAAAGAACATTTAAATGTGATGACCTAATGATAAATTCATTGACATACTGTAATAGTTCCTTTGGGTTTCATGTTCCTGTGTGTGGGCATACATTTCTGTTCACTGTTTTAATATTCAACAGGCATTCACTGAGTGGGGGCCATGCCCTGGGAACCGGGGATAGGGAATGTAGCATTAAAAACAGCCCCTCCTTCCACAGGGCTTACATCCGAGTATCTTTTGTAAAAGCTGGAGTAATTCCACACTTAAAATCTTAAAACCTGCTTATTTATCCATTTAAAATATTATTTTTATGTATTTGCATGCTAAATATAGATCTATACAGTAATTTTAAATGAGTAATAGTCTAGTATTTGAATGCTCCATAATTATTTTATCCAATTTATAATTATAAATAGTTTCAATTGTTGTTTTTTTGCTATTACCATATAAGCAACTTTTTGGAGGAATTTGTCCATTGGCACATCTATTCAATTACATCCAAAAGATGAACCTCATTCTCCAGTGTTTTGAGTCCTAGATCATAGACCTCTTTCCAAGTCAATAACTAGGTCTACTTGATCATTATCTTTACATTTTTCTTGTAGGATAGTCCAGGGTTTAAAAGCATTTTCCTACATCATTTCCCAATTATGACTGTTATTATAAACAGTGGAGCAATAACATTCTTGTACATGTACTCAGGCACAATTATATGACTAGTCATTCCTTTATTTAATTAGATTTTAGAATTGAAATACATACCCGGTATTAAAATGATAATAAGTAGAGAAGTATATTAAATGAAAAGTGTAGGCTCCATCCTGCCTTCCCCCTACCCCCAGTGTGGATCCTTGAGGGTAAACCACAAACACTCATTTCTCTGATGAATTTCCTCCATATATGCTGTGTGCACTGCGTGACGTTTTCTATCACACAGCATCCACGCTCTCTCTACTTTGCAACCACATCTTGATTTGAGGAGCCCTACTCTTTCTTCACTAAATCAGCTCCAGCTGCTCTAGCTCCCTTGTCCCTCAAAATGAATGAAAAATACTCTGGCTTCAGGGCCTTTACACTTGCCGCTTCCTGGAAAGCGGATCCCCCGAGTCCCACAGCTCCTTCCTTAATCATTTAGGCCTTCATTTAACTTTGATCTTGTCAGTGATGGAATCCTTCTTTGCTCCTTTTAAAATGGCAGTGCCCAGCCCCACTCCTCCCTGGCCCTTCTTGGTTCTCTCCTCCAGGGAACTTCTCATTACCTGACCTTTTCTATCCCTTACCCAGCTGTTTGTTTAGTAGTTGAACCCCCCACGAGGAGGTAAGCTCCACGGGGGCAGTAATATTTGTCTGTTTTGTCCACTGTTGTCTCCTCAGTGCTAAAACAGTTATTAGCATATACTAAATAGGTATTCAATATTTATTTGATGAATGAAAGGATGGCAGTAAAGGGAACACATAAGTTTGTGTCTGATTAGACATTTGTTTCAATCTCAGCTTATTAAGGTCACAATAGCTGTATGATCTTGGACACATTTCTTAGTTCATGGATGGTTCAGTTTCTTCGTCTGTAAAACAGAGGAATTTACATGAATTACTTTAGAGGGTGTTATATAAATAGTTCAGATAAGTTTCATTATGGTAAGTGTTTAGAATAGTACCTGGCATGTAGCAAGCATCAACAAATCTTCTCCTTCTCCTCCCCCCCTCCTTTTCTTCTTCTCCTTCCCCTCTTTCCTCCTCCTCTTTTTTTCCCCTTCCTATTACTATTTTAACCTAAAAAGCATAACCGTGTTATTCTCCTTCCCTAGAGTTCCAACTTGGTGCTTAGCACACGGAGCCCCTGGGAACCGGCATGTGCAGCAGACTATTACCCTTCAGTGTATCCCAGCATTGCAGTGCAGGTAACACGGCCGATTCACACAGTAGTCCACTGCTCTGGCACTATTAGGGCAGTTGTGTGAACACAGGCACACTGCAGTCTCCTGCTACACTGTCTGGGACAGCCATAGGGTTTGTTCCAAGTTCATAGTCACTCGTGATCACAAAAACTTGAAACCTGGGATAGAGTCAATGTTTCCCTGAGTGTTTGGGGTTCATATACTCAAAATATGCTTGCTCTCTTATTCCTAGTTCGTAGCCATCATAGATAAATTAGTAGAGGAAGAATCCCATTTGGTTCCTTGGGATTCAAGAGAAGAGGAAATGACCCATTCATGTTTCTCATAAACTAATAATTCCCAGGAACTTCTGTCCAACACTTCATGTAGCTCCAAGTTCATTTCGTTACCACATTTTTCATTTCACTCAACAAAACATTTTTTCAAAGTAAATAAGCACTAGAGGGAAGTCACTATAAAATGTGCCCTGAGGATTCTTTCTGCCTAAAGTCAAATAATTATTACAACTAATCATAAAAGTCATAAAAGCTATTTACTGGGGATTTCTGCTGTGTTGGTCTACTCAGGGACTCTAATTCAAAACTACAGCAATGTGAGGGAAGGATGAAATCTACACCACAAAGAAGGAAACAGAGATTCAAAGAAGTTACCTATTGAGACCTTGACCTAGATAGTGACTGAGCCAGAACTCCAAGCCAGGGCCACGGAACTCTGAAGCCCAGAATTTTTGCAACACATTGCCTCTGGATACTGTCATCAGGAGGGAAAAATACAAAGGGTGTCAAATATGTAAGTTATATGGAAACTATTTAATTGCATCTAAGAAGCATTTGTTGAGGATGTCAAACCCTGCTACATGTTCAAAGGAAGTATAACTACTTGAGTAAGGAAAAGTCTATACCTGTTCTAGGATATTGTGTGTGACTATAGTAAAAAATAAATGCTATACTTAACAGCAGAGAACCTTATGTCTCATTAGAGTGAAACAGATAGGGTATCACAAATAATGTCAGATATCCAAGTCTGGAAGGCTGAGGGGATGTTAGCAAGAGGAGGAGAGTGGAAAGAACTAAGGCCCAGAAGCCTGATGGTACTGAATGTAAGTCTGAAGGGACTAGCACTGCAGCAGTGAGTACTGGGGCAACTAGAAGGAGATTCTCTGACCACAGGACAGGAGTCACATCAATGCCAGGAAAGTGATCAGCAGGGGACTGATCACTTTCTCTCAAACGTCACAGGTGGAGCGGTTTGAGTGCAGAGTGGGTGTGAGTTACCAGGGGAGGGGCGGGGCCACAGCTGCCTGGAGGGATGAGGTCATAATGGGTGACTGTGTATAGAACTAGCCCATCCCAGGGCTCCAGACAGAACTGTGGAGTGGGGATAAAATCATCTAGACAGGCTCAAAATGTCTTATATCAAGGAGTTAACCTATAGTTTTAAAGGGCAAGACCTTCAGCCAAGCGGTAGGATTACTTGAAATGGCTTTATTAGAGTAGGGGTCTGGTCTTGGGCAACAGTGACGATGAAGATCAGTGTTGGCTTGGGGTATGACTACTGAAGAATGCACCCCCAAATGCTGGAGTGTTACTGAAAAGTTTAGTCTTCCTAGTATAGCATCTTACCCCCACAGATCAATGAAGGTGTTTTTGCAAATCATGGCCCAATCATATGCATTTGTTTGTAATGCACTACTAATAGTTCCTGCAAGTATTTTTTTTTAATTGAGATCTACTTGATATAAACATTCTATGAGTTTTAGGTTACTGTGTAATGATTTGATGGCTTTCTATTCCCAGTTTTTACTGAAGGCAGGGGTTGAACCCAGATGTGTTTTAGTCACAGTATGTATTGTTAGTTTAAACAAGGTAATAGAAGATAATGAAAGTTATTATTCTGGTAGAAATTAGAAGTAAAATGGCCGCTTCAGCAAGACTATATTATTTTTTTATTATTCTGAATTATTTACACGTATTATTGTACAATTTATTAGTTGACACTGGAAATGTGTATTAATAACTGTGGCTATGACATATTTAATCGTATAATATTTTACTAGGGTGCATTTTTGGATATTTTAAGGATATTGGCTTTAACATATGCTTGTTCTTGTTACTATTTTTTTCTCCTTTAACTTTGCCAGATTTTCTTTTTAATCGACATATCACTGGGCATACAATATCCTATTTCTGATCATTTTGCTAGCACATAGAAAACATAACTGTACACTTTCATTGTTAAAATCCCACAAGGGAAGAAGGTTCACCCAGGTCATGAGGATTTGTGCTACTGAGATCTGCCCTGTTCTCTAGTGAGGCAGCAAATCCAAGGGGAAGGTTCTACTGCTGCAAAACCACATGCCTGCCTCTGAGTACTGGCCCAGGGGCCTATGAGATGCCCAGGGGCTTCAGCTTTCTTAATATTGGAATCTGGGCCCATCAAGATAAGAGTCTTCTTCACTGTGCCAGCAACTATGCTGTTCCTTTCTGCCTCGCACTTGAGTGACAAGGATAGAGGAGTGGGAGGCAGCCTAGATACTCCTCTTTTTTCTCCTAATACTACTATCGTTATTACCTCTGCTACTGCCAATGCTACCAATTCTTGACCACTAGCTAAGATTTGTTTGGGCATTTCCCATTTGCTAGACCTCATCTAATAGACTTAAATATCTTAACTCTCCTTAAATATCTTTATGACACCTCATCAAGTAGCTGCTATTATCTCCATTTTCACAGACAAGCAATCTGAAACACAGCACAGATACAAAACTGGCCTAGGTTCACAGCTCTAGTATCAGTAGAGTTAAATGGTCTAAATCAATTTTCTCAGCCAATTAAAACATTCACAGTGTATTCTTTTTAAAAAAAAATATTCACCAGGCATACTCCAAAGGATAACTCCATAATAAAATTTCATCTCAGGAAATTTAGTGAATAATTGAGTCACTTGGCTAACTTTGATCCTGCAGTATTTACCAATCTCCTAAATAAGCAACTTCCTTAAGTAAGGAAGTTTGTAGTCAGGAGCTAAGTAAAGTCCTTTTTCTGCTTTCATGACTATTTAGGATTATCTCTCTTGTATAGTTGCTTTAAGGTAGGTTAATAATTTAGAGCAAGTTCATGTTTCATATCTGGAAATGTTGTCTCACTTTGTTGTATTGGGTTTCTTTTGAAAGGAGATGAAAATGATTTGAATTCTCAGAGCCTCGGTCCACTATATAAAAAGGTATCAAGCACAGTCCAGAAGTGTGTCTTCTTGCTTTTTTACCTACTATACCTTTTGTTTGGGGCAACAGTATTTCAAGCCTTGGAGGAAGACTACGAGGTTGAACTGCGACAGTTGGCAGTTAATACAAAATTTGATTTTCTGAAAAATCATTCTCATATGACTCAAGCAGATGTAGAGTCCTTTGTGGAGGTAAGAGATGAAAATAGTTATTTTCAGTCATATAAGACTGTTCTCTATGCAGAAAAGCCACTTCATGTGAGGATCCTATGAAATTACTTTCTTCATTAAGTACTTTGCAGGTGCGTGTATTGCCAATATTTTCTCTGAGACTGTAGGTTGCTTTTGATTTTGTTCATAATTTTTTTTAAAGAGAATTTTGGTTTTTGTAAATGCCAGTTTATAATGTCTTTCCTTTTATAGATTCTGCTTTCTATGTTCTAGGAAATCTTCAGTGAAACCAAAGTCAGAAAGATTTCTAGAAGTTATATAGTTTAGCTTTCATACTTGTTTATATAATGCAATTCAAGTTCATTTTGGTGATTTCTGTGAAGTAAGTATCAAGATTTGTTCCTTTTAATACACATATTCTATTGCTTCAGAATCATTTGCTGAAAAGACTGCCCCTCCCCTTTTTATCATAAAATTACCATGGCAACTTCATCCAAAGTTAGCTGATCAGGCTCTAATTATGGGGAAGGTGGAGTCAATACACTCCATTCTTTCTCTCTCACTGAATGTAACTATAAAAACTGGAGCGAATGTATGGACCAGGTGTTGAGGAGTCTGAAAAGTAAATAGTAACAGCCACGTAGAGGAAGAACACCAGAGCTGATCTGGCAGTGAGTTAAGCGTCTTCTCCCTGCCCACTCCACCCCCCTGCCCCATATCCTCCAGTCTGATCTTAACGTAGCTGCAAACTCAGAAGAGAATGCAGTCAGAGAGTTCTAAGAGACGTCCTCTTGTTCTGACTCAAAGAGCAGGAAAGGGAACTCCTAATGCTCAGAGAGAGCGGAAATCCTCCCTTTTATTTCTTTCCTTCATTGACTTGTACCCCAGTTCCCAAGCAATGCCGCCACGGCGGCAGCAGTAACTGCAGTGCCAGCAGCACCAGCAGAAGCAGTGGGAACTCACAAAAGTCTGCGGCCTGGAACTGTTGATTCAAGGCTGGGGTCAAACTCTTTTACTATTTTTTCCTCTTCTCTTTCTGTCCTCCTACCGCTTGGCTCCAGATAGGGCACAATCATGGATGGAGTTGGTTTCTGGCCGGCAGACCTCCAAGGGGAGCCATCAGGAACAAGACAGTTGTGGGGAGATCACACAGAGGGAGCTGTTTAGGGATGTGACTGAATCAGATTGCTTAAATCTGACCTGCTCACGCACAGGCCTAGTTTTCACGCCGAAGACTTTGAGAACTGAACAAGTGGGTAGACCTCAGTCTAGGTCCGAGACTGACCTCTGAGTGACGGACATGTGGGACAGGTCCCAATGACACTGTCGAGACTGTGAGAGTTGAGCTGGTTCTGGAGCCACAGAGTGTGAGTTGGAACTTGCAGTCTGACTGAAACAGGTTGATGACTCACTAAAGTGAAAAACAACAACTTTCTCCATAGTATTTCAGTAAGACTCGGAGACTCGTAACATAGAATTCAAAATGTACCAGACACAATCCGAAAGTACCCAGCATATGAAGAACCGCAAAATTCTGGTCGCAAAATCCTCTCAGGTTTTGTTTGTCTGGAAAAGGTTTTGTTTTCCTTTTTTCAAAAGGACATTTTCATTGGTTATGTAATTCAAGTCTGGCATTTAAAAATGTTGTTCTATAGTCTTCTGGTCTGTACTGTTTATGATAAGCAGCCTCCATTTTTTAATTTTTATTTTATTTCTATATATAGAAAGACAGACAGACAGAGAGAGGGACAGATAGAGACAGACAGGCAGGGAGAGAGATAAGAAACATCAATTCTTTTTGCGGCAAGTTAGTTGTTCATTGTGCCCTAACTGGGGGGGCTACAGCCAAATTGATGGCCCCCTGCTCAAGCCAGCAACCTTGGTTTCAAGCCAGTGATTTTGGGCTTTAAGACAGTGACCTTTGGGCTCAAGCCAGTGCCTTTTGGGCTAAATCCAGCAACCATGGGGTCATGTCTATGATCCCACACTCAAGCCAGCGACCCTGCACTCAAGCTGGTGCACCCATGCTCAAGCCAGATGAGCCTGTGCTCAAACCAGCAACCTCACGGTTTCGTATTTGGGTCCTCTTTGTCTCAGATTAATGCTCTATCCAGTCCACCACCACCTTGTCAGGCTGCTTTTTAAAAATATTTTATTTATTTATCTGAGAGATAAATAATATCTGAAAGATAAATAAATAAAAATGAGAGAAGGAGAGATAAAGAGACAGACTCTCACATGCATCCTGATCGGGGTCCACCTGGCAACCCCCATCCAGGGAAGATACTTGAATCAACCAAGCTATCCTCAGCGCCTGAGGCTGATGCTCAGACCAACTGAGTAATGCTCAGCGCCCAGGGCCAATGGTCAAATCAATTAGAGTCACTGGCTGTGGGAGGGGAAGAGAGAGAGAAATGGGAGTGGGAGGGGTAGAGAAGCAGATGGGAGCTTCTCCTGTGTGCCCTGACCAGAAATCAAACCTGGGACTTCCATACGCTGAGCTGACGCTCTATCCACTGAGCAAACCAGCCAGGGCCAGGAAACCTGCTTTTATCCTTATCTTTGTAGCTCTTTACATATGTCTTTCTTTCCTCTGCTTACATTTTGGACACGAATTTTTAGTACTATGATTATGGTGTTTGAGTTTTGTGTATGTGTATAGCTCATGACTCATTGTGTTTTTTATAATTATGAGTTTATAGTTTTCATCAAATTTAAAAATTATCAGTTATTATTCTGCCTTTGTTCTTACCCATACTCCCAACACATACTCTTGATATCTGATTTTTTTTTTCAGTTTGGGCAAAATATACTACTATATTTTTAAGTTTATTAATCTTTTCTTCTGCTAATGATCTCATTTAGTGAAATATTCTTTTTTTGGAGATTGTATTTTTCTCTTCTAAAATTTCCATTTGGTTACTTCTGAAATATTCTATTTCTGTCCATATTACGGCAATGCTGTTTTATATCTTTGATCAGATTTATAATGGCCCTTTTAAGGTTCTTGTCTGCCAATTCCATTATTTTAATAAAATTATTATTTATGGGCCTGTTTATTTTGACTTTTATCCTGGTAATGGATTACTTTTTCTTGATTCTTTGTGTGTCTATTAGTTTTTAATAATTGGGTAATGGACATTGTGAATTGTTTCAGGGTGCTTGGTTTTATTATATTTCTTTAAACTACTTGGACTTTCTCTGACAGGCAATTAAGTTACTTAAACATTACTTCAATTCTTCCAATATTTGTTTTAAACTCCTTTCAGACTTAAAATAGCCTTTTCTTAGGGCTGATTTTACTGTACTTCTCAGTCACTGCCTTTTCAGATTTTCTACTAAATTTTGTGACCATAGAATGAAGCCTCTTCACTTGAGCTGAGAAAACCCAAACAGTTGCTAACCGGTGTGATCTGAAGGAATTGTTCAGCTTACAGGCCATAGTAATTACTTCCTCCAATATGTAAGTTAGTTGTTGCTGCCTAACAACATTGCCACAAACTTAGTAGGTTAAAAATACATTCATTATCTCAGTGTCTGCAGGCCAGGAGTCAGAGCACAGCTTAGCTGAGTCCTCAGTGAGACAAATCAAGGTGTCAGACAATTTTGTGATTTCATCCAAGGCTCAACTGAGGTGGGGAATCTGCTTGCAAATTCATGTGGCTTTTAGCAGAATTCAGGGCCTTCAGGCTGTCAGACAAAGGACCCTAGTTTCACACTGGCTGTTGGCCAGAAGCTCCCTCTAGGCCCCTGGCGCAAGGCCCTTCCATCAGCAGCTCACAACATGGCAGCTTCCTTGTTCAAAGCCAGTAAGGCAGAGACTCTAGGAAGGTCAGCACAGTGGTCTCATATAATCTAATCACTCACAGGAAACATGTATATACTGTCATCTTCACTAGACATAAATCACAGGTCTACGTCACTAGAAATAAATCACAGGTCCCACCCATACTCAAAGAGAGGGAGTCATACAAAGGCATGAATACCAGACCAAGGGGGCAACTTTGACATTCTGTCTGCCACATTCAAGAAATTGTTTTGTTTATTTTTAATTTTTTTCTATTGATTTGAGAGAGAGAATCATCAGCTCGTAGTTCCACTTAGTTGTGCACTCAATTGGTTGCTTCTCACATGGACCTGGACTCAGAATTGAACCCATGGTTTTGGTGTGCCAGATCAATGCTCTACCCACTGGGCCACTGGCCAGGGCCTCAAGAAATTGTTTTTGACCAGCCTCAAAAAGCTTCACCCTTTTCATCTGTGGAATGTCATTCAGGCAAAGACTCAAAGAAACCTCTCTGCAGATTTCTATAATCCTTTATTTGTGTAGCTTTCTTCTCTATTTAACTCTGACCACAAGATGTAGTCACCTCAACTTTACTAGACTCCAATCTCTGTCCCAGCACAGAAAAATCATCATGATGTCTTACGGGTGCTCCTCCCTATACTACAGTCTAGAAATTACCTCCAGTCAGTCAGCCTGGGCAATGGTAGTACTCATCTCATTTGTTTTCCTTCTCTTGGTGATTACAGTTCTGCATTTCCCCTGTTCAATGTTTAGAAAAAGTTGCTTCCTATATTTTGTCTAACTTTCTAGTTGCTTATTCTGGGAGGTTAATTTTCAACTATGTTATACCAACATCGCTGGAAGCAACATCCTGTCTCTTGGAGTATTTTACTTCTGATTACCATCACCCTTGCCCCATCTAACATGTTGTCCAAGAGTGGGTTTTTTTAACTTCATTTTTTGTTATATTATTATATAATATATGCTTAGTTTTTGTTTTGATCTACTCACATTTTGTTGATTTCTTTATTCATTCTTACTCTGTTTTATTTTTGGCAGTTATTCAACACTCAGCAGTTCTCATTCACATGAACAGTTTATAGATCTTTGAAAGTAGTGACAGGTACGTAGGTGACCAAAGTATAGAGCTTGTTTGGTGAATCTTCATCCTCATGTTTTCTGGACAATCGCACTCAGATAGGGTATCAGACAGGACATTCCTTATTCCTTTGGCCCAGACAGCTTTGTTGAGCATGGTATCAATGTGCACATCTAGAGTTCCCATCTCTTTCTTGGCAAATTCCCAAATCTCTCTGACTGTCTGAGGGGCACACTTCTTGAAACCTATTACGTGGATGTACTTGTGAATGTTGATGGTGTATTCTCTAGTCATTACTCCATTGATGACAGAATAATTCTCCTTCTCACCACCTTTCTTTGCAGGAGCCATTATGCTGGGCCCAAGTTGGAAAGTCATTCTTCCTTTATCTCAGAGTTGCAGAAAGAATTTTCCTTCCTGTGAAATATCTTTAGTAAATTTTATTCATGAGAGTCTGCTAGTGATAATCAACTGTCTTTTTGTGTGTATATGTGTTTTGTTCTGGTCTAAAAATATATTCATCTCATTTTCTTTCTTAAAAAATATTTTAGCAGAATATGCAAAAATACTAGATTGACAATTGTTTTCTTTCAGAAGTTGGGAGATATTATCCCACTATTTTGTAGTTTCTTTTAGCTGCTTTCAAGACATTTTCTTTCTAATTGTTCATCATTTTTAGGTAATTTATCTTTTCTCTCTGGCATCAGAGACCTTCTCCAAATTTATGAATTTCTCTTGATCTTTGTTGGTTTACTGTTTTAATCCAACAGTCTAGTTATGATTTTTGTTCTTATTTTTCTTGGGGTTTACTTCATGAATCTTTATATTTGTTTCTTTTACCAATTCTTGGAAATACTGAACCATTAATCCTTTTAAAGTGATCAGTATGTTTGATCTTTTTCTATCCTCCATATATTCTTAACTTTTTTTTTTTTTTTGAGAGAGAGAGGAAGGGAGATAGTGCTAAAGAAAGAGGAAAGGGAGGGGGAGAGAGAGAGAAGCATCAACTTATTGTTCCACCAATTGATTGATTCTCCTATGAGCTCTAAACATGGCTCAAACCAGCAACCTAGGGTAGAGTCAGTGCCTTGGGATTGAACCAGTAACCTCAGGATCAAATGTCGACCTCGGCACTCCAGGGCAACACTCTATCCATCAGCCAGGGCTTAACCTTTTAAAAACATTCTCCACTATTTTGTCTTTTTTGGTGTGTTTTGACAAATTCATTAAGATATATATTTAATTTACTTATTTTCTCTTTAGCTCAATCTTATCTGATGTGTTAGAATTTTTAGTTTTAATGATTATGTTTTTCTTTCTTTCTTTTTTTTAAGTGAGAGGAGGAGAGATAATGAGACAGACTCCTGCATGTGTCTGACTAGGATCCACCTGGCAACCCCAGTCTGGGGCCAATGCTCAAATCAGCCAAACTATCCTCAGCTATCCTCAGCATCTGAGACTGATGATCAGACCAATCAAGCCACTGGCTGCAGGAGAAGAATAGGGAGAGGAGGAGGAGAGGGAGGGGGAGAGAAGCTGATGGTTGCCTCTCATGCGTGCCCTGACCAGGAATAGAACCTGGGACATCCATACATCTGGCTGACACTCTATACACTGAGCCAACTGACCAAGGCCATGTTTTTCTTTTCTAAAAGGCCTGCTTTTCTAGTTTGTTTTTTGTTTGTTTGTTTGTATGTTTTAACAGAGACAGAGTCAGAGAGAGGGACAGACAGACAGGAAGGGGGAGAGATGAGAAGCATTAATTCTTCGTTGCAGCACCTTAGTTGTTCATTGGTTGCTTTCTCATATGTGCCTTGATTGGGGGCTACAGCAGAGTAAGTGACCCTCTGCTCAAGCCAGCAACCTTGGGCTCAAGTCGGTGACCTTGGGCTTCAAGCCAGTTACCTTTGGGCTCAAGCTAGCAACCATGGGGTCATGTCTATGATCCCATGCTCAAGTCAGCGACCCCACACTTAAGCCAGATGAGCACATGCTCAAGCTGGCAACCTCGGGGTTTTGAACCTGGGTCCTCTGTGTCCCAGTCCAATGCTCTATTCACTACGCCACGGTCTGGTCAGGCTAAAAGCTCTGTCCTATGCTCTTTAAATTTGTGTGGTCTTTCATGTTAATGTTGTATTCTTACATGTCTCAAATTCCTTTTGTTTTGTTAAGCATTTTAAACATAGTTTATGTTCTATGTCCAATTAGTCAATATTTAAAGTCTAGGATTTTGATTCTGCTATTAGATTTTCCTGTGACTCTCACAGAATTATTTTTATTTTACTTTTTACTTTAATTAGAATACCTGTAAAGTTTCACTATTAAGCATGAAGCCTCTGGAGTTGGTTGCAGTTACTCTGTATCAAATTAAAACATTTTGTTTTTATTTTTGACTTACTGATATTTCCCTATTATTTTATTTTTGTACTTATTGAAATGATTAATATATATTTTCATCTTTATTATATATTTAGTGATTTCTATTGTTGAACATTTATTACATTCCTTTAACCACAATATATCATTTATAACTCTGCTAGATTTGATTGAATAATATTTACATAAGAATTTGGGATTCCATATTTATAGGTACTCTGTAATTCCCTCCCTCCCTTTCTTTCTTCTTTCCCTCCTTTACTGTGTTATTCATGTCTGGTATATTAGTATCAGACTCATTCTAGCATTCTATAAAAAATCAGAAAGCATAGAAAAAAGTCTTAATAATTCTGCTCATTGCCCCACTTGGTACTCCCATTTTCCTTTCCTCCTAACTCTGTATTTGAGGTTTCTTGGAGATATTTAGGGAATAAAGACGTCAATATCTCTAATAGGTCATTACTACTACTGTTTAGATTGTAAAGTTATTTGGTTGAAGTTATTTCCATCAGCAGAATTCTAAGTGTTTTAGACTTTCCAAAAATTACTAGCCCTCTCATTAATTCCTTTTTTTATTCTCCAATGCTGTGATAAAATTATTATGTCCTTGTATCTTTTTCCCATATCTCTCATGATTTGTGTGCTTGCACTGAAAGTCTCTCTGAAGCTATCTTTGAGCCAGATTTACTAACTATTTAAAAATTGAACTTTATTAACATTTTAAATAATTATGCTAAACCTGTATACGTCACTCTCACAAGTTTCCTCAAAAAATATTATTATTCTACCCAAATACAATTTCCACATATTCTACCCATATACATTTCTAAAAAGGGTTGACACCACTAAAACAAATAAGGTCCTCTACTATAAGTTGTCATCATAAACATTTCTATTTCACTTGATCTTAAGGAAAATTCCCAATTTGACTCAATTAAATATGGGCTTTGGTTTGAATCCAACTAAATGGAATGAGTTTTCTTTAGTGTTCTACTTAAAGAAATTTAAATTACACAACCCCAAATGTTGTTTTGGTTATTTTCTTTTACTTTAATTTGTAGATGATGGCTTATTTCATATTATTAGGAATATCTCCCATAGGAAATGACACTACTGCTCACTCTTGGACTTTTACTGGTGCATTTGTAACTTCTACAGTTATTGTATTTACAATAGGTAGGTATTGTGAGATTTTCTTTTCCTACTTAGGATGTTAAATATTTTATAATTATTTTGCATGAGATACTGTCTGCATAGTGCCCATACCTTTATATAGTATCTTAGATTTAATGAAATAAAGTAGTTAGTTTAAGGGGCACTAAGTCTAGTAAGATAAAGGGGGGGAGCTAGCAATATTTTAGCTGTCTATGAAAAGGAAAAATTTTCTTTTTTCTTACATTTGAACCCCATAAAATCTTGGCTTGAGACTGTGGTCTCTGAACCAGGAATTATGAGGAGTAAGAAAAGTTCCCCTCCACACATTCCATTTTAACAACAACAAAATGATTCAAATCTAGGAAATAGTTCCCCGATACATCAAATGGGACTTATTTCTCTGCTCCCACTCCTCAAAAAGCTGCATGGCCAAATCTTGGGCTAATAAGCGCCCATAAGTGAAGCCAAAAAAGAAAACAAATTAGTAGAACAAGGAGCTTCTGGCCCTGGCAGTTTGGCTCAGCAGTAGAGTATCAGCCCAGCCTGTGGAAGTCCTAGGTTCAATCCCCGGTCAGGGCACACAGGAGAAGCACCCATCTGCTTCTCCACCCTTACCTTTCTCCTTCCTCTCTGTCTCTCTCTTCCCCTCTTGCAATCAGGCTCCACTGGAGCCAAGTTGGCCCAGGCACTGAGGATGGCACCATGGCCTCACGTCAGGCACTAGAATGGCTTCAGCCTCAACGGAGCAATACCCCAGATGGGCAGAGCATCGCCCCCTGGTGGGCATGCCAGGTGGATCCCAGTGGGGCGCATGTGGGAGTCTTATCTGACTGCCTCCTCCCTTCTAACTTTGGAAAAGTAAAAAATAAAATAAAAATGAGCAAGGTGCTCCTAAAAAGGGTAGGTGATAGTTGCAGAATACTGTGTAAATATAATCATATAGAATGCTTATAAAAAGAAATGAGAATGTGGAATGATGGAGAGAAGAAAGAGAGAGACAGAGAACATAATAGGGGAGATAAGTACTTTTATTATACAATACTAGGAATCATGAATTCATAAAAAAAATTTAAGCAGAGGTTTAAAATATTGTTTAAAAGTACAAAGACAAAAAAGAATGATAAGTAGTGAAATGAATATCAAACCTGGAGAGGAGGATGAGGAAGGTGGTATATAGAAATTGAATACTTATTTTTATATCAAAAATATAATCTAAAACTTAAAACTGATAAATCAACACATAAATATATAACCATATGCATAAGTTTAATTCAACAGTGTAGCTTTGTAGCAAGAATTGCCCCCCCAAAATTGATCGCCCTGGTTGGTTGGCTCAGTGGTAGAGCATCAGCCCAGTGTAGATGTCCCTGGTTTGATTTCCAGTCAGGGCACAAAGGAGAAACACCCATCTGCTTTTCCACCCTTACTCCTCTCCTTCCTCTCTATCTCTTTCTTCCCCTCCTGCACCCAAAGCTCCATTGGAGCAAAGTTGGCCCAGGCACTGAGGATGGCTCCATGGTCTCTACCTCAGGCACCAGAATGGCTCTGGATGAAATGGAGCAACAGCCCAGATGGGCAGAGCATCACCCCCTGGTGGGCATGCCAGGTGGATCCCAGTCAGACGCATATGGGAATCTGTCTCTGCCTCCCTGCTTCTCACTTCAGAAAAATACAAAAAAAAAAAAAAAATTGATCTTACCCTGTAGATAGGGTCTGGCCTTTTATAAACCTGTGTCTGTCAGTCAGCTGTTGGTACAGTGTGGGCAAACCTCCCAGGTGAGTCAACTCTACTGGGTTAAAGGCAATTCTCAAGAGAAGGAGGCAAACAAAGTAGAAACAGATTCATAGACACAGAGAACAGACTGATGGTTGCCCAAGGGGAGAGGATTGGGGGATCAGGGGAAATGATTAGGAAGTACAAATTAGTAGCTACAAAATAGTCACAGGAATGTAAAGCAAAGCATAGGAAAGATAGTCAATAATATTGTAATAAGTATGTATGGTGCCAGGTGGGTACTGGAAATATTGGGGTGGGGGGAACACTTTGTAAAGTATTTGATTATCTAACCACTATGCTCTACCTTGTTACCTAATACAAAATAATATTGAATGTAAACTGTAATTGAAAAATAAAATAAATAAAAATAACTTTTTTTTAGAAAAAGAGAAGGAGGCAACTGCCTTAGCAGTGGTATACTCAAGGCACCTGTGGGCAGGGGTACCAGGAGGGTCAAGGGAACCTGAGTGATACCCAAGAACACAAGCTCCAGCATGCTTTCTTAACATCGTTGATTCTTATGTTGATGCTGTCAATCCTCTTATTTAATTGCAGTAGAATGTGCTGTGCTAAATGTAGAAAACTTGGAAAATGTAAAGCAATACAATTTTTAAATAATTAACTATAATCTCACTGATTCACACCCAATAAATGTTCACCTTTGTCATAGGAAGTTCTTCATATACATGACAGTGATTGCTTCCTCAGAGCAATGTCATTGCTATCTTTCTCTGTCATATAGACTGTATTATGATTCTGATAGATATCACAGTATTTCACTGTATCAACTCATATATCAATATACATGACCAGTGTTCTTTATTGTTGGACATTTATGTTGATCCAGTTTTTCAAAATTTGAAATAGTGATATTGTGAAAAACATTTTTTTATTTTATCTTACATTTCTTAATTATTTTTTCAGGATAAGATCTGGCTAAGTTGTTATGGTTTTTGGTGTTTTTTTTTTTTAAGTATGTGTTATGCGTGCTGGAGCTCTCTCTTAGAATACCAGTGATTAAAAATTTGCTCTCAAAGCCCAATGTTAAATGTTCAGATTATACCACATTTTTATACTGATGGACATTGTATTTATCTTTTTTTCTCTTATTAGGTTATGGGACAGTTTTTCCTAGAACTTCTGGAGGGCAGATGTTCTGTGTTGCCTTTGCTACAATTGGAATTCCTCTAACTATTATATTCTTTAAACATATTGGTCAACTGGATTTTATGCCATTTGAAAAACTTGGAAAATACCTTGAACATAAGGGAGTACATGAGGTGCGATCTCTCTTTCTCTCTCTGTCTTTTTAAACACACACACACACACACGCATTCACAACCTTAGATTGACTAGGCACATTACATGTATAAATATTTATTGGGCTCATGTTGAATGACATTAATAGGAGTAGAAAGAGTGACACCTTCTGTGTCATAAAATAGAAGTGAGAAAATCCATCTACATCCTCTTAAGTAATTGAACTTACAATATGATGAGTTATGGTGAATTGTGTATGAATTAAGTGTTCTCAGAAGTCACTTAGTCAACTCTTTAACAGAACAGAAAAACATTTCACAAAGGCTAGTGACTTGCTCATGATTGCTAGAGAACTAGTGGTGTGCTGGCACTAACCCCAGAGATGTTTGGACCAAGGCTTTGACCACATATCATGGTGAATCACATGTGGTCAACTAATGTGATTCAACCTGATATGCACAGATTTTACCGTTTTTTAAAAATTATAATTATTTATGGAAATGGTTGAGAATGTATTATTAAATCACATTATAGACATTCTTTAGGAAGGTATTTTATTTTCTATAATATAAATATATAAAGAAGGGGATCTCCTTCAGAGAGCCCAAGGGAACAGGTGAGCAAAGTGAGAGTTCCACTAACCACTGATGTGATCGTCTTTAATCTGAGTAAGAACATTTGGCAATGTGGCTGCCACTTTCTTTGTTAATTCTTTGTGCCATTTTTGGAGGTCTGTGGTTACTGTAGGATCTGCTTTGCTCTTAGAGTAGAAGATTGTATTGCCACAGAAGAAAATACAGTACACCTCAGACTCTACTGTGATCACTATAACAAATCAGTATCAAAACATAAATCTCCTTATGCAGCAGTATTTTTAAAAATCAGCTCTGTTACCTGTTATTTCTGGTACTTAGAACTTGTAGAACTTACAGTCCCTGGTGATATGAATTAAATTATATTTAAATATAACTAAATAATATTTACCTACATAAATGGTAAACAAATTTTCTAAATGTTTGCTTACTTATCAGAGCTTAGTGAAGGCATAAAAATATGTGTTTTTTTCTTTGTTTACCTTGCATCTTATATAGTGCTGGCCAGAAATAAGGGCAGAAAATAATAAATGAATATCTCTATAATAAATGAGTACAGACTTGAATCATATGATTAAAAAATTGATAAATAAGAAATTATGGCCCTGGCCGGTTGGCTCAGCGGTAGAGCGTCAGCCTAGCGTGCAGAGGACCCGGGTTCGATTCCCGGCCAGGGCACACAGGAGAAGCGCCCATTTGCTTCTCCACCCCTCCGCCGCGCTTTCCTCTCTGTCTCTCTCTTCCCCTCCCGCAGCCAAGGCTCCATTGGAGCAAAGATGGCCCCGGCGCTGGGGATGGCTCTGTGGCCTCTGCCTCAGACGCTAGAGTGGCTCTGGTCGCAACATGGCGACACCCAGGATGGGCAGAGCATCACCCCCTGGTGGGCAGAGCGTCGCCCCTGGTGGGCGTGCCGGGTGGATCCCGGTCGGGCGCATGCGGGAGTCTGTCTGACTGTCTCTCCCTGTTTCCAGCTTCAGAAAAATGAAAAAAAAAAAAAAAGATATTATGAGTGTCTTGATTTTGTTTGAAAAAGTAAATATAGTTTGTTCTGTGGTACTCTCTAAACAATCAATGATATATATATATATATATATATATATATATATATATATATATATATATTTATTGATGCCAATTAGTACCCTGATAGTTCAGCTGACAGTTGTCTAACTTATTATGCAAGCAAGCAGGAAGATTTGGTGTTGTGTCCAGATTGGTGTTCCAGGCTAAGATAGGGGTGTGTGGGCAGAGCCCAGAGCAATGAGAAGCTGTACCCTGATATTTAGGCAAGGACAATCTTAGAAGGGAATGGGGGATATTAAAGTGTACATGAAAGTCTTAAATAAAAGTGTAGATGCAGGGAAAAAAGAACAGAAGAGAAGAAAATAAATGAAAAAACAAAGGATGCTGTACAGGAGGTAGGGTGGTAAATCGTGGACATACTCCTAGGAGCAAGATTATTCAAAAGAAGGATCCCTGAACAGGGATCTAAGCCTTTGAACAATGAAAGAGTCAATAAAAATACTAAACTAATGGAGCAAACAGTAGTTCTTGAATCCTGCCTGTTTATAATATAACTGCTAACATTGTATCTCTTTTTCTAATATATTTTAGAAAAATGCTTCTTTTTGGAAGATCACATGTTTCATTATAAGTGGATCACTTTTGTTTCTGATATTACCACCATTTGTTTTCATGTCATTAGAGAATTGGACTTACATTGAAGGAATTTACTATACATTCAGCACCATAACTGCTATTGGTTCAGGAGACTACACAATAAGTAAGTGTTAATAATCTTGAAATAAGATTCACTATCACAGCAACAAATTGAAAGAGAATGTTTAAAAAAAAGACTCAAGTAAAAATGGTAACAGATATTTTTGAACAATGAGATAAAGGTCAAGCCTCTTTATTTTTTTATTATTTTTTTTTTGTGTGTGTGTGTGTATTTTTCTGAAGCTGGAAATGGGGAGTGACAGTCAGACAGACTCCCGCATGCACCCGACTGGGATCCACCCGGCACGCCCACCAGGGGCGACGCTCTGCCCACCAGGGGGCAATGCTCTGCCCCTCCGGGGCGTCGCTCTGCTGCGACCAGAGCCACTCTAGCGCCTGGGGCAGAGGCCAAGGAGCCATCCCCAGCGCCCGGGCCATCTTTGCTCCAATGGAGCCTTGGCTGCGGGAGGGGAAGAGAGAGACAGAGAGGAAGGAGGGGGGGGTGGAAAAGCAAATGGGCGCCTCTCCTATGTGCCCTGGCCGGGAATCGAACCCGGGTCCCCCGCACGCCAGGCCGACGTTCTACCGCTGAGCCAACCGGCCAGGGCCAAGGTCAAGCCTCTTTAAATAAATCTCCAGTCCCTAGTCAGTTGGTTCAGTGAATAGAGCATTGGTCTGCTGTATGGACATCCTGGGTTTGATTCCCAGTCAGGGTCCATAAGAGAAGCAACCATCTGTTTCTCTCCCTCTTCCGCTCCCCCTTCTCTTTACCTTCCCCTTCTGCAGACAGTTGTTTGATTGGTTTTAATGTGGGCCCTGGGCACTGAGGATACCTTAGTTGGTTCCAGCATCAAAACTCAGGTGCTAAAAATAGCTCAGTTGATTCAAACATCAGCCCCAGACAGGGGTTGCTGGGTGGATTCCAGTTGGGGCACATGCGGGAGTCTGTCTCACTATTTCTCCTCTTCTCACTTAAAAAAATTAAAATTAAATAAAAATTAAATCTCTAGTATATAAATAAATCTACCCATCCACCTTCCTCTCTCTTCACACCACAGTTGTCATTATGAAATAAGATACAGAGTAATTCTTTTTAAAGTAAATATCTCTGTATAGTTACATATGATAAGCAAAAGGCATATACAGTCAAAACACTAGGCTTAAGTGATTAATCCTATCTCATGTATCTTACATAGTTTTCCAAAAAATATTTTAAATTCCTATGTAAAATAAAGATGAAAAAGGAAAGGAGTAGAGCCCTAAAAACATGAGTGTTTCTATAAATATCTGTGAATCACAATTAAAATAGCTCATCAATTATTTTGGGTATAGAATTCTAAATCAGTAGTTATTTTCTTGCAATATTTTAAAGATGCTTTTCCATTGTATCCGGCTTCCATCATTTCTGATGATAAGTCCACTGTTAGTCTTATTGTTGGTCCTTTGAAGTAAGGAGGCTTTCCCTCCCTACCATTCCACCTACTTTTAAGCTTTTATGTTTGTATTTGATTTTCAGCTATTTAATTATAATTTACTTCATTGTGGTTTGCGTTGTATTGCTTCTGCTTGGGGATCAGAGAGTATTGAATTAAGGAATTGCAATCTTTTATCTGTTTTGAAAAATTCTCTTGAGCATCGGATCCAGATGGGGGTTGCTGGGTAGATCCTGGTGGGGGCACATGCAAGAGTCTATCTCCCTATCTCTTCAAAAAAGAAAAAAAAAATCTCAGCTGCTATCTATTTGAATGCTGATTATTCCTTATTCTCTCTCTTCTACTGGGACTCCAATTACTACATGAATGTAAGACTTCCTCACTGCGTTTCACATATTCTAATATGCTTTCTGTATTTTTTATATTCCTCTCTGACTTTACTTAGGATATTTTCTATTTATTAACTTCTAGTTTACTAATTCTAACTTCTGCTATATGTAATGTGCTTTTAAATTTATATAATAATTTTTTATAAATTAATTAAGAAGTACCCATTTAATCACCCATTTTGATAGGTTTCCATTCTCTGGTAAAATCCTTCATCTTCTCATGTATTTTCCATAATGTCTTATATTTTTAAAAAAGTATAATAATTATAAAACAATTACTTCAAATTCTGTATTTTTATTTCTAGCATTCCCATTTGCTTGCCATTAGTTTTCATCTCTGCTGAAAAATCTGCCCAACTTTTTCTATTACCCATGGTTTCTGCTATATCCTTTACCATATTTGTCATAGTTGTTTTAAATGTCTGTCTGATCATTCCAATTTTTGTCTATCTCTAAGACAAATAGGTTTTTTTTATCATCTGTCACAATTTATTTCTTCTTTTTCTAAGTTTTTATTTTATTCAAGCCTCTGTGTAAAAAAGCAATGGATACTGCAGGGAATAATGTGTATGTTCATAAAAAGGCATACTCCTTCTCAGTTACTAGTATGAAGAGGCAGTGTGCAGGTGAGGTGAAACTATTGACTCTCCAGATGATTTGGTTCTGGGCTTTGTTGAAGCTTTACTTGCATTTCATCACTGGCTTGGAATATTTTGAAGCTGATTCAAGACATAACCTTCAGCAAGGTATGGGAACTGAGACCAAGTGACATGCTAGATAATCATGGGGGAATTTTTCTCTAGTTACAATATCGCCACAGCTATTTGGGTTCCTGGGGTATTCTCTTTGCTCTCGGCACCCCAACCTCTCCCCTTAGTCAGCTGCTGCCTTCATTCAGTGACAGCCTGCTGTGCTTCAGGCCAATCCCCTGAGTTTCCCTGCCCTGCCTTCAGACTTGTGTGGACATCCGTTCTCACACTTCATGTTCTCAGACTGGTTATCATTCTATAGGAAAGAAAGCAGTTGTGAATATCATCTCTTATAGGAAAGGCTGGCCATTTTCTAAAATTTAGTTCATTTGGGGTTCTTTTTCATGTTCTCAGCTCTCAGACTATGATATTATAGCTTATCACATTTTTTTCTTTTTGTTAGTGGGGGCATGACAATACCTTGTGTCTTTGTCCATACTAAATCAGAAGTTCCTTACCTTTGCTTTTTTAGTTGGTAATATATAGACTCATTATGGCAATAGGTTGGAATCCCAGTCTCAGGTATATTTTTCTTTTACTGTGTGTGTGTATGTGTTTGTGTGTGCACACATGCACACATACATTTGTGCACATGTGTGTATTTTGGGAGTCAGTGTTTGTAAGAATCTATATCAGAGAGAGTTAACCAAATATCATTTGAAACTAAAAGTGAGTGTAGACTTCCAGTTATAGTTATTCTCTGATAATTATGCTCTATAAATCTTTGCTATTTAACTTATAAAAATACCAATAGAGTTTGAACAATTTCATGTCTGATAATTAAAAATATTTATTTTATGCTCTAATAAATACAGTTATATTGTTTGCTTGTGATAAATCACAATATGTTTATTGTGTTATCTGTCTCTGGACACTTCTCTTTGACTTCAAAGTTTATGTTCTTTCAGCTACCCTCCTTATATATATATATAAATTGCTAATTATGAAAAATAAATGACAAGACCTGAAAGGACTGTAAAAAGTTGTAGTTTTATGGTGTTAGGATAATTGAATTATAAGTAACTTTCTTTTCCTTTTACAAAGTGTTATCCAAAGGTTTTTTAATGACAAAAGCAATGAATTTATAGAATTTTAAACTGGGAAATATAAATAAGTGGCCCAGTGAAATGTACTGTACTTTTGTTAACAAGCTCTGGATTACATTTTAAATAATTTTGTTATATATCCTTATATTTATCATTTTAATTCCTTCCTTTTAATGGTTTCTTAGCAGTAACAATCACAAATAAATTGCCTCATAGCAAAATGTTATACTAATTGCAGAATTTAAAAGGATAATTTTCAAAGCAGAAGAGAAATATTCAATCTCCACATGTGCTCTAAAATTAAACAAGAATCTAATATTTGCATTTTAAATTATATATATTATTTCCTTGAAAGCAGTGATATTTTTAGGTATGCTTCACTTTAACTTATCATTTGTTTTGAGGATGAAAGGAGGCATTTTTCTAGATATTAATGAATAGAAAGAAAATGTTATGGGGAAAAAAGGCATCATCTGATTATTTGCATATTATTTGCTTCCTGTCTTTAGTCTCAAATCCATTGAAAGAGAAAAAAATCACCGTTTTCTCAGTGTTATTATTAATTTGGAATCTCAATGGCATGGTCTGGATTGCTGTTATATTTAATATGATAACCACATTATTTTATGCAATGGAATCAAAGTTAAATAAGGACATATCGGAAACAGAAGTTAGAGAAGAAGAAAGAACTCAGAAAAGGAGTTGGGTGCTGAGAATCAATATGCTTCGTAGGTTTCCTCTATCCAAACTGCACAGTTTCCACAGAGCCCTTTCAAAAAGGTCAGACCAAGATGGAGGAACAGAAAAACAGCCAGATGTTTCTCCAGAAATCTCTCATGTGAGTTGCGCTTTCACATCAAAACTTATTTGACTTCTATTGTCATTAAGAAAAATAATTTTAAAATATGATACATAGCTCAACTTTACTTGTCTACCTTCCCCACATCAGCCTCACCCCATGTTGGATCCACAATGGCTTTTGTAGAAATAGAAGCTTGTTTTGAAAACTGTGTTTCCATGTTTTTCCCACCATGTATTTCAATAAAGGTAGAAATACACAGGTACAAAACTGTGGCACTATTTTTATTTGGTACCATTTCTTGTTGTACACATTATTTCCAATGATCAGTCGATTGTTTCCTTAAAACGTGTGTAATTTTTTTTTCTGCCAGTTAAATAAGAGGGGCGAGTCTAATTTTTCATTTACATCCAGAGCTCTTGACAGTGTATTGACAAAACTCTTCATGGTGAATGTGACCAATATCACCCAGACTGCTCCCTCTTTTATCTTTTGCTGCCACACGCAACAGAGAATCTTGTCCTAATGGCATCTTTTGGAGAGAAGTAATCTGGATGAGCGAGATTGAAAAGCTGTGACATTAGAGCCCAGGCCACGTTCACCCTAGATCACCCCACAGACCTAGAGGATATGTGTAGTTCCAGTTACAGGGACAAAGCAGGAAGAACCAGGATTAGCCTTTTGGACAGGAAATGCTTCTCCAAGGTTTTGAGGGATTACCTCCAGAAGGGTGATCCCGGGGAGGAAAGGAAACCTCAACCACTGCTGACCCAGGCCTCTAGCCCTTTGATCAGAACATTGGCAGAAGAGATATTACTTTGTACTTTCAAGTGGTAAATAGGATTACAGTTTATAAACTACAGATTAAAATAGCTAAGAGAAGATATTTCAACTTAAAATGTTTGTTCAGGTAAATGTAGAAAAAAATCATATAAAATGGAATAGTGAAATTAAGAATGAACAAGCATGTTACACTTTTTTAGATTACAATTAGAGTGATTATGAATCAGTGTGGCCTTTTTGTATAAAATAGACAAACAGCAATGATCTAATCCATTTCCTTTTTAATATGCTTAAAATAAGCAGGTGAATCTATTTCATGTTTTTGATCAAAAACTTTATTTGGAATATGTATGCATAAGCTTAATTGATAAGAGGTTTTATTTGGAACCTTGTTTTGAACATTTTGCCATTTGCTTTTTATTCCAAAGTTGTTGTAACCTGCTGTGATATGATGCCTCTGAGGAAAATGCAGTTATAATGATGGTTTAGAATTAAATGTTTAATTCATTTTTTTTAAAGAATAAATGAGCCTAGGATGCTGAGGACCCAGTTTCAAACCCCCGAGGTCACCAGCTTGAGCATGGGGCCACCAGCTTGAGCATGAGATCATAGACATGACCCTATGGTTGCTGGCTTGAGTCCAAGGTCTCTGACTTGAGCAAGTGGTCACTGGCTCAGCTAGAGCCCCTCAGTCAAGGCACATATTAAGAAAGCAATCAATGAACAATTGAGGTGCTGTAACTATGAATTGATGCTTCTCATCTTTCTTCCTTCCTGTCTGTCTGTCTCTCTCTGTCTCTCTCAAATAAATAAATAAATAAATAAGCATGATAGGAGCAATAAACTAATTAAAACCAGAAGAGAAAGTATAAAGGACATAAGAAGTCAAAGCTATGTTGGTAAGCAATACAGCATAGTACAGATGCTGGGACTTCTCCCTTCCAATCCCCTCTCTACCTTACCACCACCTCCGCCTCCACCACCACCACTGCAGCAGTTCCTAGAGTGTGTCAGTACCAAAGCTTTACAGACTTCCGGTTTCATGGTTGCTCCAAGCATGGTTTCACTGCAAGGGTGGAGCCTCGTGCTAAGGGTGGAGCAAACTGTAAATCTTCAGACAGAAACTGTACCTTCAGAGACAGTTTTAACCACCTTTTCTTTCTGGCACCAGAAGGTATAGAAAACCCATGTCCAATTCCTTCTCGAGCAGTATGTTTGAGGAAATGTAATTTTTGTGCTTGTTATTTTAATTTTTTAAATTAATTTCATGATATTAAAGAATTTCCAATTAACTCGATCGTGTATAAGTCTGAGTTTTCATTGTCCCATGCCCGATGAAATCCCAGCTGGTTAGTTCCAAAGCCAACCCTTAAAGTAACACCATTTGTTCTCCCAACAGCTACTGAAATGTAGACATAATATCTAAAAAGAAAGAAGTGTCTCTGACGGACTGGGCTTAGGAATACTTACAAAGTGTTGCTAATGCTGTCATCAGGTGTCCTTCCCTTGGTGCCTTCCCCCTTTTATGTAGGAAGGAATAGTGCCCTGCAGACTCACCAAGCTTAGAACTGTGCATTTGACATTGTTCGTCATTCTCTCC
The DNA here is from genome assembly GCF_036850765.1 of Saccopteryx bilineata. Classification (NCBI taxonomy): domain Eukaryota; kingdom Metazoa; phylum Chordata; class Mammalia; order Chiroptera; family Emballonuridae; genus Saccopteryx; species Saccopteryx bilineata. Next base: position 41,588,145 of record NC_089493.1, on the reverse strand, counting down.
TTATGTTGTCAGAGGCAGCTGCTTCTACAATGATAAATACCTGGAGATCTTCTCAGAGATCTGTGTTCTCACTGGGCAGGCCACAGATGATCAATACTTGAACTTGGGGGTTGAGGTTGAAAATAATTGTTTCTTCACAGCTTTGATGATATTCTTCCATAGCACCCAGTTTTAGATGTTTTCCCCTGAAATTTTACACTAATGATCCTATATATGGAGCCTTCATTTATTCACTATTCCAGGCTCTGGTGACCCTTTCAATATGAAGAGTTATCTTGTTCATATCTAGGAGGCAATGCCATGTTCTATTTTCATATTGAAACTCCCATCACTGGGCTGATAGGATTCCTAGCTAAAGCCCCCTAGATCTCATATTCTCTGTAAAAACAAAACAAAACATGAGTCTTTCTATTTTTGCATTATTTCCTGGAATATTTTCTTGGCTTTCTTTTCCCTCTATTAATTATTTTGGTTTGGAGATAATAGTGTTCATATCCAAAGGCTTTGTTAAAATCATGCTGATTATTTGTTTTTTCTATTATTCAGTTCTTGTTTTTAAGAAGAAATGTTTTCATGAAGATTCTCAAGAGACTAATCAGGTTCCCCTCTTTTTGATGAACCATCTTGACTTCCTTCAGACCCATTTGTTTGATTATTTATTTTGGTCTCTCATTTTAAAGACTAACCTCCATGATGCTATGGCCTCAAGATGTTCATTAATATTTGAGAATGCACATGGAGAAAGTGGCAGTAACTGCTGAGTTTTGCTTTTAGATGACCAGCAGTGAATCCTGGCCACCATGCTAAGAGGCCTCTAAATGCCAGAATGCAGAAGTCTTTACTTCTGGGGCACTGAACTTCAGAGAATAAACAAAATGGAGAATTAAAATGGCAAGTGTGAATTACAAAGAAGACACATTAAAGAAGTAAAAACCCCTATGATCATTTTGAAAAATTACCTTCTATCAAATGCCATATGCTAAAACCCAGCATCTATTTTTGAGAAAACACTTTATAAGCATGAAAGAGATGAAAAATCTCTTTTCTTGACAGAGGGAATATTTCAGAAACAACCAGAGATATACCAGAAGAAAATTAGATTGACTTTAATTACCCCTTCATTATTATTCTGAAGGCATTTGATGCAATATGATTAAGAAGGAGTTAATGAATTCTAGAAAGGATATCAAACTTAATTGTTTCTCTATCTGAGAAACTGTATCAACCAAGAACACCTAAAACATTAAGTCATATGGGAGTCAACCATAAGTGTGCCATGTTGGGATAAAACAAATATTCAGAATCTAATACATTTTTTACATACCAAAATTTATTTTAAAATATAATGACAGGCAGAAAAAATGTTCACCACCTGTCTCTTTCAATACTCTATTTACGTAAACCGGATAGATGAAGAAAAGGTGGGGAGGAGTCCATCAGCCGGCACTAGATTTCAACAGGTTTCTGAAAGACGGTTTCTAGATGATAAAAGGAGAAAATCTAGGTGGCTTTGGATTTGGTGATCAGTTTTTACATTCAAAACACCAAAAGCACAATCCATGAGAAAAAAAAGTATTTGTGAAGTTGAACTTTCATTAAAATTTAAAACTTCTGCTCTGGCAAAGACAATGTTAAGAGAATGAAGAGACCAGCTACAGACTAGAAGAAAATATTTGCAAAACACACGTTCAATAAAGAGCTTGTATGTAAAATATACAAAAAAAATTCTCTTAAAACTCAACATTTAAAATATTGGCAAAAGATCTGAGCATACCTCCTCAAAGAAGAGATACAGATAGCAAATAAGTTTAGGAAAAGATGCTCAAAATTAGATATCATTAGGGAATTACAAATTAAACTACATACCTAAGAAGATGGCTTAAATTCAAAACACTGACAACATCAAATGCTGGTGAGGATATGGAGCAACAGGAACTCTCAGTTATTGATTGATGGTGGGAAGGCAAAGTGATACAGTCACTTTGGAAAACAGTCTGGCAGTTTCCTACAAAAATAACCATAGTCTTACATATTAGTGCTCCATGGTATTTACCCAAATGAATTGAAAATGTATGTTCACACAAAAACCTGCACATGAATGTTTATATCAGCTTTTTCATAACTGCCGAACAGGAGAATAGATAAAGAAACTATATATCCACACATGGAATGTTGTTCAGAAATAAAATTAAATGAGCCTTCAAGCCATGAAAAGATGTAGGGGAAACTTAAATGCATATTACTAAGTGAAAGAAGCCAGTCAGAAAAGGTTACATACATATTGTGTAATTCCAACTATATGACATTCTGGAAAAGGAAAAACTATAGAAACAGTAAAGATCTGTGGTTGCAAAGGGTTCAGGGAAACAGAGGGAGAGATGAGTTGGTAGAGCACAGAGGATTTTCAGAGCAGTAAAACTTCTGTATGATACAATAATGGCGGATACATTATATTATCCATTGTCAAAACCCATAGACTCTACAACACTAAGACTGAATCTTAATGTAAACTAAAAATCTATCACACTTGGTTTATCAATTGTAACAAATGTACCATGATAACGCAAGATGTTAATAAGAGAGGCAACCACTTTGGAGAGAGGAGGAGGAGGAGGTAAATGGGATACCTCTATGTTCTGCTCCATTTTTCTCTGAACCTAAATCTGCTCTTGGGTATCACAGACATAGACAACAGTATGTTGTTTACCATAGGAAAGGGAGGTGGGGTGGTGAAGGGTAAAGGGGCCCAAATATATGGTAATGGAAGGAGATTTGACATTGGTTGGTAAACATGTAATGCAATATACAGACGATGTATCATAGACTTGTGCACTTGAGACTTATATGGTTTTGTTGACCAATGTCACCCCAGTAAATTTAATTTTTAAAATGTCTATTAATTTAAAAAACATTGATTTGGTATTTCTGATATAAATGTGACATTTAAAAAAATAGAATTTCAGGCCCTGGCTGGTTGGCTCAGTGGTAGAGCGTCGGCCTGGCGTGCAAGGGGTCCCGGGTTCGATTCCCAGCCAGGGCACACAGGAGAAGCGCCCATTTGCTTCTCCACCCCTCCCCCTCTCCTTCCTCTCTGTCTCTCTCTTCTCCTCCGGCAGCGAGGCTCCATTGGAGCAAAGATGGCCCGGGCGCTGGGGATGGCTCCTTGGCCTCTGCCCCAGGCACCAGAGTGGCTCTGGTCGCAGCAGAGCAATGCCCCGGAGGGGCAGAGCATCGCCCCCTGGTGGGCGTGCCAGGTGGATCCCGGTTGGGCGCATACAGGAGTCTGTCTGACTGTTTCTCCCCGTTTCCAGCTTCGGAAAAATACAAAAAAAAAAAAAATAGAATTTCAGAGAAAACAGAAAATCATTCTGATCAAAATCTGATCTCAATATTTTTGGCCAGGGTCAGACAAAACCTTGCATTTTGTCCATCATAAAAATCCCTATGCATTGTATATATTTCATGTGGACATTTTTTCTAACCCTACTTTTTGCACTATTATGAAGTGATGTCTATTTTCTGTGAACTTTATAACGGGGAAAAAATTTTTGTTGCATCCACAAAAACACTTGTTCAAGTATGCTGATCTCAAATCTGACATTAGTTTTTCTCTGTAAGTTACAATTTTTTTGCAATTCAAGATTTTAGGTTTTCATCTTATTGTAAAATTTTCAACATTTTGTTTAGCATAATGAAGTAGAATGTCTTTTTGGGCATCATCTTTGTGAAAATATAATAACATATACAGATATTGATCGACTTACGATCTATGCAACTTACAACCATTCGACTTTATGACCACAATCGCTAGCCACGACTGCTCTGTGTCTGGCAGCACAAGCATTGCCCAGCTGGGTGTACGACAGTGAGGACCAGCTTCCAGCAGCACTACCATCTCTGTGTGCACCATTTCAACTGTTATCCCAGACTAGGTACAGCAATTTGTGTTTTGTGTCTTGGATATTTTTCATCAAACCCCTCCCAAGATGTCTACCAAGAGAAAATTGTCTTTGTCTATGCCTCAACCTGCCAAGAAGGAAAGAAAGGCCATCGATCTTGACACAAAAATGAGCATGGGCTCATCTGACTTGAGCATGAGTTCACCAGCTTGAGTGCAGGGGCACTGGCTTGAGCATGGGATCATAGACATGACCCCATGGTCACTGGTTTGAGCCCAAGGTCACTGGCTTGAGCAAGGGGCTACTCACTCTACTGTAACCCTCTGGTCAAGGCACATATGAGAAAGCAATCAATGAACAAGTATGAAGGAGGAAAGGAAGTGAATGTGATGGCACCAACTCCGGTAACCCCAACTGCTGCCTCAGATGACGACATCAACGATCCACAGCCAAGCACCAGTGGCCAATAAAATGTTTTGTACATGTTTATATATTTTGATATGTTTTGCAATTGGGAAAGTGTTTCCTATGGTATTTTTTACAACTGTATTTTGTATTTTTGTATGCACCTGTATTTTGTGATTTTGTATGTTATGCAAATATTAAACCAGTTGTACTGGTAATGCAGTGTTTTACTTAAACCTAACGAATGTAAAAATAAAAAACAAAATGGTGTAGAGATGATACAAATGGCATAAAATGAACAAAGAAAATTATGATATATAGCAATAATAAAAAAAATGATAAAATATGACTTAAAAGATTTTTATAACATCATTTCACAGTACTGTACATATAGCTTACTCAACTTACGACCAAATCATGTTATGACCGGTCTATTGAAACCAATCGTGATCGTAAGTCAAGCACTAGCTGTAATGCAGTAAATATACTAATACACTAAAAGATATGATTGTATCAGAATTTGTCTACAATTTTGAAATAGAACATATTAAAACACTTATTTTAATCATAAAATTTGCGCAAAACTTATTTAAATTCTATTCAGGCAAAAATTTGTGTTTTTAGCTCTTGCATTTGTGTCCTTGTTGAGGACAATCTCGTTTGATACTCCAACAGTAGTCTGCTCATTACTAAGAGTTCCAAGATTTTGGGGAAGCTTATCAAGGTGACTGTTCAGGAAGTGAATCTTAACGCTCGTGTTACATACAATGTCGCAGAAAGCCAACAGCATCCTCTGAACCAGAAGTTTATAGTTTTCTGCTTTTTTGTTGCCAAGGAAGTTCTTTGTAACTGCCACAGAAGACTGCCATGCTGCTTTCTCCTCCTTATTCATCTTCCTGGCAAATTCTTCATCACGTATGAGGGTTCGAATTTGAGGTCCATTGAATACACCTGCTTTTATCTTCTCGAAAGATAAGTCAGGAAAAGCAGAAATAATATATTGAGAGCATTCACTTTCTCTATTCAAAGCCTGAACAAACTGCTTCATTAAGCCAAGTTTGATGTGAAGTGAGAGAAAAATGATCCTGTCTCGATTAACTACAGGTTCATTCACAATATTTTGCATCCCTACTTCCAGAGCTTCATGTTTCAGCCACCCTTTCTGTGTCCAGTGTTTCTCCCGAGCTTGGCTGTCCCACAAACACAGAAAGCAAGGATACTTCGTGAAACCTCTCTGTTGTCCTAGCAGGAAATTTACCATTTTAAGATCCACACAAATGATCCAATTATGCACTTCATACTTCAGAAAGTCGAGGACAATTTTTATGTCATTATAATCTTCTCACAGATGAGTTGGATAACCAATTGGAACCGCTGCATAAACATTACCGTTGTGTAGGAGAACACATTTCAGACTTCGTTTAGATCTGTCAAGAAATAGCCACCATTCTGTTGGACTGTAAGTGGTAACACCTAGCTGGCTGAGAAGACTACTGCTATCATGACAGTAAACAAAGTGTTTGTCTTTGGAAAAAAAGTCCACAAAAATTTGTTCACGCTTCCTGAAATGGGATACTTTAACTGACCAGTGAAGTACATTCTTTTCTTGAAGCCTGGAGGCTAATAACTCAGCTGCTTTCTTTGATAGGCCCAAATCATTTACTAAGTCATTCAATTCGGGTTAGCTAAACTGCTGAGGGGTTAATGACTTCTTGGCATCAGAAGAAGACCCTTTAGATTCTACAACCATTTCCTCATGCATCTTATCAAAATACAGTTGATCACCATGTTCACTTTTTTCATCCTTAGAAGAAATAAAACCATTGAAAACTGGAACCGGGAATGTCTCAGAGTGTGAGATAAGTCGTATTGCTGAAAGAATATTAGGATATGCGATCATATGCCGTTTTTTTCTTGCCGATGCCCTTTGTATGGATCAGACAGAAATAACAGTCACTGCTATGGTCCTTAGGTTCACGCCAAACCATGGGAATATCAAAAGGCATTCCTTTGTGTTTTTCTTCTGTCTAGTCATGAAGCATTTCCTCATAATTATGACACACAATATGAGGAGCCCAATTCTTGTCTTGATCGCCAAGGGGAACTTGAAAATAGGCAATATACGCATGTGTCACAAATGATGAAATATTGTGTCTTTGACGTTCAAGTGTGTAACAGCCACATATATAACAGAAGGTATCAGGACTATTCTTACATTTACGCCTACTCAAAGAAGCCATGATTCAATCTTAAAACAAAATAAGAGGTTGTTTTTATCAGATAATAATTTTTTACATTTAAAAACAACTACAATTATGTAAAAGTGATGTTTGTAAAACATTAATTGCCTTGTGGTTATATTCAATCCAAGAGTCGTTGCCCTTTAACTCCAATTTAAAAACCAATGCATGCCATTAACTGTAACAAAAAGAAATTAAAATTGCATAAAAACTAGAGCTTGCACCAAAAAACGGATTTCAGATTTGGAATCAGTGATGCAGAAAAATGTAGAAACAGTTCTAAAACCTCATGCAAAAGAAAATGAAAAAAAAAGTTCCCCAGTGTTATTTTCTCCAATACTTTTCTAGTGTAAATGGCTCTAAATGTTCACTGCACAGCTATAGAATGTAGAAAATGTTAGATGTGGCCTCTGATTCTCTTGAATAATTTTTGAAGACCCATAGGCTACATATCACAATCAGGTAAATAACATTTTTTTCCCTAGAACAAATGTTAAATATAACACTTCTTTCATATTTTTATTTGTGCCTAAAGGTTTCCAACTTTTCTATAATGGTACTTCGAGATTCATACACTTGTTTCATATTTTTCATTACTAATTTTATGGTCCAGTACCTCCTAAATTCAAAGAAGCTGATCTATGTATTACCTTTCTAAAATCAAAGAGTGGTTAATGTACATTTGCAATGCTATTTAATGCTTAAAAGATTGTAACTGTCTCCATCAGCTGAGTTTATACTGACATCTGGAGGCTAAATTAGGTACTGCATAATGGCTATCATTTCTTGAGTACTAGCCAGACATCAGGCAGCATCCTAGTGCTTTTCTTGCAGTAGCTCACTTTAATCCTCAGATCACCCTGTAAAATAGGGACAATGATGATCCCCACATTTCAGTTGAGAGCAGGTTCAGAGTGCTTGGTAATTTTTCAAGGTCACTTAACTAGTCATGGTGGAGCAGGACTTGAATCCAAATTGGTGTGCTTTCAGAACCTAGTTGACACTGTCGCAGTTTCTGCCGCAAGGATTAGGTTGTGGGAGCAAAAGAAAGTGTTCTGGGCCATTCCCACAAGGAGCTGATTTATATAACTTCCTGAGTCATAAACACTCAAAATATGCCATCAAAATTTTTTTTCTTAGGAGAATTGATGGGAGGAGGCAGGTGTGTCTCAGATGCAATATCGTCATTTGCAAATTAAGTTTGAGTTCTATTAGTTTCTTAGGTCAAGTGAATTGGGCCCTGCCTTATCCTAGTGAAGAACTGAGACACCAATTGTTTGAGGCCCCCATTTTTAAAGGGCCTCAAATGTGGATCTCCAAATGGGATAAATTGCACACAATGAAGGTTGATGACTTTCATCTTACAATTTTATGCTGTGTTATATTAAAAGAATTTCCAACCCCATCATGTATTATGAGTATATCACTTTTGCCAATGATGGAATTGACTTTTTTTTTCTTTTTTTTTCTCCCTAGCACTTGAGAGGGAGGCCATGGAGCCTTCCTCAGCACCTGGTCAAACTTTGCTCCAATGGACACTTGGCTGTGGGAGGGGAAAAGAGAGATAGAGAGAACGGAGAGAGGGGAGGGTGGAGAAGCAAATGGGCACTTCTCCTGTGTGCCCTGACCAGAAATCGAACCCAGGACATCCATACACCAGGCCAATGCTCTAGCACTGAGCCAACCGGCCAGGGCCTATTGTTATTATTTTTTTTACCTCTTACTAATTTTCACTGACCTCTTTATATCTCATAAATATTTTTGTAAAGAAATAAACATAAGCCCTGGCCGGTTGGCTCAGCGGTAGAGCGTCGGCCTAGCGTGAGGAGGACCCGGGTTCGATTCCCGGCCAGGGCACATAGGAGAAGCGCCCATTTGCTTCTCCACCCCTCCGCCGCGCCTTCCTCTCTGTCTCTCTCTTCCCCTCCCGCAGCCAAGGCTCCATTGGAGCAAAGATGGCCCGGGCGCTGGGGATGGCTCTGTGGCCTCTGCCCCAGGCGCTAGAGTGGCTCTGGTCGCAACATGGCGACACCCAGGATGGGCAGAGCATCGCCCCCTGGTGGGCAGAGCGTCGCCCCCTGGTGGGCGTGCCGGGTGGATCCCGGTCGGGCGCATGCGGGAGTCGGTCTGGCTGTCTCTCCCTGTTTCCAGCTTCAGAAAAATGCAAAAAAAAAAAAAAAAGAAAAGAAATAAACATAATGCTATCCTAAAATAGTTGGAAATGTTGACTCTTCTATATAGGAAAAATATTACCCCAATGAAATATTCTTTTATTTTTATTTATGATTTAATTTCTGTTTACATTGATTAAAGTGTCCCACCCAATATATCTCCCCCCAACCCCGTGTACCCCTCAGTCCCCCCTTTGCCCCCTCCCCTCAATGCCTTCCCCCGTTCCGTCCAGAATTTGCTGTCTTATTCTCTGTAATGCTGTGTTATGCATATATAATTTCACTAATCTTTTTTTCTTCTCTGATCCCATCTTCTTTTCCACTTTCCCTCTGACTGCTTTCTCTCTGGTCCCTTTAACCCCGCCTCTGTCTCTATTCCATTCCTCAATTCACATTGTTCATTGGTTTCCTCAAATGAATGAGGTCATATGATATTTTTCTTTCTCTGCCTGGCTTATTTCACTTAGCATGATAGTTTCCAGGTCCATCCTTGTTGTCGTGAAAGTTAAGATTTCCTTCTTCCTCACAGCCGCATAGTATTCCATTGTGTATATGTACCACTGCTTTTTAATCCACTCATCAACTGATGGACACTTGGGCTGTTTCCAGATCTTGGCTATTGTAAACAATGCTGCCATAAACATGGGGGTGCATTTCTTCTTTTGAATCAGTGATTTGGTATTCATAGGATATATTCCTAAAAATGGGATAGCTGGGTCAAAGGGCAGTTCCATTTTTAATTTTTTGAGGAATCTCCATACTGTTTTCCACAGTGGCTGCACCAATTTGCATTCCCACCAGCAGTACAGGAAGGTTCCCTTTCTCCACACCCTCCCCAGCACTTTTTATGTGTTGTTTTATTAATGAGCGCCATTCTGACTGGTGTGAGGTGATATCTCATTGTGGTTTTAATTTGCATTTCTCTAATGCTTAGTGATGTTGAACATTTTTTCATATGCCTATTGGCCATCTGTATGTCCTCTTTGGAAAAGTGTCTGTTCATTTCTTTTGCCCATTTTTTGATTGGACTGTTTATCTTCCTGGTGTTGAGTTTTACAAGCTTTTTATAAATTTTGGTTATTAACCTCTAATCAGACGTATTGGCGAATATATTCTCTCACTGTGTGGGTTGTCTTTTTATTTTGTTAATGGTGTTATTTGCTGTGCAAAAGCTTTTTGTTTCATATAGTCCCATTTGTTCATCCTGTCCTTTATTTCACTTCCCTGTGAAGATAAATCAGCAAAAATATTGCTACAAGAGATGTCGGAGAGTTTACTGCCTATGTCTTCTAAGACGTTTATGGTTTCACGACTTACATTTAAGTCTTTTATCCATTTTGAGTTCATTTTTGTGAATGGTGTAAGTTGGTGATCCAGTTTCATTTTTTTGCAAGTACCTGTCCAATTTTCCCAACACCATTTGTTAAAGAGACTGTCTTTACTCCATTGTATGCTTTTACCTCCTTTATCAAATATCAATTGTCCATATAGGTGTGGGTTTATTTCTGGGTTCTCTATTCTGTTCCATTGATCTGTATGCCTGTTCTTATGCCGATACCAAGCTATTTTGAGTATGATGGTCTTGTAATATAACTTGATATCAGAAAGTATGATATGCCCCCCACTTTATTTTTCCAAGTACATGTCTTTAACCCAGCAGTTTTCAACCTGTGGGTTGCGCCCCCAGTGGGGTCGCCTAAAGCCATCGGAAAATACATATTACATATCAGGTATTTACATTCTGAATCATAACTGTAGCAAAATTACAGTTATGAAGTAGCCACCAAAATTATTTTTTGGTTTGGGGTCACCGCAACATGAGGAACTGTATTGCGGGGTCACAGCATTAGAAAGAGTGAGAACCACTGCTTTAACCTCTTTGGCTAAATTTACTCCTAGGTCCTTTATTTATTTATTTATTTTTGTTGTTGCAATAGTGAAGAGTATTTTTTTTCTTAATTTCTCGTTCAGACAGTTCATTGTTGGTGTATAAAAATGCCACTGATTTCTGAATATTGATTTTATATTCTGCCACCTTGCTGAATTCATTTATCAGGTCCAGTAGTTTTCTGACCGAGATTTTAGGGTTTTCTATATACAGTATCATATCATCAGTAAGTAATGATAGTATTACTTCTTCTTTTCCAATTTGGATGCCTTTTATTTCTTCTTCTTCTCTGATTGCTGTGGCCAGCATTTCCAGAACTATGTTGAATGAGTGGTGAAAGGGGGCACCCCTGCCTTCTTCCTGATCTTAAGGGGATTTCTTTTAATTTTTGCCCAATGATTATGATGTTGGCTTTGGGTTTGTCATAGATGGCCTTTATTATGTTGAGGTATGATCCCTGTATCCCCATTTTGCTGAGAATTTTGATCATGAATGGGTGCTGGATTTTGTCAAATGCTTTTTCTGCATCTGTTGATATTATCATGTGATTTTTATTATTTCTTTTGTTTATGTGTTGAATCACATTGACTGATTTATGAATATTGTACCAGCCTTGTCTCCCCAGAACAAATCCCATTTGATCATGATGTATGATTTTCTTTTTTCAAGTATTGCTGGGTCTAGTTTGCTAAAATTCTGTTGAGAATTTTAGCATCTAAGTTCATCAGGGATATTGGTCTACAGTTTTCTTTCTTTGTAGTGTCTTTGCCTGGTTTTGGAATCAGTATTATGCTTGCTTCATAAAAGAAGTTTGAAAGTCTTTCCTTCTCTTGAATTTTTTGAAATAGCTTGAGAAAAATAGGAGTTAGTACTTCTTTGAATATTTGGTAAAATTTGCCTGTGAAGCCATCTGGCCCAGGACTTTTGTTTGTTGGGAGTTTTTTGATAACTGTTTCCATCTGATTTGATGAATTCGACTGTTTAGATTTTCTGATTCTTTTATATTGATTTTTGAAAGATTTTATGTTTAGAGGAATTTGTCCATTTCATCTAGGTTGTCTAATTTTATGGCATACAGTTCTTCATAGTATTTTCTTACAATCCTTTGTATTTCTGCTGTATCAGTTGTTACTTCTCTCTCATTTCTAATTTTATTTATTTGAGTCCTCTCTCTCTCTCGTTTTTTGTTTGTTTGTTTGTTTGTTTGTTTGTTTGTTTTTTGCGAGTCTGGTTAAAGGTTCATCTATGTTGTTTACCTTTTTAAAGAACCAGCTCTTGGTTTCATTGATCCTCTATATTGGTATTTTAGCCTCTATGTCATTTATTTCCACTCTGATCTTTATTATTTCCTTCTTTCTACTTCTTCTGGGTTTTACTTGCTGTTCTTTTTCTAGTTCTTTTAGATACAGGATTAAATTGTTTATTTGAGCTCTTTCTAGCTTCTTAAGGTATGCCTCTAGTGCTATGAACTTCCCTCTCAGTACTGCTTTTGTGGTGTCCCATAAATTTTGAGTTTTTGTATGCTCATTTTAATTTGTTTCAAGAAATTTTTTATTTCTTCCTTGATCTTATTGTTAACGCATTCATTATTAATAACATACTGTTTAGTTTCCAAGTGTTTGCATGTTTTTTAGTTTTTCTATTGTAGTTGATTTCTAGTTTCAAGCCATTGTGATTTGAGAAGATGCTTGATATGATTCCAGTCTTCTTAAATTTATTGAGACTCATTTTGTGCTCTAACATGTGGTCTATCCTAGAGAATGTACCATGAGCACTTGAAAAGAATGTATATTCTGCTGCTTTAGGGTGAAATGTTCTGAAGATATCTATTAAATCTAGTTGATCTAATGCGTCCTTTAAGTCTGCTGTTTCTTTAATAATTTTCTTTCTTGAGGATCTATCCAGTGATGTTAATGTGGTATTGAAATCCTCTACTATTATAGTTTTGCTGTTGATCTCACCCTTTATGCCCATCAAAATTTGCTTTGTATATTTAGGTGCTCCTATATTAGGTGCATAGATATTTATAATGGTTATACCTTCCTGTTGGATTCCTCCCTTTATCATTATGTAGTGACCTTCTTTATCCCTTACTATAGCCTTTGTTTTAAAGTCTATTTTGTCAGATATAAGTATTGCTACCCCAGCTTTTTTTTATTTCCATTTGAAATATTTTTTTCTATCCCTTTACTTTCAGTCTATATGTATCTTTTGTTTTGAGGTGGGTCTCTTGTAGACAGTATATGTATAGGTCCTGTTTTCTTATCCATGCAGTTACCCTATGTCTTTTGATTGGAGCATTTAATCAATTTACATTTAAGGTTATTATTAATATATAGTTGTTTATTGCCATTTTATTCTTTAAATCTACATTCTTCTTTTACTAGATTTTCCCCCTTTGTTCTGTTTACAGCAGGCCCCTTAACATTTCTTGTAGCATTGGTTAGGTTGTAATGAATTCCTTGAGTTTTGTTTTTGTCTGGAAAGCTTTTTATTTCTCCTTCAATTTTAAATGATAGCCTTGCTGGATAGAGAAATCTTGGTTGTAGGTTCTTGTTTTGCAGTAGTTTGAATGTTTCTCGCCATTCCCTTCTAGCCTCTAATGTTTCTTTTGAGAAGTCAGATGTCATCCTTATGGGGGCTCCTCTGTAGGTAATTGACTGTTTTCTCTTACAGTTTTCAGTATTCTTTCTTTATCTCTTAATTTTTGTATTTTAATTATGATGTGTCTTGGTGTGGGCCTCTTTGGGTTCATCCTTAATGGGACTCTCTGTGCTTCTTGAATTTGTGTGACTTTTTCCTTCATCAATGTAGGGAAGTTTTCAGCTATGATTTTTTCAATCAGATTCTCTATTCCCTCGATCTTTCTCTTCTCCTTCAGGAACCCCTATGATGCAGTAGTTATTTCTCTTCATGTTGTCACAGAGCTCTCTTAGAGTTTTCTCAGACTTTTTTGAGCCTCTGTTCTCTTTGCTGCTCTGCTTCCGTGCTTTTGTTTATCTTGTCCTCTAAATCACTGATTCAATCCTCAGCTTCATCCATCCTGCTTTTAATTTCTTCTAGTGTGGTCTTCATTTCTGATATTGTATTTGTCATTTCTGACTAATACTTTTTTTATTATTTCAATGTCCTTTTTGATACTTGCTATCTCCTTATTTAGGTGCATGCTACGTCCATCCATTGTTGCTCTAAGATCTTTGAACATCCTAACAATCATTATTTTAAACTCTGCATCTGGTAATTTGGTTATTTCCATCTCATTCGGATCTTTTTTAGGGATTTCTCTTGTTGATTCATTTGGGTTGCATTTCTCTGCCTTCTCATTTTGTCTATGTATAAGAAGGATGTAGCCACAGGAGTCCAATGGGTGTGGCCTCTGTGTTCCCTAGGTGTGGTCTGTCTGCAGGCCCACCATCCCCTCTGCCACTGTCTCGGGTGTTCAGGCACCAGCGTTGCCGGCACTGGCCTGCTGCTGCAGTTGCTGCGGCTTCCGCCTGGCCTCCATGAGTGGGACTACATTCACTTACCCAGGCTGCAAGCCTTGACCCACCCTCAGTCTCCACACCACACCCACAAGTGGGACCGCGCTTGTGCACCTGGGCTGCAAGCCCTGGCTGGCCCCTGGCCTCCACCCCACTTCCATGGGTAGAACTACATTCATGCATCTGGGAATGCATTCACGTTCCAGACTGCAAGCCCTGGCCAGCCCCCGGCCTCCTCTCAGCCCTCTTGCAGGCAGGACTGTGTTCATGTGCTGGGGCTGCAAGCCTCAGCCCAACAGGCAAGGCTGTGCTCTCGTGTCCAGCCACAAGCCTCAGCCAGTTCCCAGCTTCCGCCTTGCTTCCATGGGCAAGATTGCAGGCAGGACTGCTCTCGCATGCCCAGCCCGCAGCTGCAGGTCAAACCGTTTTTGTGGCCCTATCCACAGCAACAGCAGGTCCCTGGCTTCCACCCCCATGGGCGGGACTGCGCTTGCACCTGGGCTGCGACTGCCGCCACCCCCAGCTTCTACCATGGCGGGTGGGACTGTGCTCCTGCTCTTGGGATGCAACTGCAGCCATGGTGGTGGCCAGCTCCCGGGTTCCATCCCCACCAACAGGATTGTGCTCCCACGTCCTGCCACTGCCCACCCTCCGGTGAGCACTTAGCAGTGTGGGAGTGGCAATGTAGCTCAGACCTCAGCACTCAATACTGTATCCCTGATGGCTCCCTGCTTCTAAGCAATTTTTTGCTCAGCTACAGCAGGAGAGCTTCTGTTTGGTGACCTGCTTCCCTTTGCTGGTATTGCCGGTTCCAGCAAAAAAATATTAACTTTAGATTTGGGGGATGACACAGCCCAGGGATTAGGATGGCTGTTCCTCAAATTGTTTATCCCTGTGCCTCCTAGATTACCCTCTCTTCCTGCTGCTCATGTCCTCTCAGCTCATCCCATCCCCTGGAGCCCTGGGTAAGTGGTTGTGAAAGAAGTTTTCTGCGTAGACCCTTTAAGATGAATCCTGGGTCTTAGAATTGTCTTCTAAATAACATAATTATGTTGCACCATTTTGCATTTAAAGTATTAATTTAGTGTTAACATGCTATATGTCAAGAACTGTAATTCTATTTTGTCATTAAAATTTGTTTAAATCTAAGATCCTCCAAAGATAGGAAAACTATGTCTTTATCGTCCTTGTAATCGCTCTAGGTGCACAGCTCTGTAATTCCACAATTACACTCGGAATGGTTAGCCAAGCCCTTGCTCATCTTCACTTTAAGGACTCTTCTTAAACTCAGCGTTCCCTTCTAGTAGTTTCTTTAAGTTATTGGGAAGACTTTGCTAATAAGTCATAAGACCTCAAAAGTTAAAGACAGGGTTGAAGAGAAAATGTCTAAGAAATGAGAAGAAGGCACTTTGCTTTTGGAAGCTGGCTGATTCAGTAATGAACTCTACCCAAAGCATTTTGGCCAGTATGGTTTTACACTTGGCTAAAAGGCCTTAGTTGATGTCAGTGTCCCTCAATGATTTATATTCCCAGAAATGAAAATATGCTTGTTTTAGAAAAAAAAAAAAAAAAATGGAGGTTTTTGTTGTTGTTGTTGTTATATTAAGGTGGTAAATATCAATGAACATCTCAAAAGAAAGTTAATGAAGTTTCAATCAAAATGTATTGTAGGGCTAAAAATGTTGGTAGGCACAGTATTTTCTGTCCGCCTGTTTTGAGTCACATGCTCAGAAATAATAAATGGTGGCAGTAGCACTTCTTACACTTCACCCTTCATGTTTCCCTGTTACAAACTCATCAGCTCAATATGTTGATGATAGCTGTCTGGCAAGAGCCAGTATCTGTCTACCATCTTGGGAGAGAAAGGAAGACCTGGTAGGACTAAGACTGCCACTTCTCACTATTGCACTGCATATGGTTTCTGTGAACCAATAAAAATCACTCATTTAAAAACCCTCTCTGTCTCCTATCCTGGGCAAATGTAATCTACTATTATCATTATTAGTTATATGAGAATGAAATGTAGTAATATGGGTAGTTAAGGTAGAAGGTATCCAAGCTAGAAAGCTCAGTCATCCTTGACTCCTGGAATTTCTTTATATTGTCCCACCCAACTTCTCCCACAAACAAACAAACAAATAAATAACCTCTAGTCTTTTTTTATTCTTCATGAAAGCACTAAAATCATTCTAAGATGTTTACTGATGGTATCACAGTGCACAACCCCTCAAATGATCTTTCCACAGTCTGGTTAGAGTAATCTGACTAAGGGTGATGTCTTTTACGTGAAAGAGATTGGAGTTTGAACCACAACCCTATCGTTTACTAGCTGAGGAACATTGGGTAAGCTACACTGGGGAACAAAATGTTTGTTGTATCCACAAAAACACTTGTTCTTACCTAATTAGAGTGTGCTGATCTCAAATCTGACATTAATTTTTCTCTGTAAGCTACAGTCTTTTCGCAATTCAAAATTTTAGGTTTTTATCTTGTAAAATTTTCAACACTTAGTTTAGCGTAATGAAGTAGAATGTCTTCTTGGGCATCATCTTTGTGAAAAAATAATTTACATAATGCAGTAAATACATTAATACACTAAAAGATATGATTGCATCAGAATTTGTCTACAGTTTCAAAATAGAACATATTAAAACACTTATTTTAATCATAAAATTTGTGTAAAACTTATTTAAATTCTATTCAGGCAGAAATTTGTGTTTGTAGCTCTTGCATTTGTGTACTTGTTGAGGACAATCTTGTTTGATGCTCTAGCAGTAGTCTGCTATCATATTTCTGTCCCATTGCCCCTGATAATGCTCTTCCATCATCTTCAGATCTTGATGAAAGTGTTCTTTCTGCTAAGAGCTCCAAGATTTTCAGGAAACTTATCAAGGTGACTGTTCAGGAAGTGAATCTTAACATTCATGTTATATCCAATGTCACAGAAAGTCAACAGCATCCTTTGAACCGGAAGTTTATAGTTTTCTGCTTTTTTGTTGCCAAGGAAGTTCTTTGTAACTGGCACAAAAGACTGCCATGCTGCTTTCTCCTCCTTATTCATCCTCCTGAAAAATTCTTTGTCATGTATGAGGGTTTGAATTTGAGGTCCACCCAATACACCTGGTTTTATCTTCTTGAAAGATAAGGCAGGAAAAGCAGAAATAATATGTTGAAAGCATTCACTTTCTCTATTTAAAGCCTGAACAAACTGCTTCATTAAGCCAAGTTTGATGTGAAGTGGGGGAAAAATGATCCTGTCTCGATTAACTACAGGTTCATTCACAATATTTTGCATCCCTACTTCCAAAGCTTTGCGTTTTGGCCACTCCTTCTGTGTCCAGTGTTTCTCCCGAGCTTGGCTGTCCCACAAACACAGAAAGCAAGGATATTTTGTGAAACCTCTCTGTTGTCCTAGCAAGAAATTTACCATTTTAAGATTTACACAAATTATCCAGTTATGCTCCTCATACTTCAGAAAGTCGAGGACAGATTTTATGTTATTATAATCTTCTTGTGGATGAGTTGAATAACCAATTGGAACCACTGCATAAACATTATTGTTGTGTAGGAGAACATATTTCAGACTTCGTTTAGATCTGTCAAGGAAGAGCCACCATTCTGCTGGGCTGTAAGTGGTAACACCTAGCTGACTGAGAAGACTACTGATATCATGACAGTAAACAAAGTGTTTGTCTTTGGAAAAAAGTCCACAAATTTTTGTTCACACTTCCTGAAATGGGATACTTTAGCTGACCAGTGAAGTACATTCTTTTCTTGAAGCCTGGAGGCTAATAACTCAGCTGCTTTCTTTGATAGGCCCAAATCTCTTACTAAGTCATTCAATTCAGGTTGGCTAAACTTCTGAGGGGATAAAGACTGCTTGGCATCAGAAGAAGACTCTTCAGATTCTACAACCATTTCCTCATGCATCTTATCAAAATACACTTGATCATAATGTTCACTTTCTTTGTCCTTAGAAGAAATAAAACCATTGAAAACTAGAACCAGGATTGTCTCAGAGTGTGGGATAGGTCGTATTGCTGAAGGAATATTAGGATTTGTGATCATATGCTGTTTTTTCTTGCAGATGCCTTTTGTATGGATCAGACAGAAATAACAGTTACTGCTGTGGTCTTTAAGTTCACACCAAACCATGGAAATACCAAAAGGCATTCCTTTGCGTTTTCCTTTTGTCCAGTCATGAAGCATTTCCTCACAATTATGACACACAATATGAGAAATATGAGGAGCACAATATGAGGAGCCCAATTCTTGTCTTGATTGCCAATGGGAACTTGAAAATAGGCAATATATGCACAAATGATGAAATATTGAGTCTTTGATGTTGAAGTGTGTAATAGCCACATATATAACAGAAGGTGTCAGGACTATTCTTACATTTACACCTACTCAAAGAAGACATGATTCAATCTTAAAACAAAATAAGAGATTGTTTTTATCAGATAATAATTTTTTACATTTAAAAACAACTACAATTATGTAAAAGTGATGTTTGTAAAACATTAATTACCTTGTGGTTATGTTCAATCCAAGAGTCGTTGCCCTTTAACTCCAATTTAAAAACCAATGCATATCATTAACTATAACAAAAAGAAATTAAAATTGCATAAAACTAGAGCATGCACCGAAAAACAGATTTCAGATTTGGAATCAGCAATGCAGATATATATAGAAAAAGTTCTAAAACCTCATGCAACAGAAAATAAAAAAAAAATTGTTCCCCAGCAGTATTCACCCTCAATTTCTACATTAATAAACTGAGAATAACAATTATATTTAGTTTATAAATTATATGAGTATACTGCCATATATAACTAATAAGAGGAGCTTCTATACAATATTAGTTCAATTATTTTAGTTGTGTAAATAAAAATGAATTGAACCATTAATAGATCCTTTTCTGAGGCATACCGATGGTTAATTGTACATGTCAACTTCACTAGGACACAGGGTACACAGATATGTAGGTAAACATTATTCTAGGTGTGTCTGTGAGGGTGTTCATGAGTGAGGTTAACTTTTGAATTGGTACTGACTATAGCAGATGCCCTCCCCAGTGTGGGTGGGCCTCAGCCAATCTGTTGAAGGCCTGACTAGATCAAAAGACAGGGTGACGAAGGGTAAGGGAGAATTCACTATTTTTTTTAATTAAGTGAGAGGCAGGGAGGCAGAGACAGACTCCTGCATGTGTCCCAACCAGGATCCACCTGGTAACCCCCGTCTGGGGCTGATGCTTTGCCCATCTGAGGCCACAGCTCTGTTGCTCAGCAACCGAGCTATTTTAGCGCCTCAGGGAAGGCCATGGAGCCATCCTCAGCACCTAGGGCCAACTTTGCTCTAACTATCATAGGTTAGCCAAGCCAGTTTCTACCGAATGTGTGTCATTTTCATACCATCGTAAAGTAAAAAACTTGTAAGTCCAACTATTGTAAGTTGAAGACTGTATGTACATATTTCTCTCTCTCTGTTTATCTCTCTCTCAGTGTGTGTGTGTGTGTGTGTGTGTGTGTATACTGGAAAGTCTCTCTGGAAAACCCAAACTAATACAGAAAGCAAGCTAGAAACTACACTAATTTGTATAAAATATTCTCAAATATTTATAATTAATGATCAATTCCAAGTGAATTCTTTCTAAGCATTTTAATTTATTAATCTTATGTCAGAAGAAAGACATGCAAAATATTATTTTACCTACTTATTGAAAGAGGTGAAGAAGTCATAAAACCAATTGAAAGGGTCTGATTTTGTATACTAATTAAGGAATCTGCCTGATTTATGAGGGTGATATCCATTAGAAACTGCCAACAAATTTTGTTTTTAAACTTATAATTTAGAAATCCTAAACCATTTTAAAATAACTTGGTGTTAGACTATGAAAACAGTAAAGTAAAATGTCTGGAATATAGAGGTTTCAAATTCCTAAAAATTGAACACCTTGTGCTGAGACAGTCTTTACTGCCATTTCCAATGCTGCTCAAAAACTCTGGTTTACTTGATCTCTTACAAATCTAACTCTAAGCAAGGAATCCATTTATTATTATTATTATTATTATTATTAATACTGAGTTTAATTTTAGAATATATTGTTCCATTTACCAGAAGCATGCTCATTTAGGGAACTGGCTTTAGGTATTCTCCCAAGAATGTTGCTTGTTACAGTTACTTGAAAACAGCAGGATTAGGCAATGCATCTCTGGCTATGGTTTTGGAAAGTTCCCATTAGGATATTTGTTCTGTCAGTGTTACTTCTGTTGACGGCCTCTTAGCTCTTGACAGTACACATTGAGGCAGTGATACTTCTGGTTTGCATTCCTTTCCTTGTGGTCTGCTTGCCTGTGAATATTACTCAAAGTAAGTCTCTTGAAAATATTTCAGTGTTCTATTTAAACTTTTCTCAATATGGTGCCCAATTCAGTATGTTCTGGTTAGCTATCTATTCTGTTGGCTGTGATACTTGCTTATAATTGAGATTTTTGTTTTACAAACACTTCAGGTTCCTTTTTAATGAACTTTATTGTTTCAATTGCAATGAATTAATAGCTTTACATTGAGATTGCTGGTGAAAATTTATAGCTATGGGTCTGAATGGTGATGTAAGACTATATTTATTTCAAATATAGATGCAACAAATATTCTGATTTATGACTTTTCCAGTGATTCAATAAAAATGAATATTATATATGTATAACGGAGTTAAAAGTCCTATATAATCTGATTGATTCAAGAACATTACTGTCCTGAAGTTAGTAACACATATAAACTATTTTATCGTGAATCACAATTTATTCAGGTGAATATACAAGGAGTTGGGTGGTTTCAATAAAAATATTACACAGTAAAAATAAAGCATTTATCTATTTAACAAGAAACTGAACATTCACTGTATGAATATAGTACATTTAGTTTATTTATTTATTAGTTGATGGGTATTTGGGTTTCCATTTTGGGGTTATTATGAATAATGTTGCTATGAACATTCATTTACAAACTTTTGTGTGGACAAATGTTTTTATTTGTCTTAGGTATAGACCTAGAAGTGGAACTGCTGGGTCATATAGTTACTTTACATTTAGCATTTTGAGTCAATGCTAAGCTGTTTTTCATAGCAGCTGCATCATTTTACTATCCTACCAGCAGGGGATGAGGGTTTCAATTTCTCCACATTCTCGCTGACACTTATTATTATCCTTATATTATTATTATCATTGCCATTCAAGTGTGTGTAATGTGGTATCTTATTGAAGTTTTGGGTTGATTTTCCTAATGACAAACAATCTTGAGAATCTTTTTATATGTTTATTCCCCATTTATACATCTTCTTTGGAGAAATGTCTATTAAATCCTTTGCTCATTTTAAAATTGGGTTGTCTTTTTATTGTGGAATTGTAAAACTTCTAAAATATATTCTGGATACTAGATGCTTATCAAATGTATTCTTTACATCTAATACTAATACTGTCTCCCATTCTGTGAGTTCTCTTCATTTTCTTGATAGTGTATTTTGAATCCTAAAAGGTTTTAACTTTAATAAAGTTCAATTTATCTTCTTTTTTATTGCTTGTGCTTTAGGTGTCATATCTGAAAAATGTCACCTAATTAAGGTGACAAAAAAAATCACTCAGATTTTTCTTCAATGTCAGCTCTTACATTTATATCTTTGATTCATGCTGAGTTAGGTTTTGTATGTGTTCTTAGGTAGAAATCCAGGTTCATTCCTTTTCATGTAGGTCTCTAATTGACCCAGCACCGTTTGTTGGAAAAACAATTCTTTCTCCATTGAATGGTCTTGGCACCATGTCAAAAATCAGTTGACCACCACAGAATGTACAACACAAAGAGTGAACCCTAATATAAATCATGGACTTTAGTTATTAAGCATCAATATTAGTTCATCAATTGTTATAATTGTGCCACATTAATATACAATGTCAATAATAGCAGAAACTGTGCAGTAAAATGAGGTTATCTGGAAACTCTGTACTTTGTGGCGGGTTTTTCTTTTCTTTTTTTTAGTGAGAGAGCCAGAGAGAGGGACAGATACAGACAAACAGGGAGGAAGGGAGAGGAATAAAAGCATCAATTCTTTGTTGCAGTACCTTAGTTGTTCATTGATGCTTTCTCATGTGTGCCTTGTCTGGGGAACTTGAGCAGAATGAGTGACCCCTTGCTCAAGCCAACAACCTTGGGCTCAAGCCAGCAACCATGGGGTCATGTCTATGATCCTACACTCAAGCCAAAGACCCCATACTCAAGGTGGTAAGCCTGTGCCCAAGCCAGATGAGCCTGTGCTCAAGACAGCAGCCTCAGGGTTTTAAACCTGGGTCCTCTGTGCCCCAGGCCAATGCTCTATCCACAGCACCACTGCCTGCTCAGGCTAGAAACTCTGTACTTTGTACTCTCTGCCCAATTTTTTCTATAAACCTAAAGCTGCTCTTTAAAAATGTCTATTATTTTTTTTAAATTAACTTTTAAAAAATCAATTAACCACAGATATATGGTTTATTTTAATAAGAATAGTGAAATAGCCCTAGCCGGTTGGCTCAGCAGTAGAGCGTCGGCCTGGTGCGCGGGGGACCCGGGTTCGATTCCCGGGCCAGGCACATAGGAGAAGTGCCCATTTGCTTCTCCATCCCCCCCTTCCTCTCTGTCTCTCTCTTCCCCTCCTGCAGCCAAGGCTCCATTGGAGCAAAGATGGCCCGGGCGCTGGGGATGGCTCCTTGGCCTCTGCCCCAGGCGCTAGAGTGGCTCTGGTCGCGGCAGAGCGACGCCCTGGAGGGGCAGAGCATCGCCCCCTGGTGGGCAGAGCTTCGCCCCTGGTGGGCGTGCTGGGTGGATCCCGGTCGGGTGCATGCGGGAGTCTGTCTGACTGTCTCTCCCCGTTTCCAGCTTCAGAAAAATACAAAAAAAAAAAGAATAGTGAAATATATAGAAATATATATTTTTTATTTGACTATAGCATTGTAATTATTTAATCCAGAAAGTGTGTGTTAATGGTTTCCCAATATAAAATATGTAAATTCTGACACCAATAACAAAGTGTTTTTTGGGCAAGTAAAAGTGTAGAATTTCTGTGTATTATTGAAGCTAAGCTGTTGTCAGTTAAAGTAGACTATGTTTAGCATCTCACTTGCTGAGTGACTTGAACAAATTTTCATAGATCTTTTGCTTCATCTGTAACATGGTAGTATTTACCTATTTCCAAGGTAATTGTGAAGATTAGATAAATGATAAATGCAAAGTATTTACATGTAAGTGCTCAATACATTTTAATTCTTTAAAACATTTACTGTGACTGCCATACAACAGGCATTCATTATTCTAAATCTAATATTTAATTACCATTAAGACAGTGACTATATCTTCATTTCATATTCCTGACAGTGCTTAGGTAGTCACTTACCCATCTTAGGTCCTCAATTAATCTGGTTAAGTACATTAATCAGAAAACATTTTGTCACCTCGGGGTATGGAAGGATTTCTAAAACAAAATGGAAAAGTGGTGATTATAAAAGAGAAGATGAACTGCATTATAATTAGGAGCTTCTGTTTATTAATAGATACAGGAGTGAAAGATGAGCCACAAACTGGATATAATATCTATAATAAATATAACAGAAACTGGATTAGTATTCAGAATTTATTAAAAAGAAAATAACTCCTACAACTTAATAAACCAAAGACAAATAACCCAGTAGAAAAAGTGGGCAAAAATCATGAAGAGTCAATTCATAAGTGCAAAATAAAAAACTATCAGAAACACTAATTACTCAGCCTCATACTAATCAGGAATAAGCAAAGCAAAACTATAATGGAATAGCATTTTATACCAATTATATGGGCAAAAAATTTAAACCTGATGATATCAAGTTAAAGTGAAAACAAGGATTACTGTAAACCCTAATGAACTTCTGGCATGAGCAGTAATTGAGTAATTGCTTTAAAAAAATGACTTAGTAAAACAAGAAGAAAAAAAAAAAACAATAAACAAAGCCCAGAGTAAGTAGAAGGAGGAAATAATAAAAATCAGAGTGAAAATAAATGACATAGAGACTAAAAACAATACAAAAGATCAATGAAACTGAGGGCTGTTTCTTTGAAAAGATAACAAGATTGATGAACCTTTAACCAGACTCATCAAGAAAAAAAAAGAGAGGATCCAAATAAATAAGATTAGAAATGAAAGAGGAGAAGTGACAACTGCCATCACAGAAACACAAAGGGTTGTAAGAAAATACTAGGAACACCAATACATCAACGATTTGGACAACCTGGGCAAACGGATAAGTTCCTAGAAACATACAATGTTCCAAAACTGAAGATGAAAGAATCAGAAAACCTGAATAGACCAATTGCAACCAATGAAATTGAAGCAATATTAAAAAACTCCCAGGAAACAAAGTCCTGGACTGGGTAGCTTCACAAGTAAATTTTACCAAACATTCAAAGAGAAACTAACACCTATCCTCAAACTATTCCCAAAACTTCAAGAGGAGAGACTTCCAAGCTCTTCCATGAGGCCAACATTATCCTAATTTCAAAACCAGATAAAGACACTACAAAGAAAGAAAACTATAGGCCAGTATCCCTGATGAACATAGATCCTCACAAAATATTAGCAAACCAGATCCAACAATGCATTAAAAAGATCATGCAACATT